>NC_133327.1:311976787-312645537 GCF_042186555.1 Aquarana catesbeiana | reverse complement strand
ACAGGAAACATGCGCCCCTTTACAGGCATACTATAGACACCCCCCAGGTACGAAATTTAAAGGGATATTACACTTTTATTGTTTGACTTTAAGCATTATTAAAATCACTGCTCCTGAAAAAACGGCCGTTTTTAAAACTTTTTTTTGCATTGATCCATGTCCCCTGGGGCAGGACCCGGGTCCCCAAACACTTTTTATGACAATAACTTGCATATTAGCCTTTAAAATTAGCACTTTTGATTATTCATGTTCGTGTCCCATAGACTTTAACGGTGTTCACGTGTTCGAACAAACTTTTTTCCTGTTCGGCTCATCCCTATCAGAATAAGAAGAATAAAATGTTTACAAAAATGTGAAGTGTATACTCACTTTTGTGAGATACTGTATATCCATATATCTGCTTGCAGATATTCAGTACTGCAGCTACAAACCACATCTAAACCCCAGGCAAGGACTAAATGTGGCCCATTGCAATGACTAAATGCAAAAAAAGTAATTCTGCTTCCCCACAGCTTTACAGAAGCTCTAGTCCTTCGTAACCAAAATGAAAACAAATTGATTCTGGTGCATTTGTTCAATAATGTCTATCAGCGTGACAGCATAATAAACGAGTATAGCACGTATACCAACATTCATTAGTATCACACAGTATCTGAATATTATTGTCTGTGAAATTTCATAAGATGAGTGGTCTGTTTGCCAATAATTTTTCAAACTGACAGCAGTATTAAACCCAAAAGAAAACATTTATTATATTGGAACTTACTATTGCTTAGATGTGATGGCCATATTAATTAACTTTTTTAAGCTTTTTTCTTCTATTTTCATCTGATCCAGTCAGTAAGTCTGTTGTTTTCAGAAGCAAAAGCTCTCCAGCAGAATGTATCAGTTTACATGGATGAGACAGACCACTTACCACTGACAGGGGTGATTAAAATGATCAGTTTTTCTTATTCATGTAAAGCCTTTATCCCAACAGGAAAAAAAAACTTTTGTTGGAACTGATTATAAGCATGAGTTGGGTTACTGGCCAGATCACCAGGTGAAAACAGAGGGGAAAAAGCCAAAGAAAAGAAAACTGGTGCAACCATTACATCTGATTTGGACATTTTTGGTTTTTGTTTTTGGTTTTGGGGTTAATATCACTAGAAAAAAACTGTATGCAACATCCCACTAAATCTTCAAATGTTATATATTGAACATGCGCCCAACCCTTAAAAATGTTGGTTTATTTAGCACTGCACTATGCAGTTAATCATACCAACTAACCAAATTTCACCTTTCGCTGATACCATATTACACCTGTAGACTGAAATCTATTTGGTTGTTATATTTTTTTGTGCCTTACACAATATCATTTCTCTCTGTGCTGCTTCAGTAAACCTGTGCCTAAAATATTCAATAAAATAAAACTGCTGGCTCAATAAAGTTTTTTTTATAATTTTTATTCTGAGAGATTTGCTTTGTATTTGTGATTTTACACCATTGTTCAACCGCTTGCCAACTGGCTCACGCCGATATACGCTGGCAGAAGGGCACGTACAGGTAGATTAACGTACCTGTACATTGCCCTTTAAGAAGCGGTTTGCGGGTGTGCGCACGTCCGCTGCGACCTCCATAAGTGTGATCGCAGGTTCTGCAGACTCGATGTCCGCGGGGCTACCTGTGCTCGTCTCACGGAGAGGAAGAACGGGGAAATGTTGATGTAAACAAGCATTTCCCCATTCTGCCTAGTGACAGGACACTGATCACCGCTCCCTGTAATCGGGAGCGGTGATCAGTGTCGTGTCACACATAGGCCCTCCCCCCACAGTTAGAATCACTCCCTAGAACACACTTTGCTCCTACAGCGCCACCTAGTGGTTAACCTCTTCACTGCCAGTCACATTTACACAGTAATCAATGTATTTTTAATTGCACTGATTGCTGTATAAATGTGAATGGTCCCAAAATCATGCCAAAAGTGTCCGATCTGTCTGTCATAATGTCGCAGTCATGATAAAAATTGCAGATCGCCACCATTACTAGGAAAAAAAAATATTGATAAAAAATGCCATAAAACGATCCCCTATTTTGTAGATGCTATAACTTTTGTGCAAACCAATCAATAAACGCTCATTGCGATTTTTTTTAATCAAAAATATGTAGAAGAATACGTATCGGCCTAAACTGAGGTCAAAAATGTTTTTTTATATATTTTTTGGGGATATTTATTACAGCAAAAAGTAAAAAATAATGCGTTTTTCTCAAAATTGTCGCTATTTTTTTGTTTCTAGTGCAAAAAAATAAAAACCGCAGAGGTGATCAAATACCACCAAAAGAAAGCTCTATTTGTAAGGAAAAAAGGACTTCAATTTTGTTTTGGAGCCATGTCGCATAACGTAATTGTCAGTTAAAGCGACGCAGTGCCGAATCGCAAAAAGTGCTCTGGTCTTTGGGCAGCCAAATGGTCCGGGGCTTAAGTGGTTAAAAACATTCTACCTGTAACTTTTTTGAAAAAAAAAAATGCAGCTGGTCCCAAACAATCACAAGAAGAAACTGGATTGTTAGCATTAAATAATTTATAGAGACACTGCAAAAAATTGCTTTTCAAAGTATCAGCTGAGTAATTATAAAGACATAATTTAATACATTTTTAATTTGTCTACAGAGAACTGCATCCTGAAGGTCTGCCACATTCTTACACAATCATCTTGTTGTTCCGCCTGCTCCCCGAGACCCCCAATGAACCTTTTTCTATATGGCAGGTTACGGACAAGGGTTATAAGCCTCAAACTGGAGTGACCCTGGATGGTAAGCCTCCCTATTTTTTATGAAAGATTTTTTTATTCTTACACTGTATTTCTAGTCGATCAGATCAGCATAACAGTTGTTTTCTTAAGCTACTATGTTAAATAAGATAAAAAAAATTATGAACATTCTTAAATTTTTACCATACCACACCTGTGCTATGTTTTTAACATTGATTACTACTTTTCACATTAATACACTGTATATATGCATTGAAGTTCATTGGCATTTATTCTGAAAGGCCCCACAATGGACATATACAGATTAAATAAGTGCATAAAAAAGTAATGGTACCAACTCTGAACCTTGGTGTACAACTTTTTTTTTTTTTTTATTAGATTTTATTTTCATCTTTTAAGGTGCCTGTAGGCATGTAGCAAACAAAGAGCAACCATTACAGTTACATGGGGAGTCATAATAGCAGAAGTATTATAATGCAACAGTACTGTGAAAGAACAGGGCATTAACAGATATTGGGTGACTGACTCATATTAAGTATCGGTTAGGAATAACAGGGCGTCGTTGGCATACAATGCTATCTTCCCCAGTAAGCCCTGATTTAACCCCACCATACTAGGCTTCTGTCTAGGGATGAGCCAGATGTTCGAGTCGAACATAAGTTGAACATTGGGTGTTTGCCGAACAGCGAACATTATGTGGTGTTTGCGGCAAATTCGAAAAGCCGTGGAACACCATTAAAGTCTATGGGACACTAATGAAAAACCAAAAGTGCTCATTTTAAAGGCTTATATGCAAGTTATTGAAATAAAAAGTGTTTGGGGACCCGGGTCCTACCCCAGGAGACATGTATCAATGCAAAAAAAAAAGTTTTAAAAACGGCAGTTTTTTCGGGAGCAGTGATTTTAATAATGCTTAAAGTGAAACAATAAAAATGAAATATTCCTTTAAATATCATGCCTGGGGCGTGTCTATAGTATGCATGTAAAGTGGCGCAACTTTCCTGTGTTTAAAACAACACCACAGCAAAATGAAATTTCTAAAAAAAAGCCATTTAAAACTGATCGCGGCTATAATGAATCGTCGGGTCTGGTATGAATATTAAGGGGAACCCCGAACCAAAATTGTAAAAAAAAATTGTGTGGGGGTCCCCCCAAAATCCATACCAGGCCCTTCAGGTCTGGTATGCATATTAAGGGGAACCCTGCACCAAACTGAAAAAAAAATGGCGTTGGGGTCCCCCTGAAATCCATACCAGACCCTTCAGGTCTGGTATGGATTTTAAGGGGAACCCTGCGCCAAAATAAAAAAATGGCGTAGAGGTCCCCCCAAAATCCATGCCAGACCCTTATCTGAGCACGCAACCTGGCAGGAAAAGAGGGGGAATGAGAGAGCGCCCCCCCCTCCTGAACCATACCAGGCCACATGCCCTCAAAATGGGGGGTGCTTTGGGGTCCCCAAAGCACCTTGTCCCCATGGTGATGGGGACAAGGGCCTCATCCCCATAACCCTTGCCCAGTGTTTGTGGGGGTCTGCAGGTGGGGGGCTTATCAGAATCTGGAAGCTTCCTTTAACAAGGGGGCTAGATCCTGCCCCATGTGAATTCGTAACAGGTACATTGTACCCTTGCCAATTCACAAAAAAATGTCAAAATTAGTAAAAAAGACAGGAGACACTTTGGGATAAGTCCTTTATTAAAAAAAAAAGAAAATTCCCGCGATGTAGATCCTTCTCACGCCACCCGACGAACTGAAAAAAGAAAAAAAAACAAAAAAATGCAACAGCTCCACCTGCAAGGGAGGCTCCTGCAGCGTGACGCTTCTTCTCGATGACAGATGTTATATAGCTGACAGCGGGGCCACTCGGTGACTTAAACGGGTGACCCCACCTTCCTCTAACGTCACGTGGCATCAGAGGGGGGCGGGGTTACCCATTTACATCACCAGTTGGCCCCGTCCTCAGCTATATAACAGCTGTTGAAGCAGGAAGCCTGCAATGTGTGGGACACCTCCCATGTAGGCAGAGTTGTTGCTTTTTTTTCTTTTTTCGGTCCGTTGGGTGCTGTCAGCAAAGATGGATTTACATAGCGGGACATTTTTATTTTTTTATTTTTTAATAAAGGACTTGTCCCAAAGTGTCTCCTGTCTTTTTTTTAACACTTTTTAAATGAATTGGTGGGGGTACAATGTACCCCTACCAATTCACATGGGGGGCAGGATCTGGGGGTCCCCTTGTTAAAGGGGGCTTCCAGATTCCAATAAGCCCCCCGCCTGCAGACCCCCACAACCACTGGGCAAGGGTTGTGGGGATGAGGCCCTTGTCCCCATCAACATGGGGACAAGGTGCTTTGGGGACCCCAAAGCACACTCCATGTTGAGGGCATGTGGCCTGGTATGGTTCGGGGGGGGCGCTCTCTCATCCCCACCTCTTTTCCTGTGGCCTGCCAGGTTGCATGCTCAGATAAGGGTCTGGTATGGATTTTGGGGGGACCCCATGCCATTTTTGAAAAAATTTTGGCCCAGGATTCCCCTTAAAATCCATACCAGACCTGAAGGGCCTGGTATGGATTTTGTGGGGACCCCCCACGTAATTTTTTTTTTAAACTTTAGTTTTGGGGACCCAATGCCGTTTTTTTCAGTGAGTTTTATCCATATTGCTGAGACCCGACAATTCATTACAACTGTAATCAGTTTTAAATTAGTTTTTTCCTTTAGAAATGTCATTTTGCTGTGGTACTGTTCTAAACACGGGAAAACTTTACAGGCATACTATAGACAACCCCCAGGCATGATATTTAAAGGAATATTTAATTTTAATTTTTTCACTTTAAGCAATATTAAAATCACTGCTCTCAAAAAAACGTCCATTTCTAAAACTTTTTTTACATTGACACATGTCCTATGGGGCAGGACCCAGGTCCCCAAACACTTTTTTTGTGGCAATAACTTGCATATAAGCCTTTAAAATGATCACTTTTGATTTTTCATGTTCGTGTCCCATAGATTTTAACGGTGTTCATGTGCTCGTCCAAATTTTTAGCCTGTTTGCAAGTTCTGGTGCGAACTGAACTGGGGGGGGTGTTCGGCTCATCCTTACTTCTGTCTAATCCAGGCTGCAAGTGATTCAATGGCGATCACAATAGCAATGATGACAGTGGGTAGTCCTGTTTTGCTCCTCTATATAAAGCAAAGAGGAGAAAGGGATGGGTTTATTCTAATTCTGGCCCTTGTTGTAGCTAAGAGAAGTTGAACCCACTGAAGAAATACAGGGCCAAATTCAAACTTGGGGAGAGTTGCCCATAAGTATGCCCACTCAACACTCTCCAAGGCCTTTACAATGCCTAATGCCCAAAGGGCTCTATTGCCAGCATAATCAGTGGGAACCTAAATATTGAGGAAAACACACTGAATATTATGCACCCTCAACTTTAGAGGCAAAAAACTGGTTTGATCTGGGTGCTTAATGTAATGATCACATTAAGCATAGGGCTAAAACCTTTGCCAGGATTTTAAAATCTGTTGTCAACAATGAGATTGGGCGGTATGAGTCCACAAATGGTCTGGCAGCAAAACCACAATAGCTTCATACATGGAATCAGGGCGGGAGCTTAACACCCATTCAGAGTGGCCAATAAATGAGGAAGACAGTTTTAGTTTGTTTGTAAACCTTGGGAGTACCATCTTCCCAAGGTTTTGGACTTAGGGAAAGACATAAAGTAGTTTTGAGTTCTTTAAGTGTCAAAGGTGCATATAGAGCTAGCTGCGTGTCTTCTGACAACTGTGACAAATGAGTCTGCTGAAGAAAGTTGTGGAGTTGGGAAAGGGTAAATTTTGCAGAGGAGGAGTATAGTGTTTGATAAAAGAGTAAATGCAGAGGGAATATAATTTGTGTCTGTTTGCAAAGTACTAGTAAAATCTCTCATTGCATGATTTAAGTTTTTGAGGTCTAAATGCTAGCACCAGAAGTTGGCCTGCTTACTCACCCTCTGCCCAGAACACTCGTGTCTGAAAGAATAATTTTTTTGGGGCTTTGCAAAGTATGAACACTTACAACCTTACACTCTTCTCTACCTTTTTGCCTGGGTTTTCTTATTTACTTCCTCATAATAAGAACATAGATTTCTTTGACAACATCTACAGTATCATTCATAAATTCATGCTGGCTATTGGTTATGTTATTTTCTATCACATATGTTTGTTTGTGGGTCGTCAAGAATCCCTCCAATAGATTTTAATGTATACCTGTACTGAGGAAGTACAGATCTCTCATTGTGTAACTCTACTTCTGAAAATACTAGGTTTTGGGCTGTAATGCTCTTCTAGTGGCTTGTGGTTTTTCTGAGTCATTTCGCTAAAACAAGCATGCGAATTATAAATTCTGATATTTGATTTGCATGCTTGTGTTTGGCCAGTGAAGAGAAAAGTATTGAGGCTAGGAATAGCCAGGCTGCTATTTCCAGCACTGACAACTCCACACATCTCTCAATATCGATTTCCTGTAAAGATCTCTTCTTTCACTATAATATTTTTACTTTAAAGGACTATCATGGTACATTTCTTTAAGTTACAATCTTACTTTTTTTCTAGTACCAAAGAAAGTTCTTACTTTCTTCAACAAAGGAGCATCGGGAGAGATTCAGAGTGTAACCTTTGATGGTGATGAAATCAAGAAACTCTTCTACGGAAGCTTCCACAAGGTATTTAATTTACAGAAGATATGTGTTAAAGTGGTTAATAAAACCAATTGTTTATTAAATCAATGGACCATAATACCAAATTGCTTTTCTCTTTAGTGAAAAATAGACCCCTGCTGGAGATATGTCAGCAAAGAGAGGTGTCCTTTTGCAGTTGCAGTCCTATATCTGAGTGGATGGTGTTGTTCCCAACTGAGAGATGTAACAGTAGATGGGAAAAGGCCTTCTGTCTAAAAGAAACTATTTTATTTTGCTATAGAGAAAGGTCTAAAACTGCAAAAACTCACTTTTTATTCAGTCACCAAACTATTTTCTATTATTTAGAATGCACATATTACTTCATAGTTTACTTCACAGTTTTCTGGAATTAGTTTCATTTCACATATTTGTTTGTTTTCTCCCTTGTGTAGACTTAAAAAGAATCTATTACAAATTTGTAATAAATTAACCAGTAAGCATAATAACAGCTGTGTTACTATCTGTGGTGGTCCAAACTTCTTCCTTGGTTAGCAGGAGTTTGGCTGTTATCTACAGAAATGTCTTATTCTATTCTGATGTCTGACCTTCTTGAAAATGTGTTGTTGAGAGCAGTTCAATTACCTTGATGTCAAAATATAAAATCTTATATTTTGTTATTGTAAAACATTCTGGCTATTCTTGACCAGTAACTGCTGGAAGCAGTAAAAATTCAGCTATGAGGACTAGCTAAACACTCCTAAAGTTAAAAGGACAATCTTAACTCTGCTTACCTACATTCCATAATGTTGGAGAAAGATCAAACAGAACTGTAATGGTAGTGGTAATAAGAATTTTGTACCCTGTGTAAGACAGATAAATTGGAAAGATCAATAGTTAATCAGAGGGATTTGGAAAGAATGAGTGATTTGCATTATACACTGTATAAAATATGTAGGGTACATTATAACAAAATGACATACGTTTCCTTTAGATAATAAATCTCCTGGAACTAACAATATCTTAGAAGTTAGAAAAAGTAATCCCTGGATAAACATAGCTGTCTTCTTGTCAGAGTTTTATTGTAAAAGATACTGGCTTACAAACACGTAATACCATGTGCTCACTAGGACCCCAAAGGATCTGCTAATACTTTTACTATAATACTATAGAACTTGCTGGCCCACAGATAACAAAAATATAGTATTCCCTGCACATCATAACTGGACTTTTTTTTTGACAAAAAATAAGTATTTATGAAAAATGCTCCTCTTAAAATGCAGCGAGTGTGGCAAGGGCTAATTCACACATATACAGTATATACTGTGGTATTGAGAGGATTAAACTCACGTGGCAGGTTCTTTTGCAATAAATTGCACCAGTCAAAACTGCATTTAAAGTATTACTAAACCCACAACAGTAAAATCAGTCTGTATATGCACCATAGTATGCTTGTTATACTCACTGTGGAAATTAAGGGGTTAATCCTCTGCATTGTGTAAAAAGGCTATTTTATCCTGTGTGCAAAGATCCTCCCCTCCCTGCACTGTCTATCTGGGGAAGGCCAGATAACACAGGCAGGGTAGCCGACCTGCACACGCTCAATTGTGTCTTTTATTGTGGAGAGAACATGTACTTGTTCTCAGAGCTATCCAGGTCACATGATATTGAAATCACACATGTGGGCGCATAAACAGGCTGAAGTGAAAATCTCCTCCTACCTGAACACTTAGCACTGGAGAAACTGTGCAGTTTATCATGTAACCGTAGTATACAGATCAGCCAAAAAGGTATATAGTGGCAATATTTTAATGTAAAAAGAAGATTTATAAGCTGCGGGCACTGTGGGGGGGGGGGGGGGGTAACTATTTTCATATTACTGGGTTTAGTAACACTTTATGATAGATTACTTTTTTTTACATAAAACAGAAAGTTCACATACACATCAGTTGTCCAGTTCTTCCACATCAATACGAAAAACAAACAAAAATACAGAGCCCCTTGGCTCCCTTATTGGCAGCACCCAGAATTACTGGTCCACCTGGCTCTGTTATGGTTAGTGGGCTCGCCCTGCTGCATGACCCAAGCCTAGTCTCTGGAGAGGGGAGGAGAGGGGATCTCCTAACGCCCCGATAGGAGCAGACCTGACCTCCTGGCTGCTGGCTGAGGCACCTCTGACCCCTGGGTGAAACCTCCTGTCTCTTAGCTGCTGGCTGGGGCTCCTCTGGCCCCTGGGCAAGACCTTCTGTCTCCCACACAGGGAGCTGCCTCCAAACTGGGAGCTCAGAGCTATCCTCAGGCTTAAGTATATATTGACCCTGCACACCTGTGTACTCAGACAAGCTGCAGGCGCCTGGTAAAATCTGGACACAGGATTGAAAGTTCCAATCCAGAACTACAGACATCGGAGAAAACCAAAAACACAGCTTTCTTCTTTCAGAAGTAATAATCCGGAACCTTGCGTTAACCCTTAATGCAAATCCTGCGTCATATTAATCTCAATTTTCACAGTGGCATGGTCTCGGCCTGTCATAATACATACACACTTTTTAAAGGGAGGATTGGTTCAGTGAAGTCATGCTTGAAGTGATATGCTTAATGAAGCATGTAGAGTATTATTATTTTTGGGTTATTTTCATTTACAGTTCTGTTCCTTCTGTTTAAACCTATAAATATATATATTCTCAGCAAAAGGGGTCCTCAACTTTTTTTAATGATGGTGTTTTTCTGGGACCTTGACTGTTGTAAAATCCATATACAGTGATCTAAAGCCTACAAAAATAGTTTCTGGGACTGCAGTTGGAAACAAGTCCAGAAATTTTGCATGTCTGTTTTGGAGCAGTGTTAACAAATAGCAAAAGACAACCTTCCAACATATTTTTTTTCATGTGCTAGAGATAAAGTTGCAGCTGTAAAATGGTGTTTGCTTCTGTTGACCTTTCTTTATTTTTTCACTGAACAGCTCCTCTTGTTGGTTCTGTAAATTAAGAATTTTGACATTATGACACAGTACATATTCCTCTAATTGTTTTCATATCGATTTTTAGTCTTCCAGGAGAAAGATAATGAGTTTAAACTTGGCCCGCAGGAAGCATTTTGGCATTAGTAGTGGATTTTTGCAGCTTTCTGCTTTTTAGCTGCTGAACTTGGGATGTCACTTGCTGCTGGGAAAGGTTTGGCTTTACTCTAATACTTGACATGTGAGTTTCTTTAAAAGGCAAACAGACTTGATTGTTAAAGTTCTCTGGAAGCCAAGGATTTCACTTAATGTCTTGTGGTAGCAGTAGTCAGCTGCTTCATAGGAACATTCACATTTTCCTTCCCTTCTCTTCTGTGGACTTTTATGTGGTTTGCATGAATAAACAGTAGTTATTGTCACGTTTTAAGTTTTTTGCCCATTAATTTAGGTGTCTGTAACTCCAGTTGTATAGTCTGTCGTCATGGTTTCTAAAGAAATGAGATATTCCACTTTGGCATCTCATCAGAATAGCTAAAAAAAAATTAAATTTTTTTTACAGGATTTGATTCCCCCCTCACTGTTTTAACAACACATGCATTAAAGATTCTTTATATTATTATTATTATTTGGATGCAAATACATGGGCAGTAAACATCAAACTAAACAAAGGAAAAGTCTAGCTAAAAGGTGTTTTAGATCTTGGACAGAATAGGAAAAGTAAGGTAGAAGGCTGGCCGGAGGCCAGCCTGTATTTGTGGGGGAAGTCTGAGGGGTATATATCCCTCCTCCCCTGGTTGATCCAGTGTTGGCCTCGTGTTCATGGTTGCCGCTCGTCAGTTGTGCACTTCTGGCTTGTTGGCCTCGTGCTAAGTTTGCGGTTTAAACAGGGAGGAACCTGCTGTCATTAGGGTTTCTTTATTTGGCACTTCCTTTTTATTTTCCTTCAGGCTCTTTAGGGAGCGCCTACCTAGGCCAGTACGGGTGCTAGGGCTGTGCCCGCCCATACCACACAAAGCGGTAGCGGCTGGACAAAGCACGAGGTGAGGGGAGGGGGCGTGCACCAAATGTCGGGGCAACCAATCAGGTGGTGTGTGAAGTTGCTGGTACGCAACTAGCTGGTTGGTGTAGGGTGCCAGCCGTCTGTATCGTGTGGAGCAGTAAGATGGTTTATGGGACTCGTAGTTCCCCCGGGCAGCGTTTGGAGCGCTGCAGCCTTGGAGAGAAACTACAAGGACCAGGGTGCAGCACGCTGCTGAGGAGGAACGTGCTGATGTTTACGAGAGTCGTGTTGGGTTGGTACATCAGCGGAGCGACGCAGCAGATTGTGTTGCTGGGTAGGAAGAGAGCAGGGCCCTAGCTGTGTATTAGCTTTTACTACTGGGATGCTTTGTTATTACGCATTTTTTGTGCCATATTACTCACTGGACAGGAAGGACATTGGTGTAATCACCTCCTTTTCTCTTGGGAATGTGTGTGGGAATCTAAATCGGATGTGGATGCTGTGTGCCTTTCCTGGCAGCAACCCACAATGCCTTCTACTCACTATAATGGCCGTAGTTTCCTTCTACTCACTACAAATGGCCTTAGTTTCCAGGAGATGTAAACCCCTTACTGAGACATTGTGCATCATTAACTATTGCAAATTAGATACTTTTATGGAACTTTGATATTTTGCCCCCTTCCTGCCCAGGCCAAGTTTCGCGCTGTCGCAGTTCGGGTGGCTGTTGTGCGGTCATGCAATGCTGTACGCACATTACATTTTCATCGCCGGGCATCATGGGGGGGCTGACCACTCGCTCACTCCTCCCAGTGCTCATGCTAGCATCATCGCCCACCCACCCACCTGCCTGCTCATTCTCCTGGGACTCACACCGGGCATCATGGGTGGGGACCGCTCACCGCCCACTCTCTCCTCGCAGGCGGGGCAGCATTGGTTAGCATTTTAGTTCTGGCATGTACGGGCAGGGGGGTCTGCTCACAGCACAGTGGAGAATGCCTTTTCAATTTCTATTTAATCGTTCAGAGATCCATCCTATACCCCTCATCATTTGGAACCAATATCCATAAGCGGTATTGTCACCCCAGTTTCAGAACCCTTGCTCTAGTCCAACTTTAGTTCGCTTCATCTCTCCCTGCAAGCTTCCGGGGGGAGGGTCACTGAGGACAAGTACTGAGAAAGGGGGGGCTGTTTGGTGTGGTAGCTCCACTTCCATGGTTGTTTCAGGGTTTCTGTCATCAGCGTGTTCTGTCTTTACTTGTTCAGTCTTAGCATGGTTAGTCATAGCAGTTGCTGTCATAGCGTGTTTCAGTCTCAACATGTTCAGTCACAGCGTGTTCAGTCATGGCGTGTTCAGTTATAGCAGTTGCTGACATAGCGTTTTTCTGTCGTAGCATGTTCTGTCGTAACATGTTCTGTCATAGCGTGTTTAGTTCATAGCGTGTTCAGTTATAGCATGTTAGTCACAGCGGCTGCTGTCATAGTGGGTGTTAGTCTTAACATGTTCAGTCCATAGTGCGTTCAGTCCATAACGTGTTCAGTCCATAGCGTGTTCAGTTCATAGCGTGTCCAGTTCATGGCGTGTTCAGTTCATAGCGTGTTTCAGTCTCAACGTGTTCAGTCACAGTGTGTTCAGTCATAGCGTTTTCGGTCGTAGCAGGTTCAGTCACAACAGTGCTATCACAGCGTGTGCTGTCATATTGTGTTCTGTCGTAGCGTGTTTCTGTCATATCATGTTTCATCACAGCATGTTCAGTCACAGAGGGTGCCATCTCAGCATGGTCAGTCACAGCGTGTTCAGTCATAGCATGTTCAGTCACAATAGTGCTCTCATAGCGTGTTTTCTCATAGCGAGTGTAGTCACAGCAGGTGCAGTCATACAGGGTGCAGTCACAACGGTTCCAGTCATAGCGGGTTCCAGTCACAGCAGTTCTGTCATAGCGTGTTTCTGTCATAGCGTGTTTCTGTCATAGTGTTTTTCTGTCATAGGGGTCATGTCATAGCATGTTCTGTCAGTGTCATGCAGTTACGGCATACACCAATAGCCGTTTCATCTTTGTTTGTTTCCATGTCTCATCGTACCTTTCATGCAGGTTTCTTTGTATACCTAGGTTTAGTTAGCTAATGCTCACATCTCAGGATCTGTCACGTCTACAGATCCATATGGGCTGTGGTTTTGTTTTTTACATGATTGCTGACCACAATCTCCTTGCCCGTATAACATACGTCATACGATGCACGTTTCATTTCATTACACCTGTACGACTACCCACCACAGTCTGTGGGTACACTAGCCCTGAGTGTTCAGTTTAATTACCTGTCTCTGGGCTGCAGGTTTCTCGGGCTCACTTGCTACATACACTGGGGGGGCGTCATCAGGTCATTCACGCACTGTGGTCTTGTCATTACTGCTTACATCCTCATAATCAGGTAGGCACAGAGGGATGGTGTTCTCATGACTGGTTGTATGTTATCACTTTCTCCACTCTGTGTTTCTTTGGTTTGGCCATGCCGCACAGTTCGGAAGCAACTAATTCACGTTCATCCCTTCAACCCCATGTGGGGCTTCAGAGCATGGTAGCACTCCATCATTCAGGAGTTGGTCCATACTTCAGCACATAGCGGAGTTTGCCATGGGGGGGTTTTCTCTCCCAGCCACAACTGGGAGGGCGGCACGTTTCGGATTGTTTCCAATTCTGTCCCAGCTTCTCATCTACCAGCGTGGAACATGTTCCAGGCATCATTCTTTAACGCAGATTGATGTGGGCTAATATGCTGTCCACGACCTGTTACCATTGGTAGACCCCATCTCTTCAGAGTGTTTCATGTGTAGTGTCTTGGTTTCAGCAGACAGTCATACTTTTCTTGCCGATCAAGATACTGGAAGCAGTAATTTCCAAGAGGCGCTTGGTCTGGTTTTTCATCTTCATTCGGTAGGTGGACGGTCGGCCCACCGGGGTGTCCAATGGCAAGTTTCCGATATTGTTTGTTACTTTTGGCTGCCCTCGTTTCCTGCAGAAACATTTTCATCGTATTACTCATTCAGGGGTTTCATGCTTCAGCACTTGTTATGGTTGGGGGGGTGTATTAGCTTTCCAAGCTGATATCACCAATGCTTAAAGCCACTTCCATCAGACCTGCCGTTGGGAGGGCAAGATTATGGTGCATATGTCGATTCACCATTGGGTTACCCTTGGGTCGAAAGCAGTTCTTGCTTCAAAAACCTTTCACCAGCACTTCATTGGATCTTGGGTTCCTGCAGGGGGGTCAGGGGTTCAATTAATTTAATTGATTTCCTGTTGCATGGAGACCCTGGTTACCGCCCAGATTCTGCAGTCCCTCCCAGGGTGTGTGCTGAGCCAACATCCTCTTGACGGCCCACAAGTGGTAGGTCCGGGCCATATATCATTCTTTTCCTGGGGTCCCCTCTTGGCTCCAATCTCTTGATTGCGAGGTTGCCTGGGGAACTACGCAGGTATGTCAGACCATGCGTTTTTCGTACAATCCCCAGCCTGTTTCAACAAGGGGGGTTTACAGGCACTTTGGTATGCTGAATCATGCCACGAGAATTATTCCTCAGGATGGAGTCTAGCCCTTCTTCCCCTGTTTAGGACTTCGACGCGGTTGTCAGGTTACAAGCAGAAGCATGACCTTCTTAAATAATGTGGGGCCAGTTTCAGTGTGTCTGGTATGGTTTCTCCATGTTTAATTATGCATAGTGCCATAGCAAATTGGCCTTATCTGCCAATTCCACCAAACACTTCCATCAGATATCCAGCACTCCAGACCCCTGCAACTCCTGCCAGTTCATCCATTTTTTGCAGCTTACCCTCTCACTTCCCCATACCAAGTATAGGTAGGCCAGGGGTTCGTGGGATTTCACAGGACTACTTAACTGGTGTCCGTTTTTGAAGTGTTCAATATTCTAAGTCATTATTCCACAGGGGCTCCTCGGGCTAGCCTTGCTCCCTTTCCCTCCGCGTATCCTCTCATTACGAGCAGTTCGTTCCCATGTCTGGGTTCTCAGGCATCAGGCTTAATCCAATCATTCACGGGACATGTATTTGGGTTTTGGGCAGCTTCGCAGGTTTCAATAGGGGGTCCTTTCTTATCAAAACATGAGACAGTGGTTTTCTTCCTGTCGTAGCGGATACATACCAGACACATACTGTTGCCATCCGGGCGCATGCTACTATACCGGACGGGTTGTTACCTACCCTTCATCAAGCTTTCTTATCACACCTAAATTTGTGTCTTTTTACCCTCTTTTCAGGCATACTGACCAGCTAGGCCAAGGCACACCTCAGGCCTTGATAGTTAGGCTATCACATTTCCAAGTGAAGACCCTGACAACAAGTTAGAAGGCTGGCCAGAGGCCAGCCTGTATTTGCGGGAGGAGTCTGAGGCGTATATATCCCTCCTCCCCTGGCTGATCCAGTGTTGGCCTCGCGTTCAGGGTTCCCACCCACCCGTTTTGCCCAAACCTTCATACTTACTCAAACACTTTGTATATTTTTCTTATTCACACATTCAGGGTATGCCCTCTTTTCAGGCATACTGACCAGCTAGGCCAAGGGACACGGCTTGATAGTTAGGGTATCACATTTCCAAATGAAGACTCTGACTACAAAGAGTATCTGTCAGGTTTTTTTTATTGCTGTCCGCATTGGGAAGATTTTCCCCCACTACTTGCCCCAGGTAGACAATTTACAAAGGCAGGAAGTAAACAGAAATTTCGAAGCCTGCAGATTTTCCAAAATTGACCTGGTCTCTATGACTAAAAAATAAGATTACTCTGTAAGAGTTCACTCCCACCTGACTGCCGATTGGCTATCTAGAGCAGTCATATCAGCATCACACAGTGGCCAGAGCAGAGAACCAATAATAAAGGGAGGGGGCAAAATGTTATTTGGGTTGTACCTACTTCTGAGTATTGAGACCAAAATGGGATAGAAAAAAAGGCCTGCTTTTGAAGACCTGGAGTAGATATAAGGGGAGGCAACAGGAGGCAGACTGGGTTCCAGTTATTGCCCCTGCATTTTATTGCCTATATTTGATGCTATTCACTATTAATTGGCTATTTAATGTCACGATTGCCTCTTTGTTGGAAACATATTACCACAACTGTTTATAACTTTTAGCATGACTGCACATTTATTGCTCACAATTGTCCATTTGTTGCCCAAGTATTGCCTGTAAATATATTACCCATGTATTGTCATAATTGCATAACTGTTGTGCAAGTACTGACATTACTACCTATAAATATACTTGCCCATTTATTGCCACAATTACCCATATTTTGGCACATATTGTCAAAGTTGCAACATTTTTGCCCACATTTTGACTCAAGAATTTTTTTGCTGTCTGCATATTGTCACAGTTCCCAGTATGATTTCTACATGTTGTCATGATTTCCACTGTACCCCCTCGCTTGCCAGCATGTAACTCATGTTTGTTGCTCATGTATAGTCATCGTTGCCAATGTTTTCTTCTGTACTGCCATATTTGCCAATGTATTACCACAGTTTAGTGCTATGGTGCCAGCTATGTGGTTGTGAAACCAAATCAGGTGTGTTTGTTTTAGGAATTATGTTACTTCACCTACCACCAGATGCAACGTGCCACTTGCCACTTGTAGCCTACCACCTGATGTAGCGTGCCACTTGCCATTGTCACCTGCCACCAGATACAGAGTCTCACTTGCTACCTATAGCCTACCACCAGATGCAGCATGCCACTTGACATTGTCACCTGCTACCAGATGCAGCGTCCCACTTGCCATTTTCACCTGCTACCAGATGCAGCGTGCCACTTGTCATTGTTGCCTGCCACCAGATGCAGAGTGTCACTTGCCATTGTCACCTGATACCAGATACAGCATGCCACTCACCATTGTCGCCTGCCACCAGATGCAGCGTGTTACTTGCCACCCATGGTCTACCACCAAATGCAGCGTGCCACTTGCCATTGTCACCTGCTACCAGATGCAGCGTGCCACATTTTCCATTGTCGCCTGCCACCAGATGCAGCATGTTACTTGCTACCTGTAGCCTACCACCAGATGCAGTGTGTCACTTACCACTCCTAGCCTACCACTAGATGCAGCATGCCACTTGTCATTGTCACTTGCCACCAGATGCAATGTGCCACTTGCCACTCGTAGCCTACCACCAGATGGAGCGTGCCACTTGCCATTGTCATCTGCCACCAGATGCAGCGTGCCACTTGCTACCTGTAGCCTACCACCAGATGCAGCATGCCACTTGCCATTGTCACCTGATACCAGATGCGGTGTGCCACTTGCCATTGTCACCTGCTACCAGATCCAGTGTGCCACTTGCCATGGTCGCCTGCCACCAGATGCAGCATGTCACTTGCCACTTGTAGCATGCCACCAGATGCAGTGTGCCACTTGCCTTTGTCATCTGTCACCAGATGCAGTTTTCTCTTTGCAGTAAAACATCTCAATGTATGGCTATGCAGCCTCTCCCCAGTGCTACAGACTCAGCCATATCAGCAGGCAGCAGGCATTAGATTATCAAGGAGGAAACCCTACAATCAGCACATGTGCAAATGACAATAGTGTTCCCCTGCTATGAGAATCGAATGCACCGCTGATGTGCTGATCTCACAGGAGGCGACCTGGCTCACAGGATCTGACATAGCGGAAACAACCAGCCTCTCTCCTCCCAGGGGCAGTGAGGCCCAACATCTGACAGCACGGACTGGTACTGGTCCACAGTCTGGGGGTTGTGGACCACTGTACTTAGTGACAGGCACAGCTGTAGTTCCTGACACATGTCTCATCCATGGGTGTGATGCATACGTTGCACCCAGTGATGATACTCCTCTGGCTCAGAGGTGGATAACACATTGGCCAGTATACAACAAATATTGGTCACCCCCTCACCCATTCTCAGTACAGACTACTCTCCCCTTAATTACCCCAATACAGACTTTTCTCCACTCTGTCATGGCTCTCTCTAGTCTAAAGAGATGGTATAGCAGGACATGCTGTGTATGACTTTCTCTCTTAGAGCTCACTGACTGCTACAACACAAACCCTCTGTGTCAGCCTACTGCTTGCCCCTTACAGCTTACTACATGGATGTAAAGGGTAGACAGTCAGGGAGGAGCCAGTAGGGGGCTATGGATCAAATACATTCACGGTCCCCCCTCCTCCTCCTTGTGTGTGTGTGTGTGTGTGTGTGTGTGTGTGTGTAAAGTTATGGGCACACAGACATTCTCTCCTTATTTCCCCATTCAGCAGTGCTGCTGATAAAGTAAATGGCTCACTGCAATCACTGGACACAGCAGAGGAAGTCTTCCTTCACAGACTGGTTTCCAGCTGACAAATACAGATCACAGAGAACTGAAGCTCAGGCACACTACACGCTGGAGGGAGTAGTCACACTACACACTGCTGCGAGTATACAGCACGGCACCATTAACCAAGCTCCGCCCCCTGAAGTCACTGAGCTGCCAGAATTATAATTGAAGCATCGGAAAATGCAGCTTTGGCTGCCTCCGCCTGAGAGCCGAAAAAAGTCCATCAATGCTCCCACCTCTTGGGCCCCTCTGATTAAAATCTTGGGACCCAAGGAAATATTATGGACACATTTTTATATACCCCATGTGGGCAGTGTGTGTCAGGACACAGTGGGCCCCCCTACCCTGGGGGCCTGGGTTCACTGCACACGCTGCACACATGGATGATACGCCACTTGGATACACATGGATGATACACCCCCAGTCTTATCTCTGCCCCACTGTACTTCTTTCCAAGCATTTGACAATGTTAAATACATCACTGCTCACTGTATTGGGTGGACCCAGGAGTCTTCGACTCCTGGTCTGAACTGCCCACTGATAAAGCATCATTTGATTGACATTCCGGGAGGCTCCTGGTCTGTCCTGCCTCTTATGACCTCATACAATCACTGACAGGCCAGGAGTTTCCTGGTCTGTCACAAATCTCAATGCAGAAGGAAGGGAAACAGCCGAATGTCCTCAGGTGGCCAAACAGGCTCAGCCAGATCAATATTTGCATTGTAAATTTACCCACCCACATTAACACCCAAAATCATGCCCATTAACTACAATTCAAATTGTATGATGAGAACTATAGTTTCTCAAAAGTGTGAGAAAGCAGGATGGGATGTATATGCCTGGATTTGTACCCCATTTGGAAGCCAAATGAAGCTGCTATTTTAAGAATTAAAGAGATGACATCACCAATATTGCAGTTGATTTTTCTCCTAAATGGTGAGGTTTATAAATTAGCTACTAAATGTTTATTGTTTTAGAGTGAGTGACAAAGTGCTAAATAACCAAGTCTCTTGGAAGATATGCCTGTGGTTTTTTGGGAAGAAAATCACATATGCTCTCCAACAGCAATACAGTATTTAGCAGACCTCATTCACTTTGTTTTGGTGAGATTGTCTAGGCACTTCTAGTTTTCTAAATGACATATATTGTGTGTTTTTATATATGGCGTCACAGTGGCTTATAAAATTCCAATGAAAATTCTGCTTGCATGAATATATATTTAGATGAACAATTTATATGTAACACAAATCTGACACAATCCCCTAGGATTTCTTTGAAGAACACATTAGAGGCCTACAATATCAGCTCTACAATATGACTTCTCTCAAAAAGGGCAGAGGCTGTATTTACCCACGTACAATAAAGAAAATGGCTTTTTTATTTTAGCCATGGTGCCAAGTATTTTTTGTTTAAAACTAAAGATAGAATATGATGCTGACTCTGCCATGTATTGTATGTTATCACAAACTGTTGTTTATAGCTTCTGAGAATGTCTGGTACAAATCTAAATGCTGCTTGAGAAAATGCTGTAAATTGTAGTAGGCCATCAGCTAATCCATTTTAGAGGAATCCTGAAAATTATTTTTTTTAAACAAAAAACAAAAAACATTTGGCTCCTGTATCCTAGAATGTATTAAAAGCATTATCACGAAGATTCTTAAAGTAATTCTATACCACATAGCTTAATATATTGAGCATAGCATAAAAAACAAGTGTATTCATTAACTGACAAATTGTTGCGTTGCAGTGTTAAAGGTTAACTCCACTTTCTTGGGAAAAAAATAGTAAATAAAAAAATAATAATATAGCATATACAATTGCTGTACTGCCATATTGTTACTGAATGTTATTCAAAAATTACTTTTCCTTTTCGATCCGTAATTTTCTGTAAAATTCAATAGATCTTGGCAACCTGGAGGCATTCTTTACATCAATGGTGTGCAGAACACCCCCAGAAATGTTATTTCCTGGTTGTATGATTGGCTCACTGATTTTCTGAGAAGTCTGTACAAAGGTACAATTCAGATTTTAGATATCTCCTGCAACAAAAATTTATTTTTTAGTGAGATACTTACAAAGGGTTAATCACTTCTAAAGGAATGCTGACCCTGAAATTTTCCTCATTAGTACACTGCATATGCACCAACTGTTTGATAATGAAAAAGCCATTCACAGATTCACTCTGCACACAACAAACAACTTTTTCTTCAGAGCAGAAACAGTTAGGACTCTGCAACAATGTTTTTTTTTTAAATCCTTGCAATTGTACATTGATCACCCAGAGGGATCTGTTTTACTTTTTGTGCCTGCCAAGTAGGTAATGTGGTAGTAATTGTACTAGATAATCATTCATATTTCATATAATGTAACTGAGGAAACAGTTTACATGAGTTAGTTATGTCACTAGGGAGCTGATTTACTAAAACTGGAGAGTGTAAAACCTGGTACAGCAGTGCATGGTAGCCAATCAGCTCCTAACTTCAGCTTGTTCAAGCTTTGACGAAAAAAAACTGAAGCTGTTTGGTTTCTATGAAGAGCTGCACCAGATTTTGCACTCTCCGGTTTTAGTAAATCAACCCCAATGAACCCTGGGAAGTTCTTTATTTACAGTTTCCTTTAAGATGGTCTTTTGCTATGATTAACAAAAATCCCAAGTATTTGAGCTGAGAAACTTATATAGGATTTGAGATAATAACAAGCACATTAAAAATGGAATAAAAAGGCTGGCATCTGGAAATGACAATAAAATGTATTTTATCCCTACAGCTATTAAATAGATTGGTAAACAATAGTGAAAACAAAACAGGTTTTCACTAAGACAGTTAATCCAATAATTGTTCAGTGTGCTGGAAGTAATTACAATTTGCATGTAACAAATAGCAGAAAAGGTCAGGAATCTTTTTGGCAAAAACATTATGTTAATGAGATTTTAATACATCTGCAATTAATTATATATATATTGAAATCAGGCATATCAAAATCAATTAATGGCAAAATAACATTTACTAGAAATGGCGGACAGCAGAGCATATATCTATCTATCTATCTATCTATCTATCTATCTATCTATCTATCTATCTATCTATCTATCTATCTATCTATCTATCTATCTATCTATCTATCTATCTATCTATCTATCGATATCTATCGATAGATAGATAGATAGATAGATAGATAGATAGATAGATAGATAGATAGATAGATAGATAGATAGATAGATAGATAGATAGATAGATAGATAGATAGATAGATAGATAGATAGATAGATAGATAGATAGATAGATAGATAGATAGATAAATAGATAGATAGATAGATAGATAGATAGATAGATAGATAGATAGATAGATATACAGTATCTCACAAAAGTGAGTGCACCCCTCACATTTTGTAAATATTTTATTCTATCTTTTCATGTGACAACACTGAAGAAATGACACTTTGCTACAATGTAAAGTAGTGGGTGTACAGCTTGTATAACAGTGTAAATTTTCTGTCCCCTCAAAATAACTCAACACACATCCATTACTGTCTAAACCGTTGGTCACAAAAGTGAGTACGCACCTAAGTGAAAATGTCCAAATTGGGCCAAATTAGCCATTTTGCCTCCTCGCTGTTATGTGACTCATTAGTGTTACAAGGTCCCAGGTGTGAATAGGGAGCAGGTGTGTTAAATTTGGTGTTATCGTTCTCACTCTCTCATACTGGTCACTGGAAGTTCAACTTGGTACCTCATGGCAAAGAACTCTCTTAGGATCTGAAAAAAAGAATTGTTGCTCTACATAAAGATGGCCTAGGCTATAAGAAGATTGCCAAGACCCTGAAACTGAGTTGCAGCACGGTGGCCAAGACTATACAGCGGTTTAACAGGACAGGTTCCACTCAGAACAGGCCTCGCCATGGTCAACCAAAGAAGTTGAGCTCAGCATCATATCCAGATGTTGTCTTTGGGAAATAGATGTATGAGTGCTGCCAGAAAGGGTTAAAGGGGTGGGGGTCAGCCTGTCAGTGCTCAGACCATACGCCGCACACTGCAACAAATTGGTCTGCATGGCTGTCATCCCAGAAGGAATCCTCTTCTAAAGATGATGCACAGGAAAGCCAGCGAACAGCTTGCTGAAGACAAGCAGACTAAGGATATGAATTACTAGAACCATGTCCTGTGGTCTGATGAGACCAAGATAAACGTATTTGGTTCAGATGGTGTCAAGCGTGTGTGGCAGCAACCAAGTGAGGAGTACAAAGACAAGTGTGTCTTGCCTACAGTCATGCATAGTGGTGGGAGTGTCATGGTCTGGGGCTGCATGAGTGCTGCCAGCACTGGGGAGCTACAGTTCATTGAGGGAACCATGAATGCCAACATGTACTGTGACATACTGAAGCAGAGCATGATCCCCTCCCTTCGGAGATTGGGCTGCAGGGCAGTATTCCAACATGATGACCCCAAACACACCTCCAAGACGACCACTGCCTTGCTAAGTAAGCTGAGGGTAAAGGTGATGGACTGGCTAAGAATGTCACCAGACCTAAACCCTATTGAGCATCTGTGGGGCAAATGGATGGTGGAGGAGCGCAAGGTCTCTAACATCCACCAGCTCCGTGATGTCATCATGGAGGAGTGGAAGAGGATTCCAGTGGCAACCTGTCCATGACTGTTAAGGCAGTGCTGGAAAATAATGGTGGCCGCTCAAAATATTGACAGTTTGGGCCCAATTTGGACATTTTCACTTAGGGGTGTACTCACTTTTGTTGCCAGCGGTTTAGACATTAATGGCTGTGTGTTGAGTTATTTTGAGAGGACAGCAAATGTACACTGTTATACAAGCTGTACACTCACTACTTTACATTGTAGCAAAGTGTCATTTCTTCAATATTGTCACATGAAAATGTGGGGGGTGTACTCACTTTTGTAAGATACTGTATATAAATATATATATATATATATATATATATATATATATATATATATATATATATATATATATATATATATGACATGTATATATATTGTCTACAAGTAGGATCATCCCGATACTGATACTAGTATTGGTCCCGATACCAAGTATTTGCAGGAGTACTTGTACTTGTGCAAATGCTCCTGATGCCTAGTCCGATACCTGTGCACTCAGAAACAATCGGTGCGGCGGCGGGGGAAGTTATAATCACCGATCTCCTTATGTGGTTTTTAATAAAGCAGCTAAAGCAGCTGATAGCCGCTTTTCCTCCGCTCCCCTCCGCATCTGTCAGCTGCTTTATTGAAAGCCACACAGGGAGATCAGTGATTATAACTTCTCCCACCACACCGTTTGTTCCTGAGTGTCCCCGGTATCCTCCTCTGGCTCCCCTCTGTGTCCTCCTCTGTATTCCTCCGTGGGCTCCTCCAGTTCCCCCTCCATCCTCCGGTCCCCCTATGTGTGCTCCTCCAATCCCCCCTGTCCTCCTCCGGTCCCCCTCTGTGTGCTCCTTTGATCCCCCTGTCCTCCTCCGGTCCCCCTCTGTGTACTCCTCCAATCCCCCCCGTTCTCCGCCAGTCCCGCTCTGTGTGCTCCTCCGATCCCCCCTTGTCCTCCTCCGGTCTCCCTCTGTGTGCTCCTCCGATCCCCCCATCCTCCTCCGGTCCCCCTCTGTGTGCTCCGCCAATCCCCCCCTGTCCTCCTCCGGTCTCCTTCTGTGTGCTTCTCCAATCCCCCCTCTGGTCTTGGCATGAATGCAGCATCCCCATTGACATGAATGCAGCACCCCCATTGTCATGAATGCAGCACCCCCATTGTCATGAATGCAGACTCACCATTACCATCAGTGCAGCCTGATTCATGCCCATCTGCAGCCTTGGAGGAGACTGGGAGGGGACGGGACGAGCGCCAACAGACATACAGTAGAAACTTCTGTTTTCTCGGTGGCCTCTTTCATAGAAAGTCCCCCCTGTGATGGACAGAACAGTCATCCAATGGCAGCGCAGGAGATGGGACTTCCTTTTACACAGGCTGCCGTGTAAACAGGAAATTCTATGTATGGCACTCGACCCGCCCACTCCTCGTTCCCTCCAAGGAAGCCAGAATATATATCTTTTGTGGCTTCCAACACTCGGGGATTCGTTGGGGGCCACAAAAGATATAAATGTCAAAATTAGCAGGCGGGCCATCCAAATCTGGAACATGGGCCGCAATTGGCCCACGGGTCAGACTTTGGACATGTCTGCAGTAGAGGGATGAGGATGGCTCAGCTTGATAAATTTCGCAGGCTACTTGCCTGCTTCTTCAAGAAGCATGGGGGCAAATACCATCAGCTATGTGGTAAATAAAAGGTCAAATCCCCTGTACAGGAGCACAAGCTGTCAGGGACATATCAGTGAGTTAATTCAATAGGTCCAAGGCTAGAAGTAGTTAGAAGTCACCAGATGAGCTCTTGCAATCATAAATTCCAATACTCCATTGCCAAAATCAAATGCAAGTTAGGTGATGAAAATAGCACTTATAAAGACTCTCATAAAATGAAAATGTTACTTATGAAAATACGTCCAAGGACAATAATGTTCCAGTAACATATGGACATGCTATAAATCATCAATATTGTAAAAAATGACACCATATGAGTATATAAGCCTAACTCAGGTAAAGGATAGTCAGTAAACAAAACATTCAGTATCTTGCCTCAAAAGGAACTTCTCCAAACCAGGGGAAATAGAATACCGTCAGGGCACTGACAAATGAGAATTCCAGTCAATGACCAATAAATTCTCAAGTATCTTTTTACAGATTTGCTAAACCACATTTATACTGTATTTCTGTATTTACACAGTTAAACCGTGTTGTAATGACAGAAGAGTTTTGTATGGAATCGCCATGACCTAATGCAACATTGAATTATCAGCTTACAGTTACAAGGGGTCACGTTCCAACTAGACTGTCATTAAAGCTCATTTTTAGTAACTAATTACAGAATATGTGAATTAACACATTTGTTAAATTATATTTTGGATACTTTGAACGTTAATGACGAGGTTTGCAGTTTGCACTTATGTTTCAGGGAATCCTGGTTGATGATTGAGCATGCAGTATATAAAACTGTATGCCATGTATGTTATATATGCAATGAATTTACATATTTATGTAGCACTAATGCTGTTGCATTAATTGTGCGTCTAACGTTTCTGAAAAAATGCTCAAGTTTCCACAGCATCTAGAAAAAAGTGTGAATGTCGTATTTTATGTACAATCGATTCTCTGCCTTTTGGCTAAGATCAAGTGTAGTATCTGTTCTTATCAGTTGACAGAGGAGGCGCTATGTCACTCCCGAGTGTGGGGAGGGCAGATGCAAATCCAATGGTGTCATTGCACCTGGAAGGGCGGTTTCGGTAGTGGCTCAGGTCTGGGTGTCCTTTGTTGGTGTGAGCGGGGTCGAGTCTGAGCCATCCAGAAGTGTGCTCCTGGTGAGGATGGGTGCTGCATCTGGGTCTGATCCAGAGGGTCGGGTCCCTGGCCTTCTGGCCTAGATTGGGGTAGCTCTAGCTCTGGTCAGTTTTTCGGGAGAGAACACCAGCTCCTCTCTAGCTGGAGGAGGAGGAGCGGTTAGTATTCCTCGAATGTAATTAGGTAGGAGTGATGGGAGCGACGGTTTGGCCTGATGGCAAAGGGCTCTCACCAAGCTTCCAGAACTTCAGGCCTTCCTGGCTGGGGTGGGGGCTGCTGTAGTCTGGGTCAGGGTTGATACTGAAAGCCTTATGGTGTATGTGCCCCTGGAGTGGCAGTCCAGGGGTGCCATAAAATCACTGTGAGTGAGGGTTGCTTTGATTTGTGGCACCACAGTCACTGCACCATTACACGCTTTTTTTTAGCACCTGCCTCCTGGGCCGGGCCTTTTGGCTGGGACCGGAGGAATTTTTTATGCCTGGCCATTGTATTGCACAATGGCCACTTTTTCACTCTCCTCTACTTCCTTCTCCCCCACTTTCTTTTTATTAATTTCCTTTGTGTGGTACGTTTTTGTATTTTTGTGTTTGTACACGGTTTTTCACTGTGTGACTGGTAGGATTGCAGGTCCTCGGACATGCCCTGAAAGTCTTGGGAGGGGGTGGACATGGCCTTTTGGCTTAGTTTGCCCTCTCTCATGGGGCCTCCCTTCGGGGGAGCCCCACCGAGTACGTGGGTGGGTCTGTTTCGGCAGATCCTCCAGAGAAAGGGGTCCATCTGGTTTCGGCCAGATGGACCAAGTGTAAGTACCCTTGTTCCTGTCAGGAGCCTAATGCCCCGGGGGATTCAGGGCAAGGCCTTCTGATTTTGGAGGGCTTGTGTACCCGTTGCACTTTTTTGTGTTTCACTCTTTATGTGTGTGCACATTTTTTTGGCACCGGGTGAAGTTTTTGAGTGTGTTTCACACACCATGGGCTTTCAAGAAAAAAAAAAAAAAGCAGCATGTTTATTTTGTTTCTCACATAAAAGAGGCTTCAGTTCAGTGTATTTGAAGTTCAAATTATATAAGCTGCAGTTAAGAAGTTGAGGTATGATAAGACTGACTTTTAACAAATACCTGCCAGGTAAAGATTAAGTAGCATGTACTGACCATGTCCTTGTGATATTATCATTTATAGGTTCATCTTGTGGTATCTACAAAATATGTGAGAATTTATGTTGACTGCCAAGAAGTAGCGGAGAAACCAATCAAAGAACCTGGCAATATTACAACAGATGGATATGAAGTGCTTGGAAAACTGACAAAGGGGGACAAAAAATCTGCTCCGGTAACCTTTTTAAATTTCCCGAGCTGGAAAGTCATTTCTTTGACAAATCACTTTTGATAGAACCAGTTCTACTTTATCTTCTGAAATATACCCAGACTGGCCATCTGGCAACTTTAGCAATGATCAGAAGGGCTGTTTTGATTGAGCTTTACTTCAGGCTGCAGAATTTAGATTAGTATAATACAAAATGTCAGCATAGCCTACATAAATATAGCACATAGTCCCTAAACAGTCAGTGCTAGCTTAAAAACATTACTGACGTACATAAATATTAGAAGGTACTTTTTATACATCAAGGCTGCATTTTTCCCACTGATTAGCACAAAAAATGAATTTCTGCTTATATGTGCAGGCCCTGGTTGTGTTCCATTGTAATTTACTATTTTCACCACTTCATCCTAAAATAGTTAGGTGGAACAATCTGGTGCTGAAGTTGTCTAATTCATTCATTTGTAGTGTTTTTTCCACTTTCATTGTAAAATGCCAAGTTAAATGTATACTAATTTTGAGGCTGTTGCCACATGCCAATTATTGAGGACTTTGTTTCTGCTGTGGGTGTTTTTGCAAAGAGGGAGGCTAACTCTAACTAGGGCAGAAAGGTTGTTCTCGTAGGAGAAGAGTAGCCATTTGCAGTCTTATATCCTGGCTGAAAGCATGACAGAAATTGTGCACACAAGTTGCCAACATTGCTGCACATTCTGTCTTCTGGTGGGGCTTAGGCATTTGCCCTTTTGGAATAAACAAATTGCCTGCCATTACTCCAGCTCCACCAAAGGTTCAATATCAGAGAAAGATTTATTTTGCTTTAGTTTTGAATAGCGTAAGTAAAGGGTTAGAACAACTATCATTTTTTTTTTATCGCTGAACCCAGCATAACAATTGAGAGACATGCCAAACAAGTAGAACTTAAATGAATTTACAAGATGACATCATACTTTCTAATTGTCTACAGATGTTCATGTGTCATCTGTTCAAATGTGGATGCTAAGCAAATGTCCTGAAATGTCTGATCAAAAAATACACAAATGACATGACAAATAAACAAGCTTTCTGTCTTGTTTCCAGTTCTTGCTCCAGATGTTTGACATTGTGTGTACTGTAACCTGGACAAGTAGAGATAGATGCTGTGATATCCCTTCAATGGTAAGTATTCAACAGATAAAGCATAATAAAAGAATCATGTGATTACAGCAGTGTTTTTTATTGTATACTTGCTTCTGAAAAAACTTAAAACATTTTTAACCACTTGACCTCCAGAAGATTTACTTCCCTTCCCGACCAGGCCATTTTTTGCGATAGAGCACTGCATTATTTTAACTGACAATTGCACGGTCCTTCGACACTGTACCCAAATATATATAAATGTATGTCATTTTTTCCACAAATAGAGCTTTTTTTGGTGGTATTCAATCACCACTGCGTTTTTTATTTTTTGTGCTATAAACAAAAAAAAAGACTGACAATTTAAAAAAATATATATTCTTTACTTTCTGCTATAAAACATATCCAATAAAACAATGTAAACCTTCATAAATTTAGGCCAATATGTATTGTGCTACATGTTTTTGGTAAAAAAGATCCCAATAAAGTATGTTGATTTTCACAGCAAAAGCAGTCCACCGGTGAAGCACATGTGCTCCCTGCAGGCTGAAGTGCAGAATCACATATATATACATGACTCTGCACAGTAGAGGTGCCCTGTAGCAGTAAAACTGCTATGGGACAGACGGCAAGTGGCTAAATAAATCCATTTTGCCATATCTTGTTTCTTCTACCAGCTGTTTAATATTGCTAACCCAAAGTTTTGGGTTGTCTCCAAAAAAGTGTTAGAGGGGAAATCTTCCAGTGTGGACACTAGCTCTGGTGATCTGGGGGTCCCAAAGGGATTCCTTTAATTTGAAGGGATTTTCTCTTACTTCCCATTTGGCCATGGGGCAGGAAATGAAGGTAAATCTTCACAATAGAATACAAAAATGCAAAAAAAAAAAATCTGACAGGGGTTATAACCCTCCCTTGCTATCCAAAATAAAAAAGAACGTTTTGCCTATAGTTCTACTTTAACAACTACTAACAAACTAAACTTTTTTCTGCTAAATAACCATATACATGCTGTCATAATTGTGTGTGTCTCCACAATGTTGCATGTGGATAGTAAATAATGTAAGACTACTCGATTGCTCAGCCTGGTTTACTACCAATGATCATATTCTTTAAAGTGGTTGTATACCCTTTTTTTTTACTTTTACCTACAGGTAAGCCTATAATAAGGCTTACCTGTAGGTAAAATTAGTATCTCCTAAACCTGTACAGTTTAGGAGATATTTACTTTGCATGCAGCCACTGACGCATGCGCTCTGAAGGCCCTGCTAAAGGTCCGGCAGACGTTGCCGGACCTTGCCGGGAAAAAGACTCCTGCGCGCATGTGCGGAATTGACCTAATCGCGGCTTCGGCCACTCACAGTGCCGGAGCTGCGATACCCGGAAGAAACACAGAGGGAACATGTCAGCTCCCTCGGCGTGGACCGGGATCAGATGTTGAAGCCTCGTTCTACTCGTTCTAAGGTGAGTATTTCATAATGAGCTAGTATGCGCTGCATACTAACTCATTATGTCTTTGCCTTGAAGGTCTTTTTTTTTTTGTTTTTAAAATAAAAAATCTGAGCGGGTATACAACCGCTTTAACAATTCAAACCCATAGGCTTGTGCCTTTAATTTATTTTACTAATCATAACATCTGTGAAAGACTTGAGCAAAGTTTTAAAGAGATTAGGTTATATCCAGTGATTTTGGTGAAACTATTGAGTTGCTGGATTGTGTAATACACCTCATAAATCACTGCAGAGTTTCGCAAGGCAAGAGTATCACATAGTGACATTTCAAAAAACACAATTTGTTGCCAACTCATCAAACCTTTCTGGTGAAGATATTAAAGCCACATATTCTAATAAATCATTGGCTGATGTTTACCATGTTTTTATCATCTTACTGATTACACAAGTACTTTCCTACTTAGCACAAGAAAATATCTAAAGTGGTAGCCAGTCTGAATGTAATTAATTAAAACCCTTGCCCAGTACAAAAGCCTTTCAGGTATCATATGTCTCCAGAAAGCTGTGAAGATATACAAAGAGGCAATGCAAAAGCAAATACATTGTTGGCAGTTTGCATATAATAGAATAATATACTTTGGGGAAGTGCCTTGCTTGAAACCATATGTGGCATTCGCTTTGTCATTTGTTTACTCAAGTTTCAGCCAAATGTAAACAATGTTGGCGCATTTGGTCAGCACAGATTGTCACCTCCACTTCTCCATCATGACCTAAACAATTTCTTAAAATGAAGGTGCATACTTTAGATAAGTAATTTTTAATGATGGACACTTCTACTGAGAGCCTCGGGGGTTTTCAGTGTTTGGCTGTATCTTATGGCAGTTACTTGGGTATGTTGAAACTGTAGCAATTTGAACAGAAATTTCTGCAGTTTCTTGATGTCAGGATTTGTACAGCTTTCAAATTTTCTTTGGTGAAGATACAATCCACATGTAAATCTATGCTATACATTCAGGGTACCTAAACATCTTTGCATTCCAAAAAAGTATTTTCATTCAAGTTATCTTAGGAGGTTAAACTATGGAAGGCTTGGTTTTAGGTAAAAACAGAAAACTAGGAGGGAGGTAGAGCGCACCACTGTCTAAATAGAAAACAAAGTGATGGCAGAAAAAGACAGAGTAGTCCATCGAGTCAGCACATTTTTTTTATTCTATGGTTCTTTTTTTTTTGCTATTTCCGTACTCTTTTTTTTGTCTGAATATAGATCTATGTTTGTCCCAAACATGTTTGAAGTCATTTACTGTTGACTGTCTCACTACTTCTGGTGGAGATTTATTCCAAGTATCAGTTACCCTTTCAGTAAAATAATCCTTTCTAAAATTAGTTTTGAACTGCCCTCCTGAACCTTATTCACACCCTTGATGTATTTAACTGTTTCAATCATATCTCCCCTTCCCTTCTTTCCTCCAGACTGTAAATATTAATAAATACATAATACATGTAGTAGTGATAGTAAAATCAATAATAAATTGGATGCTAAGTATTGCACTCACATACACTTGGATAAAACACAGTGTATCAATACGTTCAGTGGAGACATCAACGGACGGAGCTTCTTAAGAATGCCTCAATGGATATAAAAATGATAACAAAGAGGAAAGAGGGGAAATGCACTACGCTCAGTACAGTGATTAAAAAGGCAAGGTTTAAAAAATTAAGAGATGCACTCACATGAAGATTGTGTAACACAGGCAATACTCAAGGTGTGCAACAGGCAGCGTCCTTCTGATGGTAATCAATAGAGATGTGTGGAGGGTGGGATGGGAGCTGTGCCTATTGAATAGTCTCATCGGTAGATGTAAAAATATGGTAGCAAAAAACACAAACCAAAAGGAGTAGACTGTTTTAAATGTAGTATTATTTATCAACCTCCTTGACGGTATTCCCGAGTTTGGCTCGGGGTGAATTTTCAGCACCAAAAGCGGTAACCCCGAGCCACACTTGGGATTGCATTGCAGGATCCAGGTACAGCTCACTTACCTTGTCCCCAGGATCCTGCGATGTCTCACCGCTTTGTATGCGAGCCGCCCTCTGCTTGATTCATCACAGAGTCCAGCTCCATTCCCTGCGAGTGTTGCGACGCACGGGGATGGAGAACGGTGCCAAATTCAAAAAGTAAAAAACACAATACATATACAGTACATTGTAATCTTACAGATTACATTACTGTATCAATTTATTTCACATCCCTTTTGTCCCTAGTGGTTTGTCCAATGCCCTGCATGCAGTTTTATATAAATATAAATACTGTTCTTTCTGCCTGGAAACTGGAGATTGTCCATAGCAACCAAAACCGTCCCTTTACATCAAAAGTGGTTTTAGACCAGCTAGAAAACAGCGATAATAAATTAGAATCACTTGCAGAATTGAGCGATAGTGATTTGTGGGGAAATCGGTCATCAAACACTGAAAGTAATGACAGTGACAATTCTGCAAATGAACAAATTTCAGTGTTTTTTGATTTAATTACATTATTGAATAATTTGTACTATTATTAGATTATTATTTGTTATCATTATTTATAGTTATTTATTATATTATAATTTATGATTTCATCTTTCAAACTTTATTATACCCAGGATGTCTACTAGACTTTGGTTTGGACAGATTTAAGTGAGTTATTCCTAAGAATTACAGGCCTACAATATAAAATGCCAAATTTCCATGCAAAATAATTGTACCGCTTTCAGCATCAGAAATCTGACATAATCATACCACCAGGGAGGTTAAATAAAATGATAAAAATGCAATCACATGTAGTAAGTAAAGCAACAAGCAATATGCCAATAACTTCCAGTAGGTGGCATTATATCATGGGTCCCAATTGATAGTCCGTCCTGGATGGTCATAGGTGGATAAGCATGCAAAGAAACACTATGGCAGTGGTCTTCAAACTATGGCCCTCCAGTTGTTCAAGAACTACAAATCCCATCATGCCTAGTCATGTCTGTGAATGTCAGAGTTTTACAATGCCTCATGGGATATGTAGTTGCGCAACAGCTGGAGGGCCATAGTTTGAGGATCCTTGCACTATGGTCTCTCATAGGATGAGAACCAGGAAGAACACTGGTGTGTATGATTGAAGCTCCAATCGCCCCTTGTTCTTTTACCGCTCAGATAAAACCAGTATACTGGTCTTACTCCTTTTGATTTAGCCACAACTAAGCATATCATTAAAAGCAGGATCCTAGATCTTGTTCTTCACAGTTATGAAAGAACGTATAAAACAATAAGTAGCTTTATTTTTCATTGACTGAGCTATATAAACAAAAGTCACTCAATGATCTACTTTTGGCCTAGATCATACTCAGTGTGGTTTTAAAAACTTTCAGAAGCTTTCCGCCATGCATCACAAACTCCTAATTAACTCTTAATGGAAGCGTACAAATTATTGTGACAATTGTTATAATGACCTTGCAGAAACAAAGATTGAAAACATCGTAATCCTCTGACATTTCTCAGAAAGGTATTTAATATACAACACAATTCAATATCTATTCAGGATGTAGTATTAATGCTGTTTATTTTATTTGTTTTATTTTAGAGAGATGAAGCTAAATGTCCAGCATTGCCACATGCTTGTACTTGTGCACAAGACAGCGTTGGAGCTCCAGGACCACCAGGCCCATCTGTAAGTACATTTTCTTTTTTTATCATTTGTTGGCTGATAAAATCCATCTTTGCTGTGTGTTTAATTGAAAACTTGTAGATGAAATGCCTTATTCTTTTCTGGTTTCATTTTGAAATGAAGTGGTCTCCATAATTTGGACCCTTTTAGTGTTTATGATATACATACAGTATAGGCAGTCTCTCTAGCAAAGTGGTGTTAATCCAAATTTGCATGATGACTGAGTAAGATTGGCATTAGTAATGAAATACAAATGTGCTTATGTGAAGAATTTTTGGTGGATCTGTGCCAAATATGTTAAAGTGGAAGGAAAGCTACATTCTGTAAACCACAGACATCTCTAGACATTTTATGAGAAGTTAAATGATTCTTGCATAATCTCCCTTCAAATCTGCTAAATACAATTCATATTCTCCTTAAACGCAGGGTATGCCTGGTAGCAAAGGTCCCAGAGGTGATAGGGGTACAGATGGACCTACGGTAGGTTTTCTTTATTCTCTTTAGAATTTGCTTTGTATATGTACAATCATCCTTTTACGGTAAAATGTGTTGCTACAGTATTGATCTACCATGTATTCAACAAGTGATCTTTAGTAAATGGAGCTTTAATTATTTAACAGGTCTTTATCCAGCCTTCTGTGTCAGTATGTTACTCACTTTGGGCTGCGTTAGGGTAACTTATGCAAAGAAACGGTGGAATTTTTACCTGTGGCAACCTAGCGCAATACATGTTTTCCTGTCCAACTATAATTGCCAACTGCACTACTTTTTTTTCCCCCTATATTTTCAAACATGAACCCCTGCATCTGTATTTAATCATTTATGCAATCATGCCTTCCAACAATGTCAATGCTTTGAGAAGAATACACCTTTGGCCATAGTAAAATTTCTTACTTTCTTTTTGTTTTCCTAACCTTTATTGATAAATGTCCATCTTTTAGATTTAGCATGTGCAAGTGTAGAGATACTAGAGGACTAATAGCAAGGGAAAGGTATTTTTTGCCTCTTTCTCTCAAACTGTATGACTTGTCAGGCTTGAAGTAATGCTGGATTCTTCCTGTCACTGGAGATCTGGCTTATGTATTGGCTGCCAACAATAGTATTAATAGTTGATAAAGGTATGTGTGCATCTAGAGATCTTTTATTAATTAAGTAAATGCACATTTAACAGAATAGGACTTTTGGTGCTGAAGGAGCTATGGAAGTACATAAGCATTTTTTTAGATTCCCAACTATTTACAAAGAAGGCTAGAACAGGGCAGGACAGAGAGGTAATATAATGGTAGGATTGGACCAGAAGCTAACATGACAAGATAGGATTGGAAAATAGCAAGGCAGGATGCAAGAATGGGAAACCTGGGCCCCAGGACGGGGTTGATTCTACTGTGTTCACATACTTGTTTAATCAAACTCAATTTACTGTAGGTATACATTTTTAAATGTGATCACATGACCTCTGTTCAACTGCATCAGGGGCTTAGAAAGCTGGTAATGGAGACTGCAGGGGGTTGTGTTAGCAGGAGGTAGAGAATACTTTAGTTACCCGTTCAATGACACAACTTGCAAACTGAAAGAAATCATACGGTTACAACAAAAACATTCTCACAGTGGGACAAACTGCTGAATTATTGTGTGTTTTATACCTTTGCTGTTCTAATGGTAAAGACAAGGCCTTTTCCAAAGACAAGGCCATATCAAAGTAACAAAGTAACAAGGGTGCTCTACTGAAAAGATGAGGTGCTAGCTGCTTACCATTGACTACTTCTTGTCCTGCCTCAGTCTGTAGTCTGCTAAAGAAGTTTTGGTTCCATCTTTCCCCAACATGAAACAATGTTTCAATAGAGGAAGGCAAAGGTCTTTAGAATATCTGTATATCTGTATCTGTGGCCTTACCAACCATTTTCTTATTCCCATTAAGTAGCCAGAGTGCTTTAGGCAATTGTTGAACCACATTTAAATGTTTTGAACTTTGTTTCAACAATTTTATTTTTATTAACTTCAGTCTGCAGTTTCATAACTTCACCACATACTGGATCGCCCACCCAATCAGGTCCAACATGCTTGATAGTTTTGTCAAGAGATCCAATGTTCCTTGGATTCTAATAGTGATCAACAACATTCTTGTACTAAATATCACAAGGAAACTGCAGCTCTAGCAAACCTACTGTACATCTTACCAAGAGAAGGAAGGGGAAAGTGATGTTACATCACAGCAGAGATCGCTCTGCCTGTTCACTTGACATGCTATTAAGCTGTTGTACCTGCATTTCCTCAGGGACACTTAGATTACTAATTTCCATAGTAAAAAAATGTAAAGAATGGACCATGGCCACCCTCTGAGTGGTGGGACCTGATGCAGGCTGCCCCTCCTTTCCCCAGTCAGGTTTACTTGTCCAACCAATCTTTCTGTGTTTTCCTCAGTTGTTGTACTCCCTCTAATAGATGGTGTACATGGTCCCTTACTGTTCTGGTTGTACAGTATACCCCTGGGAAAATGGTTTAATACTAGTATACTATATGCTGATAAAACGTAGGAGTATATTTCTGCAATGAAGCCTTTGCCCTCTCTAATAAATAACTCTGCAAAGTATTTATCTTCTATCTTCTCAGGATTGATCAACCACTGCTTTTAATGCAACCTTTTAAAAGTTTAACTGTTTTTAATAACGCCTTCTGCTAAATCTACTGTATCTTAATGTTCTCTTACAATTAGCAATGCAGTTATCACTTCACTAGAACACGCTTACTATAATGCTAAGTCACTCTTGACTGTGTCCATCACCCTTTATACCATACTTCAAAAAAAAAAAAATATTACACATTAAGCAAAAAATATTTCTGACATCGATCCTTATCTTACTAATGCAATTTCCAAAATATCAATATATTCACTATTCATTTCCCAACTGTATTAATTATTTGCAAAAGAAGACACTTGCTGTTCATTATAATGGAACACTGCAGATGGTTATGGATGCAGCTACTATACTAACACCTGTACCTCTTTTCAGTCTTTGCACTGGCTCTCTTGCTTCAAGGACTGGACTGAAACGTATAACCCTTAAATGTAATGGATGAAATGCCTAGTGCTCCACTTGATCCTGCACTCTTGTCCCTGTGTATATCTTAAAGCACACTTTCAAATTGCCAAATCATTTAAAAGTATGTGACCTGTAATCCTCTATTCTTATCATCTCCTGCTCAAGACTTCTCTTGTGCCTCATTTATACCTTGGCATGTTGTTTCTTATTTCTTAAGTGTTCTTTAACAGTGTTTGCCTAAAGTACTATCTGAAAACACACCTTTTTTTCGGAGGGCTGTAATATTTCCTAGTCATTTATTCAAATGTTCACTTTGCATTCTTCTCCATTTTCCCCACTGTCCCACACTCTCCTCTATTTCAGCCATTTTTTTTTATTGCTTACACCTCTTCATATGGTAATATACTGGTTATATTGTACTTATGTGTCTATGGTTTACTTACTTATTCTAGAGGATCCATTACAGATACAGGCAAACCCACTTTTAAGTACACAATGGGGTTTATTTACTAAAGCGGGAAAGTACAAAATCAGGCTCACTTCTGCATAGAAGCCAATCAGCTTCCAGGTTTTATTACCAAAACTTAATTGAACAAGCTGAGGTTAGAAGCTCATTGGTTTCTATGCAGAAGTGAGCCTGATTTTGCACTTTCCAGCTTTAGTAAATAAACCCCATTGTGTACTTAAAAGTGGGGTATGCCTGTATCTGCTCCCGAAGGCTCACTTAAAGACTTGTGCGCAGATTTCTGAAAGCTGCATTTGTGTCCATTCTTCGCTACAGAGAACATATAGCCTTGAATTATACACAAAGAGGGACATTTAATATAACTGGGGCAAACAGAGTAGCTCTGCATGGTAACCAAGCAGCTTTTATCTTTCATTTTTAAAGCTAAACTGATCATACTAAGTCTAGAAGCTGATTAGTTGCCATGCACAGCTGCTCCAGATTCTGACTGCTCCACTTTTAGTAAATTCCCCCTAAAGTGTTGCAGAATATGATGCAGTATAAACCTAACCTAATACTTATGACAAATACATTCACTTAATATTTTGTTTTGAATATTATTGCTACATTACTGAAGGATTGAATTTATACATGGATTTAAAGGTATGTAAAACATTGTAAATATAAAACATTGTTATGAGAGTTAAATGGTTGTTGGAGTTGTCTCAGGCATGGTTTAGGGGAAAAACTGATATTAGTTTATCAAAAAATAATCTTATTTTCTTTCTTTCTATCCATGCTCCATAATAAAAGGGCCCACCAGGACAGCGAGGTGAACCCGGCCTACTTGGCCAACAAGGCCCACCTGGTCCTCAAGGGCCACCTGGACTTTCTATTCCTGGAGAGCCTGTAAGTTCAGAATCACTTGGTAAACGTACTCTGTTTAGTGAAAAATATAGATTGGTAGAAAATGAAAATCTTCATCATTCATATTGTTTCTAAAATATTTATGAAATACTGTCACATGAAATTAGCATGTAGTCCATGCATACCAGACATTGATAAAAATACTTTGATCGGTTGTATGATTATGTGTTTTAACAGTACATATTCTAAAAGGGCCAGTTTGAATAACTTACCTCAAATCCAGTATTTGCTTCACTCCTTTGTGTCTTTTTTTTAGGGCCGTCAAGGACAAAAAGGTGATGCAGGTGATCCAGGGTTACCAGGAAGGATGGTATGTTGTAGAATTGCAATCACACAGACACAAACACACATATATATATATATATATATATATATACATATATATATATATATATATATATATATATTGCAGCAAGCCTGCAAGCATAATTTCCGCCTGCACATTCTTGGCCATAAGATGCTGAATGTTAATAATCATTTACCTTTTTTTTTTTTTTTTTTACCTTTTTTTAATTAACTTTTTCATTTAGGGGTCTCCTGGGGTTACTGGACCACCTGGACCTATGGGACCACCAGGATCAAGGGTAAGTGTCCTAGATTTAAAAAAATGACTAGCTAATTATGTTGTATAATATAATAGAACTTCAAGCATAGGTTTATTATTAAATGCTATAAAAGTATAACATAAGTTGTCCTTAAATATCTGGTTAAAGAATCAAAATTAATTGTATATGTAAAACATTCAGGCACTTTTTATGCACAAACCTATATTTTACATTCAGTACTTATATTCAGTATTTATATTTGTATTAATGTTTTTTTTTAAACTCTGCAATTAGTACAACTGAGATCATCTTTGATTACAGTATAATGTGACTGCAGAAACACCAATGTTGCAAAGCCCTCATTCATGTTCTTAAAAAGTTTCCAAGGTTAGATGACCTGGGAAGACCCTGGAGTCTGGTAGTACAGCTAAAAAAGTTTGGAATTCCTTTTGAAATCCACAACCCTAAAACTATAGAGACAAACCAAAATCAAATAATATTTGACAGTTTCAAAGGAATTTTTACAACTGCAGATTTGTTTTAGCTAAGTTTTAGCAGGCCATTGCTTTGCTGCCATTCAGTGATCTTTGAGTCGATTCATTAGAGCTGCAGAAAAGAAACCAAATTGGAGCTGTTACTAGTTCTCCAGTTTTGATACACTCCTTAATGTTGTGTTAGTGTTTATTTCTGCTGACAGGAAAATGAAATATTTTAAGCACATAAGACAGCCAATCGCACAACAGTAATGGTGAGAGAAATTCTTACAGCTGAACTCCAACCGAACAGCTACATACGCAGGCTTAATACTCACTAACAATGAATAATTAATACTCAATAATAGTGAACTGTACTATCTGACAAAGGATTTGTAATTTGTTCAGCAACTTTTTTGATTCATGCACCTCTACAAGATAACACAGCCAGGAAGACAAAACAAGGAATACAGTGATGCCTTCTCCCCACTATAGCCTACCGAATAGACAGTTAAGGACAGACAACTGTGCTCAATCTGCACTCTCCTGATATTAGCATGTTCCATTTTAGCACATGTACATGCAGCCAAGCCATATTAGCTCCTAGTGCTGTCATTCCTTCTCCTATTTTGAGAACTGCTGTGCCAGAGATGATTGGAGGCTTATTTAAAGTGGTTGTAAACACTCCTGTGTCACTTTTACCTATAGGTAAGCCTAGAATGAGCCGTTTAGGAGATTTTTTTTTTTTTTACAAATTTTTTATTTATTCAAAGGACATGGCACAACACCCAAAACCGGGGCAAATACAGTCCGCTGCATTACACATTACAGCAATTAGACACTACAAAAAATGTTGCACACACCGGTCCCCATAACAAATGAAAAAACAGGAAGGGAGAAGAGAATGAGATAAGACTAGAAAAGAGAGGTTGGGGGGGATTTATATGCAAAGGTGTGCCGTGTGTGAGCTCGCAGAATGCCATGGGGCTGCAAGGGGGAACTCGAGGTGGCCTCTCGGGGATATCCCATAATGTCCATATGGACAGGGGAACTCAGTCGGCCGGTTCACAGTCAAGGAGGGCTCTCCCCTCATCAGAGAAGAAAAAAGTGTTCCAGAGCGCCCAGGTCCTGGAGTAGCGCTCCTGCTGGTGGCGGGCTGAAAGAACTAAATCTTCCAGTTTGCTTATGTCCCTCACCTTACGTATCCACATCCCCAATGTCGGGGGTTGTGAGGATTTGCACTCAAGAGGAATGCACACTCTAGCTGCGTCAAGGAGGTGACGTATGATTGATTTTTTTGTACACTTTCCCAGGGGTATTAGAGGCATGGAGAAGGAAAAAGGCCGGGTCATCCGGTATTTGCCGTTCCGTAAATTTTTTGGCAATGCGTTTGACCTCCTTTCAAAAGTGTTGTCGTTTTGGGCAGGACCAAAAAATGTGAATGATGGTTCCCCTGCCTTCCAGACATCTCCAGCACAGGTCAGAAGTCTTGGGGAAGATTTTATGCAGTCTCACCGGGGTTCTATACCACCTGGTGAGAATTTTAAAGTTGGTTTCCTGTATCTTTGTACAGATGGAAGATTTATACGTAAACCTGAAGATGTGCTGTCATAGTTGTGCACTGAATGATGTGCCTAGGTCTTTTTCCCAATCACTTATACAGCCCAATTAGTGGGGTTCAGCAAGCCATAGTTGGTGGAGAGTGTATGTGGCATCGCCCCTGAGTCTGTGCAAAATTCCTCAAAGGATGTGAGGGGTCTGTCAAAATGCCCTGGAGGCGGGAGTGATTGAAAAAAATGAGTAAGCGGGAGAGCGCTCCAAAAACCCAGGCGGAAGTTGTCCATTGGGTCAACTAATGCCGAGATAGTCGGCCATGCCCCCGAAGTTATGAAATGAGAGGCTTGTACGTGGCCTGAGCTCCATAGGTTTAGAAAAACAGTCTCATGCAGTCCCGGTGGAAAAAGGGGGTTTCCTAGTATCAGGAATAGAGGTGAAGTCGTTGACGATATGGGGGTGAGTGTCAGCAGGGTAGAGCAAAGTCTTGCCGTATGGCCTATTAAAGGGTGGTTCCACACTTCCCTTGGTAGGGAGGCGAAACACCACGGTGCCCTACCCAGAGGAACAATAGATTGGCTCCATTCAATGCAGACCCAGAGTTTCAAGTCTGTGTGTCTGTTCCAGTCTATTAGCCTACTCAAGTGTATAGCTTGATAATACATATGTATATCCGGCACCGCCAGTCCCCCGTAAACATTTAGGTAACATAAGTTGGTTGCGTCGCAAACACGGACGTTTGTGGGCCCAAAATGAAAGCAAAGAATGCTGATTGGATCTGTTTGAAAATTGTAAACGGGATACAGACTAGCAGAGCCTGCAAGAGATAGAGAAACTTGGGGAGGATACTCATTTTAAGAATGTTGCAGCGGCCAAACCAAGATTTGTGTTTAGGAGATATTTACCTTCTTGTCATTGGCTCATGCGCTGTGAAGAAACGGACCTTCGCGCCATTTCTTCACCTGTATGTGCCGTGACTGACGGCTCCTGTGCACCTGCGCGGAAGTGACATTACATGGCTCTGGCCAGTCACAGAGCCAGAGTCTGCGGCTCCGGAAGGTAGAGGGCAGAAGATGGATGCTTCCACCAGTGGGGACAGCGCAGCTTCGATTACAGGTAAGTGCCACATAATGGGCTAGTATGCGATGCATACTAGTCCATTATGCTTTTACTTTCCAGGGAATGACAGAGTAAGTAAAACCAATCAGGGGTTGTAAACCCTCACGGTTTTTCACTTTAATGTATTCTATGCATTAAGGTGAAAACCCTTTTCTGCTGCAGCTGCCCCCCAGAGCCCCCATTTATCTTACCTGAGCCTGAATGTTCCAGTGACGGGGACGAGCACAGCAGCTCCAGACGCTTTCTCGGGTCCTCATTGGATAGATTGATAGCAGCAGGAGCCATTGACTCCTGCTGCTGTCAGTCAAACCCAGTGACACGGAAGCCGGGGCGGGGCTGAGTCCTACTGTCTGTGTCAATGGACACAGCAGCAGGACTCAGGAGCGTGCCCGCATAAGTGCCCCCACAGAATGCGACTCTCCGTGGGGGCATTTGAGAAGAGGAGGGGCAAGGAGCACCACCGTGAGACCCCAGAATAGGAGGATTGGGCCACTCTGTGCAAAACCCTTGTGCAAAAAAAAAAAAACAAAGCTTTACAATCACTTTAAATCTGCTCCCACTCCCATTCTAAGCCTTATGTTAACTACCCTGTACAAGAAAGATGTGTATACTTACTTAATCTAAAGGTGCTCCAGTCAAGTCATATAATCAGCTCCTAGCACAGACTTCAAGGAAAAGGCGGCACAGTGGACAATGGATGCCCCATAGTAAGTCTATGGGCGATGTCACCGCCCAGGCTCTGCAGCCATTGTCGCTGCTCTATTCTCTCCCCTTAATCCAGCCACTGGGGAGATCTCATGACCAGATCGGAGCACCCTTAGATTAGGTAAGTATACATGTCTTTCCTTTACAGGGTAGTTAACCTAAGGCTTAAAATGAGGGTGGGAGTAGCTTTAAGATTAGAGAGGTTTTGACCAGAGTTCCACTTTAACTGAAAGTGGTACCTGTAAGGCTATTTACAGCAAGAGGGACATACCTTTTAATGGTATTTGTGTGGGCATTTCCTTTTTGCATGATTAAACAGAACTCATTTGTTTGCATTTATTCCATTGATGCATCATGATTTCTATTATGGTAGCTGCCAGCACCCATCTGGAATTACAGTTTTCTCTGCCTATCGTAAATCCCAGACACATATAAGTTTACAGGAAATCTGAGGTCATAAGCTTGCCATGCATGGGTCAGCTTTTTTTGTTCAAGCAGCTGGTTACATAGTTACACATATTTAGTCTGGTTGAAAAAAGACATAAGTCCATCTAGCTCAACCAACAAGAAAACAAGAAAAAACTGACCTGATTCCCCCTTTCACAGTGGGGGAATCCTCCCCACTGTGTCTTTGTATTCTGATGGCAGGAAGACTCCCCAGCTGTCAGAATACACAGATCAGTGCTGCAGTCTATAGCTGCAGACCTGATTGAGTGGCTTTTTTTTTCAACTAGCTGGTTGAACAGAAGTCAGTCTACCAATCGACTTCTGTTCAACTTTCTCGTTGGGAAAAAAGCAGCTCTACCGAATGACTTCTGTTCAAACACAGTGGCCATGGATCAAAATTTGGCTGGGCCTTGCTGAATCAACTGAATTTCGAGCCAAGTATGACCAGGTTTAGAGAGAGCTGAACATGTATGTTTATGCCACTGGACATTAGATTGACAGATGAATGGATTAGGAACAATATAAAACCATCAGTCACACCTCAACCGCGCCACTGAAAACAATTGACTGGGGTTTTCTAAAGTACTTAAAAATGTCATGGTGTGGACAACTCAAATCAATGGATTCCCTTGACACCAAAGTATTAGTTAGAGTCTTAAAGTGGTTTTTAATCCTTAAGGTCTTTTACCTTAATAAATTCTATGCATTAAGATAAAAAAACTTCTGTGCTGCAGGTTCCCCCAAGCACCCCCCCCCCACTTATACTTTCCTGAGCTGGTTCCTGATCCAGTGATGTGCACAAGAGCAGTGTCTCTCACCACTGTCCTCCTCCTCACTGAGCAGTTGGCTCTTTGTTACTGTCAATCAAATGCTGCAATGAGGAAACAGGGGCGGGGCTGAGCCGACCAGTCTGTGTAAATGGACGCTGACAGGGCAGCTCGGGAGGTTTTCTATAGGGTCACTTGCTGAAGAGGAGGATCAGGGCTGCTCCATGCAAAACCATTGCACAGAGCAGATAAGTATAACACATTTATTATTTTAATTAAAAAAAAAATGAAACTTTAATGTTACTTTAAATAAAGGAAAACACACTGAGGGGAATCCAACAAAGCTGCTGTGCCACTTTTCTAGTGTTAATCCCTATTGTTAATGTGTTGCACCAAATTCATGAAGCATCTGCAACACTTTTGGTTTTGACAGTGACTCCTGTGCCAAATTCGGGTAGTTCTAAAATGCGCTAGTTTTACAATGCGTTGCAAGCATTAAAAACGTGGCACAGCGTGCACCAAATTTGAATACAAGTTCTAGACAGGTACATGAAGTTTTAGAGCATGTGCAAGACATTTTCGCAAAATCTGTCTGCAACAGTCTTTATGAATTCCATGGTATATATATTTAGTGATGAATGCTTTGCGCAGACTAGGACAATGTGATTTTTACTTGTAGAGTTAATCCTGTAGATGGATTTATTGTTTCCATCTTAATTGTTTAGATGATCCACATAGCACAAAATCAAATCACAGAATTTGCAAAGAAAGCAAAGCATAATCATTTGAATCTATATTTTTAGAATTGTTTTCTTCGAGCATCAAAGACGTCCAGGAGGAAAAATGCAGGATTGTGCTGCTGCCAAACAAAACAAGGCTTATTTAGTTTAGCTGATAGATGTAACATATTTGATTCTATCACATTTGTGTTTCTGCTTTCCTGGACAGTGTGAAAAGTAATGAATTATTAACTATGTTTCAAATGAATGAATAAGATTGTTTTTCCTTGAAAAAGAAACCCTAATCAGACTTGCACCATGTAAAGAATCTTGGGCTTGGCTTAAAAACGTGAGTGTGGTTTGATGGTGGAACCAGAAAATGTTAGGTTTTACTTTTGTGATTAGTCGAAAACAAATAATCAAGTTTTTTACTTCCATGTTGCGTGGCAAAACAACAAGCCACCAGCATGCAATTACTTGCTGCAAGATATTGATGCACATTAGCAGAAAATGCAATATAGAGTATTACTTGAATAACATTTTATAAAAATATTATATGTACAGTATTGTATATGTATTGAAATACAAATTTCTGTAGATTGTTTTTTATTATCAGAATGCTTCTGGATCAGAGTACAGCCTCCTGTCACATGATTCTCTGCTGCGATCGTTTTCTGTATCAGAGAACTACAAATTGTATTGCTTAGAAACAGGGAACACTAAATTTAGTGTATTCTGAGAAGTTATGATATCATTATCCATTAGGATTGAGTGAGTAGGTCAGTCATGTAAAATATATTGTAAAAAGCTGGCTAAATACAGCAGGTATGTAAAAAAAGCAGGTAGGTGAAAAAAGCTAATTTGCATTTGTGGCTGGTGGCACATCAACTGAGACAATCAGTAAATGGGGTTTTTGTTATGAAGGCAGCAGGCTTGTGGGGAGGGCAAATTTTGGACACACATATTGGAGTAGTATTATCTCAAAACCGCTTTTTCTCTATTTCTGAAAATCTTGTGGCATGAGGTGTACTCCAGTTCCAACCAAGATGTGCTCATAGTGAAGAATGTTCACCCATTACTTAAGTATAACTATTAGAATGCCCTAGGATTAGGCACTATTTATACTCTACCTCATTTACCACTATATAGGCTTTTATACTCCTTTTTTTTCTCTATTGCCCCGTACACACTGTTGGATTTTCCGACTGAAAATGTTCGATGGGAGCTTGTTGTCGGAAATACTGACCATGTGTAGGCTCCATCGGACATTTTCCATCGGAATTTCCGTCACACAAAATTTGAGATCTGGATCTCAAATTTTCCGACAACAAAATCCGTTGTCGTAAATTCTGATTGTGTGTACACAATTCCGACACACAAAGTTCCACATATGCTCGGAATCAAGCAGAAGAGCAGCACTGGCTATTGAACTTCATTTTTCTCGGCTCGTCGTACGTGTTGTACGTCACCGCGTTCTTGACGTTCGGAATTTCCGACAAGATTTGTGTGACCTTGTGTATGCAAGACAAGTTTGAGCCAACATCCATCGGAAAAAAATCCATGGATTTTGTTGTCAGAATGTCCGATCGTGTGTACGCGACATAAGGCCTTAATTACTCTTGGTCCCTTATTCTTTTGCAGGGTCTAGACAGAGCAAAGTTGCTTTAATCTGCTGCTTTAAAAAACATTTCTAAAAGAATATCTTATAGCAATTTTTGGCTCTTACCCTCCACCCTTTGATAACTAATTTTTTGTCTTGAGGATTGACTAGGAGGATTATGCAAGGCAGGTTTTATTTGGATTCATACCAAGGGAGAGAACTAGAACTATGTTAACCAGAACAGAGGTAAATACACGACTGTTTTGCTAGGCACATCACACCAAAGGTCCTTCTCGTAATCCTATAATGACTTCCAGCTTTAAATAGTAGAAAATCATTTAGAAAAACATGCAAGGCAATCACAGTAATAGATCAGGATACATATCCTTTCAGCAATTTCCTTTTTTTTTTTTTTTTTTAAAGATTACCAATAAAGCGTGTCAGTCGAATTATAAAATGAGAACTCTCAGAAGCATGACATTTACATATTATCTTATGTTAAAGCCAAACTCCAGACAAAAAAAGCACTATTTTATTTTAGATAGAAGGGGGAAGAGTTACAATTTCATTCAGTTTTTTTTTTTAGTCTAAGCTTTATCTCTGTAAAAACTAACATTGACTGATAGAACATGGAATGAACTAACAAGCCACTAAACAGGAGTGGAGGACATGGGGAGATACCAAGTCACATAGTAAATAAGTTGTAATGACCCAAAACCAATGCTAGATGTCAGCAGACATCAAACAATAGTAACCTGATACAGTTCAATACAACAACAGAAAAAATAAATTTAGGTGGGATGGAACACACTCCCCTCCTGTCCTTGCAATGCTTTTACAAGAAATGGTTTAGTGAAAGTCACCAAGACAGGAAGGCATGGACAGTAAAAAAAAAGAACATTGTCAAAGATACAAACTCCTCTTCACTCCTCAATAAAAATGTGTTTTTGTTTGTATTCCCATCATGAAAATATCCCACCACCTTATGTCCTGAAATAAAAATAAAAAACATTTTTTTACAGGGGCTCTTACCCTTCCCTGATCAATCACAAATTAAATAACATTTTATGTCTGGAGTTGAGCTTTAAAGTAGCCCAGAACTTACCTGAGGTCATTTTTTGAATGAAATTTCACTAGTCTAACCATGGTGTCATTTTTTATAGTGTTTGGGTCAGTTTGGACATGTATGAGTTCATTAAATTATATTGTGATTTGTTCTTTGTTGAGAGACCTATGTTGTGCCACTGTGCTTTATACATCCATCTTCCACTTATTTATGTTGTTTTGATTAATACTCTTACAGCTTCCATACTATATAGCATGCATATCGTGCTCTCATTAGTGTAGATATGTATTTCAGTGCTTAGAATAACAGGCATGTGTACATAAAAAAGGCTGAAAGTTTTTAACCTTCAAGTATTCTATGGATCAAGGTAAAAACCTTCAGTGTTCTATTCCCTCTGCAGCCCTCCCAATACTTACTCGCGCCCGATCATGAACCAGCGATGTGCACAAGAGTGGCTGCTCAATCAGGTCTCGACCTCCTCATTGGTTGAGAGACAGAAGTGGGGTAATTAGTTTCTGACGCTGTCAATCACAGTCAGTTAGGAGGAAGCAGGGGTGGGGCCAAGCCCAGTTCTGTATGTTTTATAGAGCTAGCAAGCATTAATGCCCCCATAGCCAATGGCTTGCTATGGGGGCAATCGGAGAAAAAGAGCAGCCAGGAGCGCCGGGGGGTTACCCAAGAAGAGGAGGATCGGAGCTGCTCTGTGCAAAACCATTGCACAGGGCAGGTAAGTATAACATGTTTGCTATTAAAAAAAAAAAAATCTACCTTTCATATCACTTTATTTCTAGTAAAAAAGAATCTAGATATTTCATATTATAAGGTAATCCGGCCATGCTCCAATTGATTTTAAACTGTTGATATGTCATGAAATGCTGTCAGTTGCTACAGTAACTTTTAAACCAGAACACCAGAAAGATGCTTATTACATGTTTAAGATTCATAAACTGTATGTTTTCTGTTTTATATCTAATCCACATCAGTTTTGGTCTCTCACACACCATTATTTTAGTCAACAAGTACATTTTAGTAACATAGCCCAAATAGTGAATCTGGCAAAATAAGCTGGTTTATTTATACAGCAAAAGGTAAACTCAAATAAATATGGTACATATGGCTACATCATATTGTGTTGATGCCATTTGGAGTTCTGTTTGCTTGTATGTATTTTCTTCCTAGCTGAAAAAAAATATGTACAAGGTTTTTTAAAAACTCATAGTGCATATTATTCTTTCAGATGTTTTGTTGGGAACAGGTCAGAAGGCTACTTTAGATTTCATTGTATCTAAATCTATCACTTTGTATCTTATTAGGGCTTCACTGGCAAAGATGGGGCAGTAGGACCTAGAGGACCTCAAGGACCAATGGTAAGAGATATAAAACATAACATTTTGCTGTCTGGTACTATAAAATTGATCTGTTTTTAGAGTTTTTCAGGTAGTATTGTTGCAGTAGAATGAGGAGTAAAAAGAATGTGCGGTATAAGAAATATGATCCTGTAGAAACATTTTCCATCAGTTATTCATGTGGAAATAGCCTGACAATTTAGTTTACAAAGACCTGATAACATTTCCAGTTATAGTGTTCATCAAATGCTTCTTTTCTACTTTACAGGGAACACCAGGACCTCAAGGTGTGCCAGGTCCAAGTGGTCTACCAGGAAAGCAAGGAGATAATGGCCTACCAGTAAGACACTTACCATATTTGCGAACTAAAGTTTATTGTGGATGCTGAGTCGTGGTTAAATTAACAATTTCATAGGCATCAACAGTTTTCCAATAATAGCTTGTTTGCTGAATAAGTAACATAGCATTAATATGTTACAATTTACAATGCATCTTTTAACAGTTGCAGTAGTAAGTTTTTGAAATTTGTGGTAATAGTTTTCCATTTGAACAACCACCAAATCATGTGCCAAAACATATATTTTTTCTGTGAATAAACACTAAAAGCTAGGTCAGCACATTTGCAGGAAATGTTTCTGGGTTTCATTGTTTCTTCACCTCTTTAAGTCATATGCCATTCAGCACAAACAATATCTGGTCAAACACCAAGAAGAGCTTTTTGCTGGTTTGAAGTATTTAGCACATACTAGTACTGGTGATGAATTAAAAATAAGAGCTCACATTTTGGTTGATACTTATGAGTTTCTTGCATTTCATTCTAAGAAAATGTAACTTTTTTTTTGTTTGTTTGTTGTACTGTGTTTTTTTGTACTTTATTTCTTATTAAAGTAGGTGTGGGAGCAACGTCATAGCTGGTCATTGAAAAAAAAAACACATGATAACTATATTGCCCTACATCTGTTAATATACTTCCTACAAGCTATAAAATAAGAATGTGCATGTGAGATTGTTTCTTGCTTCTGGTTTGGCCACGAGTTCAAAGCCCTCTACAGTAAACCAATAAAAAAGCACATTAGTATATTTCAATTGGTTCTAAATGTTTAAAGTTGTAAAAGTTGTTAGAGATGTTTGACAGAAAGTTAGACATTGCGTGAGGACTTGGTCTTTGCCAGGTGATCTGTCAATGAAGTACAGATTTTGCTAAGCTTCACACTTATGTTTTAGCCCTAGATTTGACCCACTACTGACAGTTGACAATCCATCAAACAGCTAAATTATCAAGAAAAAGCATAGTGTGTAGACTGGATTGGGGAAGGAAGTGTGCAGGTGGAGTCATGTTACAGACAGAAGGTTGAGACAGACAGCAGATAGGTGACAAAAGGATATCAGAAGAAAGCATTTGCAGGACAAGTACCTAGGGTCACAGGAGTCAGCAGGCACCTTTTTCTTGCTCACTCATTACTACTGTATCAAGCATTTATAAACTGTTTGATGAGGTCACAGGCAGCCTGAGATGCTATCTTCATTGGAGATTCTATCTTCATTGAGGTATTCTTTATTAGTTGTTTTGTCTGCAGCCAGAGAGGAAGATGCAGAAATATTGCTGACTGTAAGGGTAGAGGAGCATTTTCATTATCGTAAAAAAAAGAGTAAAGCAAAAATTAAAAACCACCATCATTTTTAGATGCCAAAGAATGTTACCATAAATAAAAATAATTCCAATATAATCATAGTTCTGTCAAGTTTGGAATTTAGAAAGGCAAGGTTAACATATCTTTAAAGTCAATTTTAATCATGCAGCTGTATTGTTTTACACTTCAAATATGCTTTTGATTAATCTAGATTTAGGCATGCTAAGATCTAGGACAAGCCAAAATAGCTTTGGTTAGACTTTGGTTAGTATTACCAGCATGTACAGTATCTCACAAAAGTTGCTACAATGTAAAGTAGTGAGTGTACAGCTTGTATAACAGTGTAACTTTGCTGTCCCCTCAAAATAACTCAACACACATTCATTAATGTCCAAACCGTTGGCAACAAAACTAGTACACCCCTAAGTGAAAATGTCCAAATTGGGCCCAAAGTGTCAATATTTTATGTGATCACCATTATTTTCCAGCACTGCCTTAACCCTCTTGGGCATGGAGTTCACCAGAGCTTCACAGGTTGCCACTGGAGTCCTCTTCCAATCCTGCATGACGACATCATGGAGCTGGTGGATGTTAGAGACCTTGCACTCCTCCACCTTCCATTTGAGGATGCCCCACAGATGCATAATAGAGTTTAGGTTTGGAGACATGCTTGGCCAGTCCATCACCTTTACCCTAAGCTTCTTTAGCAAGGCAGTGGTCATCTTGGAGGTGTGTTTGGGGCCGTTATCATGTTGGAATACTGTCCTGCGGCCCAGTCTCTGAAGGGAGGGGATCATGCTCTGCTTCAGTATGTCACAGTACATGTTGGCATTCATGGTTTCCTCAATGAACTGTAGCTACCCACTGCCAGCAGCACTCATGCAGCCCCAGACCATGACACTCCCACCACTATGCTTGACTATAGGCAAGACACACTTGTCTTTGTACTCCTCACCTGGTTGCTGCCACACACACTTGACACCATCTGAACCAAATATGGTCTGAGCACTGACAGGCTGACCCCCCACCCCTTTGACCTCTGCAGCAGTGCTGGCAGCACTTATACATCTATTTCCCAAAGACAACCTCTGGATATGACGCTGAGCGCGTGCACTCACTGTTATACAAGCTGTACACTCACTACTTTACATTGTAGCAAAGTGTCATTTCTTCAGTGTTGTCAAATGAAAAGATATAATAAAATATTTACAAAAATGTGAGGGGTGTACTCACTTTTGTGAGATACTGTATGTATTCTCTATACAATTCAATCATATGCTAAAGTACTGTACATTGGGAAGTACTGATTGAGCTGCTTATATTGAAAATACGAATGTAGAATTTTAGAAAACAAAGCAATCATCTTGCACCCTTAATGGGTCATATCTACTTATGACAGCCAACAAGCAATAGCTGAAGAAAATCTACGGTATAGGGCATAAGAATTAACAGTTTCATTGTGACATTTTAAAAAGAGAATTACTGAACCTCCAAATATCTTTTTGGACAAAATAAATATTCAGTTAGTGTGTGAGATGAAGCCATTGTTCTTGAGAAACTGAGAACTTTGATGTTCTCTACTGGTTTCAATAATTTTAGTATTTTAAATGACTAGCTAATACTAGCATGACAGGATAAAAGAGCAAAGTCAAATTAATAAGGGTGGCTTACAGATGTTTTTATGTTTTCGTTTAAAAGGTTGATTATACAACATGTATATAATGTTGAAAAGCCATACTGAAATAATTGCTGAATTAATGCTGATGAAGAAATTTTTATATATTTATTTTTATTGCATTTCTCAAAATATGCATCTGTGATGAGGAGCAGTTATTAAACCTGCTTGGTTTAAAAAAGCATATTTTTCACATAGTGTGCACCAATGCTTGAAGTCAGTTTTCCATCTGTTTTCAGCAGGCTGTAGTCAGTACAGACAGTTTTCTTTGTGTTGGCATCTAGTTCAAAACAAGACACTTCTGAAAGACAGTTTCCCTTACACTAGAGGTTGACAAGCACAAAGGGAGACTGTCTCATAGTCTCACACAGATGACAACAGCATCATCCATTCCCCTTAGACTTAGGTAACTGGCACACCTGCCTACTGCAGAGGATCATCGTTAGGACTGAGTGCTGGGCCATTCAGTGGAAGTCCAAGGACCAGTGGCCTAAATGCTAAGTCCCAAAAATTTCACTGGCCACATGTTAATGGTAAACCTTAGAAGATCTTTCAAAGAGAAATCTATGTTATTATGTTTAAACAAATTACACTAAGAACTATTTGTAGACCTTCACCAAAAGACTGAGGTATGGATTTTGGTTAGTCAATGCAAGAAGGAACACTGAAACTGTGGTTTGCAGATGTATCCTACACTGAAGACTTTGTAACAAGACAGTGATTAAAACAGTATTAAACTGTATAAAAAAAAAAAAAAACTATTAAAATGGTCCTCCTGCAGACTTATGCCATATTGTGCTAGTAATATACCGCACACTAGCACATTATGACAGTCAGACATTGGAGACTGAGCCCTCCAGAACTAAACTGTCACGGTTCCCGGCACTTCCATCTTTGCCCGGTCTTCTTTCTGGGTCCATGCTCTTCGGCTGCTTGGAAGGCCAGGCCACAATGACATCACTCCTGTGCATGTGCACTTGAGTCTCTATCATGGCATAGCATTCTCTGAAATTACAGCACACTCAGTGTTCCATGAATTCAGAGAGTACTACGGGTGTCATCAGCTGGAGCTGATGTTAATATCCACTAAAGAGCTATTTATAAGGTACCTATAGGTAAGACATCTTATAGACATACCTGTACGGCAAAGTTAAAAATGTAACTTCAATACCACTTTAAATTGCATGTCTATGAATGGCACACATGCTGTATACAGGAGTTAAAGTATACGTGAACCCTTACCTTGTAGAACAACTTATTCAGTCTAAAATAGAAATGCAAAGCGAAAATGTTTATATCATATCAGTTGAAGCATTATTCTTAAGTGGGCCCGGCACTATGCCACTATGTATGAAATGAATTGCTACTTGATAGCTATAGGATTGGAAGTTGAGTATCTTCTATGTCACCAGTATTATGCATAGTCTCACACAGTGTATGGAGTCTGGGCATTGGCCTGAACTAGGAAAACCACAAGGTAAAGGTTTCATTACATTACTTTTTGGCTTCAAGGCAAGTGCAGGTTATTTGGTTGCAGGGCTTTTAACACCAAAACAAATACAAACTTTAACAAGCCCCTAGGTCCCCAGCTATTATCTATCACCTGCATCATGACACACATAATCTCCCCCAAATTTTAATACTTACCTTACCCTCTAACACTAAAACTTAACACCTAACCATAGATGTGTAACCCCCTATCCAATGAACATGATCCCTAACCTAACACTAACACATACAATCATCCTTACCTCTAACTGTAACCCTTAACCTAAGACTTAAACTTAACCTCTGACCCTAAGCCTAACAATAAGGATTACGTGACATAAGGTCCAGAATTGTGTCAGATAGAAGACAACAGGGGCAAGAGAACAATCTGGACAAGTATCCTTTTATGGATACCTAATTAGACTCAAACATTTTATATGTTTGATCAGTACTACTGTCTTCTACTTTCTGTGAAACAACTCAGACTACATTTAGGATTTTGTTTGATAAATGTATTACAGATAATTCAGTTGTATACAGTCTTAGAATACAGACTTTACAGGTACAACAAATATTACATATGAATAATGCATGGTAGTTGTCTAATATTTTATGAAATGTGACTACCTTTATAGCTGACATAAAGTAACATATGATCATTCTTTTATAGGGCTCACCAGGCCAAAAGGGAGATAAGGGTGACAGGGTAAGTTAAAGAAATCATTATAGTTTTTATTGAAGTTGTGTATTTTCTTACCTATGTCTACAGAGCTAAAGTATATATTCTGTTAATGACTTGTCTACAACATGTATTCTGCCATTAGGGAGATGTTGCTTCTCAGAATATGATGAGAGCAGTGGCAAGACAAGTTTGTGAACAAATGATAAACAGTAAGTGGAAAAACACTCTTGCTTTTGTATTATATTTATGTGCAAGGTACATTTAAAGGAAATTTATAAGGCATAGAAATACATACAAATACTCATGTTAGCAATATGTTAGTATTAAAAAATGATCAACTCTCAATTCCTTAAAGACATATTGGCTTTCCATCAATCAATCCTCCAATACACTTATATTCTGCATTTGCACTTATTATTGTTTTTTGATTACTTTACATCAAACTTGTGAACAAATAAATAGATCTTAAAGGAGAAGTACAGCCAAAACTTGTTTAGCTGTACTTCTCTTATGGATCACAGGAGTGAAGTTCATTCTGCACTCCTGTGACCCGTTTTTAGCAGACAGCAGGCTGAATCCCGCTGTCGGCTAATGTCAGATAGCCAGTCCAGGCTCAGAAAAAATCGTGACCATATGGTTGGGAACCATTCACATGCATGGGCCAGCACCCCGCTCAGCCTCTCAGTGAGCTGCTGACAGCCTGAGCTGGCCGCTCCGGCTCCCTCCACAGCCCAGCGCTCTAGTGAGCACTGGAGGGGCAGAGCAGAGAGCCAGTGACTGACAGTCACTAGCTCTCTGCTCAGGGAGCTCTGAGAACCGAGCGATCTGCAGTGTTTGATCACTCGATTCTCAGTCTTAGAGCCAACGGGTGACAGATGCAGCATAATTCAAACCGATGCTGCATCCACCTAGGTAAGTATGATTTTTTTTTAAAAAACATTCCCATACTTCTCTTTTAAAACACTGGTGTATAATTTTGTACTAGAGAAGCTAAAAAAATAATGAATCTGCAGTATCAATGCAAGCAATTTTAAATTTATCCTGCACAAAGCAAAAACAAAACATAAAAAAACATATTACTGTATATCAATGATATTTGAGCCTAAAAGCTACATTTACCACTCCTCTGCCAGTAACGCCTGGCATTCATGAACAACAATCAAAAATTTCTCCCTTTAGCACTTGTGTATTAGTACCTAACATGTTAGTACTTTTCTAGATAAAAGATTACTACAGATTGGCCAGACTGCTGGTTGGAAGCTAAACAGTGGGGACCTTGAGTGGAGAGTGAACAAGTCTTGCTTTCTGACTCCTGGTGATTGCTGGGTTGCATTTTTAGGTTATTTTTTGAGGCTTTTCCTTGTAGCTTTTTAACACCTTTTTCTGACACTTTTTAAGCAGCTCTTTTTCTTTGCTTCCTTCAGCCTACTAATTAAGGGGAGTGGTTAATTGCTCACAGGTGCTTGAGGCCTATATAACCTTGTGTATAGCACATGTGAAATTGCCAGACTGCTAGTTGGAAGCTAAACAGTAGGGACCTGGAGTGGAGAGTGAACATGTCTTGCTTTTTGAGTGCTGGTGATTGCTGGTTTGCATTTTTATGTTCTTTTTGGGGCTTTTCCTTGTAGCTTTTTAACACCCTTTACTGACACTTTTTAAACAGCTTTTTTTTCTTTGCTTCCTTCAGCCTACCAATTAAGGGGAGTGGTTAATTCCTCACGGGTACTTGAGGCCTATATAACCTTGTGTAGAACTCATTGTAAGCCTGCTCATTTTTGAGTCTGCTGAAACTCTGTCCAAGTGGTGAGTTAAAACCAGAGTTTAAACAGGAGGTTATAACAGGGGTCATAGTACCTGTGTAATGTGAGTACCTGAGTGTTGTCTGAGTAGTGTGTGTGGATTGTTATTACTGCATTGTGTACTGTATACTTGTGTATTGTGAGTGCACGTAGTTCTGCGAGTGGTCTGCGAGTGCATGTAATTCTGCGAGTGGTCTGTGAGTGCACGTAGGTCTGCGAGCGCACGTAGTTCTGCGAGTGGTTTGCGAGTGCATGTAGTTCTGAGAGTGGTCTGCGAGTGCTCGTAGTTCTGCGAGTGCACGTAGGTCTGCGAGTGCCTGTGTATTGTCTTGTTGAGTACCTGTGTATTGTCTTGAGTATTAGTGTCAGGAAGCTAATTGTTAGGTAATTTGGACAGGATACAATCCCCAATCCTCATTAAATTTAATAGGTACGATGCTCGGCGGGTGTGGAGAGGCGACTCTTTGTACATCTTGCGGCATGTATGCGTTCCTTGATTATCCAATCTAGGGCGAATAATGCTGTGCAAAATGTAATTGTTTCCCTGGAAGCCCAGGTTCTGAATCTGGGGAAGCAACTGTCAGCACTGAGAAGTCCCTCCATACTAAAGGAGAGCCAGGAACGTACACGGCAGGTGCCGGCAGGGGCCAGCACAGAGGTGCGTGGAGACAAAGAGGTGCAGACACTAGCAAAGAGTAGATAGGTGACAGTCAGGAAGGGTAGAGTGGGAAGTGCCCCGGGAGTCTGATCTAGGGCTGGAGCATCCCAATAAGAATGCTCCATTGAGTGACATTGGTGAAACCAGTCAGGGACCAGCACTGCTGGAGCTGAGGGATTCTCCTAGCTGCCAGGGGAAGAACTCCTCCAGTGAGAGTGGGGTAGGTGAAGGAAAAGATGGGGAGATAAGTACAGCGCTGCATTACGACAAGAAGGGGCAAAAAGATAGCTGCTAACACACCTATAGCCTCAAGGCAAAAGATAACAACTAAAATAAAAAATTTAGCGCTATATATTATATAGACATATAGGTCAAAAACCACAATCAATAAGTGCATATGAACAGTAAGTAAAAACCTATCACACCTTGTATGACCATTAAATATGGATTGCACAATAAAGTAACACTGTGTTATGTAACAAAACAGTATAAAGTGAAACAGTATTTAGTAAGTCTTAATTGACCAATATAAACAATAAATTATATTTGAAAGACCGTGAAGGTCCAGCAAATCTAACACCATGAAATTACGCAAAAAAAGTCCTGAAACATAAAAGTCCACAATATTAGTTGTAGAGAAAACGTGAAGAAAAACCACCACCAAAAGTCTATGGAGGTTCTGTAACTCCCAGGTTCGCAAGTAGACAGAATTAACCGAATCTGGCGGGTAGGTGGGCTATGGAAAAACCACAAGTGGACAGAGGGTCTAAAATGGTGCCGGGGCCATCACCGGAGACAACAAGAGGCTTACCGGAACTCAATGACTTGAGAAGACATACGTCATACAAGTCAGAAAGGCTTATTGACCAACCGGTCTGGACAATGTGTCTTTTCAGATGTCGTCAGCATACAGCAGAAAAGGGGAATGACAGCACAACTTCCACATCCATAGGCATTCCGACATAGGCCAAACGGGTATTCATATGCCATGCGAGGAGTAAAAAGACTCACAGAGCGTGATAACGTTTAAACACTCTTTGTCACGACCAATACTCACCGAGGCCAAGATGCCGAGAGCGGCTCGCCCTTACGACCACGCGCACCCTGTCCCCTGGAGATGATACAGGGAGCAGGGGGCATGCAGAGGCACGGGCCTCCAGCAGATGGGAGCTCCTAAGGTGCAAGAATTGTAAGCCCAGTAGAAGTCTTTGGAGCTGACTGAAGGTGCAGATGAAGGTGCCACTGCAGGGTCAGGGGACCGAGTGGAGTTGCAGGAAGTCCAGGAAACAAGCCAGGGGTCAGAACCGGGTAATCAGGTAGAGCACAAAGTCTGTTAAGACAAGCCAGGGGTCAGCACCGGGTAATCAAGCAGAGAGCAGAGTCCGTAAATGGATAGCCAGGGGTCGGTATAGGTATCAAGCAAGGAGCAAGTCCGTTATGGGTAGCCAGAGGTCAGTGGGTATCAAGCAGAGAGCAAGTCCGTTTATGAGGAGCCAGAGGTCAGTGGGTATCAAGCAGAGAGCGGAGTCCGTTTAACTAGCCAGGGGTCAACACAGGTATCAGCAAGGAGCAGAGTGCACAGTGAAGCAGGAACCAGGAACAGCTGACGACAAACCAGCACCCCGACTGGGTGCTGGAGCCATCAGATATAGCCCCCACAGTGCGCGACTATTGTGCACCCGCACGCGCCGCACCATTGGGCCGCGTACGGGTGTGCGCCGGAGCGCCAGTCCACCACGCATGCGCCCCGGAGCCCGTCAGATGGAGGCTACAGATGTCCTCTGACAGTGCCCCCCTCCTAAGAGCGGACACTGGACGCCCAAGCTGGACATCAACTCCGGGTGCTCTTGATGGAAGGCTCGAATTAAGCGTGGTGCATGCAGATTCCTAGCAGGCTCCCAAGAATTGTCCTCAGGTGGGTATCCCTTCCAATGGATCAGGTATTGCAGCTGCCTGCCCCTCCTTCTACAGTTTAGGATGGACTCCACTTCGAACTCATTCTCCCCATCCACCCTAATTGGCGGGGGAGGAAGTTCCTCTCTTCCAGGAAAAGGGCTGGGCACAACAGGCTTCAACAAGGATAAATGAAAAACAGGATGGATTCTGTAAGTGTTTGGTAGTGCTAGTTCAAATGCCACGGGATTAATTATCCTTTTGATTTGAAAAGGCCCGATGAACCTGGGTCCAAGTTTTCGTGATGGCAGAGGTAATTTAAGGTTTGTAGTTGACAACCAAACCTCCTCACCTACATTAAATATTGGATTTTCCCTCCTACCCCGATCATACTGTTTTTTGTAATCCTCTTGTGCTTTGTGTAGCATGTCTTGGATCCTCTGGAAGTTAGATTGCAGAGAGGTTATCCTATCTTGAACCGCAGGGACTGCCATTTCAGGGATGTCATTAGATAGGAACGAAGGATGAAACGCGCAATTTGCCCAAAAGGGTGTTTGGTTGGTAGCCGCATGAACAGAGTTGTTATAGGCAAATTCAGCGTACGGGAGAAGACTTGCCCAATCGTCCTGAGAGCCAGAACAGAAACAACGGAGGTATTGCTCCAATGTTTGGTTTGTCCTCTCCGTCTGGCCGTTGCTCTGAGGGTGATACGCTGAAGAGAGGCAGACTTTGATATCCAGGGTTATACTGTCACGACCAATACTCACCGAGGCCAAGATGCAGAGTGCGGCTCGCCCTTACGACCACGCGCACCCTGTCCCCTGGAGATGATACAGGGATCAGGGGGCACGCAGAGGCACGGGCCTCCAGCAGATGGGAGCTCCTAAGGTGCAAGAATTGTAAGCCCAGTAGAAGTCTTCGGAGCTGACTGAAGGTGCAAATGAAGGTGCCACTGCAGGGTCAGGGGACCGAGTGGAGTTGCAGGAAGTCCGGGAAACAAGCCAGGGGTCAGAACCGGGTAATCAGGTAGAGCACAAAGTCCGTTAAGGCAAGCCAGGGGTCAGCACCGGGTAATCAAGCAGAGAGCAGAGTCCGTAAATGGATAGCCAGGGGTCGGTATAGATATCAAGCAAGGAGCAAGTCCGTTATGAGTAGCCAGAGGTCAGTGGGTATCAAGCAGAGAGCAAGTCCATTTATGAGGAGCCAGAGGTCAGTGGGTATCAAGCAGAGAGCAAGTCCATTTATGAGTAGCCAGAGGTCAGTGGGTATCAAGCAGAGAGCAAGTCCGTTTATGAGTCGCCAGAGGTCAGTGGGTATCAAGCAGAGAGCAGAGTCCGTTTAACTAGCCAGGGGTCAACACAGGTATCAGCAAGGAGCAGAGTGCACAGTGAAGCAGGAACCAGGAACAGCTGACGACAAACCAGCAACCCGACTGGGTGCTGGAGCCATCAGAAATAGCCCCCACAGCGCACGCATCAACGTGACGCGCTACGACGGCGCGCACTAGGGGACTATTGTGCACGCGCCGCACCATTGGGCCGCTTACGGGTGTGCCCCGGAGCGCCGGTCCACCGCGCATGCGCCCCGGAGCCCGGCAGACGGAGGCTACAGATGTCCTCTGACACTTTTGTTCTTATTTCTTATCTCTTCTTATCTCTTCCACACCAGGATCTTTTTAGCAGCCTCCAGCAGACGCACAACCCTTTTGTGTTGAGGAGGAGTTGGGGAATACACCTGTCTTCAAGAGTTGTGCATCTGCTGGAGGCTGCTAAAAAGATCCTGGTGTGGAAGAGATAAGAAGAGATAAGAGATAAGAACAAGTGTGTTTAAACGTTATCACGCTATGTGAGTCTTTTTACTCCTCGCATGGCATATGAATACCCGTTTGGCCTATGTCGGAATGCCTATGGATGTGGAAGTTGTGCTGTCATTTCCCTTTTGTGCTGTATGCTGACAACATCTGAAAAGAAAAGACACATTGTCCAGACCGGTTGGTCAATAAGCCTTTCTGACTTGTATGACGTATGTCTTCTCAAGTCATTAAGTTCCGGTAAGCCTTTTGATGTCTCCGGTGATGGCCCCGGCACCATTTTAGACCATCTGTCCACTTGTGGTTCTTCCATAGCCCACCTACCCGCCAGATTTGGTTAATTCTGTCTACTTGCGAACCTGGGAATTACAGATCCACCACTCTTAGCGTGTAACCTCCATAGACTTTTGGTGGTGGTTTTTCTTCACGTTTTCTCTACAACTAATATTGTGGACTTTTATGTTTCAGGACTTTTTTTGCATAATTTCATGGTGTTAGATTTGCTGGACCTTCATGGTCTTTCAATTATAATTTATTGTTTATATTTGTCAATTAAGACTTACTAAATACTGTTTCACTTTATACTGTTTTGTTACATAACACATTGTTACTTTATTGTGCAATCCATATTTATGGTCATACAAGGTGTGATAGGTTTTTACTTACTGTTCATATGCACTTATTGATTGTGGTTTTTGACCTATATGTCTATATAATATATATCTGCTTCTGACTTTGACCCAGCCCCTCCCAGTAATCTGTCCACCAGATCCGTGATGTGCCGAACCCGAGCGCCCGATAGACAACAGGCTCTCTGTCCTTCTAAGAATTGAGTCCCCTACCACCAGAATCTATCTTTCCTTTTCCTTCACCTAAAATAAAAAGTGTAGCGCTATATATTAGGAAAAGGAAATCTGGTGGACGGATCTGGTGGACAGATTACTGGGAGGGGCTGGGGAAGACCCAGCTGTCATGGTGCACGTTGGCACCAATGACAAAGTCAGAGGCAGATGGAGTGTCCTAAAGAACGATTTTAGGGATTTAGGAGCTAAATTGAGGAAAAGGATCTCCAAGGTAATATTCTCAGGAATACTACTGGTAGATCGAGCCACACCAGAAAGGCAGAGGGAGATTAGGGAAATAAACAAGTGGCTGAAGAGCTGGTGTAGTAAGGAGGGGTTTGGGTTCCTGGAGGATTGGGCTGACTTCTCAGTCGATAACCAGTACTATAGAAGGGACAGACTGCACCTTAATGAGGAGGGTGCAGATCAGCTGGGAATGAAGATGGCCAAAAAGTTAGAGGGGTTTTCAAACTAGGTGATGGGGGGAGGATTCAGAGGTAGAGATAGTCAGCACGGAACATATTCCAGAGGGTAGTATTGGGGCATTAGTGGTAGGTTGACCAAAAGCAAAAAAACCCAAGGTAAGTATAGTAGCAAGTCCTAGTTGCAATCTTGGAACACCCAATAAGAGGATAATATGCAACCAGTCTAAACTACGTGGCATGTTCACCAATGCCAGGAGCCTGGTGGACATGATGGGTGAACTAGAGATAATGTTGTACGAGGAGGATTTAGGTTTTGTGGAAATTTCAGAGACCTGGTTCAACAGCTCTCATGATTGGCTGGCAAACATTCAAGGGTATACCCTTTATTGCAAGGATAGAGAGGGTAAAAAAGGGGGAGGGGTATGCCTATATATCAAGAATAATGTACAAGTGAATGTGATAGATGACATCACTAAGGAAGCTAGGGAGGAGGTGGAATCCTTATGGGTAGAGCTCCAAAGGGGTGAAGCTAAGGGGAAAATAATACTGGGAGTATGCTATAGGCCCCCTAACCTGAGGGAGGAAGGAGAGACAGAGCTCCTATCACAATTTGGATTAGCAGCAAGGATGGAAAGTGTTATCATAATGGGGGATTTTAATTACACAGACTGGGCGGAGGGAACCGCACATTTATCTAAGGCTCGCAGTTCCTAAATGTCTTGCAGGACAATTTTATGGGTCAGATGGTAGACGCACCAACTAGAAATAAAGCATTACTGGATCTACTGATTACCAATAATACAGACCTTATTATGGATGTGGAAATATGGGGCAATTTAGGTAACAGTGATAACAGGTCGATTGGCTTCAGTATAAATCACACAAATAGGAAACATAAGGGGAATACAAAGACACTGAATTTCAAAAGAGCCCCTTTCTCTAAACTATGAACTTTGCTAGAAGGCATAAATTGGGATAAAATCTTAGGAACAAAGAACACGGAGGAGAGATGGGTTTGCTTTAAGAGCATATTAAATAAGGGCATTAGCCAATGCATCCCATTGGGTAATACATTTAAAAGAGCGAACAAAAGTTCTGGATGGCTTAACTCCAATGTAAAAATGCATATAAAAGCAAAGGAGAAGGCCTTCAAAAAATACAAGGTTGAGGGATCATCATCAGCATTCAGACTTTATAAAGAATGCAACAGGAAATGTAAGGGTGCAAAAAGGATGGCTAAGATAGAACATGAAAGACACATAGCGGAGGAGAGCAAAAAAAGTCCCAAGAAATTTGAGAAGTTTACTGTATGTAAACAGTCAAAAAGGGAGGACAGACCATATTGGCCCCATAAAGAATGAGGAAGGACATCTGGTTACAAAGGATGGGGAGATTGCGAAGGTATTGAATTTATTCTTCTACTCAGTCTTCACGAGGGAATCGGGGGGCTTCAGTAACCAAAACTGCAGTGTTTATCCTCATTACACATTACAGGAATCAGCTCCATGTTTAACAGAGGACAAAATTAAAATTAAACTTGAGAAACTTAACATTAATAAATCACCGGGACCAGATGGTTTGCACCCGAGGGTACTTAGTGAACTCAGTAAAGTAATTACCAGACCATTGTTCCTAATTTTTACTGACAGTCTACTGACTGGAATGGTACCAGTTGATTGGAGAAAAGCCAATGTAGCACCAATATTTAAAAAGGGCCAAAAATACATCCCTGGGAATTACAGACCAGTTAGCCTAACATCAATAGTATGTAAAATCTTGGAGGGGATGATAAGGGACTATATACAAGATTTTAGTAATGAGAACTGTATCATTAGCAGTAATCAGCATGGATTCATGAAGAATCATTCTTGCCAAACCAATCTACTAACCTTCTATGAGGAAGTGAGTTGCCAGCTAGATAAAGGAAGGCCCGTAGACTTGGTGTATCTGGATTTTGAAAAAGGATTTGACACAGTTCCCCATAAACGTTTACTGTACAAAATAAGGTCCGTTGGCATGGACCATAGGGTGAGTACATGGATTGAAAACTGGCTACAAGGGCAAGTTCAGAGGGTGGTGATAAATGGGGAGTACCCTGAATGGTCAGGGGTGGGTAGTGGGGTCCCCCAGGGTTCTGTGCTGGGACCAATCCTATTTCATTTGTTCATAAGCTACCTGGAGGATGGGGTAAACAGTTCAATCTCTGTATTTGCGGACGATACTAAGCTAAGCAGGGCAATAACTTCTCCACAGGATGTGGAAACCTTGCAAAAAGATCTCAACAAATTAATGGGGTGGGCAACTACATGGCAAATGAGGTTCAATGTAGAAAAATCTAAAATAATGCATTTGGGTGGCAAAAATATGAATGCAATCTATACACTGAGGGGAGAACCTCTGGGAGAATGGAAAGGATGGAAAAGGACCTGGGGGTCCTAGTAGATAATAGGCTCAGCAATGGCATGCAATGCCAAGCTGCTGCTAACAAAGCAAACAGAATATTGGCGTGCTTTAAAAAGGGGATAAACTCCAGAAATAAAACAATAATTCTCCCGCTCTACGAGATTCTGGTCCGGCCGCACCTAGAATATGCTGTCCAGTTCTGGGCACCAGTCCTCAGGAAGGATGTACTGGAAATGGAGCAAGTACAAAGAAGGGCAACAAAGCAAATAAAGGGTCTGGAGGATATTAGTTATGAGGAAAGGTTGCGAGCACTGAACTTATTCTCTCTGGAGAAGAGACGCTTGAGAGGGGATATGATTTCAATATACAAATACTGTACTAGTGACCCCACAATAGGAATAAAACTTTTTTGCAGAAGAGAATTTAACAAGACTCGTGGCCACTTATTAAAATTAGAAGAAAAGAGGTTTAACCTTAAACTATGTAGAGGGTTCTTTACTGTAAGAGCGGCAAGGATGTGGAATTCCCTTCCACAGGCGGTGGTCTCAGTGGGGGGCTTTGATAGTTTCAAGAAACTATTAGATACAGTAAGCACCTGAATGACCGCAACATACAGGGATATGCAATGTAATACTGACATATAAGCACACACATAGGTTGGACTTGATGGACTTGTGTCTTTTTTCAACCTCACCTACTACGTAACTATGTAACTATATAACTATTCTGTTGTATATACAGTACATGCTGTAAATGTGCTTTTTCTATTAGCACTGCTAGAATTGTGACATATCTCCAAACTTTTTGAGATGGGAATGAGGGACACCTATTAGCAAAAGTATGTAGGCATAGGACACACACCCCTTCCACACTCCCTTAGAGAATTATACAAAAAAAAATAGTTAAACTCACAAATGCTTTTATTTACCACTACTATGCCTTTATACTGGCTTTGGAAATTTAGAAAATGCAGCAATTTAGAAACTGGATGAAAGGTTTAGTGCTGGGAAATACTTTTTGAAAGATAACAAGTGTATTTTATATACAACTATATAGATCAGACTGAAGGAGGAACAAATGAGGAGGAAAGAGGGACTTTGCTCCAAATGAGGGAATCAGGGACAGTCCCTTGAAATCAGGAAAAGTTTGGATATGTTGTGAATTGGATTGTGTGATATCTTGGATTGTGTGATTGCCTAATGGGATAATTAAAAACACCATCGTGCCTGTATAATAAAGTTTACCATTGTAAAACTTTTGAAAATACTTGAAATAAAGAGATGTGAGCATAAGGAAAACATGTAGATTTATCTACACATGGAAGTTATTTATATAAGAACTTTTGTTAGCCTTCTGTTTAGTCTAAATGAATAAAAATATTACATTGTTTGAAGAAAAAAACATATTTATATTCCTAAGGTTAGATTGTTGAATATATAAAGACTATACACGTTTCCATAATGGAGAGCTATTACTGTTTCTAATTAAATAGAAATAAAATACCAATTTGATGCATAGATAAAGTCGAATTTTCAGAAATTGGAGAGCTTTCATTTTTCGAGTACTTTCAAAAATTGGAAACCTATTATTTACAAAAAAAGCTCTTGTTGTTGTTGTTGGGAACCTGTCTGTCTTTTTACACAAATGTGTCTTAAGCAGTTAATATTAATTTAAACTGTTAAACAACATATAAGGTACAGCGTATATGGCACAGATAGATATAAACACTGAAGAAATAAAACCACTTCACTGAACAAAACTACCAATGCAACTTTTTAAACTAGCCTTTTCGTAGTTAGCCAGGGCTAGCAAAAGCTAAAAGTGTGCACACTGTATTCCCTCTTGTGAGCTCTAAATTTCTACAATATAAAAGAAATACCTTCATTTAGAAACCTAAATTGTTTCAGTAGTGGGAAATTGTAAGTTCATGGATAATGTCATAATGACCTCTGTGCTTCTGTGGTTACCCCTTTTTCACATACTTTTTACATTACTTTCTACTTGATATGTTTGATACAAGAGGAGAGAAGTGTTTTTTTGTATACTATAGAATGTCAGAATTACTGGTTAATGATTGCCTTCCAGCGCTACTGCAGAACATTCAGTGCCAAATAACCCTGAATTGACTGGAAGTTTAAGGCAGATAAGCATTTGGCCCACCCAGCTTGCCAATTTTCCCTCTGAGTAAAATCCCAGACTGTACTATACTTTTTTTAATGTTTTGTTACCACTTATGCTTGGAGGTTGTTCCACTTAGATGCTTTTATTCCATGTATAAAACATTTACAGTCATAAAACATACTGACATCTGATCTTTAAAATCTAAACCACTTTACCAACTGCTCCCTGAGTTTTAACCGGACTATTTAAATTACACCCATGTGTAGAGGTATGCTGATAATTTACCTTCCTGTGATATATATATATATATATATATATATATTTTCTGTTTTTCAAGGTCAAATGAGCAGATTTAACCAAATGTTGAACCAGATTCCAAATGACTATTATTCCAATCGCAATCAACCTGGACCTCCTGGTCCACCTGGTCCTCCAGGCAGTGCTGGTATGAGAGGTGAACCTGGACCTGGAGGAAGATCTGGATTCCCGGGAACACCTGGTGCTCAAGGACCACCTGGAGAAAGAGGTAATATAAAACAGATAGAAAAGACCAAATAATTTAGAAGTTAATTAAAAACAAATAAAATAGTATTCTCTGAAATTGGTTTTACATTATGTGAATTTGTTTGGACGGTGGTTTGTAACGTATTGAAAGTATTTGTGAAAGTGTTTGCCACCAAATGTAATATTCTGCACTATAAAGTAATACCATGTTGTATTTACCCTAGGAATGCCAGGAGAAAAAGGGGAAAGAGGTAATTCTGGAATTGGGTCTCAAGGACCCAGAGGTCTCCCTGGACCACCAGGTCAGTACAAAAATGATCTGCCTACTCTAAAGGTAACAAATTGTTATTGTACGTGAACTTAGTAAGATAATTTTTACTTTATTTGCACAAATAACAAGGTATGCAGGTTTTCACTAGAATCTGGCACTGGAGTTTTGAAGCCAAAAATAGGTGGGAAAAAAATATCATGTGGATAAAAGACTGGAAACCCTTTCTAAGGCCTTATTTGCATAGCAGGCCTTGCTTTGTAGCAGATTATTGCCATCTGCCAGACCCTAGGGACAGGGTCCACTGATATGTCTAGGGATCCGTGATTCATGTTTACTGATCCTATGGTTCTCCAGCAATTGGAACTTGTAGCCCTGCACTACTGTGTTGATGATCTTACAGACAGAATATGCCTAATTTCTAGAATGGATCTCTCCCTTTGGCTCAAATACTTGTCTGCTAAACATTAGTACAAACATTTTTTATTGCATATGCCTTTCGATAGCAATCACCTTTCTTAGCACCTATCTGGACAACCTTATTAAGGATGTCAGTAGGGGAAGAACAACCTTTTGCCTCAGCAAAAGAAGGCACCAGGTAGGAAAGTCCTCTACCTATAAATCTAGGAAGACTTCCTTTCACTTCTCCCAGTCCTCTAGGCCCAAGACCAAGCCTGAGACCCAGTATTGCAGCAAGCCTTCAAAAACCTCAAAGCTTGTAAACAAGTAATTCTCGCAATGAGGGGACACCTCCACAATTGCAACCGCAAGGTCTGAAAGTGTCTCGGATATCTTGCTATAATGTAAAATTTAAAGCTCTCCTTCTGCCCTGTTTCTTGTTGTCAACTCTGCCAACATCCCAGCAAAGACAAGCAGATCTCCCTGATGCATTGACACAGGTCAGGGCCACTTTCTCAGGGAGTCATTGCCATTGTTCCAGAACAAGAAAAGTGTCAGGATATCTACTCAAACCTGTTAACTGTCCCCAAAGCAAAGGCGAATTTGCCTCATTCAGGACTTAAAGGCTCTTAATGTCTTCAAGTGAAAAAATTCAACATGGAATCTATTGGGTCAATCATTGCTGCTCTCCACCTGGGGGAACTTCTGGCCTCCGTGGATATCAAGAATTCCTAAGTATCCCCATCTTTCCAGTGCATCAATGCCTACATGCATTGTGTGGTAAGCACTGAACACTTCAAATTTGTTTCCCTTCAGTCAATCCACCACACTTTGGCTCTTCACCATGGTTCTAACTCCTGTACTAGCTCTGTTTCATTAACAGGGTATCACCATAGCAGGATACCTGGACGACCTTCTCCTAAGGGATCAGTTGGCATAACCTTCTCTACCAATGTCCATCACACTGTCCAGACTCTACAGTGGTTCGGTTGGGTTCTGAACCTTCAAAAATCAGGGATGTAACCAATCACTTGAGTATCAAGGTCTGCTACTAGGTATGGCCCAGTCTAGGTTTCTTTTACTGCAAGATAAGCTCCTGACTCTCCACTCCTGGTTTCAAACTCTGTAGTCCAAGAGCCAACAAGCCCTTTGCTTTTGCTTGCGGGTTCTGGGCCTAATGGTCACATCCATCGAGGTAACTCTATATGGCCTATTCCATTCCAGACTGTTGCAACTTAACATTCTGGTTGTGTGGGGCAAGAAGGCACAGTCTCTGGAATGTCATATGCATCTGACACCCAGGATCAGGAGATCCCTGGCCTAGTGGCTCATGGGTCTTGCCCTGGAGACAGGGGAATCCTTCCTTCAAGGCCAACAGGTTGCGGAGGAGTCCTAGACACCCTTTTGGTGCAGGAGATGTGATGCTAGAATGAAGCCCACCTCCTAATCAACATACTGAAACTCAGACCAATTCTGTTATCCCTTCACCACTGGACCCCTTAACCTTGGGTCATTCATCCCAGATTTGGTTGGACAATGTCTCTGTGGTGGAATATGACAGTCATCAGTGAGCAGCCAGAGGTCTCATGGTTCAAAGAGAATGACTGGAATCTTGTTTCAGTTCTGTCTGCTGTGCACAATCCAGGTTTGGAAACTTTGTAGGTGGAGTTTCTCAGTTGTTAGTGTCTGGAAGAGTGGCCTCTTCACCTGAAAGTGTTTGAATATCCCTGTCTCAGGTGGGAAATGCAGAATATGGACCCCCTTGCTTCCAGATTCAACAGTAAACTGAGCAGGATTGTTTCTAGATCCAGGAACACTCTAGCCATAGCAGTGTATGCCCTGGTGATCTACACTTTCCTTGTCTACTTGGCAGAAATGAAACAGAGGGCATTCTGGTGATTCTCATCACACTAAACTGGCACAGACAGATGTGGTACTTGGACCTCATCAGATCTCCAATGGACTCTCTATGGATTATCCCAGATTGTCAAGATGTTCTGTCACAGAGACCAGTTTACCACTCTGCTTCAGAGTTGCTGTCTTTAATGCCATGGTTGTTGAAGCCCAAGTCTTAAAGATAGGGAGCAATCCAATTCCATTATCCACATGCTTCTAAAATTCTCCTTTCACAAGGTCTATCATTGCACCTAAAGGCTTTCTTTGCATTGTGTGAGGCAAGCAATTTCAATCTCAGGAGATACTCCATGGGAAGAATCCAGGCCTTTCTCCAGTCTGTTCTTGATGAACATTTGGCTTTGAGAACCATCAAAGATCAGATCTTAGCAATTCTTTTCCAAAGAACAATTATCTCCCATTCCCTGATGAAAACTCTTATACAGGCTGTCACTTACCTAGTTGCCTCCTGTACGTCCACATGTGACTCATGTGAAGACCTTGAACTTGTTCTGTTGGCTCTTCAGAAACCCTGTTTTAAACCTATAAGAGAGATTCCTCTGTCTACTTTCACTCACAAGGTACCTTTCCATGTTGCCATCACCTTTTCGAGGCAGGTTTCTGAGTTAGTGGCCTTGTCTTTTAAGGCACATTTTCAGGTGCTACAAGGCTTTCTTATAGAAGAAGTATGGCCAAAGCTATTTTGGCCATACTTCTCCTATGGATCACAGGAGTGAAGTTTGTTCTGCACTCCTGTGGTTCGTTTTCAGCCGACAGCGGTTGGCTGAGGTCACAGAGCTGGTCCAGGCTCTGGAAGAATCCCGATCATATTGTCTGTATTTGCCTAGAAGCCTGGACCAGCACCTGGCTCAGCCTCTCAGTGATCCTCTGGGAGCCTAAGCCAGCACCCCCTAACTCCTCCCCAGCTCAGTGCTCCAGTGAGTGCTGGTGGGGAGAGCAGAGAGCTGCTGACTGACATTCATGGCTCTCTGCTCAGTGGAGGGGGGGGACTGAGCAATAAGCGGTGTTTGATCGCTCAGCTCTCACTACAGAGCAGGCATGACAGATGAAGCATCCGATGCTGCATTCACCTAGGTGAGTATAAATGTTTGTTTTTTTAATCCTGAACTTCTCTTTTAAGGCCTAAGGCCTTTTTTATCCTTAAGGTGGTTTCTCCTTTTCACCCTAACCCAGTGAACTATTTACACCCGAAAAAGATATCCTATTGTTTGGATGTGGTTCTAGGTGTTCAAAATTACCTATCTCTCTTCCAAGGACTAACTCATTGTTCATCTTACCTGAGGATTCTTGGAAGGAACAACTTGCCTCTTGCTTTTGGTATTGTTAGGTGGCCTAGGTAGATCATCAATCATTATTCAAGCCTTTATTTTTAAAGCGGACCTTCACCCACTTTTTCTAGTTTATATATTATTGCTCTACTCCCCTCCTTTCACACAATTGCAAAATAATTTTAATTGAAGAAGATGGGGCAGGAGTAGAGCAATGTGGAAGAAAAAGACCACACTGGATGGCTTGTGAGTGTGTTTATGCAGCATAGAAAGAAGAAAAAACTTTAATGGCATATTATATTTTTTTTTTGTGGGTGGTGGTTCTTAAAGTACAGTTTTTAAAGACTGGTATTCAGAATTGTAAGTGTTTCACATATATTTTCCAAGTGTGTAATTCAAAGAGATGAGTTCTAAAAGGAAAAGGTTACCTGACTTTTCATCTGAATAATCAAAAAAGAAATTGGCTCTATTTTTCTTATTTTACTTTAATTTTAGGTGATAGGTCAATAGTGTGAGGTCTTGTTAGGGTAAGATGCTTTGTTATGACATGTTCTAATCTTCTACTGTGCTCATTAATATATGTTCCTTTTTTCATGGCCACCAATGTAATACTTTGCTTGATGAAGTCATCTGAACCAAATGTGCTTTGCAAAATTAAATGTGGAACATTTAGTAAGGAGCAGATGTATAGTTTTACTTCTAAACCTGTATTTCTCTGTGTGCTTTTCAACTGTTACTGGATAACATACAACTTTACAAATAGTACTCCATTCTAAGCTAACAGTCCCCTAATCTATTACTTGTTGTATTCACTGATTATCTGAAAAAGTCTGGCAGGATAGCTTTCAGGCTGTTTCTGTATTTAATTTGTAGTTAAAACACAGTTTTTAATTACACAATGTACAAGACGCTTGCAACAATTTTATCCTCACTTGATTTAAGATTTACATTTTAGCTAACCATAATAGTACTGGTTCCAAAAAAAACATTACTTCATTTGCCCTTGGGACACAGAGTAGCAGATTTGATGCACAAATACATTTCAGTTAGACTGCTGTGTGCTTTAGCATGTGGTAGTTTCCCTAAAGGTCATTATATTTTAGATGTGGAAACAAGGAATTATTTAATGTTTTTAAGTTGTCCTGTCTTGCCAGATCTGATCCTGAGTAAAATAGACATTTTGTGGGTGCAGTGAAAAAATAAGTATAGCCAGAGATTTCAACATGTTTTGGTTAATTTGGTGGTGTCTTCATTAACAACACATGCAGATGCTGACGTTTATTGCCCTAACATTGTACAAGTATATGTCTAGACAGTTTCAGTGCCAGATGAATTATTAGTTGTAGTTTAAAACAATAGAAAACAAACCTTACAGAATTTTGTATTTCTGTTCTTAAATCAGGACCACCAGGTGAATCCAGAACTGGACCACCAGGGTCTACAGGCTCTACAGGGCCTCCAGGACCTCCTGGCCGACCGGGTAACCAAGGAATTAGGGGTCCTGTTGGTCCATCTGGGTATTGTGATGCTTCATTATGTGCAAGTATTCCTTACAATGGCCAAGGATATCCAGGTATGTTACACATTATATTGTCTTAATGGTTTGTGAGGCTATCAAGATATAGTATGAAGTTAATTTCTAAACAACTGATTGTTGAATATAATGATTTTGTTTTGTTTTTCATTGCTTACTTTAATATATTTATTGCTCCATATTAATTAACAAACAATGCATGTAATAATTAATAGTGAGTGTAAATTACTTTAGGAATTAATTTATTCATTTTATTTGCAGCACATTTATCATAAGATAAAAATATATTTGCTGTCTCTTTGATTTTATTAAAATATATAGCCTTAGGATGGCTATAGATGGTTTGATATGCTGCTTGGTCAAGTTACTTAAACCTAAATGCCTTTTAGAAGGAAACCTCTTGAAAGAAGTGTCATGGCTGTCATTGCTGACCTCCTTCTTGGATGGTGGACTCCTTCTTAAAATGTTAGATGCCTGGCTGTCCCTGGCTCCATTATTTTCTGGTCAAGAAAAATCTTGCAGTGAGTTAAATCTACATATTTCATCTGGGTTAGTGGCTCAGAAACAGAGGATTAGTATAACAATCAAGGAACTAAAATTTTTTTTAGTAATGACAGCCCCTATATATATATTACGGTAGGCGTTTCCTTTAAGGTGGAAAGAGATTTGTCCTTGTTTGTTATATATACATGAGACTATGCAGCCATAGACATGGTATGAGCATCTACCTGTGCAGCTGCAAACACATACAGTATATATACTCTATACAATTTAGACATATTTAATATAAAAAAAAAGTTCAAATGGCACACCCTTTTCAGCAATTATTTTAATTAAAATGATATTATCATTTTAAAAATAATCTGTCTCCTGTCACAGCAATTCTTACAAGCAAAACTTTACCGCCCCCCCATTCCTACTTGTCACGTTTCAGATGTTATATTTACATTAAAAAAACATTTATTGCATGTCATCGCTACTCAACACTTCTTCAGTGCATGGGTCACATACGCTGTTCTTATCCCATCAACCACTCCTGACATAGACCAGCCTGAGGGACAAAGGTCTGGTTTTCCCTATACATTAAGAGTGACCACCCACCAAAAGAAAGATCAGCACGGAGACAGATACAGTATAGTCTTTACATGCTGGATGACAAGGTTGCATACCATTTGTAATGTTCTACTGCAATCTATTCAGATGATAATAATAATATTTCACTATCTTTTCCTATTTGTGACTATGAAAAACCAAAAAATACATTATAAAGGTCTCTCCTGTCTCGTCTGTTTTTTCAGAGAGCAACAAAAATACAACTATTAGCTAGTGAGACTGTCAAACATGGTTATGGGCAATCGCATGGGGTGGGGGGCTTAACAGCAAGCTCCAACAGCAGTATTTTTGTTTTATACACAAAGGAAGACATGTTACTGTGAGGTTAGCAGCTGATGTCCAGCATAATTTTACTAGTCTCCTTCTATCTCATTCCCTGGTCAATGCACACCCCAAAACACCACCTTGTCTCCAAAAATATACATGCAGAACAGAAAAAACATGGCTGCAGAAAAACATATATCAGTTTCTTGGTGTTTTATATATGAGTCCTTGAACTAAAGTCTGTACTGTATTTAGGTGGAAAACAATGTATTGTGCATCTCTTACTTTTAAACACTAACAACATATTTGACCTGTTACAGGTTCCGGCTAACACATTTTAGTCTCCAGTGCTGCTTACAGTTTGAATTGATGAAAATCGTGTTTCTGAGATGTTTGCGCACGTGCTTACTCTGAAATGATTTTTTTGGGAAATTTCACCATGGATATAGCTAATGACTTGTATTGCCATCACAAAAAGGGGACTATTTTCTATACTAACAACGGAATGGAAACCAGGACAGCGATGTCAGCTTACAAAGCCTGTTTGCATTTCTCTAGTGAAAAAAAGCCATGTCAAGTATGAGAACAGAATACAGGGCCTCAGTTATATGAGAGGTCAATATAATTACTAACTACTGTATCTGAAGTAGCCCTTCTAAATAGAGATTTAACATATGGAAATAGAAATGATTTATGTAAATAATAAACTAATTGTGGCTTGTAAATGATTTGTATGACAACGTATCCACTAAAATCAGTTAACATTATTTTACATGATGCTAATACATTAAAGCCTGCTGCTTGCTATCTGCTAAAATAACCATTGACCCTTCATCCCTTTGAAAGTTCTACGGTGCTACTGCCTCTCAGGCAAGACTGAGTAATGACATAACCTCTAAAGCATTTAACTTTGTATGTACCTGAACATTATAATATATAATGATGACCTAATGACAATGCCTCTAGCATTATGTATTACATTATTTATTATTGCAGATTAGATTCAATCACAATAATTTACTCATAAATTATTTCAGCTAACATGCACCATGTTCCGTGAAAAACAAAAATATTGAATTATACAATGTATAATCCAATACAAAATGCATTTTATTATACAGTGTGTAATCTTTTACTAAAATATCTGTCCCTAATTGATAATACACTGACTTTTAACTATCAAATAATAAGACAATATTATGAAATGTATATAAACTGTGAAACACAGCACAATCAAATGCATTTTATGTCTTGAGGTATCTGCAAGCTATATTTAACTAGCTTGCATATACCTAATAATGTAGAACTAAACAGCTAGCTAATCTGATATCATATATAGGTACATCTATATATATAGGTTTGTGTATATATAGAATGCCATTATATATGTAGACATGTATGTAAATGTATCATGCAATATGTCCATGGCTTAATATCATGAGATAATTATTTTGTTCAATCGGACAAATATTTTTAACCAGAACCTTATCAACCTGAAAGTGGACCAATTGAGCCTGACAGTCAACCCTACCTAGTCCAAATACCACCAGAAAGACCAGATGATGAGGACTATGGACATGACATGCAGCCAGAATATGCTGAACATATGCGATGGAGAAGATCCCTAAGAAAGAATATAGTGAAATCATAAAATGTTTTATATTTAATACTCTATATGTGTCATTACTTGGTTACAACAGTCAAACAATGCACGTCGGAGAGTAAGTGGATAGGCATGCTTTCCAATTTCCTTACAGGATACTGCTATCAAGAAATGCACTTGCCCATATGTACACATACCTTGTTTATGTTCATGTTGCGATTAGTAGATCTCACCGTAGAAACAGTATGATGCTTCTTATCCCATGCGTGTCTAAATGCTTGTAAAATATGTTGTGCTTTTGCATTTTTCCAAATGTGTGAATAAAGATACAAAATTTTATAGAATGTTATATAGCAGAAACTTATGTCACATTCCTGCTTCTTAGACCATGCTGCCAGTCCTAGAATGCTCTTTAAACAAACCATTTCCCTTGTACAGCATGTACCCATCTACTCACACCTGCATTATACTTTGTAGGGAATATACTGCTTTTTGTACGCTGCCTCCTTTAAAGCATCCAGAAACCTTTCAACATAGCTAAACATAGTGCACCTGTTGGGTGCAGGTTTATATTGTAGACACATTAACAGTTACATGTATGCCAAATTGCAGTCAGTCCTGCAGAAAATGGAATTGCATGTTTGTGCTGTATATTTAGTATGGACAATTTTCAGAATATAGTGTTTCTTAGTTCTCAAAGCAGTTTGAAATAACTTGCAAGACTATGAAAATAGATTTGCTGTCTAAAAATTTTTAACTGCAAATTGTGAATTTCACTGCCTTATATTTTTATTTATTTCTGAAACAAAAGAGGCGTTTTTTTTCAATAAAACTACTGAAAACAAAAGTATTTGGTTTTATTGTGTTCTTTAAATAAGACAGCATATTAGTGATGGTCATGTACTGCACGCATTAACCATGTGTACGCTTTATGAACCATATTCTTCAACCATTTATATATCGTTCCAGTGTAATAAGTGAGATCAATATCTAAGAAGTAGTAGACAAAGTAGGGAGAGCTAACACACATATTGCAAGTACATGGTTTATTACAGTACATGTTAATGTTACAACTTACAATTTAAAGTCCTTCAAAGAACATGCAGATTTATGGATTATTTAAACAGAATAAGGAAATACCCTAGCATTATGTTTTAGGCTTATGTCAGAAAACCAATGGAAAACTGTGAATTATACTATATACTTAAAATTTAACTCCTGGCAAATAGTCAAATACCCATTATAAAATGTAAATGATGACCATTTATCCTGCTGGACGATTTGTACTTCTGTACAGCCAATCTTGTGATTTCTACTGTACATCTTTGTCACAAGGCAAAACCATGCAGGTGTTATACTTATTTCCGGTTCAGCAATTCAGCTTCCTATGTCACGTCTCCAACTCCAGTTTGTTAAATAGACAATGAATCAGCATTCCCACCTCTGTCCAGTCAGTAGAATAGCAATCCAAGAGGCACAAAGACTGAACTGGGAAGTAGTATAGCTCTACCAGAAAGATGATGAATGATCACAGCTATACAGTGGGGCAGAGGAGTGTACACTCACAATGTTGCATGAACAAGGTTATAAATTGGGTGGCGGGCAAAACATTAAACATGTATTTACCTAGTTGCTAGGAATTGCATGTAAATCATATAAAAACTACATACATACTGAATTAATATGCTTGTATTTAGAGTTGGGCATTAAAAAGGCACACAATGTCACAGAGTGTGCAAAATATCCAACCTTCTTACAATGATAAAATGAAACATACTGTTATGAATTACCTTCTCATGTATTAAAAATATATAATATTGGTAAGGGAGCAAGTTCCAGACAAATGATATCTAATTATTATTGCTATCACTCATGGCACAAACCACTTGCATTTTATACAGTATAAAGGCTGTTTAGTATATGGGTTTTCTAGTAAGATATTTTTCTGTAGTTTGAAATAACCATGCCTAAAATTATATTTTACATTTTTTTTAATGATAAGCCTTTATTTTTTTAAAACACTGAAAATTTGGGTGCTAGCAGAAATTAAATTATTTTATTCACCAATCATTAGTGGATACATTCTTAAAGGTTTTTGAAGGTATCCACATGCATAAGATATTCATCTTCTGATACTCCTGTGACTGCCAGACATATACTTTAGCCACTTGCCGACCGGCTCATCCATGGCTAGCGTGCCCTTGGGTCCCGTGGCCTCGATGTCTGCTGGCCTGCGATTGTGGAACGGAGAGGCAGAACGTGGAGATGCCTATGTAAACAAGGCATTTCCCTGTTCTGCCTAGCAACATGACAGGGATCTACTGCTCCCAGTCATCGGGAGCAGTGATCTCTGTCATGTTCTAGTGAGCCCATCCCCCCTACAGTTAGAACACACCCAGGGAACACACTTAACCGCCCCCTAGTGTTTAACCCCTTCCCTGCCAGTGAGATTTACACAGTAATCAGTGCATTTTTATAGCACTGTTCACTGTATAAATGCCAATGGTCCCAAAATAGTGTCAAAAGTGTCCAATCTGTCCACTGCAATGTCACAGTCACAATAAAAATCACAGATCACCGCCATAGCTAATAAAAAAATAATAATAATAAAAATACCATAAATCTATTCCCTATTTTGTAGACGCAATAACTTTTGCACAAACCAATCAATATACGCTTATTGCGATTTTTTTTTACCAAAAATATGTAGAAGAATACATATCGGCCTAAACTGAGGAAGAAATTAGTTTTTTATATTTTTTTGGGATATTTATTATAGCAAAAATTTAAAAATATTGCTTTTTTATCAAAATGTTCGCTCTTTTTTTGTTTATAGCGCAAAAAATAAAAACAGCAGATGTGATCAAATACCACCAAAAGAAAGCTCTATTTGTGGGAAAATTTTGTTAGGGTACAACATCGTACAACCGCACAATTGTCAGTTAAAGCGACGCAGTGCTGTATCGCAAGAAGGGCTTGGTCAGAAGGGGGGTAAATCCTTCCGGGGCTGAAGTGGTTAGCAGACACCATTGACATAATTCTTACAAGGAAAATATCAGCAGGATTGGTTTAATCACTCATTGAGGTTGGTCACCATTTTTCTGAAATATAGGTTAAAAACCTGTCACTGAATTTACACTTTTGTTAAATGTTTTTAATTTATTTTTTCCCTAATTTTGTTGCTAATTGCATTCTGAAATATTGGGTTTCAAAGTCCAAGTTATAACCCTTGCCAAAAACCTTGAGGGGGTCTATTTTCTAAACAGAGCCATTATGTACACAGCCACTGTAAATGCAGACAGGTGCCAAAAGTCAGCATGCCAGTTTTCAGCCAATGAGAGATAGAATGCGCTTCCTTGTTTCTGGGTCCTGCCATGTTCACACCATGTGATTAAAACATACTCATTTTATGTTCTCATGTATAAGAGTAGTTAGCATTTTATAGCATCATTACTTACTTATATACATAAGAAACTGAAAACAAAACTAGAAACAACAATTATTATTTATTTTTTATTTTTGCTGTAACTTCAAGTAGCCCTAATTTAAAAAATATAAATTAAAAATGTAAAAAAAATACCTAATCTAACATTTTAGTTTTCTGTTCAAAAATGGTGCTGTTCAATATATTTTTAAAGAAAGGGCCTTTGTTGTCATGTCATAGTGTGAGAAAAAAGCTTAATGAGGAAAATCAAATGCATACACCTTTGTTTTTCACACCATATACAGTATTTTCCCCATAACGTAAAAAAAACAAAACAAAACAACAATTTGATATTGTTTGATTCCAGACAAACTGAAACATTTATTTATGAAAAAAAAAAAAACAATGTGCCTCATATTTTATATTTTAATGTGGTCGAAATCACCAAAATTCTCTTTTTTTATAATTTTCACAATTTTTTTTCTCTCATTACTAAAAAAAAAATAAATATATAATTTAAAGTATTATATCAAAAACAAGTACTATCTGTCTCAAAAAAACAATGTCAAGATTGGTTATGTCGACTGCAAAACAAAGCAGCAATTGTAAGATGATCAGTCATATATCCAAAACCTGACAAGCCCTGAGACTCAAGGGGGTTTACAGGATAAAAGTGCTGGGACTCAAGTGGTTAACACATCTGCCAATGACAACATCATAGTGGTTTTCAGCCTCTGTCTGCAGCATATCAGACATGGTAAATGTAAGATCCACAAGTATGAGGAGACATATGGTTGTTCACCAAAAAAGCTCAGCACATGAATGATACCAATCAGCAAAAAAAGGCCTGTACTCCTCCTTCCCACTCCACCCTTTAAACCTCCCCTCTACTACACAAGCATCTCCACCTGTATTCACTGCAACATCTACTGCCTTAAGCAATAGGGATGAAAGTCTGACAGGGAGTTTGATAGGCCTTCATTGTACCAAATCAATAAGGAAAGAGGGTCAGCATGGGGCCATCAAAGGTAGGCCAAAGCATAGGCTTCAACTGTGTCATAAGTTTACCAACCTCAAGTTGCACTTTAATCATTTAGTAAATATCTTACCATGTAACTGTGGTTTGCCTGCATTTTCTGCATTCATCTGGTTAAATGTGCTTCTTTTGGTGTGTTTTAATGGTATCATTGAAATACACCAAATAGTATCATAATATTCTTAAAAAAATGAATACATTTTTATTTTTGGTTTTAATACCATGTAAGACCTCATTAACATGGGGTTTTCAATCTGTACACCCATGCAAAGGCTATCTTCAGCCACCTGGGATGCACAGGTGATCCATACGGGGCATGCATGCAGCCTGTTGAACTCAATGACAGGCGGCCAGCTGCATGGAACACTGCATGGAATCTATATCCAAAGCAGCTGAAGGCTGCCTTCACACAGATATATGGATTGGTATGTCAGTGTGAATGAGGCCTTAAAGGTGTGGGGCTGCACTTGTTTTCTTTTTGTTATTCCCTTTTTTCACCTGTTAATCCAGCCAGTGGGGGTTATTTACTAAAACTGCATTCTATGCAGAGCTGCACCAGATTTTTCACTCTCCAATCAGCTTCTGGGTTTAATTTCCAAAACTTAATTAAACAAGCTGATATTAGAAGATGATTGACTGCCATACTCAGCTGCAGGAGCTTCTAAGTGCACCATTTTCCCCCAATAAGCCTGGGTTTACACTAATGCGAACACAGACATCACATGTGATTCACGCCGCATTACTGTGCTGATCACATGCGATGTCTGTACAATGCCAATACAGTTGTATGGCTGAACTTGCATTGGATTTACACGAAAAGGGCACAGGAACCTTTTTTCGCCGCACTGGAATCGAATCACATAGGTGTTCTCACTGCGATCTGCAAACTGTTGTGGGCGTGTCATTAACTTTGTATTGTCACCCGCAGCGGTTCACAGAGGGCAGTGTGAATTGCCTGCGAGGGAGATGCGGGAACCGGCACTGGAATCTCGCTGGTTCCCGCATCACAATAGTGTGAACCTAGGCCAAGTCTGTTATTTTTCAACTGGCCAAAGCTGTCCAGACAAAGTAGCAGTTAGAGGTTTGAGACAAACCATTTAACCATTGACAGGGGTTCTAACAATGCTTAACATTTATATAAATCCTTTATCCCAAATGTAAAAAAAAAGTTGCTGTAACTGCTTCTAAGGTGTTAATTGGAGTTTGGCTTTAGTTTGTTAGTCACGTCCATCTAAATCTGTAGTCTAACACCCTCCCACCAGATTAATAATGTTGCTGTCCAAAGGTATCTGCTTTATTACTTAACCCAGAACGCTGACATCCTAAAGCCTCGTACACAGGGTACGATTGTTGGCCAACCGAGCGTCTGATTTTTGTCAAAAGGGCGTGTGCCAGGATTAAGGATGAACAGAGTATTGGTAACTGTAAGCGCAAACACACAAGTCCATATATAACAGGAGATATAAAGGGCTGAGCAACTTAGTCCATAGGGGACAGGCTGGAAGTTCAAGGGTTAAGTGGTAACCGGTAATGTAATGGTTAAAGTAGGCTGGTAGGCTAGGCGGCTGCTGTCCTCAGAGAGCTGGCTCTCTGATGGATGAGAGAGGGGTAGAGAAAGAAGCGCCACCTGAGTGTAGTATTAACAAATGATGTTTAATGACACCAGGTAAAAACACACTTACAGGATAAAAACATATAAAAGGCTCATCTGTATAGGTATGTGGTCCTCGGTGTTCCCTCTGATCCTGTAGTGGTGACGCTGCAGGGATGCTGGGCTGCAGAAGGTGGATTACCAGCCGGGAGCTCCTTCTGTGGCCATCAGGAAGAGACTATGGGCCAGCGTGGAGCGCACGTGGAGCGTGCATGACGTCACAGGTCATCCGTCTGCTTCCGGGTTCGGTATCCAGGGGAGGGATCGTCCAGGGAGGAGGGCTAGCAGGGAGGTTGAGAGAAGGCTACGCGCTCGGAGTCACTGCTCCTTCAATAGGCCTCATTAAAGGAGCAGTGGCTCCGAGCGCGTAGCCTTCTCTCAACCTCCCTGCTAGCCCTCCTCCCTGGATGATCCCTCCCCTGGATACCGAACCCGGAAGCAGACGGACGACCTGTGACGTCATGCATGCTCCACGTGCGCTCCACGCCGGCCCCTAGTCTCTTCCTGATGGCCACAGAAGGAGCTCCCGGCTGGTAATCCACCTTCTGCAGCCCAGCATCCCTGCAGCGTCACCACCACAGGATCAGAGGGAACACCGAGGACCACATACCTATACAGATGAGCCTTTTATATGTTTTTATCCTCTAAGTGTGTTTTTACCTGGTGTCATTAAACATCATTTGTTAATACTACACTCAGGTGGCGCTTCCTACTCTACCCCTCTCTCCAGGATTAAGGATGAGCTCAGGCGTGTTCACAAATAGCACGTGCAAAGCCCGCCAGGAAGTCGGCACTGCACAGCACTAATCACAGGCAGTAAGACATTTCTCGATCTCTGCAGCCGCGCATCGTGTAAATGTCTCACTGCCTGTGATTAGAGCTGTACAGTGCCAACTTCCTGGCGGGCTTTGCACGTGCTAGTTGCAAACACGCCTGAGCTCATCCTTAGCCAGGATCTTCTCTTGTATACTAACGTAGTAGTGTAGTGACGTACTACGAGGAATTTCAACTCTTGAGCGCCATGCTTTGGGCCCCTTCTGTTAATTTTGTGTTTGGTGAGCATTGATTCCGAGCATGCGTGTTTGTACTTTCGACTTTTGTGTGACAAATTTGTGTATTGACCATATGAAAATCAGGCGTCGAGCCGCTGTCCACTGAAAATTTACTAGCCTGTCATCCAACATTTGTTGGCCGAAAATTGGACAACAATTGTCAAAAGGAGCGTACTAACGGTAAGAATTTAGGACAACAGTCTGTCAACAGACAATCCCCTTCCAACAATCGAACCATGTGTACGAGGCTTTAGAGAGGAAGTGTGTTACTGGCTGGATCAACAAGTAGAATAAAGGAAAAAAGAGTAAAAAAAAAGAAAATGTATGCGGCCACCACATCTAAGGATTGGTAAGCTGAAATATACAGTGCCTTGAAAAAGTGAGGTGTGAAGAGGTTCAACGGGGAAGTGCCGATGTAAACAAGGCATTTCCCTATTCTGCCTTGTTTCATGACAGAGATCCACTGCTCCCTGTGATCGGGGGCAGTGATTGATGTCATGTCCTAGGTAGCCCCTCCCCCCACAGTTAGAATCACTCCCTAGGACACACTTAACCCCTTCATTTCCCCCTAGTGGTTAACCCCTTCCCTGGCAGTGTCATTTACACAGTAATCAGTGCACTTTTATAGCACTGATCGCTGTATAAATGACAATGGTCCCAAAATAGTGTCAAAAGTGTCTGATGTGTCCGCCATAATTTTGCAGTCACGATAAAAATCACAGATCGCCGCCATTACTAATAAAAAAAAATAATAAAAAAAGGCCAAAAAACTATCCCCTATTTTGTAGACGCTATAACTTTTGCGCAAACTGATCTATGTACGCTTATTGCAATTTTTTTTACCAAACATATGTAGAAGAATACATATCAGCCTAAACTGAGGAAAAAATTAGTTTTTTCTATATTTTTGGGGGTATTTATTATAGCAAAAAGTAAAAAATATAGCTTTTTTTTTCTAAATTGTCACTCTTTCTTTGTTTATACGGGGGTAAAATCTTCTGGGGCTGAAGTGGTTAAACAAGTGTGATTTAACTGTACTTCTGTCTTAGCCTGATTCATGGTTTCTGACAGTAGATGAAGGCCATGAATTCAGAAGATGCAGTCAATCCACTTGTTGGTAATATTTTTTCCAGTTTGGATGAGCAGGATCACCACATGGATCAGTTTGCCATGGCGTTACAAATGCTTCTGAGTCACGCGGTTCACCTGGAATCTCCCACTGTGGCTGCTCCAGTACAACCTGTGTTGCAGGCTGTCCCTGCTGCTGCTCCAGTCTCTGTGCAGGCACCTGCCTTGAGTATTACCTCTATAAGAGGTATGTCTGGTTCCGCTCCGCTTCCCCAGCCATTTGGGGGTGATCCAGTCCAATGCAGAGGGTTTCTCAACCAAGTTGAGATATACTTTGAGATGCTGCCCCAGGCATTTCCCATGGACAGAAGCAAAGTAGGTTTTGTGATATCTTTTCTTTCTGAGAGAGCCTTGGCCTGGGCAAACCCTCTATGGGAGACGCAAAAACCTGTTGTCTTGCGTTACCCTGAGTTTGTGGCTTCTTTTAAAAGGGTATTTGATATTCCTTGGACGCTCCGCTTCTGCTGCCAAGTGCCTCATGTCCATCAGAGTATGAGAACTGTTGTCGATTACGCCATTGAATTCCGTACTCTGGCAGCAGGGGTTGCGTGGAACAATGAGGCCCTCGTGGCTGCTTTTTCTCATGGTCTCTCGGATACCATCAAGGATGAGATTGCAGCCCGAGATATTATTATTATTATTATACAGGATTTATATAGCGCCAACAGTTTGTGCAGCGCTTTATACCCACTGAGATGGAGAACCTGAGCACGTTTGCTATCCTCATTGACTACAGACTCAGAGAAAAACTTTCTCCTTAAAAGAGAAAAATCTCTTTTAAGGAGTGCTTGCAGAAGCCTCCTGTACATTTGTATCCCAGCTTTGCAGTCCCACCCTTGCCTCCCTCAGCTCCCATGCCTCCTGGTACCGAGTCGGTCAGTGAAGGGGAACCCATGCACTTGGGTTTCATGCATCTCTCTGTGAATGAGAGAACCTTTAGGAGGATGGAGAGATTGTGTCTTTATTGTGGCCAGGCAGGTCACTTATTGAAGTCTTGTCCTACCTGTCCAGGGAACGCCCGAACCTTGAGGTCCTGTAACGGACAGACCTTAGGTGGCGTTGTTTCGTCCTCAGTTATCCAGAAGGATGAGCCCCTGGTTTCGTTTACCCTTTCTTGGGCTGAGTCGTCCATCGAGATACAGGCTCTAATTGACTCTGGGGCTGCAGGCCTGTTCATTGATGTTGCCTTTGTATCGAAGCACTCGATTTCGCTGCAGCTACTTGACACTTCACTTGCCATTGAGGCTCTTGACGGGAGACCTCTACAGCCTGCCCATGTGATTCATGAGACTGTTCCATTGTCCATGGTCGTAGGGGCTTTTCACCATGAAATAATCCAATTCCAAGTTATTTCCTCACCTAAGTTTCTGCTGGTTATTGGTTATCCTTGGTTACAGAGGCACAATTCCTCTTTTGATTGGGTCTGTGCTGAGGTTCTCTCCTGGTTACCACAATGCAGTAAGACATGCTTTCAGAAGGTAGCCAAGGTCCTGTGCACCTCTTCGCTCTCCTCCCTGCCGGAGTGATGTCCTCCGAGATTTGTTGCAGTTATGTGTGGAGGTTTATCTCGACAATATTCTCATATTTTCCAAGTCCCTGGAGAGCTACCACACAGATGTCTGTCGTGTGCTTCAGAAACTAAGAGAGAACAATCTCTATTGTAAATTAGAGAATTCCATTGTGAACAGGTTATATTCCAGGGTTATGTAATTTCCACTGCTGGTTTTTCGATGGACCCAGAGAAACTTTCAGCAGTCCTACAGTGGCCCCGACCGGTGGGTTTATGTCCTCTGCAGCGTTTTCTTGGCTTTGCCAACTATTATCGGAAGTTTATTCGTAACTTCTCGTCTCTGGTCAAGCCCCTGACTGATATGACCAGAAAGGACAGTAACCCACAGAGTTGGTCTTCAGAGTTCATTAAGGCCTTTGAGAGTCTCAAGGTTGCCTTTGTTTCTGCTCCTGTGTTGGCACATCCTGATCCTACGTTACCTTTTATCTTTGAGGTTGATGCTTCTGAGACTGGAGTTGGTGCCCTTCTGTCTCAATGTCCTACCTCTGAGAGCGCTATGCATTCTTGTGGCTACTTTTCCAAGAAATTGTCACCTGCAAAGTGCAATTATGAGATTGGTCACAGAGAGCTGTTAGCGATCTTTTTTGCCCTGAAAGAAAGGAGACATCTCCTATGAGGTACCACTGTGCCAGTTCTCATTCTTACTGACCATAAGAATCTCACCTTCTTGTCTGAGGCTAAATGCCTCTCTCCTAGAAGGGTGCGATGGGCTCTTTTCTTGTCTAGTTTCAACTGCATTGTCTCATTTTTACCCGGTACTAAAAATGTAAGGGCTGAAGCTTTGTCACGACAATTTTCCTCCACTTCCAAGATGGAGTCGGTTCTGGTTCCTGTGATTCCTCCTGATCGTATTCTGGCTATGGTTTGCATCAGTCTCACTTCTCCTTTGGGTGACAAAATTCTTGCTGCTCAGGTCCATGCTCCTCTTGGGAAACCTTGTGACCACTGCTTTGTCCCAGAGAGTCTCCATACTGCCATGCTTCAGACTTACCATTCTTCCAAGGCTGCTGGCCACCCTGGGAAGAATCAAGTCTTTTGGACCATTTCTCAACAATTCTGCCTGTTCCATGTGTGCTCAGAGTAAGACTCCACAACACCTTCCAGTGGGCCTCCTACAACCCATACCCAATGGAGAAAAGCCCTGGAGTTACCCAAATCCCAGGGCAACACAGTTATTCTTATAGTGGTTGACCAGTTCTCGAAAATATCCCATTTTATTCCACTTTACCAGTTACCCACTTCTAAGGAACTGGCTTCCATTTTTGCTCGGGAGATCTTTTGCTTAATTGGGCTACCCAAAGTGATTGTCTCGGACAGGGGTAGTCAGTTTGTGTCTTGGTTCTGGTGAGCATTTTGTGCACAGTTGGGAATTCAGCTTGCTTTCTCCTATGCGTATCATCTGCAGTCTAATGGGGCCACTGAACAAGCCAATCAGTCCTTGTAGCAATTCCTACGTTGCTGTATTTCTGACCATCATAACAACTGGTCAGACCTCTTACCATGGATGGAGTTTGCTCACAACAGTGCTTTGAATTCAGCTTCCCGATTGTCCCCGTTTATGGTGAACTATGGTTTACAATCTTCCATGTTGCCTGGCTTGTTTGTTCCGCAGAGTATTCCTGCGTTAGAGGAGCATCTCCGTGGTCTTCGTTCCACTTGAGCACAAGTCTAGGAGGCTTTGCGACATGCTAATGATAGGTACAGACTCCATGCTGACCACAAACGTCTGCCTGCGCCTTCCTACCAGGTTGGGGACAGGGTCTGGCTGTCATCCCGCAAACTCTGACTTCGTGTTACCTCTATGAAGTTCGCACCACGGTTTATTGGGCCTTTGCGTATTCTTCACAGGATTAACCCAGTGGCTTACGCATTAGACCTTCCTTCTAATATGCATATCTCAAACGTATTTCATGTGGCCTTATTAAAACCTTTGGTCTGCAACCGCTTTACCACTTCTGTGCCTTGTCTTTACCCTGTACAGGTTGAGAACCATGAGGAGCATGAAGCACAGTCCATTGTTGACTCCCGTAGGTTCCGTGGGCGAATACAGTACCTGGTGCATTGGAAAGGGTACGGTCCAGAGGAACGCTCTTGGGTCTCATCCTCGGACATTCATGCCCCTGTCCTCCTCCGTGATTTCCATAGATGTTTTCCCCTCAAGCCTGGTGGTCCTTCGAGGTGGAGGGGTCATTAAGGAGGGGGTACTGTCAGGGCTGGGCTCAGCCCTTGCTTCTCTAAGCTGGCCACTCAGCTGTCAGCTAATTGCCAGCTCCTCTCTCTCCACAGTGACTCACCTGTTGATGATATCCTGCTCATCAGTCCTGCCTACTTAAGCCGTCCAGCCCAGATGATCTTTGCCTTCGCCTTGGTCACATCTCTATCTTCTGTGTTCCTGTTAATGACTTGCTTGGCTGACATTCCTTCTGGCTCCAGATCCTGCTTGCTGTTCTACTATGCTCATCTCTGGCTTTAGCAAACAAAAAACGACTCCTGCGCACAGGTGGATCACCATATAAAAGATGCGTCAACACAGGCCTTGCTGCCCTCAAGGATGGGGAATCCTAGTGCAAACCGAAATAAAAGAAAAACAGGGGCGCACCAGCCTTGTGTATTAACTTTTTTAAAAACATTTATTATGAAAATGATAAAAAGAAACAACTCACAAGAAATAGGTGGAGGGGGCACAACATGAAGTGCACCGACAGCCAGCATGCAACTTTAGGATGAGCGATGCCTTCCAAAAATCGTGGAGAGATGCATACACATCACAATCAGCTAACACGTTTCGAAGGGAACGTCCCTTCTTCGTCAGAGCTATGCAGTGACCCCTCCTTCAGCAGTCCCCCCTTATAAATGCCTGAATGTCAATGAAACAAGGATGGGATATGGGGCTCCTCCCCCTCAGGGGATCCCTCCCTCTTGTGCCCTCCAATCATACGGGCAACACTCCAATTGGTGAACAGAGAATAGTTTGTGTAATAAATAGTAATAATAATAATAGTATATATATATATATATATATATACATATATATATATATATATATATATATATACACATATACACATATTGAAACGAAATATAATGAACACATATATATATATATATATATATATATATATATATATATATATATATATATACATAAAAATGCAATAAATATGCAATATGCTCATCTCTGACTCCCTGACATTTTGGCTTGTCTGACTATCCGTTTCGGTTCCTGAACTCTGGCTATGTTTTGACTAAGTTTACTCTGTTTACCTTTTTTTATTATTATTAAACAAGTGTTATTTAACTGTACTTCTGTCTCCTTCTGATTCATGGTTTCTGACATCACCTGAACCGACAGGCTGGGCAAGGAGAGCATTAATTAGAGAGGCTAGCACGAGGCCCATGGTAACTCTGGAGGAGCTGCAGAGATCCACAGCTCAGGTGGGAGAATCTGTCCACAGGACAGCTATTAGTCGTGCACTCTACAAATCTGGCAAGAGGCAAGAGGAAAGCCATTGTTGAAAGAAAGCCGTAACCCGTTTGCAGTTTGCGAGAAGCCATGTGGGGGACACAATAAACATGTGGAAGAAGGTGCTCTGTTCAGATGAGACCAAAGATGAACTTTTTGGCCTAAAAGCAAAACGCTATGTGTGGCGGAGAAGTAAAACTGCACATCACCCTGAACACACCATCCCCACCATGAAACATGGTGGTGGCAGCATCATTTCGTGGGGGTGCTTTTTTTCAGTAGGGACAGGGAAGCTGGTCAGAGTTGATGGAAAGATGGATGGAGCCAAATACAGGGCAATCTTAGAAGAAAACCTGTAATGCCCCATACACGCGGTCGGATTTTCCGATGGAAAATGTCCGATCGGAGTGTGTTGTTGGAAATTCCGACCGTTTGTGGGCTCCATCGGACATTTTCCATCGGATTTTCTGACACACAAAGTTTGAGAGCAGGCTATAACATTTTCCGACAACAAAATCCGATCGCGTCAATTCCGACTGTGTGTGGCCAGTTCCGACGCACAAAGCGCCACGCATGCTTAGAAGAAATTCTGAGACGGAACAGCTCGGTCTGGTAAAATTAGCGTTCGCAATGGATACAGCACTTTCGTCACGCTGCAATGTAAAAAATGGTTTAATACAGCGTATTCTCTTATTCTTTATAGTGTGAGAAGAATGAAGTAGTTTTGCTGCTCATATTCACACAGACTTCTAAAAAACTTCTTTCTTTATTATTTATCGGGATTCCCTCAATATATTTTGATTTGTCACATCTGACAAAATTTTTTTTTGGTTGTTTTCTTTTTTCTTTTTTTTTTAAAGGCTGTTTTTTGTTTTTTTTGGGGTTTGTATTTTTTCAAGGCTGATTTTTGTTTTATTTTTTTGTTATTTTTACTCCAAAATATTTTTGTGTGTGTTTTGTGTGTCAAGTTACCACAACACCATTGATATCTTGTATTATTTAATCTCAAGAAGGTTGCTTGGTGTTGGTGTCCCCTGTTAATTTCACATTGTATTTTTGAAATGTACCTGAATCCTCACAAACAAACTGTCCTTTTTGAAGGAAAACACACATAGGCAAGTATAATTGAAACAAAAAATCCTTTATTAAGGGCTCAGAACCAAACAAAGAGGGAGGCAACGCTGGAGAAACAGCAGAAATTGGCGAAGCCTTGGACCCCCAGGGCAGACATCAATTATTTAACATCAAAATTGGTGGCCTGAGGAGTCCGTATCGAAGGGAGTGCAGTCCGGTCCAGAAGTCCCAGAGATCCGGAAAGCAGCAGATGACATCTGTGTCCCCAGGCTGTGGTACTACAAGAGGCTGCATCTTTTGCCAGACCAGACTGGACCCAGGGTCATCACTTTCTGGTCTTCTTTACACGCTTCCTTCCTGGCTGTGGCTCTGGTGTTGGAGATGTGGCAGGAGGAGGAGTAGGACCTGGAGAAGTAGGAGGAGGAGGAGGAGAAGTAGTAGGACCAGGAGGAGGAGGAGGACCTGGAGGAGGAGGAGGACTATGTGTGAGGTCACAAATGTGGGTAGCAGATGTTATTTGGCCCCTCAACCCCTTATTGAGAGCTTCCAAATTAAGGACTCACACAGGAGTCGTTGGCCCTCCTCCATCTGCAGCATTTTGCGGGCAGTTATGCAAGAAAAGTCCTCCTCCACACTGTGAGGGCCTCTCAGGGCCTCTGTAGCCTTCCAAATGAGGCCTATGGCAGCCTCCTCCAGGTTACTCCTCTTCCTGCCACTTTGTCTTTGCAGGTGTAGGGGAGGGACCTGGATATCAGGCAGCCTGCTTGGCCCGGCCATCTCCTGGCTAAGACTTCCCTGTGTATGAAAAAGGGACATGGTTGTAGTTTTTGCATCATCAATCGCAATCATAAATTAGTACTCCAAACTAACATCTAGTTAACATCATTGATTAGACAAGCAAAAATATTTAGAGGAATGCTATACCTGGCTCAAGCTGGGCTCCTCCACATGTTGCTGCCTGGAAGGCCCAGGTTGGGCTTCAGAAGCCTCAGCTGGGGGGAAGGAAGCATGGAAGGAAGACTGGAGAGTGCTGGCCTGGGTTCAGTCTGACCTGCCAGAAAATGCAGTCTGTCATAATACCACAGCCTGCGGACATAGATGTCATCTGCAGCTCCGGATCTCTGGGAATCCTGGACCTTCTTGTGCTCCCTTAGATAAGTGCTCCTCAGGCCACCAATTAGGATCTTCAAATAGGTGATGTCTGCCGTGGGGATCACCGTCTTCACAAATTCCAGCAATTGATCCAGCGCTGCCTTCCTCTTTGTTTGGTTCTTATATTCAGGGTGGTTTATCTCCCACAGACAAGGCAGCTCCCTGAACATATCAATGAAGATTGGCATAAAGTCCTGATCTTTCAAGATCTCCATTTTCACTGCAAGACAAAACACAAGACAAACCCTAATGTCAGCCTAAAGTCTTCTAAACTTGTGCAAATACAGGCCTCAATCTAGAAGCAGTATAGGCCCAATGTTAAATCTTACCTTCGTTATCACGATCGGCGCCTCCGTTACTCCTTCCTCCGCTCACAGATTGTACGTACTATGCACGCGTGTTACACTTTATAGACACTGCGCATGCGCGAAACTCCACCCGCCCCTGACGTTCTTTCTAGTCTATTCCCCGCCCCTTCTCGTTCGGCGCAGTGGGGAAGAGCACATGGTGGAGTCAGAGCAGGTGTATGATATTTACACCAACGAGGAGGAGGAGGAAAGCCCGGAGCCAGAAACGTCCCGATCCAGAAGGAGACGATTTAAGGCATCAAATATGTCCTTTGGGGAGATGTTGGAGATGGTCGACATAATGAAAAGGGCCGACTATGACGGGAAGTATGGACCTTATCCCAACCCCAATGTCCAAAAGGCCAAGATCATGGCGAAAGTGGTCAAAAGTCTGCACTGGAATTTTGGGGTACGTCGATCGAAAGATCAGCTCAGGAAGCGGTGGTCGTACCTCAAATTACGAGAACATGAGCAGTACAGAAAAATCCGGAGAGTGCTGCAAAAAAGTAAGTAGTTGTCCTGTGTTCCTAGTCTTTTTGTCTTTATTACATTCGTGCTGCTCCATGTGCTTTTCTTAACTGTTAATCCAGTTTAAAATGTCAACTTTCATGTTCATGGGCACTTTATTTGTTCGTATCAAACATTTTTCTTTTGGCCTATAAAACACCATTGTTTGAGCCATATGCATTTGCCAACATTTTTTAGGGCCTACTTCTCTGAAACTAATTTGGTTGTGTAGATGTGTTTGTTAATAGAATGAAATGCAAACTAGATTCTGTGTAAGGAGAGGACACTCAGCAGTTGTTTACACATCTGGACGCTGGAGCACTAGTGTGGGACACCAGAACACCCTTTTTCTTAGGGGGTTCCACACAGGTGCTCCAGTGTATACTATAGGGTTGTCTCCATCTGTGAAGCTTGTACAAAACAGGTAAGTATTGAAGCTTGACAAAGGACACTAAAAATTCTACATCTTGGAACTCTCCCAAAACAGACAATTGTACCCCACTTCCAAGCAATGTTTCATATTTATAGTTCTGCCATCAAATATCTGTGTGCTAAGTATACCATTTTTTAGTTTCAATAATTTTTATTGAGTTTTACAATAACAGGTAAAACAAAGGGAGAGAAATATCATGTAGGTAGTAACCGTATACATAGAAACCGTATACATAGAAATTTGCTATTATTGTTCCATTGTAAAAACTTTTACATCAATAACATCTTAGTTGAAAATATATATACCTATATAAGGTAGCAAGACAGGATTAACATCAGTATAATTCCAAGTGTACATCTCATTCACCCGGCACCCCAATGGGAACTCTTTGTGCCTCTGTGACGAGCGCACACCTTGTTAATATCATCCTATCTCTATTACCCGTAGGCTAAGTTTTGTATTCCAGAGTAGTGTTATGCTTCAACTTCATGTAGAACAATAGTTATATAAAGAGGTGGCAAATAGGTAGTTTTACTTAAAGAAAGAGAAGAATAAATAAATAAATAAATAAATAAATAAATAAATAAATAAAATACGAGGGTAAAAGGATATCTAGTATAGATATATAACGCAGACATAACTTCATTTCTCATTTGGTGCAAAATGTATGATGCCAATCTATCCATGGTTTCCAAATCAGACTTTTGGTTGTGTAAGTGCCTTGAGAAGCGGCAAACATAAGTTTGTATGATATGTGGAGATTAGTGGTTCTGATCACATCATTAAGGGTTGGTATTTCAGTTTTCAACCATCGTCTCGTCAACTCAAGACGAGCACTAGTAAGGATCTGGGTGACTATATGTCTCATGGAATGAGGTACCATATCTATTCCTAAGGATAGGATAGCCATGTTGGAGGTATGATATAATTGGACTTTGGTAATCTGCTCTATAAAATGGAATATGTTGGTCCAATAGGTTTTCAATCTTGGGCATGACCAAAATATATGGATGATGGAACCTCTTTGGCTGCACTTTTTCCAGCATAGTGGGGATATATGGGAGTTAAACCCTGCTAAACGTGTAGGGGTTAAGTACCATCTTAAGAGTATTTTTTGGTATAGTTCCCACAAGTTAACACTTCTGGTGGCCTTGTATATGGATGAGATTGCTTGTTTCCATTGTTCTAAGGTGTAGGATGTATTGAAATCAATTTCCCAAGTCCTCATAGAAGGTGTCTTGCTGAATATTGATTTCTGGTGCAAGAGGTTGTAGAATAAGGAGATGCCTTTGATGGAGGTCGTGGGATTCGTGAAGTATAGATAAACCTTTCATAAAATATTTGTGTTAGCATCATTGACAGAGGACAGTAAATGTGATATTTGTAAATACGTATAATATTCTTTAGAATCTAAATTATGTTCTATTTGAATTGCCCTAAAAGTCTTTATTGTAGGACCTATGTAAAGATCTTCAACTGTTTTAAGGCCCTTGGATTCCCAATGTTTAATATTTATATTTAGTATCAACAGTTGTAAACTGGTGATGGGAAGGGCAATGGATTTCAGAGGATTATCAGTAACAGGAGTGTTTAGGAATGTTTTCCATGTGTAGGCCAATATTAGGTCATATAAGCTATGATTAGGGGATTGGAAAGATTCCAATTCTTGCCATCTTGGTATATGATTTCCTGGAAACCAATATTTTAGTTGGGCCAAAATTGCCGCAAGATAGTAGTCCTTCAATAGGACATGTCCCTCTGGATTTGATAAGCTTATGGAATGTGCATTTAGCCTTTCTTCCCTGCCAAAGGAATCCATTAATCATGGATTGCGCTCTGACAAAGAAACTATCTGGGATTGGTATTGGAAGGGCCCTGAATAAATAAATGAATTGGGGGAGTATCATCATTTTAAAGGCCGCAAGGCGGCCTGACCACGTGAATTCTGCTCTATTTATTGTTTGCAATTTTTGGTTTAGGTTTAGTAAGAAATGAGTATAGTTTGTTTCTGCTATTTTTTTTTGTATCAGCTGTAAGTGTAATTCCTAAATATTTTATCCCTTCTGTAGTCCATTTGTACAGAAATTGTGATTTAAGCTTGTGAAAGTGGAAACTCCTGCGCTGTCGGGGGGGGGGGGGGGGGGGGGGGCTATGCTAAAAGGACACTGCTGCAACACCTAAGTACTGATCCAAGGCAGGACAAATGGGACAAAAGTGGGAGAAGATGGTAGTTGCGCTGTGATGAAGGGGGGGGGGAGGGAAGCTACAAAGATGACTAAAGTGGCAAAGTGAACTAAAAAAGCAGAAACGGGCCAATGCATGAATAGATCCTACATGCTAAAAGAACATGGTGGGGATGCAGTGCAGTGCAACGTAGCTGATCAACATGACATGTTGCGGGCAGACAAAGCCTAATATATAAAGGTAATCGTGAAACAGTGACTGCTTGAATATAGCAAAACAAAAATGCATATACCAACACAAATAGGGTGAAAAATGACACAATGCAAAAAAAAAATATATATATATATAATGCAAGAAAAATATATGTGGGCTAGTGCCCCATTAGCAAAAACGTGCCAGATCCTGGTGAACTACAAGTGACAAATCCCTAGGACAAACATGAATATTAGTTCTATCATCCAGTCCAAAAAGCAAAAACACGTGATGAGAAACACAAAACAAGTCCAATCGTGAAGGGAGGGGGGATCTTCAGTGAGGACACCTCCGTGTTTGCAAGCCGCTTACCTTACAGCTGTAAGGTGTACAGCCTGTGTTGCAAATGACCCGCAGGTGTAGACGTTCCATGTATACAGGCAGTGACAATGATGAACATGCCAAGCGAAATATAAAAAATAAAAAGTATACAGCATGTAAAATAACTCTGCAATGACCACAGTGGAGGGGGGGGGGCAAGACACACACAGGGGGAGGTTGCACTCACTTTCATGAAGTGAGTGTGGGCATCAATCCACGAGCCCCGAGCTCGTATGCCTCCAGGAGTGTCACCAATCTGGAATCTGTCCCCGTGCCTGGAAACTGGAATATGTCCCCGTGCCTCTCTCCTCAGTGTTCGTCAGGTAGAGTAGTGATGTAATTTAAAACAATGCTGCAGTGTGTAGTAACTACGAGCGCCGAGCTCGTCTCCTGTTGTTTGTCTATGGCAGCGTCCCGTGCTCCAATCCTAATGCATATCGTCACGTCACGTGACTTCTTCAGAGGATAACACGGGATAGAAAGCCAATGCTTATATATCGTCCCCTTGTAATGGGCGCACGGCGGCCATTTTCCCGAAGCCCACTCTAATGTTAATGGGTGCCCGGCGGCCATTTTTTCAAAGCCCATCAATACAAAGGATAGCACACAGTGCTGTTGCCTGTTGTCAGGATGGCTCTAACAGGTGAGGTTGGAAAGAATGTACTTAGCCACAGACCAGATCAGCTAGAACATAATCTCAAACTAGATTTTAGAAACCGAAAAATAAAAACCACAATGCAACGCCCTACCAAGACGCACTATCACATATATGGAATTGTACTGAAAATGCATAACATGTGAGGTATGCGGAAAACAAAAATGTAAATAAAAATGGATAAAAATTAAATAAAAAATATATAAAATGAAAAAAAGTGTAAAAAAATGAAAAAAAAAAAAAAATATATAGATGATGAAAAAAAAAAAAAATTACATATACAAATAAAAATGAAATAAAATGAAAATGAAAATAATAAAATAAAAATTAAAAATAAAAATAAAGTAAAGTAAAAAAAAAAAAAAAAAAGTGAGTGAAAATAAAAATAAAAAATAATAAAATAAAATAAAAATAAAAAATAAAGTAAGAATAAAGAATGAAAATAGCACGATGGGGAAGACGGAAAAAACGGAAAAAACGACCCAATGTAAGAAAAAAGAAAGAAGAGGAAGCTGGAGCTCAGGACGTGTCACAGACCTACTAAATGAATAATAAAAATGTACAAAAATACAAATATAAAAATATGTATAAATATATAACATTACAACCAATGTGATCTAGTAAACTAGTGCAACTAGAAACAGAGAGTGGTTGACTTGATGAAAGGAAAGGAACCACTAACCGAGGAAGAACACTAAGAAGAATATTGAAGCCTAAAAGTCGCTAAGGAAACAATTTACGTCAAACTCGATGTTGAGTCCCTTCGGCACAAGGGTGTCCATGGAAAAAATCCATTTGGACTCGAGTTGACTCAAAATCCTTACTTTGTGTCCCCCACGCCATGGTCTGGCGTAGGGTACGATAAGCTAAATTTGCCCCCAGTGTCGCAGGGCTATTCATGTCCCAATGGGAAGAGGAAGTGGTGTTTACAGATCCCCCCGAAGAACTACGACTGTATAAAAGATACATCGATGACATTTTTATTATATGGGTAGGAGATCGTGATCTCCTAACCTCTTTTTCTCAAACTAAACAATAACATCAAAAACATCGTATTAACCTGGCAGATCGAGGAACAGTCCATTTCTTTCCTCGATCTAGAGATCTCACGTATTAACAATCAATACACTAAAACATTCTTTAAAAATGTCGATCGTAACAGTTATTTACCTCTAAGTAGTTGCCATCACAGTAACTGGCTATTTAACATCCCTAAAGGCCAGTTAATGAGACTAAGACGCAATTGTACTTTGGAAGAAGACTTTTATATGCAAGCCAGAATGATTGGAGAGAGATTTACCAGCAAAGGATACGATCAAGAGTTTCTAAAAGATAAAATAGTAGTCGGACAAATGCAAAGAAAATAACTGCTTAAAGATAAAACACCCATGTGCCAGCAAGACCAGGTACCCCTGGTGTTTGATTACAACTTTCAACACAAAAAGATTGAAAGCATTATATCTCGCCATTGGCATATTTTAAAATCCGATACTGGCCTAAGAGAGGTACTACCAGATAGACCAAAGTTCATCTATAAAAGGGCACCCACCCTGAGAGATCGGCTAGTGAAAAGCGTGATTGATTCCCAAAAAAAACAATTTTCTTTCTTTACGGGTAAAGGGTTTTACCCTTGTAAACGCTGTTATGCCTGTATCCGCACCAAACGTCCGAATGAAAAAGTATTCTCTTTTAAATCAAACAGTAATGGCACCCAATATGATGTCAACGAGTTCATCGGGTGCAACACCGAGGGAGCGGTCTATGTATTGGAGTGCAGCTGTGGCCTCCAGTATGTGGGCCGCACCAAAAGGCTATTGAGAATCCGTATTAAGGAGCATGTGCAAAACATCCAAAAGGGTTTCGACAAACACAATGTGTCCAGGCATTCCGACAAATACCATAAAAGGGACCCCAGTCATTTGAAATTTTGGGGTATCGTACCCAACGCCAGACCATGGCGTGGGGGACACAAAGTAAGGATTTTGAGTCAACCCGAGCCCAAATTGATTTTTTCCATGGACACCCTTGTGCCGAAGGGACTCAACATCGAGTTTGACGTAAATTGTTTCCTTAGCGACTTTTAGGCTTCAATATTCTTCTTAGTGTTCTTCCTCGGTTAGTGGTTCCTTTCCTTTCATCAAGTCAACCACTCTCTGTTTCTAGTTGCACTAGTTTACTAGATCACATTGGTTGTAATGTTATATATTTATACATATTTTTATATTTGTATTTTTGTACATTTTTATTATTCATTTAGTAGGTCTGTGACACGTCCTGAGCTCCAGCTTCCTCTTCTTTCTTTTTTCTTTTTTCTTACATTGGGTCGTTTTTTCTGTTTTTTCCATCTTCCCCGTCGTGCTATTTTCATTCTTTATTCTTACTTTATTTTTTATTTTTATTTTATTTTATTATTTTTTCTTTTTATTTTCACTCACTTTTTTTTTTTTTACTTTACTTTATTTTTATTTTTTATTTTTATTTTATTATTTTCATTTTCATTTTATTTCATTTTTATTTGTATATGTAATTTTATTTTTTTCATCATCTATATATTTTTTTTTTTTTAATTTTTTTACACTTTTTTTCATTTTATATATTTTTTATTTAATTTTTATCCATTTTTATTTACGTTTTTGTTTTCCGCATACCTCACATGTTATGCATTTTCAGTACAATTCCATATATGTGATAGTGCATCTTGGTAGGGCGTTGCATTGTGGTTTTTATTTTTCGGTTTCTAAAATCTAGTTTGAGATTATGTTCTAGCTGATCTGGTCTGTGGCTAAGTACATTCTTTCCAACCTCACCTGTTAGAGCCATCCTGACAACAGGCAACAGCACTGTGTGCTATCCTTTGTATTGATGGGCTTTGAAAAAATGGCCGCCGGGCACCCATTAACATTAGAGTGGGCTTCGGGAAAATGGCCGCCGTGCGCCCATTACAAGGGGACGATATATAAGCATTGGCTTTCTATCCCGTGTTATCCTCTGAAGAAGTCACGTGACGTGACGATATGCATTAGGATTGGAGCACGGGACGCTGCCATAGACAAACAACAGGAGACGAGCTCGACGCTCGTAGTTACTACACACTGCAGCATTGTTTTAAATTACATCACTACTCTACCTGACGAACACTGAGGAGAGAGGCACGGGGACATATTCCAGTTTCCAGGCACGGGGACAGATTCCAGATTGGTGACACTCCTGGAGGCATACGAGCTCGGCGCTCGTGGATTGATGCCCACACTCACTTCATGAAAGTGAGTGCAACCTCCCCCTGTGTGTGTCTTGCCCCCCCTCCACTGTGGTCGTTGCAGAGTTATTTTACATGCTGTATACTTTTTATTTTTTATATTTCGCTTGGCATGTTCATCATTGTCACTGCCTGTATACATGGAACGTCTACACCTGCGGGTCATTTGCAACACAGGCTGTACACCTTACAGCTGTAAGGTAAGCGGCTTGCAAATACGGAGGTGTTCTCACTGAAGATCCCCCCTCCCTTCACGATTGGACTTGTTTTGTGTTTCTCATCACGTGTTTTTGCTTTTTGGACTGGATGATAGAACTAATATTCATGTTTGTCCTAGGGATTTGTCACTTGTAGTTTACCAGGATCTGGCACGTTTTTGCTAATGGGGCACTAGCCCACATATATTTTTCTTGCATTATATATATATATATATATATATATATATATATATATATATATATATATATATATATTTTTTTTTTTTGCATTGTGTCATTATTCACCCTATTTGTGTTGGTATATGCATTTTTGTTTTGCTATATTCAAGCAGTCACTGTTTCACGATTACCTTTATATATTAGGCTTTGTCTGCCCGCAACATGTCATGTTGATCAGCTACGTTGCACTGCACTGCATCCCCACCATGTTCTTTTAGCATGTAGGATCTATTCATGCATTGGCCCGTTTCTGCTTTTTTAGTTCACTTTGCCACTTTAGTCATCTTTGTAGCTTCCCTCCCCCCCCCTTCATCACAGCGCAACTACCATCTTCCCCCACTTTTGTGATTTAAGCTTATTGCTAGTAATACTGTCTAATCCCAAACCTAAAATATATGATTTATTTTCATTGACTTTATAATATGAGATTGTATTGAATAAATGTAATGCCTCATGTGCCGCCTTGAGAGAAGAGCCCACCTCGGTCAATATCATGATAATGTCATCTGCGAATAAACTTATAGAGTGAGTATCCTTACCAACAGGAAATCCTTTTATATTTGGATGACTTCTAATATATATGGCCAATGGTTCCATTAATAAATTAAAGATTAGAGGTGACAATGGGCATCCTTGCCTTGTACCATTGGATATACTAAAGGGTTTTGATATAGTTCCAGATATATAGTGAGAAAAATATTGACTCGCGCTCAAAGCAAAAAACTAACATCTGTATGACTGGAAAAAGAGTACTCAGCCGATAATAAGTAAATATTGTGAAAACATATGATAAATGTGACAAGCTTGATATTAGATTGAAAAATTGATCCCACTTCCCCTAAAAGGAATATATTCAATAGCAAATCAAATTCGTACATAAACCATAAGGGATAGCGGTGTATATAAAGGGTAATGTCTTAATTTGAAGAATAATATGAAAAAAAAGGGGGAGGGGAAAGTCCATATACAAAAAACACCCTGCAAGTGCTGTGGTAATGCAAAAAAAGGGTCCAATTAAAATGAAATCCCAGACGTGTGGGTCCACCACCGTAAATGAAGTGACAGGCCGCTTACCGGAACCCCATGACCCCCCGTTACAGAGGGTCTAAATGGGCATCTAGAGATGAACACATGGAGACAGATCCATTCGCTATACAGCCCCAATACAGTTTGAGAGGTTCCAATCCGGTCATCATTCCAGTTCCAGAATTATCCGAGCAGCATGACTACAATGCCCATTTAGACCCTCTGTAACGGGGGGTCATGGGGTTCCGGTAAGCGGCCAGTCACTTCATTTACGGTGGTGGACCCACACGTCTGGGATTTCATTTTAATTGGACCCTTTTTTTTGCATTACCACAGCACTTGCAGGGTGTTTTTTGTATATGGACTTTCCCCTCCCCCTTTTTTTTCATATTATTCTTCAAATTAAGACATTACCCTTTATATACACCGCTATCCCTTATGGTTTATGTACGAATTGGATTTGCTATTGAATATATTCCTTTTAGGGGAAGTGGGATCAATTTTTCAGTCTAATATCAAGCTTGTCACATTTATCATATGTTTTCACAATATTTACTTATTATCGGCTGAGTACTCTTTTTCCAGTCATACAGATGTTAGTTTTTTGCTTTGAGCGCGAGTCAATATTTTTCTCACTTGATTTCTGTGTGTTTGTGTCACATATAGGACTCTGCAGCTTAGATGGTTAACATTATTTAATTTTGATGCGCAGTTATTTATCTATTTTTCTTGTTCCAGATATATAGACCTTGGCAGACGGACTAGAATATAGAGCCATAATGGCAGATAGGATAGGTCCTACAAAACCAAATGATTCTAATACTTTGGTTAGATATAGCCAATGTATACGGTCAAAGGCCTTCTCTGCATCCAACGCCAGGAGCAGAGAAGGCCTTTGGTGCACCTTCGCCATATGAATGATATTAATCATGCGTCTAGTCGCATCCGAAGTTTGTCTGTATTTTGTAAAGCCTGTTTGATCAGGGTGGATAAGGTTAGGCATAATGTCAACAAGACATAGTGCTATGATCTTGGCATACAATTTAAGATCAATGTTTAGTAAAGATATTGGCCTAAAATTTGAGGGAGAGGTGGGCTCCTTTCCTGGCTTTGGCAAAGCCACAACTAAAGCTTCTAACATTTCTGGAGGGAAAGAGGCAGAGGCAGCTGCTGAACCAAATATATGAGTCAAGAGGGGGGTCAGTAGGGTCTTAAATTCTCTGTAGTATTCTCCACAAAAACCATCTGGTCCTGGGGATTTATTCGTAAGGAGTGAGTCAATAGCTTTATGTATTTCTGCATTGGTAAATGGTTGGTTAAGAGCTTGGATCTGGTGTGTAGTTAATTTCGGTATGGATAATTTACTTAAAAAGTCATTAATTGCATCAGAGGTAGGTTGAATGGTTGAAGGGTCGTCTTTTAGATTGTAAAGAGATCTATAATAGTGGCTGAAAGCATCAGCAATTTTTTGTGGGTGATATTCTTTTTGATTGGTGGATGGATGTATTATAAATGGTATTCTCAATTTATACCCATGAAAGTTTTCCTGCCTTATTTCCGTTCACATAGTAAGTCATTTTAAGTCTCTTAGTGGCTTTCTCAAAATTTTGTAATAGGTAAATTCTTAGTTCGGATCTCAGTTGTGTCAATTTTTGGGTAGTATTTTGGGAATATTTTTGTTTGTTTTTGGTTTCTAATTCAGAGATATGTTTTAACAATTTAGTCAGTCGTTGCTGCCTCTGCCTTTTCACCCTTGCACTCAGTTGTATAAAAATGCCTCGTATAAACGCTTTATGGGCGTTCTATAATGTATTATAAAGGGCTTTGTACTGAACCCTTATTATCAGCAAAAAAATTGGTTAAGTGGTTGTTAATCTGTTCTTTAAAGTCTTGTTGCTGTAGCAAGTAGGTGTTGATTCTCCAAATTGGGCAGGGTCTGGAAGAAGCAGAGTCCAATAACGTCAGTACTATAGACGCGTGGTCCGACCACGTTATAGAATTGATAGATACTGCTTTAATTCCCAATAAAATAGGTTGGTCTACTATGAATAGATCAATTCTTGTATAAATTTTATGCGCTGCAGAAAAAAATGTAAAGTCTTTTTCGTTGGCGTGAAAGCAACGCCAGGCGTCATACAGATTATACTTGTGAAGGGGAGTTGACAGTATAGGAGAATAGCGTATGGATTTAGATGTAGAGTCTAATGATGGGTTCGGGGTAGCATTAAAATCACCACATAGTATAAGCGGTCCTCTTTGACACTTTCTGATTTTTCTCATTAGTTTGTTAAAGAAGTGTATTTGATGCTTATTAGGGGAGTAAGCAGTTACTAGTGTATACATTGAAGAGTTCAGTTTGCATATCAGAATTAGGTATCTGCCCAGAGGATCTCGGATTTCTTGGTGGAGAGTGAATGCTACAGAATCTCTTATGGCTATTAATACTCCTTTCGTTTTAGAATCCGCATTGGCAGTGAAAACATGCGAGAAGCTTTTGTGGGTACATTTCGGTGGTGCTTGGCTGCAAAAGTGAGTTTCTTGAGCGCATAGTATATCTCCTTGGTGCGACAATGATTCTTGCCATAGTGATTTGCGTTTCATGGGGTGATTGAGCCCCTTAGCATTTATGGAAATTATGTTAATAGGCATTGAGTTTATATGAGATAAGCTTTAAAATTAAGACCATCATCTCAATTCTAGTGCTTAGTCCACATATGCTTGGTGCAATCATGTCTTTATGTGATAGTGTAGACTTACTTGTATAGGTCATAAGATAGGTTGTCTTTTGGTGTAAGAGAGGTTTTTCATCCTTGGAGGTTAAATTCGAAGCCGAGTCCTGTTGTAGAAGTTTCTGTTGTCTTTCCTGTGTAGAAGAGGTATGAGTGTGGGTGAAGCGATGCTGCCTACATCCCAAAAGTAACGAGAAGAGCATAGAAAAAATAGAAAATATAAGTGAAGAGAAAAACAAAGGATTTTTAACTTTCAACTTTGGTATATCGCAATAGATTCAACATATACGGGGGGTAAAAAATACCCAAGTACAGCATTTTGCTGTTACATGTAACTGGGGGATAAGTTCAATCTTGAGGACTTCATTAGTCAGGGACTAAAAGAAAAGAATGTAGACCATCTTTATCTGTTCAAAAATGAGAGGTGTCATTTTTTGCAGTAACAGTCTTCCATTCTTGTGATAAGTGGCGCGAGGTGCTAGTGGCTGCAGTTTCTTCTGGGGGGTCAGGGAGGATACCCCACTCTTTTAGGAGGTTGATGCCCTTTTCCAGGGATGTCACTGTGTAAGTGTGGTTGCCCTTGGTGATATTTATCTTTGTGGGATACCCCCATCTGTACACAATTTTGTGGTTGCGTAGTACTTTTGTCACTGTGTTCAGGTTTTTACGTTTTTGCAGGGTGTACTGTGACAAGTCTGCAAAAAATTGTAGATTGTGGTATTGTGACGGAATCTGCTCTTGTTTCCTCATTGTGGTCATCAGTTGTTCCTTTACGTGAAAGAAATGCAGCCTGAGTATTACGTCTCTAGGTATTGGATCTGGCAAGTGGGGCGGCTTAGGCAGACGGTGAATTCTATCAATGGTAATGTCTAAGTCCGTAAGACTTGGTACAAGCGATTTGAACAAAGTGGCAGTATATGGGCCCAGATCCTGTTGTTGCACAGATTCAGGGATCCCCCTTATTTTTAAATTGTTCCTTCTGGATCTGTCCTCCATGTCCGCCAGCTTTGCTTTGATCCATTCATTGTCTGCCTCAGTGTCCTCCTGAGCGTCGACCAGGTCATTGATAGTGGAAGCATATTTCCCCATTTTTGTCTCCATATGATCCACTCTATTCCCCACATCCTGTATGTCTTTGTTCATGCGGTGCATATATCCTGCCATGTCAGATTGTAATGTGCTTCTCAAAGATAGCAGCATCTCTTTTAATACTGTATCTAGTACTGGCTGGTTTTGTGTGGGAAAGGATTCGATCGATTCTGGGAGTTCTCTCGTGTCCTCCCCAAAATCTGAGACCGGGCTCCCTGTGTCACGGAATCCACCAGCATCCAGCCTGGGTTTTGTTTTGGCTGGACTGCAAGTGGATGTAGTGGATGGGTTCTGCATTGGGGAGCTTTTATTTTGGGAACGATTACCTACTTGAGATGATCATTGTTGTGCTGGAGCCGCCGCTGTGAAGTAGGCCTCGGTGCCATCTTGCTCATCTGCTCTGCCGTTTGGGGGATAAAAGTCCATGAGACGCTGGACCTTTCCATCCTTTCTCCGCTTCCCGGGCATAGTTGTAGGGTCTCCCAGCCTTGCCCACTGCCAGATCTTATGGTTATTCGCTTCGGATGGTCGTTATGTGCCGCTACTGTCCCCTATCTCGCCGGAGCTCCGGTCTCACACGTCCATCCAGCTCGCGCGCTAGGCCACGCTCCAGTATACCATTTTTTTTATTACATAGGGGAGAAAAGACTCAGAGGACACCCCTCATCCGAGGAGACCACAGACCCCCACCTCTGGAAAAAGGGGAAATCCCCCAAAGACAAGAAGAGCAGGAGGAGGAAGACATGGTGGAAATTGGCACCACAACAGATGAGTGTCTGCGACCACAGGCTCAGGTAAGAGATGGATGCCTGCATATTTATAATACATATTTTTTTTGGTTTCTATCTTTTTAGGTGATCGTGATGTTGTGGAACCAGATCCTTTCACCTCGGAAAGTGCCCAGATCCTGATTGGGGAGATCATGGGGTGTAATAGGGACTTGGAAAACATCAAGAAAAGCATCAATGATGTTCTTCAAAAAAATAAGAACATCATTGATGTTTTGGGGAGAGTTTAAAACCCCTCCAAAGCCGTTTCTTTTATGGTGTGCTACAATTTTTAAATTTTTTGTCTAATTGGAGAAAAGCCAAATTATGAGGATGCAGTGTGTCAACATGTGCTATCTGCCATCACGGGAGATCAATGGACGCGTTTTGGGGGTGCAACCCCTTCCTCAATAATAAAGTAGCTGTGAGGAAGGGGTGGCTCCCCCAAAACACGTCCCTTGATCCCCCATGATGGCAGTTAGCACATGTTGACATTCGGCTATTTGTGTGCATCTTCAAAATTTCACTTTTCCGGGGGTGACTTTACCCCATCTGAACGCAATATCAAACACAGTTCCTAAATACTCATGTCTGATATTGCCTTCAAGTTCTACCAAATGTGAACTTTGTAAGTTCAAGATTTGTGTCTTTCTTGTTGGTTTTAAACATGCCTGTTTTATCTTAAATGGACATTTCTACTTTTTCTAATGTGACCCCAAAAATTGTTATACAACAAACATGTTGGTTTGTTTTAAAAACCTTTTCTAAATGCACATGTGATTGTGCAGGTATTAAAAAAAGATTGTTAATCAAGAATGTGTGGATTATTGTCTCAACGCTACAACACTTTTGTTGTGCTCTAATTGGTGTTTTCAGTGACAATGGGGGTTATTTCCTAAGGGCAAATCCACTTTGCACTACAATTGCAGTTTCAAGTGCACTTGTAGTGCAAAGTTTCTTTGCCTTTAGTAAATAACACCCAACAATGCTTTGTATAAGGTTACACAATCACGCCATTTTCAGGACTCAACACATTTCTGTCAGGGTCAGCTAAAACAAACACAAGCAGTAAATGTCACCAAAGATTTGCTTAATGTTTTTTTTATTTGATAAAGGTTTCACACATTGTCTGGCATATTGATAGCCCCCCTACCCGCAAAGAATTCAAGGTATCTTAGCTGGACATCACGGGCATTCAGGGAGGGCAAGCCAGGACGGCCACTTTCAAGCGCCATCAGGGTTGGTTCATTTTAAATTCCGGCCTCAGGCCCAACTGAGCCAGCATAGTTGGCAGAATGTTGCAATAAAAAGTTGTGTAGAAGACAGCAAGCCAGGATAATATGATTCAGTTTATACTCCGTCATGTGTATGGGTGTAAGAAATAGGCGGAACCGGCTGGCCATGATTCCAAACATGTTTTCCACCACTCTTCTGGCTCTGGCCAGCCGGTAATTAAAAACCCTCTGGTCTGGGGTGAGGGTCCTCATAGGGAATGGCCGCATAAGATGGTCCCCCAGTGCAAAGGCTTCATCCGCAATGAAGACGAATGGGAGTCCTTCCACATTGTCTTCTGGAGGTGGCAAGTCCAAGCTGCTATTCTGGAGACGCCTGTAGAACTCCGTCTGGCTGATGACTCCACCATCGGACATCCGGCCATTCTTCCCCATGTCCACATACAGGAACTCATAAGTAGCCGACACCACCGCCAACATCACAATACTATTGAACCCCTTATAATTATAATAGTACGACCCTGAGTTGGGTGGTGGGATGATGTGGACGTGTTTCCCATCAATTGCCCCTCCGCAGTTAGGAAAGTCCCACCGCTGGGCAAAGTGAGAGGCCACAGTCTGCCATTCCTGTGGCACGGAAGGAAACTGTTGAGGAAAACAAAAAAAATTTGTCTTTTTGCACATAAACATGGAAAGCAGATTAGACACAAACATTCTTGGCCAACATCAAAATAACATTTCTTTATGGGATTATTTAAAGACCAAAGTATAAGGTACACCTATCATATCCCCCCCCCCCCCCATGGGCCATTTCTAACATTATAGGGGAGGGGAGCTCTTGGACAGGTAACCCTCTTCACTACATTGAGAGATGAATGCCTAAATAATGGGTATTACTTTGAACAGCCCCTCCTTAGTTACACTATTGACAGCCCACTGGACAGGTAAGAAGTGTCATAATACAAAGATATAAATATACATTGTACACATTTGAGCACATTTGGACATTCTGCTATTACCTATCAAGATAAAAATAGGATAAAAAAACTTTAAACAGTACCATTTGAAATTATACAGGCAGGCCCTTGCACTACATGCTTTGGGGAATTCATGCATAAATCAGACCACAAAAGAGATGGGTATAGTGTGTATGGGTTTGGCAAAGTCAGCAGATAGATGATTGAGGATAGATAGAGAATTGGTATCAGCTGACTTAGCAGTTGGGGGGAGGGAGGTTCAAAATGATTTGGGGACCCCCCAAAAAAAGCCTCTGGCACTCTGCCTGAATTTAAAGCACAAATCACATTTAAAAACATTTTAGGGGGTGTTTGGGGTAAAGCACTACTATGGAGCTGATAAAATACATTGTTAAGTGACTACATGAGGTGAATATAGGGCCTGTAGACCATGCTGGGGAGGTAAGTGAAGGCAAATATGTATGAAGGACAAAAAAAATAATTACATAAAAATCCAGCATGCATGAGGACAAAGGGGACATTCACAGCATATTACAATCATGGTAATTAGGGAAAGAGGAAAGAAATACAATATATTAGCAAACATTAAATACAATAAAATGTGATATTAAAGGATAAATCTTACCTTAATATACTCCTTCTGCAGGACCTGGATGATGGCAGAACAGGTCTCTGGGATAATGATCCCCAGAGCCTGGGGGGAGATGCCTGTTGAGAACTTGAGGTCCTGCAGGCTTCTCCCCGTCGCCAAGTACCGCAGGGTGGCAACTAGCCTCTGCTCCGGAGTGATGGCTTGCCTCATGCAGGTATCCTGCCTGCTGATATAGGGGGTCAGTAAAGCCAACAAACGGTGAAATACGGGGTCTGTCATCCGGAGAAAGTTCCTGAAATTATCAGGATTATTCTCACGGATCTCACGGAGCAAAGGCTTATGACAGAACTGGTCACGCTGAAGCAACCAATTCTTGGTCCATGAACTCCTCCCCACCCTGTTCATGGACTGGACTTGTGTCAAGGTCAGGACCCCAACACCAAGCCCCCGCACAGCACAAACTCTACGAGGAGTACGTATACGCAACATGGCTAGAAAACGGCCGGTTGCTCAGAGCGAAGTAACAGAACGCACTGAAGAACAGCAAGGCCTGTGAATAGCGACCTGAAAAACAGTAACAAACGAACAAGAACACAATGACAAAGTCACGCGTAGCTTGCTTGCACGCACTGAAGAGCAGATACAAACTCACAAGCACAAACTGAACAGCAGAAAACGATCTGAAAACCACGAGTCTGAAAAAGCGCGAATCGTCTCTCACCAAACTTTTACTAACACGAGATTAGCAAAAGGAGCCCAAAGAGTGCCGCGCTTGGTTCTGAACTGGCCTTTTCTAGTCTCGTCGTACGTGGTTGACGTCACCACGTTCTTGGCGATCAGAAATTCCGACAACTTTGTGCGACTATATGTACGCAAAACAAGTTTGAGCCAACATCCGTCAGAAAAAATCCTAGGATTTTGTTGTCGGAATGTCCGATCAATGTCCGACCGTGTGTACGGGGCATTAGAGTCTGCAAAAGACTTAAGACTGGAGTCCAGAGAGTCCAGACCTAAATCCAATTGAGAATCTGTAAAAAGACTTGAAAATTGTTGTTCACAGGCACTCTTCATCCAATCTGACAGAGCTTGAGCTATTTTGCAAATAAGAATGGGCAAAAATGTCACTCTCTAGATGTGCAAAACTAGTAGAGACATCCCCAAAAAGACTTGCAGCTGTAATTGCAGAGAAAAGTGGTTGTACAAAGTATTGTCTCGGGGGGGGGGGGGGGGGGGGCTGCTGAATACAAATGCACAGCACACTTTTCACATATTAATGTGTAAAAACCCATTTATGATTTTCCTTCCACTTCACAATCATGTGCCACTTTGTGTTGGTCTATCACATAAAATCCCAATAAAATGCATTTATGTTTTTGATTGTAACATGACAGCATGTGGAAATTTTCAAAGGGTATGAATACTTTTTGAAGGTACTGTAGTATTTTTTGTTTGTTTTGGGTTTAATACCGCTTTAAATGCATTCCAAACATGAAAATGCATACAATAGTTTTATGATACCAATAAAGACATCAAATCTAAACACATTTACCAAACAATTTTTAGTGAGTTATAAAAATAAAAAGCAATGCAAACTGAGAATGGTCCTTGCTCCTGTTCAACTAGTTTTGCCCACACAGATGTTTGGATACCAGTAGAGATTCAGTATTCATAGCAGATTTTGGTAGAGCAAAGAAACTATTACACACTGCCCTATAGAGGAAAGGTTGCTGTTCTTCCAAACTAGTTTAGGCATAGTCATGTGTTTATTTAAAAATAATGTTGTTCGATGATTGTTAATTTGTGTTGATTTTTAAGTCTAATTAACATCTCCACCCAATGCTTTCCTAATTTTACTGTTATTTTACTCACTTTCATTCTGACAATAGCGTGATTGTTAACTACTGCTAAGCTAAATAAATTAATAGTGTTCCTAGAAAAACATTAGACAAGCACACATACCTCAGAAGCAAGGCACACACCTTAAGTAATTAACTCATCTCAGACATTCACTAATTACATAATTAGTATGGTGCATGGTCCCTATAAAAACAAAACAAAAGATTACAAACTCGCTGCATTTTGAAATTTCTGACATGCTTAGCATGTGTGCTAGGATTCGCCATCTAAAATGAACACTATAGCAAATCATATTTTATTGTATCTACAACATTTTTTCCAGAATGGTATTCCATTGGCTTTAACCACAGGGGAAGTGGTGAGGCTTCATGACATTTCAGATGGTATCATATCTAATAGGGGGTCTGAATACAAATGCACAGCACACTTTTCACATATTAATTTATAAAAACCATTTATGATTTTCCTTCCACTTCACAATCATGTGCCACTTTGTGTTGGTCTATTACATAAAATCCCAATAAAATACATTTATGTTTTTGATTGTAACATGACAGCATGTGGAAAATTTCAAGGGGTATGAATACTTTTTGAAGGTACTGTAGTATTTTTTGTTTGTTTTGGGTTTAATACCACTTTAAATGCAATCCAAACATGAAAATGCATACAAATGTGTTATGATACCAATAAAGACATCAAATCTAAACACATTTACCAAACAATTTTTAGTGAGTTATAAAAATAAAAAGCAATGCAAATTGAGAATGGCCCTTGCTCCTGTTCAACTAGTTTTGCCAACATTTTTTCCAAAAGGGTATTCCATTGGCTTTAGCCACAGGGGAAGTGCTGAGGCTTCATGACATTCCAGATGGTATCATATCTAATAGGGGGTCTAGTTTACACCGAAACTCTGACAGGAGTTGTGAAAAATAAACTGAAGGTCCATTCACCCCTGTCCTCTGGCTACCACCCACAAATAGATAGACTGAGAGAACTAACCAATCTCCAGAACAGTACCTTGATGCTTTCTTTCTTCCTTACAAGACAACTGTCCTTGCTCCGTGCAATCACTAAATTCATTTATAATTATAACAGTGCTTAGCATGCAGCCACTTCTCAATTACTAGTTCCATAATTCATTGGTCCATCCCAAATTCAGGAAATGATCTTGTAACAGTTAAACTCACCATTTCAAAAAGCTATTCCCTTTAGTGATTAGTGATTCCAATCAAAACATGCCAGAAGTAGCTTGAAGGGGTGACATCACCAGCAGAGCAGAGTGGCTTTTTACTTTTTTGTATTTTCATACCACTACTCACCATTGTACCAAGGGTCAGAACCGGGATATACATCTTGCATGTGACTAAGTACACAAGTCTGAAGTTTCCAAAAAAAACAAAAAATGAATGAAACGAAAACAAACAACTTTTTTGGCAGTGCACATGTCTTATCTGCCCCCTTAATGACCAGGCCATTTTTTTGCGATACAGCACTCCTTCGCTTTAACTGACAATTGCACGGTCATGCGATGTTGTACATAAGCAAAATGTATGTCCTTTTTTCCCCACAAATAGAGCTTTCTTTTGGTGGTATTGATCACCTCTGTGGTTTTTATTTTTTGCACTATAAACAAAAAAGGAACAACAATTTTGAAAAAACTCAATATTTTTTTTTTTTTGCTATTGCAAAATTTGCAATAAGTCTGTATTGATTGGTTTGCAAAGTTATAGGGTCTACAAAATAGGGGATATATTTATGACATTTTTATTATTAATTTTTTTTTACTAGTAATGGCGGTGATCTGTGAATTTTTGCGGGGACTGAAACATTGTGGCAGACAGATCGGACACTTTTGACACTTTTTTGGGATCATTTACATTTATACAGTGATCAGAGCTAAAAATAGCCACTGATTACTGTATAAATGCCTCTGGCAGGGAAGGGGTTAACACTAGGGGACGATCAAGGGGTTAAGTGTTCCCTAGGGAGGTGTTTCTAACTGTGGGGGGAGTGGACTGACAGGGAGTAGAGAGATCACTGTTCCTAATCACTAGGAACAGACAATCTCTGTTCTTGCCTGACAGAATGGGGATTGGTTGTTTACATTGACAGATCCCCATTCTGGCTCTCTCAGGAGTGATCACGGGTTGCCAGCGGACATCGCTGCTGCCGGCCATGCGCATCGACTCCTGCGGCATGTTCGCACCCCCTGTACCTCTTAAAGCAGCCGACGTACACCTACGGCTGTTTGCGTAGTCTTGCTGACCTGCCGCCTTATAACAACAGAGGCTGGTCGGCAAGAGGTTAAAGTGTATCTCTATGCAAAACATTTTTTGTTTGTTTTGGATGGTGTGAGAAAGGGTTCCACCCTATACCATTCATTTTTTCTGTTTGTGTCCATTTAGGGAATATTTACCCCTTTGTTTGTACTGACGACCATTGTCACAAAGAAAGAAAGTGGGGGGAAATTAAAAAATGTTAGCATTGTCCCTAGAACAAGAGGTATGGGAAAATCTTCTAATAGGTACATCTTCAGGGAACAACTGTTTCCTCTCACTTTGGGAGAGTACCTCTAACTTTCTTTAGCATCTCTGATACAGGAACTGAAATAAAATTGCCTCAATGGGACAAAGGCAGCAAAACAGTAACTGGCAAGGGTTTTTTCAAACTTTTCCTACTCATTCTAAAACAAAAGAAGTTTTGGCTATACATACACAAAGTGCACGAGCCACCAAAATTTTGCTAATATTGACTTTCATCATTCTTAAATATTGCACCCTCTTAACATCTCCTTAGTGTATTCCTGAATGTTTCAGCAAGTTAGTCAGTTGTTTCCATCCTATTCTATAAGCAGTACGCAGTTACAGTAGGATAGGTACATTTAAATAAACCTAATGGTTTCAATATGATCTGTTTCTAATTAACATAAACAGTTGTACACTATGCCAACCACATAATTTCCCTGACCACTCTCTGTACTTTCAGTAAGTCATTTAAGGTCATCATGACAAATAAAATAAAAAAAAAACTGCAAAAGTCAGCAAGTTAAACATATCAATAAGTATACAAATGGAAGTCTGTATATTATAATCTGATTACTTTCTTGAAAAAAAGCACATATGTTTTATTTTTACCCAAATACGTCATAACAGAAACAGCTTGAAAAAATTTAACAAACTTGGACTGTAGATATATATCAGGCACATTTTCAGTCACTATTCTTCTTTCTCAAATTGTATAGGAATAAAAATAAGGACAGTTAGCTAAAATATATTTTAGTATTTACAGTGCCTTGCAAAAATATTCACCCCCTTAGCATTTTTCGTGTTTTTTTCCTCACAACCTGGAATTATCATGGATTGTTTGAGGATTTGCATTATTAAATTTACAGAACATGCCCACAACTTTGAAGATTTTTTTTTTATTGTGAAGGTAAACAACAAATAGGACAAAATAACAAAAAAAGTCAATGTGCATAACTATTCACCCCCCTAAAGTCAATACTTTGTAGAGCCACCTTTTGCAGCTATCACAGCTACAAGTTGCTTTGGACCTGGTCATCTCTTTGCTGTTGTGTCATGTTCATGTTCTTTCCATTTGGTTATGATAAAATTAATGGTGCTCCTTGGGATCATCAAAGATTTGGATATTTTTTTATAACCTAACCCTGGTTTGTACTTCTTAACAACATTGTCCCTTACTTGTTTGGAGCGTTCCTTGGTCTTCATAGTAGTGTTTGGTTAGTGGTGCCTCTTGCTTAGGTGTTGCAGCCTCCGGAGCCTTTCAAAAAGGTGTGTATATGTAATGACAGGTCATGTGACACTTAGATTGCACACAGGTGAACATCATTTCACTAATTATGTGACTTCTGAAGGTAATCGGTTGCACTGGAGCTTTTTATGGGCTTCATAACAAAGGGGTGAATACATACGCACATGCCAATTATAATTTTTTTATTTCTGAAAAATAGTTTTATGTATATATTTTTCTAATTTTACTTCACCAACTTAGACAATTGTTTGTGTTCTGATCCATCACATATAATTCAGATTAAAAAAAACATTGAACTAAAGGCTGTAATGTAACAAAATAGGTAAAAAGCCAAGGGGGGTTAATACTTTTGCAAGGCACTGTAAAACTCAGTAATCATCTGTTGGACTGTATGTTGTGTATATGGATGTTGTGGATATTTAAGGCCTCTTTTATCATTTTGGTTTAAATAAGAACTAGTCTGTATTTTTCCAAAACCACCCTAGAGATCCAGTCACGCACTGGAATTTATGAATTAAGCTCTAATATTAAAATACATACAGTGAATTTTTATTTTGTCAAGTGAATGATAGTAGATAGGCTGAACCTGTGTTCACTCAGAATACCCAATAATGTGTGAGGAAAATAAAGAAAAAACAGAACTTTTGCTAAGGCATAATCGGTTGATTGACATGAACAAAGTAACAACTACCATACAACGCTTAATAAACATGGACTTTGAAAAGTCTACATTGTTCTAGTAACTCCTTTGCGACCGCACCACACCTGAATTATGGCTACAGCGTGGCCGCTTTGTCGAGAGGCCATCATATGACATCCTCCTGTGCTCCTGCTGCCTGTGCTGCTGTGTGCATCGACAGTGATCTGTGGCGGACGCAGCTGATTACAGATCGGGGTAAAAAGCCAATCACAGCGGGTCTTTACCATGTGATCACTTGTTTCCAATCACAGCGGGTCTTTACCATGTGATCAGCTGTGTCCAATCACAGCTGATCATGGATTTATTGCTTCTGCTACAAATAAAAAATATCAGATAAAACATCTTATTATGTGTGATACAGTAGGGACTGTGTACATGTTGCAGTGCGACTGCGGACTCTAATATGTAGGCAGAACCTCCAGACCTATGGGTGTCCGCATTGCTGAACATGTAAACAACATTAAAAGGGGTGTTAAAACACACAATGTTTCCAAACATTTCAGATTATTCCATGACAGGGACCCTAGATGCCTCCAATTCTGTGAAAAAGTGAATAAACACTGGAGAGGGGGAAATTTTATTAGACAGTTGAGCCAACGAGAATCCCTGTGGATTCATGAAACCCAGGTTGGGGTCCCGAAGGGGTTAAATGTTGAATTGTTTTATATCAGATAAATAAGTGTGCACTTTTTGATGTTTTATTCTTTGGATTCTATTTTAAGATTATTTTAGAGATGGTCGCGGGTAACCTTATTTTTTCTTGTCCATTCTAGGTATAATATCTTTTTTTTTTAATCCAACAAAATTTTATTAAGTTTACAGGAAAGACAATACAAGCATTTTGGGCAGACCCATAGGATTTCTCTTATACACTACACAATCCAGTAAACAATCATCGGCAACAATATAGCACCTTCAATACATGGTTTCCAGTTACACTCAACCTCAATTTGTACCTCACCCAGCATTGATTCCTAGTAGCCTATCATACACCAGCTCTATAGGGGCCAATCCCGGTACATCCAACCATGGCCCCCATATTTTTTCAAATTTTTGCATACTACCTCTATGTTGATATATCAACTTTTCCAACTTCAGAGTTCTGTTAACATTATCAGTCCATTCTTTAATGGTCGGGGGCTTATCAGACTTCCAATGGGTCATAATCAATTTTCTGGCCTGAAAAAGTACTCTATGTATAGCCTCTCTACATTGTCCTTCCCATTCATATTCCTCCAAGGCCCCCAAGAGACATGCTCTAGGGTCCTGTGGAAGATTCACATTAAAAACTGAATTAATGTTCCGCACCACTCCTGCCCAATACGTGTGAAGCTTGGGACACCTCATGCTCACGTTTGCATCTAGTACATGTTGGTTCCGCCTGCCGACTCATTAAATGTAACCTGTGGGGGGTATAGTACGTTCTCAACAGTATATATAGTTGTGTAAGTTTTTGAGACACATTAAGTGAACATAAGTTCACCACTTGAAAAATCTCTTCCCACTGATCCTCGTCAAGCTGTCCCACTTCCATTTCCCATTTTTCTCTCACCCTCAGGGGATGCCGCTTCATCACGGATTGCAACAGGATGGTATAGCATTGAGAAATAAATCCTTTAGATGAGTCAGCATCCCTCAGGAGGTTAAATATCGGGGCTGGTGACAAGTGCCATTCCGAGGAGCGGCCCTGAGCCATCTCTGCGTGTCTGAGTTGCATGTAATAAAAAAACATCGATGCAGGCAAATTATACGCCTCTTTTAGATCAGCAAACGTACGCAACACCCCATTCCGAAAAATATGTTTAATATGTGTAACTCCAAATTGTTTCCATCAAGCCCCACTTTGTAATTTAGCTAATTCCCCATAAGTGTCATTATGCCACAGGGTGCTGTATTCCGTATAGCCATCAATACTCTGGAGATATTTGGATTTATTCCATACCTTTTGTACCAGACTGAAAGTAGGGTATTTTTTATGTGGCCTAGTGAAGTCCTGTGCCTCCAAAGCCATATGAATCGGTCCCCTACCTACTGTATGTAACATTAGCTTGTGTGATGAGTTTTGTGATGGAACAAATGTACCAATCAAGTGTTGTAGTTGGGCAGCAAGGTAGTACAGCCATGGGTTGGGCAATGCCAATCCACCACAATCCCTAGGTCTCTGTAAATGTTCCAATTTGATCCGGGCAGGCCCATTCTTCCAAATGAGAGTTCGGGAAAATGGCATTAACTATATGAAATATCTTTAAGGGAATAACCATAGGGGTATTATGTAGGAAGTAGAGTAATTGTGGCATAAGAATCATTTTTACCAGGTTTACTCTACCTGCTACCGATAATGAGAGGGAGTTCCAAGTCTTGATCTTATCCCGGAAATGTTGTAGGAGGGGGAAAACATTCAAATGTATAAAATCCCTGGGTTGTGACGTAATTTGAATCCCCAAGTATTTGAAGGAAGTGGCCCTCGGAACTGGGCAAGCGGCGCTCACAGTCTGCGATTCTTCTCCATCCAGTAAAAGAAGGGCCGACTTAGACCAATTTATAAGAAGGCCGGAAAATTTCCCAAATTTGGATATGGTCAACATGGCCTCCTGAAGAGAGAGGTCCATGTCACCAAGTAAGAGCATGGTGTCATCAGCATACAACATAATTTTTTCCTGCATGTCACCATAACAGAAACCTGTGATGCGCCGATTTGCCCTGATCCCAATCGCCAGTGGCTCAATTGCCAACGCAAAGAGGAGGGGAGACAGGGGACATCCCTGCCGTGTGCCCCTCCTCAACGCGAAGCTCGGAGACAAGAAGCCAGATACCCTCACAGCAGCCTCCGGCTGGCTATAAAGGAGCCTAACCCAAGATATATACTGTGGACCAAATCCAAATTTTTGCAAAACTGACCATAGATAGTCCCAATCTATGCTGTCAAATGCCTTAGTGGCATCTAACGACAGCAGGGCCCTAGAACCCATATTGTCCGCCCTTGATTGCATATTGAGGAATAGCCTTCTTAAATTCACTGCGGTCGACTTATTAGGCATGAAACCAGCTTGGTCACCATGCACGATTGAAGTGATTACTCAGTCTAATGGCTAAAGCTTTAGCTAATATTTTCACATAGCTCTGTAACAGAGAGATCGGGCGATACGCCCTGGATCTGTTGGGTCCTTGCCAGGTTTAAGAAGCAAAACAATATTGGCCCTAGACATTGATATTGGCAAGTGCCCCTCTTCCCGAGATCTATTAAAAACTTTGAGCAGATGGGGCAGTAATTCAGTAGGGTATTGTTTGTATATTTCTATGGGGATCCCATCTTCCCCTGGCGCGTTACAGTTAGGGAAAGATCCGACCGCATTCTGTAATTCTTCTACTGTGAGGGGGCTTTCTAAGTTTGATCTCTGATCCTCATTTAATTTGGGGAAGTCTATCTGTCCCAAGTATTGTTCTAATTCCTCTGTAGTATAAGATGTACCTGGCTTATATAAGTCTTCATAATAAGCAGCTAGTTCCTGTAGCACCTTCTCAGGCGTATTTACTATGGTACCCGTCTTAGTCCTAATAGCTCCTATGGTTGGTGACTTCTGGTAAGAATTTGCAATTCTTGCCAGTATACGACCCGTTTTCTCGCCCTCTTCAAAAAATGCCTGTTTTGCAAAGAATCTCTTCTTGTCGGCCGACGAGGATAGCAGTTGATGATATGCAGATAAATCTGCCTGCCATTCCTCCTTGGTCAAGTCTGAAGGGTCCGCAACATATAATTGTTCTTTCTCTTGTAGTCTAGCTTCAATTTCAGTTTTAAGAGCAGATGAGGCTTGTTTAACCTTATTCATTTCAGCAATTAGCACACCCCTCAAATATGCTATCCCACTGCCCGACTATAGAATCATTTGGATCCTGGGTGTAGAAAAACTCACACATGCTCCCTATTATCCCCTCATGAGAGTGGAACAGTTTCAGCCAAAGGCATTGAATTTCCAAGGGGCTTTAGGTATTGTAACTATGGGGGCTATTCAATCCGTATAACCACTGGAGAGTAGTCCGATACGCTACGAGGCCTATGGATAATATCAGTCACAAACGGGAGCATGTTTAAGCTGCACACCCCCAGATCAATTCTGGATAAACAACCGTGTGATTTAGAAAAACATGTAAATTGTTTGACCCCTGGATTCCTATGTCTCCAGACATCCACCCAACCCACCTCTTGCAACAACCGCGCCAGGGGGGTACCCCTGGAGAGGGCAGAGGCACCGGGTCCTGGGTGTCTATCCTCGACTGGATTTAAACAGCAATTGAAGTCTCCCGTTACCAGCAACGGCGCGTCAGGCCTGCCATCCATAAATGTAAGCAGAGACCTAAGCACCGCTGCCGTGAAAGGGGGAGGAATATATACCACAGCCAGCACACAGATCAATGTACCCAGCCTGCAATGAAGAAAAACATATCGACCTTCACTATCAATTTCCTTTGCAAATTCTTCATAGTCCAGGGCTCCATGAATCAGCACGCTCACCCCCCTAGATTAGGAAGTGTGTGTGGAATGGTAGGCCTTTCCCACCCAAGAGTACCCAAGGAAGCTCACAGTGTCTGCAGTCAAGTGGGTCTCCTGGTAGCAGAGTATTCCGGGGATGTATTTCTTCAAGCACATACAGATCATAGTGCGCTTCAATGGGGAGTGAAGCCCCCTAACGTTCCAAGATACTATCGGGATGTCCGTCATGTCTTCTGATTAGCAAGGAATATTGGCCGGTATTTTACGTGTACCTGATCGAGATAGTGTATCTTCTTCTGTACCGAGGTTCTTTTGGGTCTGCTGCTTGCCGTGAGATCTTAAAATTCGTATATAACCAAGTGAGCATTCAGTCTGCTTGTGTCTTTCGCCAAAGATTTCCTCCCCATAACAATTGGGGGTAGTAAAACATGAAACTTGCTTGTGCTACAAACTGCACATCCTGCCAACATGGCAACTTTAACATTGCTTGCAATATTCCATTTCTCAGTTTTAGTAAAGATGGTCATCTGTGAGTTCAATTTTTGATCCAATTCGCTCTCTTTACTTATTTAGGCATATATTGTGCCCCAGCCAAGGAACTTCTGACAATTTTGTAAAGAGGGTATGCTCTAATTACCAATATAAAAAGTCATTCAGGATGACATCTTTAAGTAGTTTAGCACCGCAAAGAACAGTCTGCTTGTTTGGTTCAATCCTCTTCTTGTGGACCTTGCCGCTTCAATGCCTGTTCATTCCTGTCTAACCAAGTTGCAGCTTCCTTAGCAGATTCAAAGAACTGAGCCTGGCCTCTCACCACGATCCTCAGTTTTGCCAGATATAACATAGCATACAGAAGCTGAAGGAGTCGCAGTCTGCGTTTCACATCCGTGAATTTGGCTCTGCGTCTCTGGACTTCTGCCGAAAAATACCCGGACACCATTATGTAGAACATTCGCCTTTTCTCGAGCCTGTCTCAACACGGCTTCTCTATCTTTATAATGCAAAATCCTTGCCAGGATGGATCTTGGAGGGCCCCCTGGTGGAGGAGGACGTGAGGGCACTCTATGAGCCCGCTCCACCGCAAACAGTGGAGAAAAGGCATTTTTGCCAAAAATTTCTAGCCAGTTTTGAACATATGTAGTGGGGTCCCTGCCCTCCACCTTCTCAGGCAACCCCACTATGCGAACATTGTTTCGCCTTAAGCGATTTTCCATATCCTCTGCGCGGTCATACGCATCCCTGGCTAATTATAATGCCGTTCTGGTATCCTGTGTCATGGGTGGTAGTTGATCTTCCATGTCACTGACCCTGCTTTCCACAGCCGTGGTACGCTCACGTATCTTTTGCATGTCTTGCCTTAGTAGTGACACAGCTTCTCTCAAGCCCCCAAACTGCTCCTTCAAAGTGTTAACAGAAGCTGTACAATTATTCACAGCCTTAAGTATGTCAGCTAAAGTAGGCTGAACAGTGTCCAGGTCCGCTGGGCTGTGTGGTTCCCCAGATGCATGGGCTGTCTGCTCTCCCTCCTCCTCTCCCCAGTGCACCTGTATATTGTCTGCCTGCATGGCCTCCTGCATAGATTGTGTCCCAGTATGGCGAGTTGTCTGTTCCGCTCCCAGTGTCCCAGCCATTTTCTGAGCATAGTATACCATGTCTCTAGGGGTGTCTTTACCAGGGATTTTAGGCGTCTTACTTGTTTTAGGACCGGTGTCTTTCATTTTGTCCTGTCCGCGCGGTGTATGTTTCACAGGAGATGCCGCGGCGCCATCTTGGGCCTCCAGGCCCGTCATCTCCGTCTGTCCTTTTCAGAACTTACCCCTAGTACAAAAAGCCGGCGGATGTTCCCCTAGGGTCTCCGGATCGTACCCGTGCAGCATAGGGCTATATTGGATCGGTATGTGGGCTGGGGGAGGATCGATGTCCGGATCGCTGCCGGGAGCTGTGGGAGATGCGTCCTCTCACATGCCTGCCTTGGCCACGCCCCTAGGTATTATATCTAATTCAAACATTTTATGTTCATATTTTACTTATGGGTTTCTATTTGGTTTTAGACACTAGTGTCCCCGCTCAGAAAGACGACTGTTTTTTAGAAGTATCTCTGACTTCCGGTTTCGTTACATCCCTTGCAGACACCAGTTGCCTACATAAACCTGTTGGTTGACTGTCTAGCTCCACCCTCGCTGATGAAGTCCTATCCGGACGTAACGCCGCATACGGGGGGAGGAGCTTATGCACAGACGTCACCCGCTGCCATCCCTATGTGTGGTTACACACACTCGATCTAAGGATTTTTTATTTACTACCCTCTGGATTTTTAAATTTGCGCTTTTTATACATGCTTATTTTATGACTTTATCTGAATCAATAAATGGAGTACACTTATGCCCCGTACACACGGTCGGATTTTCCGATGGAAAATGTCCGATCGGAGCGTGTTGTCGGAAATTCCGACCGTGTGTGGGCTCCATCGGACATTTTCCATCGGATTTTCCGACACACAAAGTTTGAGAGCAGGCTATAAAATTTTCCGACAACAAAATCCGTTGTTGGAAATTCCGATCGTGTGTACACAAATCCGACGGACAAAGTGCCACGCATGCTCAGAATAAATAAAGAGATGAAAGCTATTGGCCACTGCCCCGTTTATAGTCCCGACGTACGTGTTTTACGCCACCGCGTTCAGAACGATCGGATTTTCCGACAACTTTGTGTGACCGTGTGTATGCAAGACAAGTTTGAGCCAACATCCGTCGGAAAAAATCCTAGGATTTTGTTGTCGGAATGTCCGATCAATGTCCGACCGTGTGTACGGGGCATTAGAGTGTGTCCCACATTTTTACATATCTATTGGGGTGGCGGTATTATCCCTACACCTACCATCTGCGACCTGAAGGTTCTGTCCATCTGAGCTCTCTGCTGGGTGATTTCTTCCATCTGGCCGAAGCGAGGTCCTCTGCAGCAGTACCAGGAGGTACCATCATCCCTGGCAGGATACATGCATGTTTGACCTCCTGTAATACAGAGGTCCACCTCTTCTGGTAAGTGCAATTTGGTTCATATGGTGGAGGATAGCCATTCTCACTTGGAGGAATTAGTTCACTCACTGTCACAAGGAATCTTGGCTCTTATTTCCCTTGGATATAGCATGTTTTCCATATATATGGACTGGACTTATTTCTTTACTTTTTGTTGTTATATACATTGCACTGCACTTACCATCATTTACTAATTTATTCTCTAGGCATATGTGATTACCTATAGTGTTCAGCTTGCAGTTCATTTGTGTCATTTGGTTTTGTTTACGCTGATTGTTCCCCATTTACACTGATCATAAGTGTCCTGACTATCAGTGCAGCCCCAACAGTGCCCACCAGCGCAGACAATCAGTGCCAATCAGTGCCCACCAGTGCTGCCAATCAGTGCTGCTAATCAGTGCCCACCAGTGCTGCCAATCAGTGCCCATTAGTAATGCCTGTCACTGTCAATCAGTCCCCACTTATCATTGATGCCTATCAGTGCCGATCAGTGCCGCATATCAGTGCCCATCAGTGCCACCTATCAGTGCCGCTTATCAGTGCCCATCAGTGCCGCATATCAGTGCCGCCTCATGAGTGCCCATCAATGCCACCTATCAGTACTCATCTGTGCAGAATATCAGTGCAGTCTCATAAGCGCACATCAGTGAAGGAGAGAAATTACTTATTTAAAAAAATTTATACCAGAAACTAAGAATAATTTTTTTTTTTCAAAATTGTCAGTCTTTTTTTGTTTGTTCAGCAAAAAATAAAAAACCCAATGGTGATCAAATACCACCAAAAGAAAGCTCTATCTGTCTCATGATAAGAATTTAGTTTGGGAACAGTATTGCATGACCACGCAATTGTCATTCAAAGTGTGAGAGCACTGAAAGCTGAAAATTGGCCTGGCCAGGAAGGGGGTGAAAGTGCCCAGTAGGCAAGTGGTTAAAGCAACTCTATTTTGTAAATCTGTTTTAGTGATATGGAGAAGTAGGTTGTGTAATAAAAAAGACGTGTATTCAGACAAGTCTGGAAAAAGACTATCCATAAAGATGACAGAGAAAACAAATGTTGAATGAAAGGAAGTGCTGTTACAGAGTTACAGCCTGTGAAATCACATTATTCCAGACAAGCTCAGATTAATTTATTCCTAGGTAGATTTAAAATTATTACCATCCTGAAAAAAAATGCTACATCATTTCAGTCTATGGAATGATAATTTTAATATTTTTGCTGTTATTCTCTAATATTTATAAAATAGCATTTACTGGCTGGAAGTTTAATAAACATACAGACATATTCATTAATGTAGTGCTGATTGCAATGATGATATGAAACATCCTGTAACCCTAATATCTTATTCGTAATTTTGTAATTGGAATGATGAAAAATAATTTCTGAATTGTACTGTACTCCACATTTCTCTTTGTTTTACTGATTAATTGTGAAATAAAAACTTTAATACAATTTGTTGATATAAAAAAAGCCCCGAGATTGCTGAGCGTCACCATCTGGGATTTGTTGATAGCTTCCCCAGCAGACTCAGAGCTGTCAGAAGTGTCACCTTATCTCCTATCCCAGCAAATACACAATACATAAAGTAATTAGATACTAATTAGGTAAGAGAGGGCTATGATATACAAGGACCGTGGGAGGGCTCTGCTAGAAAATTTACTCTTCCTGGAGTAGTCAAATTTTCCAGCAAGTTCAAAGGCACAAGGGAATAAAAAATCATTTATATAAAGGAAAAGTGCTGCGACTAAGCATTTAAAAAACTTGATTGTTCTTTGCATTTACCTGCCATTCTTTAAGTTAACATGTGTAACATGTGTCACATGAAAAATATATCTGATGCTAGGTCCATTGTAAGCTCTAGTTAATATATACATTACTCTGAAGATTACCGGTACATGAAAAGGGATTTTGTGTGTTACTTCAGTAAGAAAAGGGTTAAAAACATATGTTGGAAGCAGCCTTAATTTGACCTCTATGCCATTAACTCCAGAGTTTTACTCAGAGGTATGCCCGACCTAAAAGGAAACACAGGAGTCACACAATGACTTTGTCATAAACTAGATGTGACCAGAACAGTGTGACTGCGACAGAGGGAACCAGTCATAAACATGTGAAAGTACCGTATTTATCAGCGTATAACACGCACCGGCGTATAACACGCACCCCAAGTTTAGGAGGGAATTTTAAGGAGAAAAAACTTTTAGGAGGGAAGTTTAAGGGAAAAAACTTACATTTAAATGCCCATCATTGCAGCCTTCTCAGTGCAGCCTTGCCCCAGTGCAGCCATGTCAGTGCAGCCTTGTCAGTGCAGCCTTTTCAGTGCAGCTTTCCCCAGTGTCCATTGTAGCCTTATCCCAGTGCAGCCTTGCCCCAGTGCAGCCTTGCCCCAGTGCAGCCATGTCAGTGCAGCCTTGTCAGTGCAGCCTTGTCAGTGCAGCCTTCCCCAGTGTCCATTGCAGCCTTATCCCAGTACAGCCTTGCCCCAGTGCAGCCTTGCTCCAGTGCAGCCTTGCAGCTCGCAGTTTGAAAATGGCGCCGCTCCCCTGCGATCCTGTAATCCCCTGCGATCCTGAGCTTCAAAATCGCAGACCGCGATTTGAAAATGGCGCCGCCGGCGCCGAAATACACAGAGCCGGTCCTCAACTCTTCTCGGCGGCTCTCATTCCCTTTCGGCTCCACTTGTAGTCCCGCCCGGGATGGGCGTGACTGTGAGCGGAGCTATCCGAACCCAGCCGAGCACACTCGGCTAGGTTCGGGCAGCGTTCGAGTGAAGCCGAAAGTGGCCGAGAAGAGCCGAGGACCGGCTCTGTGTATTTCGGCACCGGCGGCGCCATTTTCAAATCGCGGACGGCGATTTTGAAGCTCAGGATCGCAGGGGATCGGCGTATAACACGCACCCGCGATTTTCCCCTGATTTTAAGGGGAAAAAAGTGCGTGTTATACGCCGATAAATACGGTAAATAAGTTTATTAAAGTAAATGCATATGCATATCCACCTAAACAAACAGAGTGAACAAACTGAACAACCAAAAAGTGATAATAAACCATTGGGTATATATATATAGAAAAAGGGAGTACCAGAAACGTAGTCAAGCCAGGCCAGGGTCATAAATAGGAGATCAGCAGATGGGGGGCCAGGAGTAAACAGACAGGGAACAGATGGAAGGAATCAGGCTGCAGGGCAAGGATCCAGGGATACAGGAACAGAAACAAACAGGTTCAGAGTTCAGGATACATCATACAGGATATAGGAATCAGGAATCAGGGTTCAGGTCCAGGATCAGGATCAGGATCACAAATAAGCAGGCTGCAGGTCAGGGCACAAGGACAATACCAGGGCAAGGTGTGTGTGCACTTGCCGGGTATTTATACTATAGCTGAAAGTGCAATCAGTGATGCCTATCAATGCCATCTATCAGTGCCGCATAAGTGCCCAGCAGTGCCACCTATTAGTGCCACCCATAAGTACCCATCAGTGCAGCCTTTCAGTGCCCATCAGTGCCCACTAGGTATGAGCCGAACACCCCCTGGTTCGGTTTGCACCAGAACCTGCGAACGAACCGAAAGGTTGCGCAAACTTTAGAACCCTGTTAAAGTCTATGGGACTCGAACGTTCAAAATCAAAAGTGCTAATTTTAAAGGCTAATATGCAAGTTATTGTCCTAAAAAGGGTTTGGGGACCCGGGTCCTGCCCCAGGGGACATGTATCAATGCAAAAAAAGGTTTTAAAAATGGCCATTTTTTCGGGAGCAGTGATTTTAATGATGCTTAAAGTGAAAAAAAGTGAAATATTCCTTTAAATATCATACCTGGGGGTGTCTATAGTATGCTTGTGAAGTGGCGCGTGTTTCCAGTGTTTAGAACTGTCCCTGCACAAAATGACATTTCTAAAGGAAAAAAAGTCATTTAAAACTGCTTGCGGCTTTAATGTAATGTCTGGTCCCGGCAATATGGATGAAAATCATTGAGAAAAATGGCATGGGTACCCCTGTCCCAGCCCATTACCAGCCCCTTTGGGTCTTGTATGGATATTAAGGGGAACCCCGCACCCAAATTAAAAAAAGGAAAGGCGTGGGGCCCCCAGGCACTATATACTCTGAACAGCGTATACAGGCAGTGAAAACAAGACAGGGACTGTAGGTTTGTTGTTAAGTAGAATCTATTTGTAATTTTGAACTGGTACATTTTTAAAGTGTAGCTCCAGCCAAAAAATCTAATTTAAGCTTTTTGGAAAACATATGGAAGGGTTATCACCCCTGTAACATTTGTTTTGCTGTCTGTGCACCTCTTCAGAAGATTTCACCTCACTTTCTGTCCCAATGACAAATGTTTTTTGAAAATTTGGGGTTTTTAGTGAAACAAGGATCGGTGATAAAGCATCAGTGGAGAGGAGACAAGTTTTTCCCATATTAACTCTTCTGTCCTGTACACACGGTCGAATTTTCCGATGGAATATGTGTGATCCGAGCTTGTTGTCGGAAATTCCCACCGTGTGTGGGCTCCATTGAACTTTTTCCATCGGAATTTGAGACACACAAAGTTTGAGAGCATGCTATAAAATTTTCCGACAACAAAATCCGATCCTTTAAATTCCGATCTTGTGTAGACAAATCCGACGAACAAAGTGTGACACATGCTCAGAATAAATTAAGAGAGGAAAGCTATTGGCTATCGCCCCGCTTATAGTCCCGACGTACGTGTTTTATGTCACTGCGTTCAGGACGGTCGGATTTTCCGACAACTTTGTGTGACCGTGTGTATGCAAGACAAGTTTGAGCCAACATCCGTCGAAAAAAAATCCATGGATTTTGTTGTCGGAATGTCCGATGGTATGTATGGGGCATTACATAGTTACATAGTTAGTAAGGTTGAATAAAGACACCAGTCCATCCAGCTCAACCTGAGTGAGTGTCTACAATTATCCCTATTCTTATTTAAAGTACCCATATAGCGCCATCAATTTATGCAGAGCTCCACACAAACATCGCCCACTGACATCGGCCCCTACCCTCAAGGAGCCCACAATCCAAGGTCCCCAACTCACATTCATACATACTAGGGCCAATTTTGGACAGAAGCCAATTAACCTACTAGCATGTCTTTGGAGTGTGGGAGGAAACCCACGCAGGCACAGGGAGAACATGCAAACTCCAGGCAGGTAGTGTTGTGGTTGGGATTAGAACCAGCAACCCTTTTTACTGCTAGGCGAGAGTGCTAACCACTACACCACTGTGCTGCCCACAAACAGGAGAGAATTTCCCTTCCTAGGGGTATATTTCATCTCACTTCCTGTTGTTTACTTCTACGTTTGAAAGTAGGGGCCTGCCCTATATACTCTGCAGAAATTTGGGCCTTAGGTGTTGGTGTTGCCACAACACTGTTAGCCCTCACAGTTACTCTTGGTGGGTGCTGGAACGCCCTGCTGTGAACTATTATATCAAAAATTGTAATTACATGCCATTGTTGAACAGTGGTAGAAAAATTGGGCCTTTGGTGGTGGTGGTGGTGGTGCTGGTGCCACAACACTGTAAGTCCTCAAAGTTACTCTTGGTGGGCGCTGGAACGGGTCCTGCTGTGAAATATTAAATTAAGAATTGTAATTAGTTGCACTTGTTTAACAGGGGCAGAAAAATTGGGCCTTTGGTGGTGGTGGTGGTGGTGTTGCCACAACACTGTAAGCGCTCACATATACTCTTGGTGGGCACAGGAATGGGCCCAGCTGTGAAATATTAGATCAAGAATTGTAATTATATGTCCCTGTTGAACAGGGGCAGAAAAATTGGGCCTTAGGCACTGGTGCCACAACACTGCAACCCCTCACAGATACTCTAGTTGGAGCGCAGGAATGAGCCCTGCTGTAAATTATTGCATCAAAAATTATAATTACACGCCCCTGTTAAACGGGCAGAAAAATTGGGCTTTAGGCACTGATGCTGGTCCCACAACACTGCAACCCCTCATAGATACTCTAGTTGGAGAGCAGGAATGAGCCCTGCTGCAAAGTATTGCATCAAAAATTTTAATTACACGCCCCTGTTAAACAGGGGCTGAAAAATTGGGCCTTAGCCACTGGTGGTGGCACCCAGAACCAAAAATATTCTTACAAGCTATCAGCATGATCATTGAGGAGGAAGAGGATAGTCACTCAGCATCAGCATAGGCAGTCTTGAAGGGATCTGACATTTCAAAAAAAATTATTCGGTTACATCAGCATCAGGTGCTTGGTAGCTGGTGGTAATCCAAGACTGATTCATTTTTATGAAGGTCAGTCAATCGACCGAGTCAGTGGACAGGCGCACCCTGTGATCGATTACAAAGCCTCCAGCAGCACTGAATGTGCGTTCCCGAAAGAACGCTGGATGCAGGACAGGCCAGTAGCTCAATTGCATACTGTGCAAGCTCTGGCCAGTGATCCATCCTCAAGACCCAATAACCCAGAGGTTTTTCGGTGGGAAAGGTGTCCAAGTCTGATCTTGTCCCTAGGTATTCCAGCACCATGTAAAACAGAGGCTGGCGATGGTTGCTGGAACTGATCATACCTTGGGGCTGAGGACTAAAAAATTGTCTGAACGCATCAGTCAGATGGCCACCTTCTCCCCTGCACCCCCTTTTACTGACCAAAGCCTCAGCAACATGTTGTCCAGGAACAGGAATTTGGAACCTCCCAGTCTCTGGGAACGCGTTGCACAGACCTTTCTGCAAGGCCTCCCGAAGATGTTTCATCCCCTGCTCCCTCTGTGACGGCAAGATAAGGTCCACAACCTTACCCTTGTAACGTGGATCAAGGAGGGTTGCCAGCCAGTAATGATCCCTCTCCTTGATACCACGAATACGAGGATCCTTCCGCAGGCTTTGCAGGATTAGGGAGGCCATGCAGCGTAGGTTTGCTGAGGCATTCAGTCCGGAGTCCTCTGGGTCACTAAGGATGACATGATCCGCAGCCACCTCCCCCCAGCCATGTACAAGTCCATGGGTTTCTTCGGACTGTAAATGATCCCTTGAAGACTGCTGCTGATGCTGAGTTCTAGGTTCTACCTCCATGCTGACACAATCCTCCTCCTCCTCGCCCTCTTCCTGTGTGATTGGCAGGCACGCAGGAACACTGTCTGGATAAAATGGGCCTTGAGAGGTAAGGAAGTCCTCCTCTTCCTGCCTCTATTCTACCTCAAGTGCCCTGTCCATTATTCCATGCAGCGTGTGCTCCAACAGGTGGACAAGAGGGACAGTGTCACTGATGCATGCACTGTCACTGCTCACCATCCTCGTGGCCTCCTGAAATGGTGACAGGACAGTGCATGCATCCCTGATCATGGCCCACTGGCATGGGGAAAAAACCAAGCTCCCCTGATCCTGTCCTGTCCTGGTTCCATAGTCGCATAGGTACTTATTGATGGCCCTCTGCTGTGTGTGCAGCCGCTGCAGCATGGCCAATGGTGAATTCCACCTGGTGGGCATGTCACAGATTAGGCGGTTCTTGGGCAGGTTAAATTCCTTTTGGAGGTCAGCCAGCTGAGAACTGGCATTATTTGACCGGCGGAAATGCACACAGACTTTCCTGTCCTGCCTCAGGACATCCTGTAAGCCTGGGTACCTGCCCAAGAACCGCTGCACCACCAAGTTAAGGACGTGAGCCAAACAGGGCACATGGGTCAGTTGTCCCTGTTGGGGGGCAGAGAGGAGGTTGGTGCCATTGTCGCTAACCACCATTCCTGGCTTAAGCTGGCGTGGCGTCAACCACCTCTGAACCTGCCCATGCAGAGCTGACAGAATCTCTGCCCCAGTGTGGCTCCTTTCCCCCAAGCACACCAGCTCAAGCACCGCATAGCATCTTTTTGCCTGAGTGCTTGCATAGCCCCTTGCATGCCTACGGAGCACTGCTGGTTCAGAGGACAAATCAGCACAGGAAGAGGCCATGGAGGTAGAAGAAGAGGAGCGGGTGGAGGAGAGAGGTGTGGCAGAATCACCACTAGTAGAATTTTGGAGGCGTGGTGGCGGAACAACCTCCAACACTACTGCACCCTGTCCTGCATCCTTCCCAGCTGCCAGAAGAGTCACCCAGTGCGCGGTGAAAGATAGGTAACGTCCCTGTCCATGCCTGCTGGACCATTAGTCAGCGGTAATATGCACCTTACCGCTGACTGCCCTGTCCAGCGAGGCCAAGACATTGCCTTCCACATGCCGGTAGAGAGCTGGAATCGCCTTCCGTGAGAGAAAGTGGCGTTTGGGAACCAGCCACTGGGGAACCACACATTTCTCAAACCCACAGAAGGGGGCAGAGTCTACCAACTGAAAAGGCAGCAGTTGAAGTGCTAGTATTCAACCGCTGGGCATGTGGATGGCTGGTGGTGCAGCAGCTGGGGGCAGGGAAATTTGCCTGGTACAATCTGACGTCGGTGTACCTAGAGAAGATTGCCTGCAAGTACTTGGCTGTGACACACCTAATTCTACACCTTCATTCCTCTCAGTGAAGGTTTCAGAGAGGACTGAAGGTATAGTTGGGTTGGAGATCCCAGCTGATGAGGAGCAAGGAGAGGTCCGCTTTGTTCTTTGGTGTGGGTCTTTTAGGTACGCTTGCCAACGAACTGCATGGCAGGTCGACATATGTCTGGTAAAGCATGTGGTGCCCAAGCGGGTGATGTTTTGGCCACGTGAGATACGCTTGAGACATATGTTGCAAACAGCAGCGCCCTGCACATGTGGAGCTCTGCGCTGTGGTACAGTCGGTGTGCTGCCCTTAAGCTGGCCCCTGGAGGGCATCCTGCCTCATTGGAGATGTTCCTCCTCCTCCTCTCTCTTATCAGGCACCCATGTGGAGTCAGTGACTTCCTCATCATTCCCTCCCTCCTCATCTCTGGAGCAAACCTGGCAGTATGCTGCAGTTGGGGGAACATGACTGCCAGATTGCTGTCCTTCTTGAGCACCTCCTCTCTGTGGGCTCACGTTACTGCCTTCCTCTAGCTGGGTACCATCATCGGAGCCTTCAAAATGCTGGGCATCCTCCTGGAGCATGTACCCAACACTGTGGTCAAACAATTCGGGGGTCTCCTCAGGAGGACATGGTGGGGCTAGGGAAGGAGTGACTGATGCCATTGAGCCGAGGGAAGAGGCCTTGTTGGCAGCTGCTTTGCCAGACAAAGTACCCTGAGCCTGGGTGAGAGAGGATGAAGAGGATGAGGATTAGTATGAGAACACCAGCAATTGTCTTCAGGTAGCTTTAGGTGCACACTGTGCAGAGAACACAGTACACTAACTATAAATACTGCAGCTGTCTGCCTGTGGTATTAATAGGATCAGAAGAACACCAGCAATTGTCTTCAGGTAGCTTTAGGTACACACTGTGCAGAGGACACAGTACACTAACTGTAAATACTGCAGCTGCCTGCCTGTGGTATTAATAGGATCAGAACAACACCAGCAATTGACTTCAGGTAGCTTTAGGTGCACACTGTGCAGAGAACATAGTACACTAACTGTAAATACTGCAGCAGCCTGCCTGTGGTATTAATAGGATCAGAAGAACATCAGAAATGGTCTCCAGGTAGCTTTAGGTGCACACTGTGCAGAGGACACAGCACACTAACTGTAAATATTGCAGCTGCCTGCCTGTGGTATTAATAGGATCAGAAGAACACCAGCAATTGTCTTCAGGTAGCTTTAGGTGCACACTGTGCAGAGGACACGGTACACTAACTGTAAATACTGCAGCTGCCTGCCTGTGGTATTAATAGGATCAGAAGAACATTAGCAATTGTCTTCATGTAGCGTTAGGTGCACACTGTGCAAAGGACACAGTACACTAACTGTAAATACTGCAGCTGCCTGCCTGTGGTATTAATAGGATCAGAAGAACACTAGCAATTGCCTTCAGGTAGCTTTAGGTGCACACTGTGCAGAGGACACAGTACACTAACTGTAAATACTACAGCTGCCTGCCTGTGATATTAATAGGATCAGAAGAACACCAGCAATTGTCTTTAGGTAGCTTTAGGTGCACACTGTGCAAAGGACACAGTACACTAACTGTAAATACTGCAGCTGCCTGCTTGTGGTATTAATAGGATCAGAAGAACACCAGCAATTGTCTTTAGGTAACTTTACGTGCACACTGTGCAGAGGACACAGTACACTAACTGTAAATACTGCAGCTGCCTGCCTGTGGTATTAATAGGATCAGAAGAACACCAGCAATTGTCTTCAGGTAGCTTTAGGTGCACACTGTGCAGAGGACACAGTACACTAACTGTAAATACTACAGCTGCCTGCCTGTGGTATTAATAGGATCAGAAGAACACTAGCAATTGTCTTCATGTAGCGTTAGGTGCACACTGTGCAAAGGACACAGTACACTAACTGTAAATACTGCAGCTGCCTGCCTGTGGTATTAATAGGATCAGAATAACACCAGCAATTGTCTTCAGGTAGCTTTAGGTGCACACTGTGCAGAGGACACAGTAGACTAACTGTAAATACTGCATCTGCCTGCCTGTGGTATTAATAGGATCAGAAGAACACCAGCAATTGTCTTCAGGTAGCTTTAGGTACACACTGTGCAGAGAACACAGTACACTAACTGTAAATACTTCATCTGCCTGCCTGTGGTATTAATAGGATCAGAAGAACACCAGCAATTGTCTTCAGGTAGCTTTAGGTGCACACTGTGCAGAGGACACATTACACTAACTGTAAATACTGCAGCTGCCTGCTTGTGGTATTAATAGGATCAGAAGAACACCAGCAATTGTCTTCAGGTAACTTTAGGTGCACACTGTGCAGAGGACACAGTACACTAACTGTAAATACTGCAGCTGCCTGCCTGTGGTATTAATAGGATCAGAAGAACACCAGCAATTGTCTTCATGTAGCTTTAGGTGCAAACTGTGCAGAAAACACAGTACACTAACTATAAATACTACAGCTGCCTGCCTGTGGGATTAATAGGATCAGAAGAACACCAGCAATCGTCTTCAGGTAGCTTTAGGTGCACACTGTGCAAAGGACACAGTGCACTAACTGTAAATACTGCAGCTGCCTGCCTGTGGTATTAATAGGATCAGAAGAACACCAGCAATTGTCTTTAGGTAGCTTTAGGTGCACACTGTGCAGAGGACACAGTACACTAACTGTAAATACTGCAGCTGCCTGCCTGTGGTATTAATAGGATCAGAAGAACACCAGCAATTGTCTTCAGGTAGCTTTAGGTGCACACTGTGTAGAGGACACAGTACACTAACTGTAAATACTACAGCTGCCTGCCTGTGGTATTAATAGGATCAGAAGAACACTAGCAATTGTCTTCATGTAGCTTTAGGTGCATACTGTGCTAAGAACACAGTACACTAATTGTAAATACTGCAGCTGCCTGCCTGTGGTATTAATAGGATCAGAAGAACACCAGCAATTGTCTTCAGGTAGCTTTAGGTGCACACTGTGCAGAGAACACAGTACACTAACTGTAAATACTACAGCTGCCTGCCTGTGGTATTAATAGGATCAGAATAACACCAGCAATTGTCTTCAGGTAGCTTTAGGTGCACACTGTGCAAAGGACACAGTACGCTAACTGTAAATACTGCACCTGCCTGTGGTATTAATAGGATCAGAAGAACACCAGCAATTGTCTTCAGGTAGCTTTAGGTGGACACTGTGCAGAGGACACAGTACACTAATTGTAACTACTACAGCTGCCTGCCTGTGGTATTAATAGGATCAGAATAACACCAGCAATTGTCTTCAGGTAGCTTTAGGTGCACACTGTGCAAAGGACACAGTACACTAATTGTAAATACTGCAGCTGCCCGCCTGAGGTATTAATAGGATCAGAATAACACCAGCAATTGTCTTCAGGTAGCTTTAGGTGCACACTGTGCAAAGGACACAGTACGCTAACTGTAAATACTGCAGCTGCCTGCCTGTGGTATTAATAGGATCAGAAGAACACCAGCAATTGTCTTTAGGTAGCTTTAGGTGCACACTGTGCAGAGGACACAGTACATTAACTGTAAATACTGCAGCTGCCTGCTTGTGGTATTAATAGGATCAGAAGAACACCAACAATTGTCTTCAGGTAACTTTAGGTGCACACTGTGCAGAGGACACAGTACACTAACTGTAAATACTGCAGCTGCCTGCCTGTAGTATTAATAGGATCAGAAGAACACCAGCAATTGTCTTCATGTAGCGTTAGGTGCACACTGTGCAAAGGACACAGTACACTAACTGTAAATACTGCAGCTGCCTGCCTGTGGTATTAATAGGATCAGAAGAACACTAGCAATTGCCTTCAGGTAGCTTTAGGTGCACACTGTGCAGAGGACACAGTACACTAACTGTAAATACTACAGCTGCCTGCCTGTGGTATTAATAGGTTTAGAAGAACACCAGCAATTGTCTTCAGGTAGTTTTAGGTGCACACTGTGCAAAGGACACAGTACACTAACTGTAAATACTGCAGCTGCCTGCCTGTGGTATTAATAGGATCAGAAGAACACCAGCAATTGTCTTCAGGTAGCTTTAGGTGCACACTGTGCAGAGGACACAGTACACTAACTGTAAATACTACAGCTGCCTGCTTGTGGTATTAATAGGATTCGAAGAACACTAGCAATTGTCTTCATGTAGCGTTAGGTGCACACTGTGCAAAGGACACAGTACACTAACTGTAAATACTACAGCTGCCTGCCTGTGGTATTAATAGGATCAGAAGAACACTAGCAATTGTCTTCATGTAGCTTTAGGTGCACACTGTGCAAAGGACACAATACACTAACTGTAAATACTGCAGCTGCCTGCCTGTGGTATTAATAGGATCAGAATAACACCAGCAATTGTCTTCAGGTAGCTTTAGGTGCATACTGTGCTAAGAACACAGTACACTAACTGTAAATACTGCAGCTGCCTGCCTGTGGTATTAATAGGATCAGAAGAACACCAGCAATTGTCTTCAGGTAGCTTTAGGTGCACACTGTGCAAAGGAAACAGTACACTAACTGTAAATACTGCAGCTGCCTGTGGTATTAATAGGATCAGAAGAACACCAGCAATTGTCTTCAGGTAGCTTTAGGTGCACACTGTGCAGAGGACACAGTACACTAACTGTAACTACTACAGCTGCCTGCCTGTGGTATTAATAGGATCAGAAGAACACCAGCAATTGTCTTCAGGTAGCTTTAGGTGCACACTGTGCAAAGGACACAGTACACTAACTGTAAATACTGCAGCTGCCTGCCTGTGGTATTAATAGGATCAGAATAACACCAGCAATTGTCTTCAGGTAGCTTTAGGTGCACCTAGGATGCATATATATATATATATACACAATACACTCTAAGTGCAGCTAACTGACTCGCTTGCCTCTATCTAACTTAAATCAAATGGAACTGTCTCTCTGTCTATCTCTTTCCACCGCCGCAACACACTACACAAGGCCGCCACGCAGGCAGCCTTATATAGTGTGGGGCGTGTACTAAACCCCCTGAGCCATAATTGGCCAAAGCCACCCTGGCTTTGGCCAATTTCGGCTCTCTGTACAGACGGTGCTGTGATTGGCCAAGCATGCGGGTCATAGTGCATGCTTGGCCAATCATCAGCTAGCAATGCACTGCGATGCCGCAGTGAATTATGGGCCGCGACGCGCCAGTCGAATTTGGCGCGAACGGCCCATAACATTCGCAATTCGATAAACAACCAAACAGGCGATGTTCGAGTCAAACATGGGTTCGACTCGAACTCGAAGCTCATCCCTAGTGCCCACCAGTGCCACCCATGAGTGCCGCCTATCAATGCCCCATCAGTGCTGCATATCAGTGCCACTCATCAGTACCACCTACCAGTGCCCATCAGTACCGCCTATCAGTGCCCCTCGTCAGTGCCCATCAGTGCCCATCAGTGCCATGTCATTGATGCCACCTCATCGGTGCCACCTTATCAGTTCCTATCAGTGCTGCCTTATCAGTGGCCATCATTTAAGGAGAAAACATACTTATTTACAAAATTTTATAACAGAAACAAAAGAAGAACTTTTTTTTTCAAAATGTTAGGTCTTTTAAAAAAAACCCAGAGGTGATCAAATGCCACCAAAAGAAATCTCTATTTGTGGGAACAAAATGATAAAAATTCTGTTTGGGTACAGTGTAGCATGACCGTGCAATTGTCATTTAAACAACGACAGCGCTGAAAGCTGAAAATTGGCTTGGGCAGGAAGGGGGTGTAAGTGCCCTGTATTGAGGTGGTTAATTGGAGACTTACCCTAATTGTAGATAAACCCTGATGTAATAAATTCATGCACAACTATAACTATGTCAGTTTCTCTGCATTATATAAAACACTTTAGAGGGTATGGTGACTTCCTATTATAGGATGGCAGCAATTGTAAAATGTCAAATTTTAACTACAGATATGGTATGATTTCATAAACAAATATGAATGATTTACATAATATTTCCCCAGTATAAACTATAATTTGAATATGGTAACATATAACACACACATACATTCCTCACATTATTGATAACCATTAGATAAACACATGATGGTATTAAGAACCCTTTTCCCGACACTGGGCTATTTTGTAAGGATAAAGTCTTTTTATTAACAATTAACATAAATGCATTGCAACATTGTTCTAAAGTCCTATATTTATAGATATGTCCATGAGAATGATAGTATTTTGTCCGGTAAAAAGGATTTATAACCCATTAGTCTGTAAATGTTTTTTTTGGAAGGAATATGGTCCCTTTTGTAGATATGTTGGTATGTTATGACAGTGTTATAAGGTCTTTACCTTATGACTTGCAATAGAAAATCCATGGAATCGGCTTATGTTATATGGATAGTTTGAACATATAAATAGTTCCTAAATTCATCTGTATAAAACTTCCCATAGAGATCCCTTTACTGAGAGATGTGTGTCTATTATTTACCTTTCCCAAAGCTTAGCCAATGGCAGGTACTGGATAAACAGGCTGTTAATTGTTTCGTGGACATAACATTGGAATCCAGAAACTTAAGCCCCGGACCATTTGGCTAGCCAAAGACCAGAGCACTTTTTGTGATTCTGCACTGCGTCGCTTTAACTGACAATTGCGCGGTCCTGCGACATGGCTCCCAAACAAAGTTGACGTCCTTTTTTCCCCACAAACAGAGCTTTCTTTTGGTGGTATTTGATCACCTCTGCCGTTTTTATTTTTTGTGCTATAAACAAAAAAATTGTGACAATTTTGAAAAAAAAACGCATTATTTTTACTTTTTGCCATAATAAATATCCCCAAAAAATATATATAAAAAACATTTTTTTTCCTTAGTTTAGGCCGATACGTATTCTTCTACATAGCTTTGGTAAAAAAATTGCAATAAGCGTTTATTGATTGGTTTGCACAAAAGTTATAGTGTCTACAAGTAATGGCGGTGATCAGCGATTTTTATCATGACTGCGACATTATGGAGGGCAGATCGGACACTTTTGGCGCTATTTTGGGACCATTCACATTTATACAGCGATCAATGCGATTAAAAATGCATTGATCGCTGTGTAAATATGACTGGCAGTGAAGGGGTTAACCACTAGGTGGCGGTGTAGGGGTTAAGTGTGTCCTAGGGAGTCATTCTAACTGTGGGGGGGAGGGGCTGTGTGTGATACGACACTGATCACCGCTCCCAATTACAGAGAGCTGTGATCAGTGTCAGTGTCATTAGGCAGAATGGGGAAATGCTTGTTTACATCAGCATTTCCCCATTCTTCCTCACCGTGAGACGATCGTGGGACCCGCGATCACGCTCATGGAGATCCCAGGGGGAGCTCCCTGCACACCCACAAGCTGCCTCTTAAAGGGCAACGTACAGGTACGTTAATCTACCTGTACGTGCCCTTCTGCGGCAGTATATGTGCGTGAGGCGGGCGGGAAGTGGTTAACAAGTTCTCACAGAACCCTCCATCTTTAAATAATTGTCACCTGTGTATGCACAACTTAGGAAATAGACTTACAAACATCTTCTGTTCAGATTGTTGTTTCATTTCATTGCCCAAAACAATGGAAGACCAGCTGTACTATAAATACTGCGTATAAGTTGTTTAATTTGTTTGGAGGGTCAGTTTTTTCCATTGTTCATTGCTTGAGAAGGCCCACTATTTTTAACTGATCTATACACAATCTTGCTTGCAGACCAAGTTTTCCAAGTTGTCAAACCAGTTTGCCAGGGGCGGATCCAGAGTCTAGTCTCAGGAGGGGCACTGCCAGAAAATTGGTGTTGCTTACAGAACTGTATTTAACATATCACACAGTCCTGATTGGACAGAGGCGCTCCTACAGTGCCTCAAAGATGCTGCTTGCAGGACTTTTTTGAGCGTCCTGCCATTGACTGCTCTAGTGTGAAAGCACTCAGGCTTTCACATTGGAGTGAGAGGAGAGGCGTTTTACAGGTGCTTTTGCGGGCGCTATTTTTAGCGCTATAGCGCCTGTAAAGCGCCTCAGTGTGAAAGGGGTCTTAACCCTTTGATCAATCCCTGATGTTAACCCCTTCCCTGCCAGTGTCATTAGTACAATAACAGTGCGTGTTTTTAGCACTGATCACTGTATTAGTGTCACTGGTCCCCTAGTGTAAAAAATGCCAGTTAGGTGTCCGATTTGTCCGCTACAATGTCCCAGTCCCGCTAAGAATCGCTGAACGCCGCCGTTACTAGTAAAAAATAAATAAAAATTAAAAAAATTTGTAGATGCTATAACTTTTGCGCAAACCAATCAATATACGTTTACTGTGATTTTTTTTTTTACCAAAAATATGTAGATAAATATATATTGCCCTAAACTGATGAAGAAATTGATTTATTTAAAAAAAAACTTTGGGATTTTTATTATCGCAATAAGTAAAAAATTTTTTTCCAAAATGGTCGGTGTTCTTTAGTTTATAACGCAAAAAATAAAAACCACAGAGGCGATCAAATACCACCAAAAGAAAGCTCTATTTGTGGGGGAAAAAAAAGGATGTCAATTTTGTTTAGGTACAGCATCGCACGACCAGGCAATTGTCAGTTAAAGCGACGCAGTGCCGTATCTCAAAAAATGGCCTGGTCATTAAGGGGGTAAATCCATCCGGGGCTGAAGTGGTTAAGATTGAACAAGATGAAAATGTCAATACTAAAAGAGCAGTTTTTTTTTCTTCATAAATAAGTGGCATACATGTATTCTGCAATTTTACACAAACTACTACTAGTACTTTTTGTACTCACTTTAATTCCTATACTTTGGTGCTCTGGTGGTGGGAGGGGCTTCCAAGGACCAAGAGAGATGAGCAGGATTGCAGGCAGCATCTCCAGTCGCCATCACTTCACAAGACACACGGCCACTGCAGCCTTCATGCTTTCTTAATCCTGAGTGTCAGTGTCTTCAAGTTCACGCTGCACTGGAGACTTGGAGAAGATCATGGAGGGAGGAGGTGGGTGGAGCCAACACTCTCACACTAGGCACGGAGGAGGAAGAAGTCTTTGAATGTGGCGCCTCGCTCTCCTCCCCCTCAGCAGCGGCTGGGACGTGACTGACCTGACGTCACTGGTTGCTAGCAACCAGTACTGTGGGCATTAGAGAGGCCACCGGCATGGCTCCACCCACCTCCGAATCCTAACTCCATCTTCTCCAGGCTCCAAGCGTGGTATGAAGAGAACAGGGTCTCTCTCTCTTGCTGCTGATGTGAGAGAGACTCGGGCGGGAGTCATTAATATTTTTGGGAGGGGCAATTGCCCCGTTGCCCCCCCTGGATCCGCCCCTGTATTGGGCAACCTTAAAATGACTTTGCTTTTTTCAGCCACTTAGACCAGTCAGAATTATGCCGCGTACACACGACCAGACTTTCCAGCAGAAAAGGTCAGACGGAATCATTCCATCAGATATTCCGATCGTGTGTGGGCTTCATCTGACTTTTCCTTTCGAAAATTCTGACGGACCTAGAAATAGAACATGTTTTAAATCTTTCTGACGGAATCAATTCCTATCGGATAAACTGTTCATCTGTATGCTATTCTGATGGACCAAAAACGACGCAAGGGCAGCTATTGGCTACTGTTTATTAAACTTCCTTTTTCTAGTCCTGTCATACGTCATCGCGTGTAGGCAAGTTCGTTTCAGCGGAACTCTGTTGGAAAAACCGTCAGAGTTTATTCTGACGGAAAAACCGGTCGCGTGTACGCGGCATTAGACTCAGATCCTATTAGACTCGTGACATAAATCCTATGTCATATTGTAATTCACAGATGCTTTGACAAGATGTAACATGATGTAGGCCTCAATTCAATAAATTGTAATCTGCCAAGAGAACCAATTTTTGCATTGAAATTCAGGGACAGCTTAAAATAGGTTATTGGTGAAAGATAATAATCATTATAGCAAATAACACATGGATTAATAACGGAATATCGCATGATCACTTGTTGCTAGTGCCTTTGTTATTAGTGTCTTTATTATAAACCTTTCATTTAAATGTTATTAAAGTCGGGATTAAAAAATAAATACTGTACAACATACTATTGAGATGGTCACACATTTTACAAATTCTGTGCAACTTTGTTTAAATTTATCAACAGCTGTTTAGTATGAAGGCCTACCTAATTTACATCTAATCAGGCAGGCTTGTGCATTACATACTGGCTAACAGGAACTAAAGAGCAATGTATAATCAGATTGTACAGTGTGTGACCAGCATTAGTCATTGTAGCATTAGCATTAGTTACCGCCTGCTCTCTAGCTCCCTTGTTACCTCCTCTCATGCTCGCCTTCAGGGCTTCTCCAGAGCATCTCCCATCCTTTGGAACTCCCTACCCCGGTATATCCGATCAGCTCCTAACCTGTCCACCTTTAGGAGATCCCTGAAAACTCACTTATTCAGGGAGGCCTATCCCACACCCACCTAACAACTGTCCCCAAGCCACCCCCATCAAATCATTCCCCGCATCTTTTACCTTTTGTACCACCACCCCCTCCCTTTAGAACGTAAGCTCTATGAGCAGGGCCCTCCTGTCCCTTCTGTATTCAACTGTACTGTAATTGTGCTGCCCCCCTCTACATTGTAAAGCCCTGCATAAACTGTTGGCGCTATATAAATCGTGTATAATAATAATAATTGTAACAGCATCTGGATATATATTTATAACATAAGCTAGCAGAGATGATTCTACCCACAAATATAGAATTATCCTAGGATACACATTCACTGTGCAAGCATATACTGTAATAGTGCTGCTTCTTTAATAAACCAGGTCATTGCTAAGATCATCAACCCAGACCATAGTACCATTGGATGGAGAGCGTCTGTGAACAGCCATATTCGAGTCTTGCCACAGATTCTCAATTGGATTTAGGTCTGGACTTTGACTGGGCCATTCTAACACATGAATATGCTTTGATCTAAACCATTCTATTGTAGCTCTAGTTGTATGTTAAAGTGGGGTTCCACCCAAATTTTGAACAATATCTGTATGTATTCTCTTCCTTGCCTAGATGCTGACATGCCGTTTAAAAAAAATTAAATCGCCGTAATTACCTTTTATTTTTCTATTCTTCTTTGCACTTCCTGGTTCTCCTCCCGTGGGAGTAGGCGTGTTCTAGCCTCTCTCAGACTCCTGGGAGCTAGTCTCAGGCTTCCCAGGATGCCACTGAGCATGTGCGGGAACGAGCAATGAATGCTGGGAGCACAGCATTCACCACATCCAGGAAATAAATGCTTGTGGGCTTCAAATGCCCACAATGAAGATGGAAGCCGCCTGCAGTGAATAATATAAGTTATTCTTTCCGACGAAATCTGACACAGGCGGACATATTACACACAATATGTGAGTATGTAATGCTGAGAAGAAAAGTTTGTGAATGAACTCAAAAAAAAAAAAAACGATACATAGGTGGACCCCCGCTTTAAGGGTCATTATCATGCTGGAAGCTGAACCTTTGCCCCTGTCTCAAGTCTTTTGCAGACTCTAACAGGTTTTCTTTCCTCTGTATTTGGCCCCATCCATCTTGCCAACACATGTGAGGAGGTGTATGCCGAAATTCAACTATATAATTGAAGATTTTGACACTTTTCAGTCTGTGGTGGACTATTGTTGTTACTTTTTTTCCTTTCTTTTTTCCTCATTGTGATATGAGGAATACTTTGTTTGCTAATATTTGAGTTTGAACACACATGATATTAATGTAATGTTTCCATATTATCAACAGCCAATGGAGGACCATGTTACCTAAAAGCTGACTGGCCATTTCTTTATTGGATGCCGTGTTACCAAGGACTAAAGGGGTGTCATATTAACCAGTTCCTGACCGGCTCATGCAGATATACTGCGGCACAATGGCTCTCCTGGGCGAAATACCGTATGGGTTTGTCCTTCCCTTTTTCAGCCACCAGAGGGCACACGCGGGACCTGATGCGCGTGGCAGCCAGCGCGATCGCAATCGCGTGCACCAGTGCCAGCACAGGGATTTGGGTGTATAAGCACACAAATCCTTGTGCTGTCAGAGGAGAGGAGACATGTCTTTTGTTCCTACTAAGTAGGAACAGCGATATGTCTCCTCTCCTACTCAGTCCTATCCCCATACAATTTGACCACACTGAGGGAACACACATTTAACCCCTTGATCACCCCCTAGTGTTAACACCTCTTTACTACCAGTGACATTTACACAGTAATCAGTGCATTTTTATAGCACTGATTGCTGTATAAATGTCAATGGTACGAAAAATGTGTCAAAAGTGTCCGATCTGTGTCTGAAATAATAATAAAAATGCCATAAAAATGCCATAAATCTTTCCCATAGTTTGTAGAGACTATAACTTTTGCGCAAACCAATCAATATACCCTTATTGAGATTTTTTTTACCAAAAATATGTGGAAGAGTATATATTGGCCTAAACTGATGAAGAAATTTGTTTTTAAAAAAATGGGGATATTTATTATAGCAAAAAGTAAAAAATATATATTTTTTTTTTTCAAAATTGTCGGCATTTTTTTGTTTATAGCGCAAAAAATAAAAACCGCAGAGGTGATAAAATACCACCAAAAGAAAGCTCTATTTGTGGGAAAAAAAAGATGCAAATTGTAAAAAGTGCTCTTGTCAGGAAGGGGGTAAAATCTTCTGTGGCTGAAGTAGTTAACAGAGGGATGAAATATTAATGTAGAGGTTACCAAGTCATATTAGAAACCATAATACTAAAATGGTGACATTCTATATTTGGGCAAATATACTATCAGATAATTATCTTGATACTAAAAGGCAAGACTGAATCAAATTTAAATTATGAGATACAAAGACTGCTGACTGTTCACCATATATGGGCACTTTTCCTTACCTCCTCTGCATATTGTTAGATTGTTTTAGCTGCTGTTAAAAACAGGAACATATAAAATGTGATATCCACTATTGGCTAATCTTTATATGGCTCCACTTACCATAAACATGAAAACTTAAAATACATTTTTGTTTTTTACCAGTTCCCACCCATAGGACGACATATGATGTCCTGAAATTAAAAGGGAGATATCTGGAAGAAACCTGCAGCAACAGGCATCATCCAGATATCTTTATTTCCAGACGGCAATTCTCTCTAATATAAAATTCATCCTAGTGGCTGATTAGCTGCTGGATAGTTTTAAAGGCAGTGGGATGGGACACCCCCCTCCTGTCACCCACCGGCACTTCTCCAGGCTCTCCCGTATGATCGGAGAGCCCGGGATCTGATCAGATGTCTCCATAAAGAGTACCTGTGATAGTAATAAAAAAAAAAATAAGTGAGTGTAAACAAATAAAAATAAAATAAATAAAAATAATTTAATTTTTTTAACCCGCCCCATCCTCTCGTGCTAGCATGCAGAAGTGAACGCATGCGTAGGTCGCGCCCACATATGTAAATGGTGTTTACATCACACATGTAAATATTATAGCGAGAGTGATAATTCTAGTGCTGCCCTCCTCTGTAACTCGTAATCTGTAAACATTTTTAAAGCATCGCCTATGGAGATTTTTAAGTATTGTTGTTTAGCGCCATTGCACGAGCATTCCCAATTTTAAAGTGTGATATGTTAGGTATCTATTTATTCAGCATAACAACATCTTTTTTTTTTTTTACCAAAAAATCAGGTTATATATATTGTGTGTGTGTGTGTGTGGGGGGGGGGGTTAGCATTAAAATTCATTAAAGTGTATTTTTTCCCCAAAAATTGCATTTGACAAATCATTGCGCAAATACTGTGTGACATAAAAAATTGCAACAACTGCGTTTTTATTCTCTAGGGTATCTGCTAAACAAATACATATACATACATATATATATATATATATATATATATATATATATATATATACACATATATAATGTTTGGGGGTTGTGAGTAATTTATAGCAAAAAAAAAAAATACAGATTTTTACATGTAGGAGAGAAATGGCAGAATTGGCCTGTTTGGAGGATACTTCATAACTTTTGGAGTAGCAAAAGATTATTTCAGTGTTTTAGAACGGAGCGGCCCGAGGCATGCAATGGGGGGAGGCTCCCGCTCTTCTCTTCATCTTCTTCTCTTCTTCTCTTCTTCATCTTCTTCTCCGGGCTGCCCCGCAACCATGCTGGCATGGAGGGAGGCTCCCGCTGTGTGACGCGTCTCCTCTTCTGACGGTTCTTAAATAATGGGGGGCGGGGCCACCCGGTGACCCCGCCCTCCTCTGACGCATGGGACATGACGGGACTTCCCTGTGGCATTCCCTGTGATGTCACAGGGAAGTCCCGTCAAGTCACGATAAGCCCCCCACCCGCAGACCCCCACAACCACTGGCCAGGGTTGTGGGGATGAGGCCCTTGTCCTCATCAACATGGGGACAAGGTGTTTTGGGGGGCTATCCCAAAGCACCCTCCCAATGTTGAGGGCATGTGGCCTGGTACGGTTCAGGAGGGGGGGCGCTCTCTCGTCCCCCCCTCTTTTCCTGCGGCCTGCCAGGTTGCGTGCTCCGATAAGGGTCTGGTATGGATCTTTGGGGGGACCCACGCTGTTTTTTTTTTAAATTTTGGTGCGGGGTTCCCCTTAAAATCTATACCAGACCTGAAGGGTCTGGTATGGAATTTAAGGGGACCCCCACCTCATTTTTTTTTTTAAATTTTGGCCGGGGTTCCCCTTAATATCCATACCAGACATGAAGGGCCTGGTATGGAATTTAGGGGGACCCCCACGTCATTTTTTTAAAAATTTTGGTTCGGGGTTCCCCTGTGGGGAATTCCCATGCCGTTTTTATCAATGAACTTTTATGTGTATTGTCGGACCGGCAATGCAATAGCCGCGAGTAGTTGTAAATGACTTTTTTTCCTTTGAAATGTCATTTTGCTGTCAGACTGTTCTAAACATGGGAAACATGCGCCCCTTTACAGGCATACTATAGACACCCCCCAGGTACGAAATTTAAAGGGATATTACACTTTTATTGTTTGACTTTAAGCATTATTATAATCACTGCTCCTGAAAAAACGGCCGTTTTTAAAACTTTTTTTTGCATTGATCCATGTCCCCTGGGGCAGGACCTAGGTCCCCAAACACTTTTTATGACAATAACTTGCATATAAGCCTTTAAAATTAACACTTTTGGTTATTCATGTTCGTGTCCCATAGACTTTAACGGTGTTCACGTGTTCTAACGAACTTTTTTCCTGTTCGCATGTTCTGGTGCGAACCGAACAGGGGGGTGTTCGGCTCATCCCTATTAAGGAAGTAGAAAGTTAGGCCCAGAGTTAAACCATTTATGCCCTGTACACACGGTCGGACATTGATTGGACATTCCGACAACAAAATCCATGGATTTTTTCTGACGGATGTTGGCTCAAACTTGTCTTGCATATACATGTGATGGAGCCTACACACGGTCGGAATTTCCGACAACAAAGTCCTATCACACATTTTCCATCGGAAAATCCTATCGTGTGTACAGGGCATTAGTCTGGATGAATGAAGCCTCCTTTTTTTACTGCCATATGTATTTAAACACCACCACCACAGACAGGGTGCTTACCTTTTGATCAGGTATGGTATGGCAGTCGATATGTAGGTATAATGTCATAGAAAGATTAAATAATTTTTTTGGTGCTGTTGTCAGTAGAAAAGAGACTAGTGAAGAGGGATAGATGGGGAAAGGTGAGAGGTTGGGGAAAACAAGGCAGCAAGTGACACCACATGTGGGGCAAACCCACAGCAACACAGCCTGCGGAAGGAGACCAGCAAATTCCAGATTCCTTATATGTCCCTGGGATCTATGCAGTCTGTATCCATCAGGGTCACTGAAGCACAATATTTCTCCACTGGCCTGTTTATTGCTTTAAATAGAAAAGTGACCTGTTCTGTTGGCAGGATAAGATTTTATTTCCACTAGTGGAATAGTATATCACTGTAAAATTGCCATTGTCCTTGGAAATGAGGGCTGTTTGGTCTTCATATAGTAGGTGTCTCAAGGTTTTCAACAACATTTATAAATGTATAGGCATTCTGTTAACTGAATTACATTGTGTAAAATGCTGCCTAACGTATGCTGAACCCATATAGTGATTATATGCATCTACAAATGCTTTTGCAACTTTTGTAGACTATAAAGGACATAACAAAAATACATAATTTGTTTTACTAAGTCATATTCAGCCATGGAAAAGGCTGGGGCTTATTACTCCCTCTAAAAAAACAAGAGCTCAATATAAAAGTTTGCCTGGGCTCCATGATATATATAGTTCAAGTGTTTGTTCTGACAATTTTATTTTGGATACTGTGGATACTGGTTGAAACCACTTCTGTTTTTTACTGTTATCCAGGACTCCATTAGAAACATTTACCTTCAATTCCTGTTCCGGATTTTCCCTCACTTCCTGTCTGGTAAATCACCGGGACAGAAAGTAAGGGAAAATCTCTCTCAGAAAGTTGAAGTAAAAACCAGATGCTATCCAAAACAAAAAAGACCCTTTTGACTGGACGTACACTTTTAGTTTTGTTGATATGATTGTCACTAATTTGTTTCCATCACAGAATACTAGCAGCAACAAATATTATTTTTAGACAAAGGAAGCCATATTAATTACCATTAATAAGTAAATATCTTGCGTGTTAACAGCAGTAGTGATTTGGTATGAAACATAAAATCTACGGTTTCCATATATAGTCTCATCAATTTTGATATATTACTCTGGACAAAATGCAGTGTAGTTATATGACATGTATTTAGATGGCAACCTTCCAGTTGTATAGCACTCACACCAGCCACAAAACTTATGGCAGCTCTTGTTACATTACCCACAAAAGCATTTTGTTCCAATTTACAAAATGCCTATCTGTTATCAATTACAGCAGCTCATGTGTTCCTCTTGGAGTATCATCTGTACAGTGAAACCCCCAAGAGATATATCTCCAAAGCAGCTGGAAATAATTCAGTGCTGGCCCGCTAAATGAATTCACTGGATGTTAGAAATGTGTTCCTAATAGTCCTATAGTCTTCTTCAGCCTTCTCACTAATATACGTTTGCTCTAAATGGTTGTATGTACACATTGACCAAAGTGTATAGGGGAAGTTAAAGAAGGGTGAATGCTCTTTAATATTACTATATACACCATTCAACATGCATAACTTATTTGAGTTTTTGTTAAGGTAGCTAAGGCCAAAACGTCAGTTTTGTATACTATAAAATGATTGACAGTTTAATAAAAAAAATCAAATTCAACCTAACTGTCTCAGAAAATCACAATTTATCAATGTGCATGCAGAATTGCATTGCATCAAAACTGTCAGGGTTCTTTACACACTGACAACTGTGCACTAACATTATTGAAAATTATGATTTGTGGTTTGACGAAAAAAAATATGCCAAATATACACATCTCACAAACTGATTCACTTATTTCTATTTACGTTAGAGGATCTCCAATAAAGATGCAGAATTTAGCTTTAGAGCTAAATGTAGCTATAAGGTAAAAAACTACAGTGCTATTTCTGGATCTGTTCTTTTTTACTTTTCCAGACAGGAGCACGGATGGAGTCAATTGCAGCCTTAAAGGTCCCCTCACAAATGAGCAGTGAAACCCACAGACCAAAAACACAGTTACTAAAGCCTCGTAAACACGATCAGATTTTCAGACGACCATTCATCCGTTTTTTTGTCAAAAGTGAAGAGGTTACTCACCATACTAAAATTCTCATATGACCAAATTCAAATTCAGAAGTGACGTAATGTGTTGAATAGTTTTGTATGTATTCTTTCATTTCTGAGCATGAGTAGTCTTGCTCTTACAATTTTTTTCGGATGAAAACCGTACTGATTAAATGAAAATCAGACGTGTTCACATCCAACAAAAATTTTATAGTCTGCACTTCCAGCATTTGTCGTATGAAAAATCCGAATCTGTTATCGAAAGCACCATACTAACGATCCAAAAACGGCAGATCGTTCTTCGGACAAAATTTTACTTGTACGGGCCTTAAGTGTGGTAAAGGTGTTTAACCGCTTGCCAACTGCTGCATGTACATTTACGTCGGCAGAATGGCACGGCTGGGCAAATGGGCGTACCTGTACCTCCCTTTGAATTTCCCTCCATTCTCCATGATTGTGCCCGCAGGTCCAGCGGACTCAATGTCCGTCGGTCTCCCAGCGATCGTGTCACGGAGAGGTAGAACGGGGAGATGCTTTTGTAAACAAAGCATTCCCCGTTCTGCCTAGTGACAGGACAGTGATCTACTGCTCTCTGTCATTGAGAGCAGCGATCACTGTCCTGTGTGTTCAAGCCCAGCCCCCTCACTGTTAGAATCACTCCCTAGGACACACTTAACTCCGCCACCGGGGATATTTATTACAGCAAAAAGTAAAAAATATTGCTTTTTTTTCAAAATTGTCGCTATTTTTTTGTTTATAGCGCAAAAAATAAAAATCGCAGAGATGATCAAATACCACCAAAAGAAAGCTCTGTTTATGGGAAAAAATGGACATCAATTTTGTTTGGGTACAACGTCGCATGACCGCGCAATTGTCAGTTAAAGCGGCTGAGTGCCGAATTGCAAAAAGTGCTCTGGTCAGGAAGGGGGTAAAATCTTCCGGGGCTGAAGTGGTTAAAAGAGCGCCCCTATTATTGCACTCCTGCATGTATCAGATTTGGAGCATCGTTTGAAAATGTACAGCATGAAACTGCATGGAATTGAAGGAAGCAGGCACGGTTATCATCATATGGCATACCACTGAACTAAACTGCTCAGTTGAGAACAAGCCAAACATGCTACCCTGTTTCCCCGAAAATAAGACCTAGCGTGATTGTCAGAGATGGCTGCAATATAAACCCTACCGCCCAAATAAGCCCTACCCTGTTTCCCAGAAAATAAGCCCTACCCTGAAAACAAGACCTACAAGGACTTTAACTAGGGCTTATTTGGGGGGTAGGGCTTTATTTTGCAGCCATCACCGACAATCACGCTAGGTCTTATTTTCGGGGAAACAGGGTAATTATTTCAGCTCTGTAAAGAATTAGAAAGCCTTATCTATTTCTTGACTTAGGAATCAGCATAAATGACCATCAGTTTAGAGAGACCCCCCATATTTATTTTTTCAAACAGAGATAAATTGTAAAGTAAATGTCATAACTAATAATCTGGAACCCCCACCCTGGTCTAGAGCAGTGTTTCTAAACCTTTTTCAGCCATGGCACCCTTTCAAATACTGCACACTCAAATCTCGAGATTCTAAAATGTAAAATCTAAACTAATAGTTTCACCTAATGCAGCAACATCCACACATGTAGGACACCAAACCTTAGAGGTGATTTCGTCTTACAAAGCAAATACACCTTTGCAAATACACTGATATTTTTTTTTATTTTTTTATTTAGACTTTATTAGGTTTTACATACACTTACATTACATAACATTATTCAAGTACATTTATTTAATACCCTTACCCCCTATAATAACCCCCCCCCCATTCCCAAATCTATCACCCCCTCCCCCCCCATTGGTCAAATTCTTCTCTTTTTCTTTCCAACCTTTCTCTCACACTCTTCATCCTTTTAATTCTACTACATCCATTTTTCTGTATACTTCTTGGTTTTCTTAAACTCTATCCATTTTCCCCATATACTGTCAAATCTTTTGGCTAGACCCTCTTCTCTACTACTAAGTTATTGCATTTTGTAGATACTAATCTATTCTATCAAACCATTCTTTTACAGTAGGTTTTTCCGGGGTTTAGCTATTTTTTGGGTATTAATCCTTTCGCTGCATTTAACAAATATGGAATCATTGTTCTTTTATATTGTTTTTTGTTCTGCTTGTTTTATGGAATAAACATGTCCATGGGTCATTTGGGATCTCCTTCCCCATAATTTCCCATGAATAATTTTGTATCTCCTGCCAGAACTCTTTTATTTTTGTACATTCCCACCATATGTGTGCCACATTGCCTATCTGTTTGCAACCTCTCCAACATAATCGGGATTTGTCCTGTTGAAATTTTTGAATTTTCTCAGGGGTCAGATACCATCTTGCTAGACACTTGTAGTTCATTTCTATTGTTGTTATGTCATTCGCGTATTCGTGTACCCCTCCCATTACTCTAGTTACCTGTTGCTTGCCCAATAATAGTCCCAGTTCCCTTTCACATTTTTCAATATATGGGGGCCTTCCCAAAGCCTCTAGATCCCTGAGTATCTTATAAATCTGGGATATTCCATGTTTCAGTGTTGTGTGTGCACTATATAATCTTTCTATTGGATTCAAATTCTCCCCTGATCTAATTGGCTGTTGTAGTGTTGTTACAAAGTGTTTCAACTCTAAATACCTCCATTAATTTATCCTTGTTATATCCCTTTTATTTTTTAGTTCCTGGAGAGTTCCAATTTTAGCTATGTTTATTATATCTTTTAAAAAAAGATCTTTTCTGCATCTATAGACAGCAATAGAGCTGGGGATTTCCCCACCTCTCTCTTTTTTTAACAATAGTAGTGTTCTTATACCATTGTCTTTGCTTTCCCTTCTTGGTATAAGTCACGTTTGGTCTTCATGTATCCACTCAGGCATCAGCTTTTTTAATCTTGTTGCTAATACTTTAGAAAATAGTTTTGTATCGGCATTTAGCAATGATATTGGTCTGTAACTAGAACATAATGTAGCATCTTTTCCCTCTTTTGTTATTACTTAGACATATGCCACTCTTTTCCATCTCCTCCCCCTCACCCAGGCTATTTAGATATTCACATAATTTTGGGATTAGTTGTTCTTTAATTTTTTTATAATATTTAATTGTAAATCCGTCTGGCTCTGGACTCTTCCCTACTGCTATGCTATTTATTGCTGTTCTAATAATTGTGTAATTGGGTCTTCCAGGAATTATATTTTTTCTTTTGGTGCTTTCGATAATTTTGCTTCTTTTAAATATTCCAGAATTTTTTCTCTCCTATTTTTTTTCCTTTTAGTGTCTCCTTTTCCCTTACTGAATAAAGAGCACTGTAAAAGCTTTGGAATACCTTTGCGATTTCTGTTGTTTCATATATCATCACTCCTTTACTATTTTTAATGTTTTCTATATAATTACTGATTTTTATGTTTTTATATTTTTGCAAGGTATTTTCCTGGTTTATTTCCCCATTTATATCTGTCTTTTGCTACTTTATTAAAGACTTTTCTAGTTTCCTGTTCCATTAGATCTTTTTGATGTTCCCTTTTTATTATTAATTTTTGGTGTATTTCAGCATCCAGGCATTTTTTATGTAACTGTTCCAAATCGTAAAATTCTTTTGTTGTCATTTCCCTATCTCTTAATCCATCCTTCTTCTTTTTAGCTCCTAAAGAAATCAATATTCTCCTGATATATGCCTTATGCACTTCCCATATTGTGGCCTCTGAGACCCCCGGGGACCCGTTTAACAAGAAATAAATGTTCTATTTCTTTTTGGGTTTTTTTGTATCAAATCTTCATTCAATCTCCAATTACCTCTCTTATTTTGGGTTCCCGTCAGTCTCAACTCCATAATTGCTGGGGCATGGTCTGAGAGTGAAGTTATTTCAATGGATGATTTAACTACTGTCTCCAAAAGTCTGTGTTCCACTAAGATGTAATCTAACCTTGTGTACATATTATGCACTGTGGAATGGAATGAATAATCTCTAGCCTGTGGGTGCTGGGCCCTCCAAACATCCACCAGCTGACATTGTTGTAATCTTTTCTTTAACATTCTTAATGCGTCTGTTGTACTGTCCATACTGGGATCCAGACAGTGATTAAGAACCCCGGCCAGAAGTGCGGTGCCCTTTTTTAAGTCCATTCGTTTATTTAAGATCTCTTTCAAGTAACTTTCTGGGCCTCTATTAGGGCAGTACACACTGGCCAGGGTACACTCAGTTCCCTGTAGGTTTCCATTCAAAAACAGGTAGCGCCCCACTGGGTCTACTAGTTTAAATCTTATGTCTTTTGAATATCCTATTGCTACTCCTTTTGCTCTACTTGTTGGTGAATCGCTATAGTACCATATTGGGTATGTTTTTGAGTATAGTTTAATATTTGTGCAAACTGGTACTGACTAGTTTCTTTTTCCCTCTCTTTCCCTTCTCTCCCTCACTCAGCTAATATGACACCAATGCTGACATAGAGGGACAGGAGAAGAGCAAACAAGGAACACCCAATGGGCTCCATATCAACTAATGATGTCATGATGACATCGGCAGCTGGTTGTAATGCTGCACACCAAAAACCTGTGACTTTGTGTGACAAAAAGGCAGACCTGATCTACTTGTTGGTTTGTAGACAATTTTTGGGAAATTTGGGACAATTTTTAAGCATTTTGCCAAGGCACCTCTGAAGAACCCAAAAGGTACCCCAGGGTGCAAGGCACCCTGGTTAAAAATGGCTGGTCTAGACCAGCAGCTTTATATAATTATAATATATATTTGCCCAGCATCTATTGGTGTTACTTTATGTAAAGTTCCTCACCCTTAGAGTAAATTTCAGCACCTTTGTATGCATAATCTCATTTCTACAACAATGTTTTTAAACTATACCTACTTTCAGTGTAAATATAGAGAAGTGGAAATAGCTGCTCCAAGACAAATATTTCTAGAACTATCCATGATAGGGGCCTGTAGAATGGAGTAAAAATTCCACTCCTGTGAAAACAAACACTTGTTGCTGAGGTATCTGTGCATGGTGCCAGGGAGACTGAGACTGTGTGGGGACCAGAGTGGCATTGCTATACTCTGCATGAACAGAGAGCTGGAGGGACGATTTCCGTGTGCACCAACAACAAGGGTGCATCCTCTGGAGCCTGAGTGCTGGGACTGCATATCGTGAGGACCTGATTGTGAGTGCTGAGCCACTGGGGGACTGGATTCCTGAGGCCAATAGACCACCATATGTTCTGGACTGGACTCGTTGTGTAACAGGAGTTGTGAACAGAATCAACTGTGCTTATCCCATCACTGTCTGCTGTTTAATGCTAGTAGAGACTGCCCATTACTTAGCAGCCCTAGAGTCATCCACTGCATACTGTTTTAAGGAGACAGTAACATGTGTACCCCCATACAGTCAGGCCCCAACATTAGCTGGCCTAAATTTGCTAATCAGGTGTAAGGGACTTTACAACCATCCCCAGAGTTGCTCCTCTCAGGAATGTATACACCCACCCACTCTTAAAGCGGGGTTCCACCCAAATTTTGAACATTATCTCTATGCATTCTCTTCCTTGCCTAGATGCTGACATGCTGTGTAAAAAAAATTAAATCACCGTAATTACCTTTTTTTTTCTAATCTTCTTAGCACTTCCTGGTTTTCCTCCCATGGGAGTAGGCGTGTTTCTAGCCTCTCCCAGACCTCCCATAGTCCCCTGGGAGCTAGTCTCAGGTTTCCCAGCATGCATTGTGCAACAGCGTCATCACAACATCTCGGTGAATGCTGGGAGCACAGCATTCACCGCATCCAGGAAATACATGCTTGTGGGCTTAAAATGCCCACAATGAAGATGGAAACCACCTTCAGTGAATTTTATAAGTTATTCTTTACAACGAAATCAGACACAGGCGGACTTATTACACAGAACATGTGAGTAGATAATCATGAGAAGAAAAGTTTGTGAATGAACTCCAAAAAAAAAAAAACGATAGATATGTGGACCCCCGCTTTAAGGGGGTATGCATAGGGTGCACTCAGGGACACTATTGACTAGTTATTGCTGAGAGTTACAGTGAGACTTTCTTTGTGCCATTTATGCTTTTCACAGTTTATACTGTTCTTGCTAATGCTGTGTATACCAGTGTAATTGGGTTTAGCCTTATTGCTGTTTAATTAATTGCCATAGTTGAGGCTAGTATTCCTGTCAAATAATGTAACATATTCAAACGTATTATTTTACTTGTTTATTGTTCTGTGCATTGCATTTAGCTTGCTTTGCAACAATACACTTACTTTATCTACCATCAAGCAGCCTGTGCCCTATTTCCTTTGTGCTTATATGGTGTGGTAGTATTCTAATACTTAATTTGGTGTATGCAGCTTATTTGGTGTATGCAGCAAATTATTTAACAAGGTATGTCAGAGGGGGCAGAGCAGTTTACAGAGTTGTGGCAGAGCAGAGAACCCATCATATCAAGTAACTCTAAAGTTACCAGCTTCCTCATATTTTCAGGAACAACTCCCAATTTTGATTATCTATTTTTAAAAACGTTTGGAAGATTTGCTGGGTTTTATTACCCCTGCATTAAATTCTTGCCACTGTCCATTTATATGATCTCTGTGTACATGCACTTAGCATGTAAAAAATGAAAATAATAACCACTTTAGCATAACAAATAATAAATAAACAAATAAATACAATTATAGGCATGCTAAGAATGGTTGTCACTCTTTCAAAATTTCTGATAATTTTAAACATTTTTAAAACAGTAGTTTCAGTCTTGACCAAGTATTATATATATTTGCCAACTCACTAAATAATGCTGCTGATATAAATGCAAACATTATACACATTTTGTTTCGGTATCAAACGGTCTTGTTCTAGAAAGACCCTGTTTTATGTGCAATCAGGGTCCCTCAAAAAATAGTTTGAGAGCAGTCTCAAAAATTGCAAATGGCTCAAACCATTCCTGGACACAGCACCAGGACAACATGAGACTATTGAAAATAATTGTATATTCATTGTTTTCAACAATGGTACTACATTTATAATGTATACTAGGTAACATAACCATTTTGTGTTGCAGGAGCAATAGGTGGGAGAGGTGGCATTACACTGAAGGGTCCTGACCTTCATGTAAAAAACTACAGCGTGTTTAGAAAGAAATTCAAATGTATTAAATCAACCCTTAAATTATCTTGTGGCTGTGAGTGTCTTATCCTAAAATGAAGTGAAAATTAGTACTTTATAGGGGGTAACCTCAATCAGCCAAGCTGACACATGAAATTCAGAACTGGACATCATGGACAGCTTCAATTTGGCAGCATGTTTACTGACTGTCCATAAATATAGGAATTGTTGGCAACCCTGCTCACCATGATTATCCAATTTGGTGCCAGGGTGACATGACTAAGAGTCCTCTTCTCCAGCTCAATCCCTGGAGCCTAAGGACCCTGAAAGAGACTATAGGAATGAGATTAGAGAAAGAGTTTGCAGGGTCCTTTATATTTATTTTATTCTTATTTTGCTCTACTGTTCAATAATCAGAACATTGAGGCAATGTTCAATTGCATGGAACACATTATTTTTATTTCAGGTACTTATATAGCGCCGTCAATTTACGCAGCGCTTTACATATACATTGTACATTCACATCTTTCCCTACTCTCAAGGAGCTTACAATCTAAGGTCCCTAACTCACATTCATATACTAGGGCCAATTTAGACAGAAGCCAATTAACCTATCAGCATGTCTTTGAAGTGTGGGAGGAAACTGGAGTACCTGGCGGAAACCCATGCAGGCACAGGGAGAATATGCAAACTCCAGGCTGGTAGTGTCGTGGTTGGGATTCGAACCAGCGACCCTTTTTACTGCTAAGCAAGAGTGCTACATTCACAAAATTAACATAAGGTGGGGGCTTCAAAAACCTTCCCCAACACCTAGATGGCATTAAATTGTATACAGGTATATTTAAAATGTCTGTCAGTTTATTTTTTGCTGTCAGATGTCCCATTGAGTAGATTTCCCTTTACTTTCTGTCCCTGAGAGGCCACATGAAGTAAGAGAAAATCTCCAAATTGAGGGAAATTGTCAGGAAAGGTCCCCTCCGTTGGTAATATCGATCGTTTGGTGTGCAGTACTGAGGTCCACCAGCAGGTGTCTCCTGGCAGTTTGGAGCTGTCAGAAGAGCTTTTTCCTGCTGGTATTCTGTCACCTTTGGGCCGCAGTACTAGCGTCCACCAGCGGAGGAATCCTGGCAGTATAGGGCAAGTATTCCCCTCTGCAGACAGGTGTCACCTGACCTTAATTAGCAGCTGCAGTATAAATACCCGGCAAGTACACACTCTTCTTGCCCTGGTATTTTCCTTGAGCCCTGACCTGCAGCCTGCATCCTGTTTACCTGATTCCTGAAACCTGATTTCTGTTCCTGAGACCTGATTCCTGTTGTTCCTGTTTCCTTGCTCTGGACCCTGAGCCTTGTATCTGACCCATCCCTCCTGTGATCCATCCATCCTCTCTTATCCTGTTTGTTTCCCTTCCCCAGCTGATGACCTCCCGTTGATGACCCTGGCCTGGCTCTGTTTATGATCTCGGTATTTCCCTTACTTATATATATTTGTTCTGTTATTATTATTATTTGTGGGGTTCTGTTTGGTATTGGTTGTGGTGCACTGAGTGATATTTGAGGTGGTTGTGTTATATTTATTCATTTATCTTTAATAAATCATTTATATTTTCACTTATACACGTCTGGGTTTCCTCTGTTGCAGTCCACACAATTCTAGTCTTATCTGGTACATGACAGAATACCAGGGCCATCCCTGACCAGAAGTGGCTGCACAGAGGAACCATCTTGGTTCTGCTGGCTTTGCTGGAATGAATCCCAATGTGATCCCATATTATGCTCTGCTGGCGTCAGAAAGTGGCGAGTACCTCCACCAGTCACTAAAAGAGTGGACCAATGACCAGCTACTTGAGCTCATCTGTTTGGCTCACTCCCTGGTTGACCAGGGCTGTATGTTGTTTGGGCATGTGCAGCCGTTGATCCAAATATGTGCTGAGCTAGCCCTGTCCTGTGTTCCTAAGACCAGTGATGATTTTTCTCCCCCTTTCAGTGCTGATCAGGTGGAGTCTCTGGTGTGGCTGTTAGAGGATGATTCTGCATGCTTTTTTGAGCACTATTCCATCTGTTCTCAGCAGAAGCTTTTGGAGTGTATTCACTCAGTCCTTTGTTCACTCCGTCCTTTGTCCAACCCATACTCTCAGCATGGTCTGATATGTTACAACCAGCCCCAACCAATCCACAACAAACCACCTCTGCAATCAGACACCTACCTGCCCACAAGTCTGTCTCCCCATCACCCACACCAAACTCAGTTGCAGCTCAGTATACATTGCTCCCAACCAGATACTTATATTTGCTCCCTGTACCTATCCTGCATTCAACCCACCTGCCTCTTCTCAGCTGCCTACTAATCCACATTACTTCCCCCAACTACTGTTATCTCTTCTCCACCATATCCCAATCCTCCTTTCCAGTCTGCTGCACCCTCCACCTACAGAGCCTCAGTGACTAAACCCAAGAAAAAAACGAAAGTTTTTTCCAACCAAGACGATCCTGCCAGTAACCCAACCTGCCTCCACACCAGCTAATGCAACCCAGTCTGATGTCCCAGTGCTTGCAACCCAGTCTGACATCCCAGTGCTTGCTATCCAGTCTAATGTCCCAGGGCCTGTTATCCAGTCCGATGTCCTGATGTCCGCTTTCCAGCCTGATGTCCTGGTACCTGCCTTCCAGCCTGAGGTGCCAGTGTTCCAGCCTGAGGTGCCAGTGTTCCAGCCTGAGGTGCCAGTGTTCAAGCCTGAGGGGCCAGCGTTCCAGCCTGAGGGGCCAGTGTTCCAGCCTGAGGGGCCAGTGTTCCAGCCGGAGGTGCCAGTGTTCCAGCCAGAGGTGCCAGTGTCCGCTCTCCAGCCTGATGATCCTGCTTTCCAGTCTGATGAACCCACCTTCCAGCCTGATGTGCCTGCTTTCCAGCCTGATGTGCCCACCTTCCAGCCTGATGTGCCCGCTCTCCAGCCTGATGTGCCCGCTCTCTAGCCTGTTGTGCCCACTCTCCAGCCTGTTGTGCCCGCTTTCCAGTCTGATGAGCCCGCTTTCCAGTCTGAATTGCCCGTGCCTGCTGCCCCGCTTGATGTGCCTGCTGTCCAGCCTGATGTGCCTGCTGCCCAGCTTGAAGTGCCCATGCCTGCTGCCAAGCTTGACGTGCCCATGCCTGCTGCCCAGCTTGAAGTGCCCGTGCCATCTGCCCAGCCTGATGTGCCTGCTGCCCGACTTGAAGTGCCCATGCCTGCTGCCCAGCCTGATGTGCCTGCTGCCCAGCTTGAAGTGCCCATGCCTGCTGCCCAGCTTGAAGTGCCTGTGCCTGCTGCCCAGCTTGAAGTGCCCATGCCTGCTGCCCAGCTTGAAGTGCCTGCTACCCAGCCTGACGTGCCTGCTGCCCTGCTTGATGTGCCTGCTGCCCAGCTTGAAGTGCCCATGCCTGCTGCCCAGTTTGAAGTGCCCGTGCCTGCTGCCCAGCTTGAAGTGCCCATGCCTGCTGCCCAGCCTGATGTGCCTGCTGCCCCACTTGATGTGCCTGCTGCCCAGCTTGAAGTGCCCGTGCCTGCTGCCCAGCTTGAGGTGCCTGTGCCTGCTGCCCAGCCTGATGTGTTCCTGTTTGCTGCCCAGTCTGATGTGTTCCTGTCCGCTGCTCAGCTTGATGTGTTCCTGTCCGCTGCTCAGCCTGATGTGTTCCTGTCCGCTGCTCAGCCTGATGTGTTCCTGTCCGCTGCTCAGCTTGGTGTGTTCCTGTCCGCTGCTCAGCTTGGTGTGTTCCTGTCCGCTGCCCAGCTTGGTGTGTTCCTGTCCGCTGCCCGGCTTGGTGTGTTCCTGTCCGCTGCCCAGCCTGGTGTGTTCCTGTCCACTGCCCAGCCTGGTGTGTTCCTGTCCGCTGCCCAACCTGGTGTGTTCCTGTCCGCTGCCCAGCCTGGTGTGTTCCTGTCCGCTGCCCAGCCTGGTGTGTTCCTGTCTGCTGCCCAGCTTGGTGTGTTCCTGTACGCTGCCCAGATTGGGGTGTTCCTGTCCACTGCCCAGCCTGATGTGTTCCTGTCCATTGCCCAACCCAATGTATTCCTGTCTGCTACCCAGCCTGATGTGCCACTGCCCACTGCCAAGCCTGAGGTGCTCGCTGCCCGGCTGGACATCATGGACTTTCCCCAGCAACGGCTAGTTGGAGCGTCCGGAGGTCACTCCTTCGAGGGGGGGTACTGTCAGGAAAGGTCCCCTCCACTGGTAATATCAATCATTTCATGTGCAGTACTGAGGTCCACCAGCAGGTGTCTCCTGGCAGTATGGAGCTGTCAGAAGAGCTTTTTCCTGCTGGTATTCTGTCACCTTTGGGCCGCAGTACTAGCGCCCACCAGCGGAGAAATCCTGGCCTGGCAGTATGGAGCAAGTATTCCCCTCTGCAGACAGGTGTCACCTGACCTTAATTAGCAGCTGCAGTATAAATACCCAGCAAGTACACACTCTTCTTGGCCTGGTATTTTCCTTGAGCCCTGACCCGCAGCCTGCATCCTGTTTACCTGATTCCTGTTGTTCCTGTTTCCTTGCTCTGGACCCTGAGCCTTGTATCTGACCCATCCCTCCTGTGATCCATCCATCCTCTCTTGTCCTGTTTGTTTCCCTTCCTCAGCTGCTGACCTCCCGTTGAAGACCCTGGCCTGACTCTGTTTATGATCTCGGTATTTCCCTTACTTATATATATTTGTTCTGTTATTATTATTATTTGTGGGATTCTGTTTGGTATTGGTTGTGGTGCACTGAGTGATATTGGAGGTGGTTGTGTTATATTTATTCATTTATCTTTAATAAATCATTTATATTTTCACTTATACATGTCTGGGTTTCCTCTGTTGCAGTCCACACAGTTCTGGTCTTATCTGGTACATGACAGAAATTCCTATTTTAGACAGTTGTAATCCAATTGCCTCATTGGGAGATTTTCTCTCACTATCTGCACTGGTCACAGTGGTCATATTTTGAATCTCCCATAACTTTTTTGTTCAGATGACAATGATCTCTGGGACATCTAGAGGGGTGATGTTACCCAGCAGGAACACAGACGGCAACCAACACACATGCATTCAAACATTATGGTAGCAAATAGACAACTTGGAGCGCAAACATTATTGCGACATTGTCTACCTTAGGGAAATACCCAAGGCCTTTAGAGGAGGATGACCTACTACTGTACAAGGAATATTTAACACCATGCTTGGCAGACCTGTTGCTGATATTATTGAATAGATCAAGTACATAGAACTCTACACTTTCCCTCTGCCACAGAATTTTATCTGCAGAATCTACTTTTACAAGCAAAAAGAAGATATTGTGAACAAGGCAAAGGAAAACAGGGTTCTGGACTTCGATGGAGCCCAAATCTCCCTATGCCCATACATATCCAAAGGAACACTTGCCCCCCTTACACATGCTCTTTGGGATGTGGATATCCCAATCAGCTGAGGTTATAGATTCCACCTAACAAGTAGCATAACATATATTCTGCCCACCACCAAGGATCTAACTGCTATTATAAAGAACCTTAACTTACCTAGTGTGGAGCTGAAACATCTGGTCAATGGCAACAGGTTCCAAGTTCCAACAACCCTTGTTGTTAGGAAGATCAGGATTGAATAAATGCCATATATATTCATCCCACTGTCCTCTTGAGACCACATCGATCCTCTGTAAATGCTAGCTGCTGTGCTCTCCCTGGTTTCCCCCCAGTGCCTGGGCGGGGCATTGTGGACAGCGTGGTGCTCTCATTGTTGCATGTGGCAGGGTGTTGGGTGGACATGATTAGTGGAAGAGGCAAAATTTTGATTTTACACTTGTTAGTACTGGGATTAGTTAACAGTGATCACTAGGCACTGAGCCACTCTGATTGCACTCTATATGACAATGTGTTGGCCTCTCACCAACCATCTATTGTCTTGCAAAAGCTAATTTCACAGAATACTGAAAGTACTTTTTGTCCTTCAACTGGAGTTTGCCAAGTCCATGGGTGTCCTAACCCCCTTTCTAAGTAGTGTTGAAGGAGAGTTAAAGAGGTTATAAACCTCCATGGGGAAGTTTTACTTATAGGTAAGCCTAGAATAAGGCTTACCTATAGGTACTGTAAATATCTCCTAAACGTGCGCCGTTCAGGAGATATTTAATGTTTACTTCGCTGATGATGTTGTGGAGTTTCTTAGGCGAGTGTCCTGTGACCGGTGGCTCTCGCACTCATGCGTGGGAGTGACGTAACGTGGCTCCAGCCATTCACAGAGCCAGAGACAAGGACCCCGGAAGGAAGACGGGCGAAGATGGATGTGGCCTGCAGGAGGACAATGCAGACTTTGTTTGCAGGTAAGTGTCACATAATGTGCTAGTATGCGATGCATACTAGCACATTATGTTTTTCTTTGCAGGGAAGAAGAAAGGAAGAAAAAACTACCAGGGTTTACTTCCTCTTAAATAAACTCCATCTCTTGCATTGAAAAATGACCGATGCCCATCTGTTCACCTTGCCTCACTATTGCTAAGACTAGACCCGGAGGTGAAAGGCTCGCCCACTCTACCTCACATATTTGGGGTGCAGGGGAGTGTGCTTCCTTTTTTTACATTCACTCGTACCTCTGCACGGATTTGAGTGCAATTTCATTTATTATTATTACTATTATTATTATTGTTATTTCATTTTAATAAAATTGTCCTTTTTAATTGCACAAAGGTTGGTTCACCCTTTTGCTCTTTCTTGCCTCTGATTTCACTCCTGCAAATGCCCACTTTTTCAGTGAGAATTTTTAATACCCACTATTTAAGAAAAAAGGGCTTTGGGAACCGGAGCTATTTCAGAATTGTTATAAGCAAACTCTTCAGTATAAAAATAGTCCAACCAGTCATCCTGAAGATAACTGACAAAACATTGAAGTTACTGCTCCAAAGTTTGATTGGTCCTCTCGGTCTGACCATTAAACTGAGGATGAAAAGCAGAAGACAGATAGATTGTTACACCTAAAACCGAGCAAAAGCTTTTCCAAAATTTCAAAGTAAACTGTATTCCTCTTTCAGTCACCACATCATCAGGAATTTCATGCAGTTTAACCACCTCAATACCAGGCACTTACACCCCTTCCTGCCCAGGCTGTTTCTGTTATACAATTTTGTAAATAAGTAAGTTTTCTCCTTCACTGATGGGCGCTGATAAGGCTGCACTGACGGGCACTGATAAGGCGGCACCGATGAGGTGGCACCAATGAGGTGGCACTGATGGGCACTGACGATGGGCACTGATAGGCGGCACTGATGGGCACTGGTAGGCGGCACTGATAGGTGGCACTGATATGCAGCACTGATGGGCATTGATAGGCAGCACTGATGGGCACTCATGGGTGGCACTGGTGGGCACTGATAGGCATTGATAGGCGAAACTACTAAAAGTCTGCACTGATAGGTACTTATGGGTGGCACCAATAGGCGGCACTGCTGGGCACTGATAGGCGGAACTGCTGGGCACTGATACGTGGCACCAATGGGCACTGATAGATGGCATTGATAGGCATCACTGATGGCACTGGCAGGCATTGGGGATGGGCACTGATTGGCAGATGCCTGGGCACTGATTGGCATTTCCCTGGAGGTCTAGGGTGGCATACCTGGTGGTCCAGGGTGGTGCCAATTCCTGGTGGTCCTGGCGGCATCCTGGTGGTCCTGGGTGGGCATCCGAGGGGGGCCTGTACTGATAAACAATCAGCAAAGACCCCCCCTGTCAGGAGAGCAGCCGATCGACTCTCCTCTACTCATGTCTCTCACACGAGTGGAGAAAAGCTGATCAATGGCTCTCCCTGTTTACATCGTGATCAGCCATGATTGAACGCAGCTGATCACGTGGTAAAGAGCCTCTTTCCTGAGATCAGTGTAGCGGTGTGTCTGACTGACACACCGCACCACCGTTCGCCGTGATGCGTGCCCCCACGGGCGCGAGAGTGGTCGTTCTCCCAGAAAGAGAGTTGTGCCGCCTAGCCATTATTTGATGGCCGGCGGGTGTGAGGTGGTTAAAGACTTCTTGAACCATCAAATTCACAGTTTTTTCAGCAGTGGGTACCCCCTTAACTGGTATAAAATGAACCATCTTAGTGAGATGGTTGACGACTACCAAGATAATCTCTTTCCAGGGAGGAAGATTGACCATAAAATCCAATAAACTGAGCCCCAGGGTGTTGATGAAACGTGAGTTGATGGAGTAAACTCAAAGGAGAAGATCTGGGTCTCTTATTGCATGCACAGGTCACATAGCACTTGAAATCTTTCTGGTAACCAGGCCACCAAAGGAAAAATGATAAACATTCTTCTATCTTAGCAACCTTAAAATGCCCAGCAAGTTTAGAGTCATGCACCAACCTGAAGGTTTCTGTCTGAACGAGAAGTTGTTTTTTAATCGACATTAATGTCCTTAGAAAGATGATTGAGAAGTGGGTCATTCTCAAACCTCTCTTTGAAGAGACTCAAGAATTTCTTGGAACTCATGGCCCCTAGGAAGTTCTTTTATGGCAGGATTGTACATTCAGAGCTGCCTTTCTGAAGAGGCCCAAACAACATCCTCGATAAGGCATCAGCCTTACCATTCCTTGACGCAGGTTGATACTGGAAACTGAACCTAGAAAAGAATAGGATCCAACATGTTTGTCTTGAAGATAATCTTTTTGGCTAAAGACATTAACCTAGAGTAATAAACACCAGGATGAAACTGCATCTTTTTCTCTAATTCTCTGAGAAAGCATAGCTCCCACAGTAAAATCCGAAGCATACTCTTCCATGATAGAGAGTAGTTTAGGATCAGGATGTAACAGCATTGGCGCAGAAGTGAAACAAGTCATTAGTATACAAAGGCAATCTATGCCTCAGGTGACCAAAAAATGGCGTCCCTTTCTTTGTCAGGTGCACAATTGGTGAGATTACCTCAAAAAATTCCTTAAGAATCTTCTGTAAAGGTAGGCAAATCCAACAAATTACTATATTTCCTTAATGTTCTTAGGGGCAGGCCAATCCACCACAGCTTTGATCTTCTCAGGATTAGGGATGAGCCGAACACCCTCCAGTTCAGTTCTCATCCAGAACATGCAAACAGGCAAAAAATGTATTCGAACACGCGAACACCGTTAAAGTCTATGGGACATTAACATGAATAATCAAAAGTGCTCATTAATAAAAGTAACATAACAATAAAAGTGAAATATTCCTTTAAATTTCGTGCCTGGGGGGTGTCTATAATATGCCTGTAAAGTGGTGTTTTTTTCCCATGTTTAGAACAGTCTGAGAGCAAAATGAAATTTCTAAAGGGGAAAAAAAAGTCATGAAGTAATAGTGGTGTCGGCTATAGTGAATTGTCTATGGGAGAAATCAAAAGTGCTAACTTTAAGGGTTAATATGCAAGTTATTGTCATAAAAAGTGTTTGGGGACCTGGGTCCTGCTCCAGGGGACATGTATCAATGCAAACAAAAGTTTTAAAAACGGCCGTTTTTTCAGGAGCGAAATGACATTTCTAAAGGGAAAAAAAAGTCATGAAGTAATAGTGGTGTCGGCTATAGTGAATTGTCTATGGGAGAAATCAAAAGTTCAAATTTTAAGGGTTAATATGCAAGTTATTGTCATAAAAAGTGTTTGGGGACCTGGGTCCTGCCCCAGGGGACATGTATCAGTGCCAAAAAAAAGTTTTAAAAGCATCCGTTTTTTCAGGAGCAGTGATTTTAATAATGCTTACAGTGAAACAACAAAAGCAGTGGTGGAACTACCGCCAGAGCGACCCATGTGGGCGCTATGGGGCCCGCAGCCTAGTTGGGGCCCGGTGAGTGGCATTGTTAGGTGGATGCGGGCCACACCGGGTGACACCCTTGGGTAGCGGCAGCCGCACCACTAACATCGCTCGCTGTGCCTCGTGCCGCTGTGTCCCTCAGCAGCCCGGACCGAAGCCGCCTCCCCTCCTCTCTGTTTACATCCACAGAGGAGGAGGAGCCTGCGCTCGAGCCTCGAGGGACACACACCGCTGTGTGTATCTGGAGACTGGAGGCTGTTCTGAGGTATGTAAGAAGGAGGGGGGTTTGCACTACTGAGGTGGGTGGGTCTGCACTGAGGGGGGTCTGCACTGAGGGGGGCTCTGTAATGCTGGGGAGGTCTGTAATGCTGGGGGGTCTGCACTGAGGGGGGGTCTGCACTGAGGGGGGTCTGCACTACTGAGGGGGATCTGCACTGAGGGGGGTCTGCACTGAGGGTGGTCTGCACTACTGAGGGGGTCTGTACTAAGGGGGTCTGCATTGCTGGGGGGTCCTTCACTGAGGGGGGTGTCTGTACTGAGGGGAGGTCTGTAATAGGGGGGTGTCTGTACTGCTGGGGGGTGTCTGTACTGATGGGGGTCTGCACTGAGGGGGGTTTCTGTACTGCTGGGGGGGGTCTGCACTAGGGGGGATATCTGTACTAAGGGGGGTGTCTGCACTGAGGGGGGTCTGCACTACTGAGGGGGGTCTGCACTGAGGGGGGTCTGCACTACTGAGGGGGGTCTGCACTGAGGGGGGTCTGCACTACTGAGGGGGGTCTGCACTACTGAGGGGGTCTGCACTACTGAGGGGGGTCTGTACTAAGGGGCGTCTGCACTGCTGGGGGGTTCCTGCACTGAGGGGGTGTCTGCACTGAGGGGAGGTCTATAATAGGGGGGTGTCTGTACTGACGGGGTCTGCATTGAGGGGGGATCTGTACTGCTGGGGGGGTCTGCACTAGGGGGGTATCTGAACTAAGGGGGGTCTGTACTACTGAGGGGGGTGTCTGCACTGAGGGGGGTCTGTAATGCTGGGGGGTCTGTAATGCTGGGGGGGTCTGCACTGGGGGGTGTCTGTACTGAGGGGGGTGTCTGCACTGGGGGGGTGTCTGCACTGCTGGGGGGTCCTGCACTGAGGGGGGTGTCTGCGCTGAGGGGGGTCTGTAATAGGGGGGTGTCTGTACTGCTGGGGGGTGTCTGTACTGATGGGGGGTCTGCACTTGGGTGGCATGTCTGTACTGAGGGGGGTCTGCACTGAGGAGAGGAGTGTCTGTACTGATGGGGGGTCTGCACTGAGGTGGGGTCTGTAATGCTGGGGAGGGTCTGCACTGGGGGGGTCTGTACTAAGGAGGGTGTCTGCACTGCTGGGGGTCCTGCACTGAGGGGGGTGTCTGTGCTGAGGGGGGTCTGTAATAGGGGGTGTCTGTACTGCTGGGGGGTGTCTGTACAGATGGGGGTCTGCACTTGGGTGGCATGTCTGTACTGAGGGGGGGGGTCTGCATTGAGGAGGGGAGTGTCTGTACTGATGGGGGGGTCTGCACTGAGGTGGGGTCTGTAATGCTGGGGAGGGTCTGCACTGGGGGGGTGTCTGTACTAAGGGGGGTGTCTGCACTGCTGGGGGGGTCTGTACTACTGAGGGGGTCTGCACTGCTGGGGGAGGTCTGCACTGAGGGGGATCTGTAATGATGGGGGGTCTGCACTGAGGGGGGTCTGTAATGCTGGGGGTCTGCAATGGGGGGGTGTCTGTACTGCTGGCAAGTCTGCACTGAGGGGGGTCTGTAATGCTGGGGGGTCTGCACTAGGGGGGTGTCTGTACTGCTGGCGGGTCTGCACTGAGGTAGGGGGTGTCTGTACTGATGGGGGTATGCATGTGTGTCCTTCAGGGGCTGCATACAGTATACTGCATACTTTGTTGTTTGAAATTAATATAAGCTGTTGCCTGGGTACTGTGCTACATGAGTGTGGTAATCTGTTGTTCAATGGCATAAGTTCATTTTTTGTGGGGGGGCCTGTTTGCAGGGGGGGCCCATACAACATTTTGCTATGAGGCCCTGTGATTTCTAGTTACGCCCCTGAACAAAAGTGTAATATTCCTTTAAATTTCGTACCTGGGGGGGTGTCTATAGTATGCCTGTAAAGGGGCGCATGTTTCCCGTATTTAGAACAGTCTGACAGCAAAATGTAATTTCTAAAGGAAAGAAAGTAATTTAAAACTACTTGCGGCTATAATAAATTGTCAGTCCGACAATACATATAAAAGTTCATTGATATAATGACATGGAATTTCCCCACAGGGGAACCCCGAACCAAAATTTAAAAAAAAAAATGCGTGGGTGTCCCCCTAAATTCCATACCAGGCCCTTCAGATCTGGTATGAATATTAAGGGGAACTCCGCACCAAAACTAAAAAAAATGGCGTGGGGGTCCCCCTAAATTCCATACCAGGCCCTTTAGGTCTGGTATGGATATTAAGGGGAACCCCATGCCAAAATTTAAAAAAAATGGCATGTGGTCCCCCCAAAAATCCATACCAGACCCTTTTCCAAGCACGCAACCTGGCAGGCCGCAGGAAAAGAGGGGGGGCGAGAAAGCGCCCCCCCTCCTGAACTGTACCACATGGCCTCAACATTGGGAGGGTGCTTTGGGGTAGCCGGGTGGCGCCCTCCGTTATATAAGAAGTGTCAGAAGAACCGAAGCGTCACACGGCAGAAGACTCCCACTGAGGCGGATCGCGCAGACGGAGCGGAGAAGAAGCAGGAGGAAGATGCGGGATGAGAAGAGTGGAGGAAGAAGAAGATGGAGAAGAAGAAGATGGAGGAAGAAGAAGAACACCAAAGGAATATCAAAAGAAAGAAGATGAAAGAAGATGAAATTAATAAAGTACTTGTCAAAAACCGTCTCTTGTGTTTTTGAACCGTTTTGACACTTTTTTTGTGAAATGGTAGGGTACCCCATTACCAATTCAAATGGGGGGCGATATCTGCGGGTCCCCTTGTTAAAGGGGGCTTCCAGATTCCAATAAGCCCCCTGCCCGCAGACCCCCACAACCACCGGGCAAGGGTTGTGGGGGAGACCCTCGGATAAGGGTCTGGTATGAATTTTTGGGGGGACCCCACGCCATTTTTTAAAAAATTTTGGCGTTGGGTTTCCCTTAAAATCCATACCAGACCTGAAGGGTCTGGTATGGATTTTGAGGGGACCCCCACACCATTTTTTTTTTAATTTTGGCGCGGGGTTCCCCTTAATATCCATACCAGACCTGAAGGGCCTGGTATGGAATTTAGGGGGACCTCCACGCAATTTTTTTAACAATTTTGGTTCGGGGTTCCCCTGTGGGGAAATCCCATGCTGTTTTTTTCAATGAACTTTTATGTGTATTGTCGGACCGACAATTCATTATAGCCGCAAGTAGTTTTAAATGACTTTTTTCCTTTACAAATGTCATTTTCCTGTCAGACTGTTCTAAATATGGGAAACATGCGCCCCTTTACAGGCATACTATAGACACCCCCCAGTTAAAAAATTTAAAGGAATATTACACTTTTATTGTTTCACTTTAAGCATTATTAAAATCACTGCTCCCGAAAAAACGTCAGTTTTTAAAACTTTTTTTTTGCATTGATACATGTCCCCTGGGGCAGGACCCAGGTCCCAAACAATTTTTATGACAATAACTTGCATATTAACCCTTAAAATTAGCACTTTTGATTTCTCCCATAGACAATTCACTATAGCGGACACCGCTATTACTTCATAACTTTTTTTCCCTTTAGAAATGTCATTTTGCTCCCGAAAAAACGACCGTTTTTAAAACTTTTTTTTGCATTGATACATGTCCCCTGGGGCAGGACCCAGATCCCCAAACACTTTTTATGACAATACCTTGCATATTATCCCTTAAATTTAGCACTTTTAATTTCTCCCATAGACAATTCATTATAGCCGACACCGCTATTACTTCATGACTTTTTTTTCCCTTTAGAAATGTCATTTTGCTGTCAGACTATTCTAAACACAGGAAAAAAGTGTCACTTTACAGGCATACACCCCCCAGGTACGAAATTTAAAGGAATATTTCACTTTTATCGTTTCACTATAAGCTTTATTAAAATCACTGCTTCCAAAAAAACGCTGTTTTTAAAACTTTTTTTTGCATTGATACATGTCCCCTGGAGCAGGACCAGGTCCCCAAACACTTTTTATTACAATACCTTGCATATAAGCCTTTAAAATTAGCACTTTTGATTTCTTCCATAGACTTTTAAACGGTGTTCTGTGGCTTTCGAATTTGCCGTGAACACCCCAAATTGTTTGCTGTTTGGCGAACTGGTGAACAGCCAATGTTCGAGTTTAACTCATGTTCGACCCCAACATAAAGCCCATCCCTACTCAGGATCCATGCTCACTCCATCTGGAGAAATAATGTATTCCAAGACTTGATCTGGGTTCTAACAAAATCATATTTCTCCAGCTTAATGTAACGGTGGTTCTTTCTTAATCTTTGAAAGACAGTGGAAATATGCTTGCAATACTTCTCCATGTTATCAGGAAAGACACAAATATCATCTAGATATACAATCACAAACTGGTCTACCATATCTGGGAGAACATCATTGATGAAGTGTTGAAAAGTGGCAGGAGTGTTGCAAGGCCAAAACACATAACCAAAGACACTAAATGCCCATATCTTGTTCTAAAGACAGTTTTCCATTACTCTCCAGGATGAATGTGATCCAGGCTATATGCTAATCTATAATCTAATTTAGTAAAGACTTTGACAGAACAAAGACTTTCCATCATTTCAGAGATTGAAAGAAGTGGATAGCAGTTTTTAATAGTGATTTTATTCAAATCCCTGTAAATCATGCATTTTTTTCAACAAAGAACCAAATACAGGGCATTCTTATAGGGCGTACACACGGTCGGACTTTGTTCAGACATTCTGACAACAAAATCCTAGGATTTTTTCCGACGGATGTTGGCTTAAACTTGTCTTGCATACACACGGTCACACAAAGTTGTCGGAAAATCCTATCGTTCTAAACGCGGTGACGTAAAACATGTACGTCGGGACTATAAACGGGGCAGTGGCCAATAGCTTTCATCTCTTTATTTATTCTGAGCATGCGTGGCACTTTGTCCGTCGGATTTGTGTACACACGATCGGAATTTCCGACAACGGATTTTGTTGATGGAAAATTTTATCTCCTGCTCTCTAACTTTGTGTGTCGGAATATCCGATGGAAAATGTCCGATGGAGCCCACACACGGTCGGAATTTCCGACAACACGCTCCGATCGGACATTTTCCATCGGAAAATCCGACCGTGTGTACGGGGCATTAGAAGAAAATCTGTTAGAGTCTGCAAAAGACTTGAGACTGAGGCAGAGGTTCACCATCAGCAGGACAACGACCCTAAACATACAGCCGGAGCTATAATGGAATGGTTTAGATCAAAGCATATTAATGTGTTAGAATGGCCCAGTCAAAGCCCAGACCTAAATCCAATTGAGAATCTGTGGCAAGACTTGAAAATTACTGTTCACAGACGCTCTCCATACAGTCTGACAGAGCTTGAGCTATTTTGCAAAGTAGAATGGGCAAAAATGTTACTCTCTGGATGTGCAAAACTAGTAGAGAAATCCCCAAAAAGACTTGCAGCTGTAATTGCAGCGAAAGGTGGTTCTACAAAGAATTGACTCAGGGGGGCTGAATACAAATGCACGCCACACTTTTCAGATATTTATTTGTAAAAAATTTTGAAAACCATCCTTCCATTTCACAATTATGTGCCTCTTTGTGTTGGTCTATGAGATAAAATCCCAATAAAATACATTTACGTTTTTTTTTGGTTGTAACATGACAAAATGTGGAAAATTTCAAAGGGTATGAATACTTTTTCAGAGCACTGTAAGTGTTCATGGATGCAAACAGTGTTTCCCTGCTTACCATTCAACGTGTAAAGGCCTCAGCATCCATGTGAACAAGGCCATAGCATGTCTTCTGCAATAAAGAGCCTGCCTGACAACAATTTTTAATTTGCTCACTTTAGTTCCACTTTAATAAAACATACTCTAAAAAAGAAAGCAAACTTTTTTGTTAAAATTAAGATTAAGTTTGTTGAAATGTTCTGCTGATCATTGCTTGCATATTGTGTATTGCAATCGTGATATCTCATTTGTGTTAACTACTTAACAATTATCACTAAAACACTTCCACATCATGGCTATGTGTGATCCCACAAAAGGCTATTTCACAAGCGGTGTGCACATGCTGTGCAGTGGTTTGCTTTGCGGCTGTATCATTATCAATTTTGCAGTGACAGGTGAACTGCCTGTAAAAATTTGCGATTGAGATTAATAGAGCCACACAAATGCTTGTTTAGCAGTTGTCATACAGCAGTTGTCATACAGCAATTAAAAACAGTAAGAAAAAATGCTTGTCAGCTGTTGTTATACTACCCTCTGAAAAAATGTTCCACTGCAGATCAATTTTTAGAGAGTGGTAGATTTGCTACCTGTCTGAAAGAACCCTTACTAAGAGGGGTTGACTGAAGCCTCTAAATATGCAACTGTAATGAGCCCATATGACTGAATTCTAGCTAAACTCTCAATGGCTGTACTAATGGGTGTGCTGCCCCTACTGGATTATAGAATTGTTATTATTCACTTTAGCTTTGTTTTTAAAGCATAATATCAAGTTGATAAACTTCTCTGAGAGGAAATTTCGAAAATGAAAAGCAGGGCAGAGAACACAATATCCAATTTTAATAAGTCATAATGTCATCACTTTTGTGTTTCAAATGAGTTATCGTTCTACAAGTTATTTTCTTCATCTTGATCTTGTTTTCACACTTAGAAAATATTCACAGTTCCTTTCCAATTCTAAAGTCAAGTGTCTTCTAATGTTTTACTATGAATGAATCTATATTCTTTTTGCTTTATAGAGCATGGTTCCATTTTCCCATACTGTCTACTAACTGTTAAAAAAGTACTCCAAAGAAAAAATATTGTAAATGAAAATATATTAATGCACATCTAAAGATTTAACATTTGTTTTAGTTTTGGATAGAGTCAGGAGGGGCTAGAAGATGTGTCATGTTTTACTGTTGTCTGTGTTCCTGGTAAGGAGATTCAACTTCTTTTTTTGTTTTGGTCTCTTTTGCTACTGGGACAGAAAGTAATTAAAATCCAACATTTTCAGTTGTCTTTGGAAAAAAAGTTAAGGGAACATCTTCAGGTGGGGGCAACTTTTCCAATGACAACTGTCCAAAAGGGGATTTCTCCTCACTTTCTTTTGTGTCTCCAAAACAGGAAGTGAGTGGATATACTGTATACACAAGAGAACACAGTCAGCAAAAATAAGATCGTTTTTAAAAGAAAAGATTTATTAAGAAGCATATCTTAGGTCAAGCTGCCTGCTGAGAGTTGGTTGAATAGGTACATTCTTGAATATCTATGTCACAGATCAGCTGCGGAGCTGATCTGTGAATTTCTGGTTGCATAAGTTTTTTTACCTTTTTGCTGCTATAGGTCTGCTGGCACCTGTGGTTCCACAAGCTTGTGCTCTGCTCTTGCTGCACTGACTGAGCAGCTATGGGTGTCGTCAGCTTCACCTGATGGTTAATCTTCCTCCCTTCCTGCTTCTTCCTGTCCAGCCTCCCATGTTTCTCCCTATTTAAATTCCACTCAGACCTGTTTCTGGTTATTTGAGCTATACACATTTGGACTCCATTCCTGCGCCCCTTCTGTGCAATCATTCCTTACCTGACTTCTCCTGGACTGATCTCTTGTGTACCAACATGGCTAGTTCTCCTGATTATGTTTGTCCACTGCCCGCCCTGACCTTGGCTTGTTATCAGGCTCTCCTTTTGCTTCATGCATCCATCCGTGCCTACACTGTCTCTTCGGGTACTCTCCTCGAGAGCAGGAGGAACCTGGTGGTCGTGACCTGGGGTCAGCATGAAGATAAGTCCAAACTCCGTGAGGGGGTCCCTGGCAGAATACCGGCTGGCCCTTAGATTCCACACCCTGGGGGATCCCATGTCATCTGCTCACCTGTGGGCTCACACCAGTAGCACCGTGACAAGGTACATCTACTGAACTTTCATGATGATAATAACAATATACAGTAGATGTCAACAAATGTTAAAAAGTTTCCAGGTGTTGTTGTGGTTTCCTAGTTTATTGTTTATTAGAAGCTGAAGTGTGAGAAGAACAGGTCATACCCATCCAATAAATAATATGTATTTATAAATGATGAAAGCTTTCAAATATACATTGAAATGTTAACATCAATGGGCTACATGAAAGCTTTTTTTTTTACAGTAGAATCTTTGTCTGCAGTACATCTATTTAAAAATAAAAGGAAAAACTGCGCTGCAGAGCAAAAAAGGTCAAAGGTAAAAGCTGCACACAAAATACACCAATATCTGTGTATACCATGAAAAATAAAAAATAAATAAAGTGCGCTAATTATATGAAAATACACACATAGATGTGAATACATGTGGGTGGTAGTAAAAACCACAATCTACTGAGAGCAAGTAAATGACTCCATGAGTGGTAGAAATATATAAGTGCAAAACATAAAAACTCAAATAAAAAGAAGAAACAAAAAATGTGTACATGTGAAGTACAATGATATTAATAGCGTGAAAATCTGAAAATCAAACAAACTCAGTCCATGGGTTCAAACATAAAAAGTTCATCAGTGAAAAAAAGCTTCCATCCACTATACAGCTCAGCAGCAACTAATCCCCCTATGAGTGGATTGACAAAGGAGAGAGATGTGCAGGATGGTGCAAATCCACTGACGGTGACTCCAATAAGTGAGAAAGTGATAAAGGTGGACTCTTACCCTCCGTGTTGGACCCCCTCCTTGGCAGGGTCTATCAGGCATGCAGATTTTTGCCCTCTGCAGGGACCGTGCAAGTACATCTATTTAGGGATGAGCAAATCTCCCTGGGTTTGATTTGTGGGGCTTTGTCAAAAGAGATAGCCCAGTAGAAATAAATATAGCGTAACAGAAACAATTGGTGTAGATAGCAATTCCTCTTAAAACTTACACCGGGGCAATCTTAACCGAGAAGGGAGGTGGGAGAGAGATCCCACACCACTATAACAGTCCACCAGTCTGTGATATCATTCCCTTTTTCTCCACTGGCCTTCTCATTGGGGGCCAACTCTTATGTTGAAGTGATCAGGTCCTTTTAAGAACTTATACAACCCCTGGCAAAAATTATGGAATCACCAGTCCCTGAGGATGTTCCTTCAGTTGTTTATTGTTGTAGAAAAAAAAAGCAGATCACAGACATGGCCAAAAACTAAAGGCATTTCAAATGGCAACTTTCTGGCTTTAAGAAACACTAAAAGAAATCAAGAAAAATAATTGTGGTGGCCAGTAACAGTTAGATTTATAGAACAAGCACAGGGAATAAATTATGGAATCACTAAATTCTGAGGAAAAAATGATGGAATCACCCTGTAAATTTTCATTACAAACACTAACACCTGCATCAGATTAAATCTGCTTGTTAGTATGTAGGTAAAGAGGGTAAATAATCACGCAGTGTTGCACAAGATGTTGGTTGTTCACAGTCGGCTGTGTCTAAAACATGGACCAAATACAAACAACATGGGAAGGTGGTTAAAGGCTATTATACTGGTAGACCAAGGAAGACATCAAAGCGTCAAGACAGAAAACTTAAAGCAATATGCCTTGAAAACAGAAAATGTACAACAAAACAAATGAGGAACAAATGGGAGGAAACTGGAGTCAACGTCTGTGACCGAACTGTAAGAAACCGCCTAAAGGAAATGGGATTTACATACAGAAAAGCTAAAAGAAAGCCATCTCTAACACCTAAACACAAAAAAACAAGGTTACAATGGGCTAAGGAAAGGCAATTGTGGACTGTGGATGATTGGATGAAAGTCATATTCAGTGATGAATCTCGAATCTGCATTGGGCAAGGTGATGATGCTGGAACTTTTGTTTGGTGCCGTTCCAATGAGATTTATGCAGATGACTGTCTGAGGAAAACATGCAAATTTCCACAGTCAATTATGATATGGGGCTGCATGTCAGGTAAAGGAATTGGGGAGATGGCTGTCATTAAATCTGCAATAAATGCACAGGTTTACATTGAAATTTTGGACACTTTTCTTATCCCATCTATTGAAAGGATGTTTGGGGATGATGAAATCATTTATCAAGATGATAATGCATCTTGCCATAGAGCAAACACTGTGAAAAAAATCCTTTAAGAAAGACACATAAGGTCAATGTCATGGCCTGCAAACAGTCTGGATCTCAATCCAATTGAAAATCTGTGGTGGAAGTTAAAGAAAATGGTCCATGACAAGGCTCCAACCTGCAAAGATGATTTGGCAACAGCAATCAGAGAAGGCTGGAGCCAGATTGATGAAGAGTACTGTTTATCACTCATTAAGTCAATGCCTCAGAGACTGCAAGCAGTTATAAAAGCCAGAGGTGGTGCAACAAAGTACTAGTGATGTGTTGGAGTGTTATTTTGTTTGTTTTTCATGATTCCATAATTTTTTCCTCAGAGTTGAGTGATTCCATAATTTATTCCCTGTGCTTGTTCTATAAATCTAACTGTTACTGGCCACCACAATTATTTTTCTTGATTTCTTTTAGTGTTTCTTAAAGCCAGAAAGTTGCCATTTGAAATGCCTTTAGTTTTTGGCCATGTCTGTGATCTGCTTTTTTTCTACAACAATAAACAACTGAAGGAATATCCTCAGGGACTGGTGATTCCATAATTTTTGCCAGGGGTTGTACATGCACTCTGTGTTATTTGCAGATAGCATTGTCCTTTCCATTTGTAAAGGACCCCTTAGAATGGGACTTTTATAGACCACCAACTCATGAGATAAAAAATGTATTTTAAAAGTACTTGCTTGCTGCTGGGACCCATTTACATGCATTCACTCCTTCTATAACAGGAGATTACTAGGTATACTCCTCTACCAATAGCTGACCCTGTGCTGATTGGAGTAGTTATTCCACTCAGTGGGAGTTTCTGCAGTGACTGTGGGATTGTCCGGCTCCGACCCTTCAGGTCTTCCTTGCTTTGGCTATTCATCTTTGGCCACATATCCTTACCTCTGCACCACAAGGCACCTATTGTGCAGGTCACATCCATTCTGCTTCTCCCCTCTGTGCTTGGCAGCAGTCAGCTCAGGAAATAAATGGTGCCAACATGTACCATGGGTGCTCTTTATAGACGTGTCCTCCTCTGATCACCAGTTATAGATGGAAGTAATAATATAAAAGATTCTTTGCTAGGGCCTATTACACAGAGAGGTTCCCCTTGCTGACCATTCGGTTTCATTTGACGGAGAGTTCCTGTTGCCCTCCCACTGTGAAGAGATTGATGGTGTTGTCCCCACTGAATGGATTTCCACATAGAGGCTGGTTTAAAGCTTGCCTTTGGTAAGCGTGCATTTTTATAGGTGGCGGATTTTTCACTGGGTGCTTGCTGATGAACTTTTCAATCACCATCCGTGTATTTATTTGATCCCAAGGATTTTCCTTCTCGCAGTCATCGTTATTTAATTTTTATTCATTTTTTTTCATTTTGTTATTTTAAGTCACTAATGGTTTTCACTTATCACAATTTGGTTTGGACTATATATTACACTGTGTGTGTTTTTCATTTACAAACTGTGTTGTACTTTTAATGATTAGTTTTTATTAATTGTGGCGGTTTGCGGTTTATTCACATTCATATAATTTATCTGTTAGCGCGGTTCTTTTGATTATTTTGATATATGTATTTTAAAAGTATACTTTAAAAAAGACATACAAATGTCTACAACATACATAGATACAAATAATACATTCCATACAAAATCAGAACAAAAAAGTGTATACAGATATAAATACTAAACATACTCTCCTGGGGGTGGTGTACCCCAATACCCGACGCGTTTCCGGTATTCTGATACCTTCATCAGGGGTTTGAGAGTTGTAAGTATTTTTAAGTATATAGGTTCCAGTAGAGTGACTTCATGTTCAAGCAGCACATGTGGCCCCCAAGGTCAAATGACATGTTGCATAGGCGCCAGACCCAAAGACCCAGGTATGTTGGGAAAGCCAAAAAGGGGGTAAGTGTTCATTGGAGCCTATGAAATACAGGCTACATGACGAGGGAATAAATGTCCAAAAGCAGTCCCCCCATGGTTGTCTCCTGTGTAATGCCCTTGTAATGTCAGGGTCTGACGTGGGGTGCCTTCCCGCTGATTAGAGCACTTTTATCAAACAAAAACTCTTGTTCAATCATTTAGCTGCTTAGGCAAATATGATTGAGAAAAAAATACTGATAAGTAATTTTTTGGCACATGAACAGGTAGCTGACAGCAGCTTTTATAACCATTAGAAACCATTTAGAGCCCACCACACTTCTAAAAACCACCAAATATCACCTTAATCTTACCTTTCCCTTATTGACTCAAAGAAATATAATTTTTTTTAGGGGAAATAAATACACTCAGTTTTGTTAATTCCAACATGAAATCAATCAAGGCAAATTCAGATGCTCTTGACTAGGAATTATATTTGGGATTGGGTTGAGCATGATTTTGACTCAAATTCAGTTTCTGTCATTCAGTTGCTCCCATTTCAGCTAGTAGAGTCACTTCACCAACTTTGTGGCCTGTGATACAACACAGTGGCAGGTACTCAGCCTTTATTTTATACCAAAAAGGCCATCCACCAGCATGAGATAGCTAATGTCTCTGAGTCACTTGAGTACATGATCAGTGTCCACGTGTCCACAGACACATGGCAGGGATGTTACATTTCATACTGTGTACATTTTCTGGTGTCTGGGTAGGATGCAGGACAGGAGACATTATTGGAGCTAGTGGGCCACCCTGGTGGTCCTGCAACTTGGTGAGCACAGCACAGCCAACTCTACTCTTCAATGAACTCATCCAGTGACTTCTCTGAACCACCAGAGATGGGCCTAACGACCCCCTGTTCGGTTTGCAGCAGAACTTTCGAAAATCACAAATGTTTGGAACCAAATAACAAACCCCATTGAAGTCTATGGGACCCGAACTTGAAGACTTATATGCAAGTAATTAGGCATACAATGGTAATGGGGGTCCGGGTACTGCCCTGGGGGACATGTATCAATGAAAAACATTTAGTAAAAAAAATAATTTTTAAATGAGCAGTGATTTACCAATGCTTAAAGTGAAACCATGAAAATGAGAAATAACAAAAAAAAATAAAATTCCTTTAAATAAAGTGCCTGGGGGGCCCTCTTAGTCTGCCTGTAATGCGGCACATCTGTATTGCGTATAGAGCCCACTACAGCAAAAATTACATTTATAAAGGCAAAAAAATGACATTTTCCTTTCAAGCTTTCTTTATTAACGGCTTGGGGAGCCGGTCTGTATGATGAGGCCACAATTTTGTCCACTTGGAATATAATTAGAGATTTTTTGGATAAATTCTGGTGTCTCTTTTGCAGACTTTGGATAGAAGTAACAGGTGCGGAAAAATTTGGCTTTGGGTCTTGGTGGAGCCTTTACACAGTAACCCTATAGAGGTAATCTTGATGAAAGCAAGAATTGGCCTTGCTGTCAAAAATTGAAATGATATGCACCTGTCAAACAGGTGCAGAAAAATTGGTCTTTGGGTGTTGGTGGTGCCCTCACACCGTAACCCTATAGAGGTACTCTTGATGAAAGTAAGAAGTGGCCTTGCTGTCAAAAATTTAAATGATATGCACCTGTCAAACAGTTGTGGAAAAATTGGTCTTTGGGTGTCAATGGTGCCTTTTTCACTGCAAGCCTATAGAGGTACTGTTGATGAAAGCAAGAATTGGCCTTGCTGTCAAAAATTTAAATACTATACATCTGTCAAACAGGTGCAGAAAAACTGGTCTTTGGGTGTCGGTGGTGCCTTCACACCGTAACCCTATAGAGGTACTTTTGATGAGAGAAAGAATTGGCCTTGCTGTCAAAAATTTAAATGATATGCACCTGGTCTTTGGGTGTTGGTGATGCCTTCACACCATAACCCTATAGAGGTACACTTGATGAAAGCAAGAATTGGCCTTGCTGTCATAAATTTAAATGATATGCACCTGTCAAACAGGTGTGGAAAAATTGGCCCTTGGGTGTTTATTGTGCCCATGAAACCTACACCAAAAAATGTCTTCCAGATTAAATCAACACCCACAAAGTTAGGCAGCCTAGACAGTGTTTCAGGGATTCCAGATCCAGAAAGCCCTTAATTAGCGACATCAGCATCATGGGGCTTGATAGCTGCTGCTAATTCAGGACTGATTCATTTTGATAAATGTCAGCTGGTCCACGGAGTCTGTGTACAGACGCGCTCTCTTATCTCTCACAAAACCTCTTTAAGGTGTCTTCATCTTCTGCTCCCTCTGTGGGGACGGGATAAGCTCTGAGACTTCCTCCTTGTAACGGTGGTCAAGGAGGGTTTCCAACCAATAGTGATCCTTCTCCTTGATGCCACCTATTCTCTAGTCCTTTTGCAGGCTTTGAAGAATGAAGGAGCCCATGTAATGCAAGTTTGTAAAGGCATTAGCTGTGTATGATGGCCTGAAATGGCTACAGACTCTTCTGGCCTGCTTTAGCAGATATTCCAACCCTAGGTACCTGATTAAAAAATGCTGCACTACAAAATTGAGGACATGTGCCAGGCATGGCACATGTGTCAACTTTCCCTGTCTAAGCAACCATGCTTGCTAGAACATGTGTTAACAGTAACGTGAACCTTGCGGCTGACTGCCTTGCCCAATGACGCCACAACATTTCCTTCCACATGATGGTAGAGAGCTGGAATGTAAAAGAGAAAGGAATACTGTGCTGACAACCCAAAATATTTAAAGCAGCCAGCACAGCAAGAGACAAGATTGAACAGCAAAGTTTTAAAGATATGTGCACCGCTAAAAGTGAAAGGTCTCTGAATGTCTACAGGACAATAAAATATGTCCATCAATAGGAAACAGTGTAATATATATATATATATATATATATATATATATATATATATATATATATACACACACACAGTATTTTTGTAAATATTTTATTATATCTTTTCATGTGACAACACTGAAAAAATTAAACTTTTCTACAATGTAAAGTAGTGAGTGTACAGCTTGTATAACAGTGTAAATTTGCTGTTCCCTCAAAATAACCCAAAACAATTTTTCCTCCCCACTGTCATGTGACTCTATAGTGTTACAAGGTCTCGGGTGTGAATAGGGAGCAGGTGTATTAATTTGATGTTATCACTCTTACTGGTCACAGGAAGTTCAACATGTCACCTCATGGCAAAGAACTCTCTGAGGATCTGAAAAAAGAATTGTTTTTTGTGAGATACTGTAAATATAATATATATATATATATATATATATATATATATATATATATATATAAAATGACGTTGTACGTAAATATATACTAAATTAATAAACATCAAAGTAGATATGATGTGATAAAATTAAAAAATATAACCAAAGGAAAAACAATTAAAAAACAAAATCAAAAATAAGTTCACATAAGTGCAAAGTAAGTGTTGAAGTGCATCCAAAAAAGGAGGGTAAGTCCTTATGGTATCAGCAGGAATCACATAGGGATTGCATGTGTGAAGAAAGCAACCACCACCAACTTTGAGAAGGCTTTCCGGAACGTATGTACTCAGAAAGGCAGACGCCCATTCTGTCGCCAAGGCTATATATCTACACCAATGAGATGGAACATCCATGCCTCTTACTCCTGGGAAGAATGAGAGATGATCCCTCTGTCCCTTAAAAAGCTCAGTGTAGTAAAACCGATCAGGGGTGGCAGCCTCACATAAAGGATGGGTCAAGTATACACTCATACGGTTTAACCAAAAAGGAAACAAAGGCTCCACATAGTGTAAAACCGTAGGTGTAACAAAAATTTATTTTAAAAGCAGGAACACTCACATTTGGATGAGTAAAAAACGCTTGTAGGAATATTCAATGGCAGTAAAATAAGTGGAAAAATATATCCAAAGGAAAAACAATTAAAAAACAAAATAAAAAATAAGTCCACATAAGTGCAAAATAAGAGTTAAAGTGAATCCAAAAAAGGAGGGTAAGTCCTTATGGTAATAAATATATTGTCAGAAACCATGAACCAGACCGAGACAGAAGTACAGTAAAATCACACTTGTTTATTAATAAAAATAAAGGTAAATAGAGTAAGCGTAGTCAAAGCATAGCCAGAGTCCAGTATCCGGATCGGGTAGTCAGCCAAGCCAGAGTTCAGTAACCAGATCGGGTAATCAACCAAGCCAGAGTTCAGTAACCAGATCGGGTAATCAGCCAGGCCAGAAGACAGGGATTCAAGTAGAGGAACAGCAAGCAGGATAAGGAGCCAGAAGGGATGTCAGCAAAACCAGTCTTTAACAGGAGCAAAGGAGAAGGTTTCTTGTGATGTGACCAAGGCGAAGGCAGGAATGAAGTGACCTGGATGTCTTTAAGTAGGCAGGACTGACGAGCAGATCCGCAACAGCTGGTTAACTGTGGAGATAGAAGAGAGCTGGCAATTAGCCGACAGCTGAGTGGCCAGCTTAGAGAAGGAAGGGCTGAGCCAGCCCAGACAGATATATATGTCACCATTTGAAGAGACAAACAGAATGGTGGGCCCAAATGAGCCAGGTATTAGTGACATGATCCCTCTTGTGCTCCTGCTGGAGCACACACCACATGTTGTAATACATTGGGCACTGGAGGCACAGAAGCAGGAGGAAGAGGAGAACTTCCTGCTGGCTGAAGAAGAGGGTTAGGGTGTTGAAGGTGAGGAGGACATGTAACAGGCTTCCAGGAGTATGTTTCACCCCTTCCAAACTCTGCATATTGTCTGTGGGTGGGGTGAGATCGTTGAGGACACTGAGGACGCTCAGCGACACAGAGGACTTGGGGTACTTTGCTGCAGGCAATTTGTGGCAAATCAGCTGAAATGCCTGCACCAGAACCCCAGAATGTGGACCATATTGGGGAGGGACCATTTCTGGTCTCTCCCTGATACATCCCAAATGGGAGAAAATCATCACTTGGCAGATGTTCTGCAGCAGTTTTCCTGTGGCAAGTATAGCATCAGAGAAGTTGTTCAGTAAAATAGGTGCTTTTGTGACAAAGAGACACATTTGCCTGTTCCCTGACAAAGTTAACTAGCTTACTTTTATAATAAATTAATCAGTCCTGTATTAACAATGATACAAAACCCCTGTAGCTGATGCTAATGATTAATTTTTGCTTGGAGTATGGCCACAAAAAATTATCATACCTTACACTATTACCTGCCACCACTACCAGTTCCTGTCACCTCTGCTGGTCTGCCACCATTACCAGTTTCTCCCATCACTTCTGGCCTGACACTATTGCCATCTCCTGCTTTCATTACCAGCTTCTTCCAGCACTACTAGCCCAGCTCCTTACAATGCTGCTGGCCTGCAATCATTACCAGCTTCTTTGACTGCTGTTGGCCTGCCACCAATACTAGCACTTGTCATTGTTGCTGGCCTGCCACAATTACCATTTCAGCCACCATTACTAGTATCTTTCACTGCTGCTTGCTAGCCACTATTACCAGCTCCTTCCACCACTTCTTTCCTGCCACCATTGCTGCTTGCCTGACACTATTACTAGCTCCTTCCACCACTGCTGGCTGGCCACCAATACCAGTTCCTTCCAATGCCGTTGGCCTGCCAGCTTCACCAGCTCTTATCAGCTTTACTTGTCTGCCACCATTACCAGCTATTACCTTTGCTACTTATGGTCATCATCATCCCTTGCCACCATTATTATTTACTCCCACACTGCTGGCCTACCAGCATTACCAACTCATGTAATCACTGCTGGCTTGTCACCATTACCATCTCCTCCCTCCTGTGTTGGTCTGCCCCATAACCAGCTCCTTCCACTGCTGTTGGTCTGCCACAATTACCAGACTCTCGGCCTTTCTTGTTCTCTTCCAGTGCTTCATCACTGTAAAAGAGTCAGATAAAATTTTCTGCAGCTGGGCCTCAACTGAATTTAAAAAAAAAAAATTCTACATGATAAATACTATGTTGCACCTCAAAGTTTGTAGGCTATTATGGTGATCATGTACTAAAATAGTGCTGCACATAATGTTTCTACAGCTGGGCCTCAGCTGCAAAATGTCTAATGTTTGCTGAAGGGTAAATCTTGCTCTGTGTATCATAGTTTTCACTGCCTTTGCAATCCAAATTATTTGTGGCTATTGCCTCTATGAAATAGTGTATCTGCATTGTGATTTCTTGAAAAAAACCTCTCTAGTTTGGCGCTGTTAAAGCGGAGTTCCAGGCTAAAATCAAACTAGGTGTAAACTGATTGAGCACCCCACCCCCCTCATTTTTTGGATATCCCTTTATGTGGGAGGGGGCGTTTTGTACCTTTTTTTTTGTTTTTCCAGCAGGACTTCCATCCTACCTGGCAACGGCGAGGTAGGTCATCACGATGTTTGCATCAGCCCCTCCTCCTTTCCCCGCTGCCGGGACCTGTGTGTGTCCCAGAGGACAACAGGGCCATTCAGAAAGTGCAGTGTGACTCGCGCATGCACAGTAGGAAACTGGCAGTGAAGCCTGAAAGCTTCACTGCCAGTTTCCCTTAGCTGCCATTTGGCAGATGGCATAGCTCTGATGAAGAGGGGACGTTCCCTTCGAAACGCGTTAGCTGATTGTGATGCCTGTGCGTTCCTCCACGATCCTTGGAAGGTTTCGCTCATCCTAAGTCGCATGTTGTTTGTCGGTGCACTTTCATGTTGTGCCTCCTCTACCAATTGCTTGTGAGTTGTTTCATTTTACTATTTGTATTCAATAAATGTTTTTAAAGGTAATGCACAAGGCTGGTGCGCCCCTGTTTCTCTTTTCTTTTGTCCGCTGATGGGGACACTGATGTAAGGAGGGACTCCACTGATGGGGACACAGATGAAAGGAGGGACTCTGCTGATGGGGACACAGATGTAAGGAGGGACTTCACTGATGGGGACACAGATGTAAGGAGGGACTCCGCTGATAGGGACACAAATGTGATGAGGACTCCTCAGCTGGGGACACAGATGTGAGGAGGGCTCCTCTGCTGAGGGCACCTTATGTAAGGAGGGACTCCGCTGGGGACACTGATGTAAGGACGGACTCTGCTGGGGGTGCTTAATGTAAGGACGGACTCCGCTGGGTGCACCTGATGTAATGACGGACTCTGTTGGGGCACCTGATGTAAGGACAGACTCCGCTGGGGGCACCTGATGTAAGGACGGACTCCGCTGGGGGCACCTGATGTAAGGATGGACTCCGCTGGGGGCACCTGATGTAAGGACAGACTCCGCTGGGTGCATCCGATGAAAGGACGGACTCTGCTGGAGGCACCTGATGAAAGGACGGACTCTGCTGGGGGCACCTGATGTAAGGATGGACTCTGCTGGGGGCACCTGATGGCAACTGGGAGCAGGCAATGTGGCAGGCGACTTGGCAGGTGACACGCTCAGGGCTCCCACTGATTATGCATTACGGTGAGTTGAATAACTTCATTTTATATTACAATGTAATAATAGAAACAATGTGCTTCAATCATGCTGACACCATAACAACCATGGATTCTATTGTTGTGTAGGATCTGGGCCTGCTGTCCCTCCATCCCTCTCTCCCTCTCTTCCTCCCTCTCCCTCATTCATCTCACACGCCCTTGGAGCCACACCCCTTTAACCACTTGACGACCGCCTCACGCCGATTTACGTCGGCAAGGTGGCACGGACAGGCAAAATCACGTACATATACGTGATTTGCCTTCCGCGGGTGGGGGGTCCGATCGGACCCCCCCGGTGCCCGAGGCGGTCGTCTTTTGTCCAGCGGCGATCAGAGGTGAGGGGGAGGCCATCCGTTCGTGGCCCCCCCCCTCGCGTTTGCCGCCGGCCAATCACATCATTCCTTTGCTGCTGTATGCTAAACAGCAGCAAAGGAAATGATGTCATCTCTCCTCGGCTCGGTAATTTCCGTTCCGGCCAGAGGAGAGAAGACAGGTATGTGAGTGCACAACACTACACACACACAGTAGAACATGCCAGGCACACAAAACACCCCGATCCCCCCCCCCGATCGCCCCCCGATCCCCCCCCAATCACCCCCCCCTGTCACAAACTGACACCAGCAGTTTTTTTGCTTTTTTTGTTTTTTTTTCTGATTACTGCATTGGTGTCAGTTTGTGACAGTTACAGTGTTGGGACAGTTAGTATTACCCCCCTGTAGGTCTAGGATACCCCCCTAACCCCCCCTAATAAAGTTTTAACCCCTTGATCACCCCCTGTCACCAGTGTCGCCAAGTGATCATTTTTCTGATCGCTGTATTAGTGTCACTGATGACGCTAGTTAGGGACCTAAATATTTAGGTTCGCCGTCAGCGTTTTATAGCAACAGGGACCCCCATATACTACCGAATAAATGTTTTAACCCCTTGATTGCCCCCTAGTTAACCCTTTCACCACTGATCACGTATAACTGTTACGGGTGACGCTGGTTAGTTTTTTTTTTTTTATAGTGTCAGGGCACCCGCCGTTTATTACCGAATAAAGGTTTAGCCCCCTGATCGCCCGGCGGTGATATGCGTCGCCCCAGGCAGCGTCAGATTAGCGCCAGTACCGCTAACACCCACGCACGCAGCATACGCCTCCCTTAGTGGTATAGTATCTGATCGGATCAATATCTGATCCGATCAGATCTATACTAGCGTCCCCACCAGTTTAGGGTTCCCAAAAACACAGTGTTAGCGGGATCAGTCCAGATACCTGCTAGCACCTGCGTTTTGCCCCTCCGCCCGGCCCAGCCCAAGTGCAGTATCGATCGATCACTGTCACTTACAAAACACTAAACGCATAACTGCAGCGTTCGCAGAGTCAGGCCTGATCCCTGCGATCGCTAACAGTTTTTTTGGTAGTATTTTGTGAACTGGCAAGCACCAGCCCCAAGCAGCGTCAGATTAGCGCCAGTACCGCTAACACCCACGCACGCACCGTGCACCTCCCTTAGTGGTATAGTATCTGAACGGATCAATATCTGATCCGATCAGATCTATACTGGCGTCCCCAGCAGTTTAGGGTTCCCAAAAACGCAGTGTTAGCGGGATCAGCCCAGATACCTGCTAGCACCTGCATTTTGCCCCTCCACCCGGCCCAGCCCACCCAAGTGCAGTATCGATCGATCACTGTCACTTACAAAACACTTAACGCATAACTGCAGCATTCGCAGAGTCAGGCCTGATCCCTGCGATCGCTAACAGTTTTTTTGGTAGCTTTTTATTGAACTGGCAAGCGCCAGCGGCCTAGTACACCCCGGTCGTAGTCAAACCAGCACTGCAGTAACACTTGGTGACGTGGCGAGTCCCATAAGTGCAGTTCAAGCTGGTGAGGTGGCAAGCACAAGTAGTGTCCCGCTGCCACCAAGAAGACAAACACAGGCCCGTCGTGCCCATAGTGCCCTTCCTGCTGCATTCGCCAATCCTAATTGGGAACCCACCGCTTCTGCAGCGCCCGTACTTCCCCCATTCACATCCCCAACCAAATGCAGTCGGCTGCATGAGAGGCATTTTCTTTATGTCCTCCCGAGTACCCCTACCCAACGAACCCCCAAAAAAGATGTCGTGTCTGCAGCAAGCGCGAATATAGGCGTGACACCCTCTATTATTGTCCCTCCTGTCCTGACAATCCTGGTCTTTGCATTGGTGAATGTTTTGAACGCTACCATTCATTAGTTGAGTATTAGCGTAGGGTACAGCATTGCACAGACTAGGCACACTTTCACAGGGTCTCCCAAGATGCCATCGCATTTTGAGAGACCCGAACCTGGAACCGGTTACCGTTATAAAAGTTAGTTACAAAAAAAGTGTAAAAAAAAAAAAAAATATATAAAATAAAAAAAAATAGTTGTCGTTTTATTGTTCTCTCTCTCTCTAGTCTCTCTCTCTTGTTCTGCTCTTTTTTACTGTATTCTATTCTGCAATGTTTTATTGTTATTATGTTTTATCACGTTTGCTTTTCAGGTATGCAATTTTTTATACTTTACCGTTTACTGTGCTTTATTGTTAACCATTTTTTTGTCTTCAGGTACGCCATTCACGACTTTGAATGGTTATACCAGAATGATGCCTGCAGGTTTAGGTATCATCTTGGTATCATTCTTTTCAGCCAGCGGTCGGCTTTCATGTAAAAGCAATCCTAGTGGCTAATTAGCCTCTAGACTGCTTTTACAAGCTGTGGGAGGGAAAGCCCCCCCCACCATCTTCCGTGTTTTTCTCTGGCTCTCCTGTCTCAACAGGGAACCTGAGAATGCAGCCGGTGATTCAGCCAGCTGACCATAGAGCTGATCAGAGACCAGAGTGGCTCCAAACATCTCTATGGCCTAAGAAACCGGAAGCTACGAGCATTTTATGACTTAGATTTTGCCGGATGTAAATAGCGCCATTGGGAAATTGGGGAAGCATTTTATCACACCGATCTTGGTGTCATCAGATGCTTTGAGGGCAGAGGAGAGATCTAGAGTCTAATAGACCCCAATTTTTTCAAAAAAGAGTACCTGTCACTACCTATTGCTATCATAGGGGATATTTACATTCCCCGAGATAACAATAAAAATGATTAAAAAAAAAAAAAATGAAAGGAACAGTTTAAAAATAAGATAAAAAAGCAAAAAAAATAATAAAGAAAAAAAAAAAAAAAGCACCCCTGTCACCCCCTGCTCTCGCGCAAAGGCGAACGCAAGCGGCGGTCTGTCGTCAAACGTAAACAGCAATTGCACCATGCATGTGAGGTATCGCCGTGAAGGTCAGATCGAGGGCAGTAATTTTTGCAGTAGACCTCCTCTGTAAATCTAAAGTGGTAACCTGTAAAGGCTTTTAAAGGCTTTTAAAAATGTATTTATTTTGTTGCCACTGCACGTTTGTGCGCAATTTTAAAGCATGTCATGTTTGGTATCCATGTACTCGGCCTAAGATCATCTTTTTTATTTCATCAAACATTTGGGCAATATAGTGTGTTTTTTCCCCAAAAAATGCGTTTGAAAAATCGCTGCGCAAATACTGTGTGAAAAAAAAAAATGAAACACCCACCATTTTAATCTGTAGGGCATTTGCTTTAAAAAAATATATAATGTTTGGGGGTTCAAAGTAATTTTTTGCAAAAAAAAAAAAACTTTTTCATGTAAACAATGAGTGTCAGAAAGGGCTTTTTCTTCAAGTGGTTAGAAGAGTTGGTGATGTGTGACATAAGCTTCTAAATGTTGTGCATAAAATGCCAGGACAGTTCAAAACCCCCCCAAATGACCCCATTTTGGAAAGTAGACACCCCAAGCTATTTGCTGAGAGGCATGTCGAGTCCATGGAATATTTTATATTGCGACACAAGTTGCGGGAAAGAGACAAATTTTTTTCTTTTTTTTTTTTGCACAAAGTTGTCACTAAATGATATATTGCTCAAACATGCCATGGGAATATGTGAAATTACACCCCAAAATACATTCTGCTGCTTCTCCTGAGTACGGGGATACCACATGTGTGAGACTTTTTGGGAGCCTAGCCGCGTACGGGACCCCGAAAACCAAGCACCGCCTTCAGGCTTTCTAAGGGCGTAAATTTTTGATTTCACTCTTCACTGCCTATCACAGTTTCGGAGGCCATGGAAAGCCCAGGTGGCACAAAACCCCCCCAAATGACCCCATTTTGGAAAGTAGACACCCAAAGCTATTTGCTGAGAGGTATAGTGAGTATTTTGCAGACCTCACTTTTTGTCACAAAGTTTTGAAAATTGAAAAAAGAAAAAAAAAAAAGTTTTTTCTTGTCTTTCTTCATTTTCAAAAACAAATGAGAGCTGCAAAATACTCACCATGCCTCTCAGCAAATAGCTTGGGGTGTCTACTTTCCAAAATGGGGTCATTTGGGGGGGTTTTGTGCCACCTGGGCATTCCATGGCCTCCGAAACTGTGATAGGCAGTGAAGAGTGAAATCAAAAATTTTCACCCTTAGAAATCCTGAAGGCGGTGCTTGGTTTTCGGGGCCCCGTACGCGGCTAGGCTCCCAAAAAGTCCCACACATGTGGTATCCCCATACTCAGGAGAAGCAGCTAAATGTATTTTGGGGTGCAATTCCACATATGCCCATGGCCTGTGTGAGCAATATATCATTTAGTGACAACTTTGTGCAAAAAAAAGTGTCACTTTCCCGCAACTTGTGTCAAAATATAAAATATTCCATGGACTCAATATGCCTCTCAGCAAATAGCTTGGGGTGTCTACTTTCCAAAATGGGGTCATTTGGGGGGGTTTTGTGCCACCTGGGCATTCCATGGCCTCCGAAACTGTGATAGGCAGTGAAGAGTGAAATCAAAAATTTACACCCTTAGAAATCCTGAAGGCGGTGCTTGGTTTTTGGGGCCCCATACGCGGCTAAGCTCCCAAAAAGTCCCACACATGTGGTATCCCCATACTCAGGAGAAGCAGCTGAATGTATTTTGGGGTGCAATTCCACATAGGCCCATGGCCTGTGTGAGCAATATATCATTTAGTGACAACTTTTTGTAATTTTTTTTTTTTTTTGTCATTATTCAATAACTTGGGATAAAAAAAATAAATATTCAATGGGTTCAACATGCCTCTCAGCAATTTCCTTGGGGTGTCTACTTTCCAAAATGGGGTCATTTGGGGGGGTTTTGTACTGCCCTGCCATTTTAGCACCTCAAGAAATGACATAGGCAGTCATAAACTAAAAGCTGTGTAAATTACAGAAAATGTACTCTAGTTTGTAGAAGCGAAAACTTTTGCGCAAACCAATAAATATATGCTTATTGACATTTTTTTTACCAAAGACATGTGGCCGAATACATTTTGGCCTAAATGTATGACTGAAATTGAGTTTATTGGATTTTTTTTATAATAAAAAGTAGAAAATATCATTTTTTTTCAAAATTTTCGGTCTTTTTCCGTTTATAGCGCAAAAAATAAAAACTGCAGAGGTGATCAAATACCATCAAAAGAAAGCTCTATTTGTGGGAAGAAAAGGACGCAAATTTCGTTTGGGTACAGCATTGCATGACCGCGCAATTAGCAGTTAAAGCGACGCAGTGCCAAATTGGAAAAAGACCTCTGGTCCTTAGGCAGCATAATGGTCCGGGGCTCAAGTGGTTAAGCCACGCCCACTATTTTGCTGAAACCATGCCCATTTTCACCAAGTGGAGGGGTCAAAAAGGAAGGGCGGGGTCTGATGCCCCCATCCTAAAACTTCACCAGCCGCCACTGCCACCTACTAAAAGTGCTACAACACTGTGGATGAAGTTGTTTCATTATTTGGCTGGCTTCTTCCTGTGAAACCATGCTCTGTGTCTCCTAGCTTGTGACGTATCCCACTGCCCCAGCAGTTTAAAGTATGTGTTGCTATTGTCTCTATGAAATAGTGCACCCAAATTGTGGTTTCTTGATTAAAACCCATCTGGTCTTTCCCTGTGAAAGTGCTTAAACATTTTGCATACACCCTAATATTACATTTTTATATAAAGCTGCATGGTGTCCTGCCTGTCGGCCCTGTGTAGTGTGTTGCGGTGGAGAGAGATAGATAGACAGAGAGACAGTGTCATTTGATTTAAGTTAGATAGAGTAGGCAGGTTGAGTCAGTTAGCTGCACTTGCAGTGTATTGTGTATATATATATGCATCCCAGGTGTTATATATATATATATATATATATATATATATATATATATACACACACTGTATTCAGTTTAGCTAGATCCTGTTCTTCTCTTCCTAATATACTGACAGGCAGGCAGGTGTTTTTACAGTATTTCCAGTTACTGTACTGTGTACCCTGCACAGTTGCACCTACAGTATAGCTACCTGAAGCCAGGTGCTTGTGTGGGCTCTTGACGTATTTCCAGTTACTGTACTGTGTACCCTGCACAGTTGCACCTACAGTATAACTACCTGAAGCAAGGTGCTTGTGTAGGCTCTTGACGTATTTCCAGTTACTGTACTGTGTACCCTGCTCAGTTGCACCTACAGTATAACTACCTGAAGCCAGGTGCTTGTGTGGGCTCTTGACGTATTTCCAGTTACTGTACTGTGTACCCTGCACAGTTGCACCTACAGTATAACTACCTGAAGCAAGGTGCTTGTGTAGGCTCTTGATGTATTTCCAGTTACTGTACTGTGTATCCTGCACAGTTGCACCTACAGTATAACTACCTAAAGCCAGGTGCTTGTGTAGGCTCTTGACGGATTTCCAGTTACTGTACTGTGTACCCTGCACAGCTGCACCTACAGTATAACTACCTGAAGCCAGGTGCTTGTGTAGGCTCTTGACGTATTTCCAGTAACTGTGCTGTGTACCCTGCACAGTTGCACCTACAGTATAACTACCTGAAGCAAGGTGCTTGTGTAGGCTCTTGACGTATTTCCAGTTACTGTACTGTGTACCCTGCACCAGGAGGATGCCCAGCGTTTTGAAGGCTCCGATGATGGTACTTAGCTAGAGGAAGGCAGTAACGTGAGCCCAGACAGAAGGGGTGCCCAAGAAGGACAGCAATCTGGCAGTCATGTTCCCCTTGCTGCAGCATACTGCCAGGTTTTCTCCAGTGATGAGGAGGGAGGGGATGATGGGGTCACTGACTCAATGTGGGTGCCTGATAGGAGAGAGGAGGAGGAGGAGCAGGCACATCACCAACGAGGCAGGATGCCCTCCAGGGGCCAGCCTAAGGGCAGCACACTGACTGCACACCACAGAGCTCCGCATGTGCAGGGCGCTGATGTCTCTGCGCGTTATTCCAAAAGTTCTTTAGTGTGGGCCTTTTTTGAGATGAGTGCATCAGATCCCACCGCTGCTATTTGCAACATATGTCTCAAGCGTATCTCACATGGCCAAAACATCTCCCGCTTGGGCACTACATGCTTGACCAAACATATGTTGACCTGCCATGCAGTTCGTTGGCAAGCATACCTAAAAGACCCACACCAAAGAACAAAGAGGACCTCTCCTTGCTCCTCAACAGCTGGGATCTCCAACCCCACTATACCTTCAGTCCTCTCTGAGACCTGCACTGAGAGGAATGAAGGTGTAGAATTAGGTGTGTCACAGCCAAGTACTTGCAGGCAATCTGCTATCGGTACACCGACGTTAGATTGTACCAGGCAAATTTCCCTGCCCCAGCTGCTGCACTGCAGAAAGAAGTTTGCTCCCAGCCATCCACATGCCCAGCAGTTGAATGCTAGCTTGGCAAAATTGCTAGCACTTCAACTGCTACCTTTTCAGTTGGTAGACTCTGCCCCATTCCATGAGTTTGTGGAATGTACGGTTCCTCAGTGGCAGGTTCCCAAACGCCACTTTTTCTCACGGAAGGCTCTCTACCGGCATGTGGAAGGCAATGTCTTGGCCTCGCTGGACAGGGTGGTCAGCGGTAAGGTGCATATTATTGCTGATTCATGGTCCAGCAGGCATAGACAGGGACGTTGCTGGCAGCTGGGAAGGATGCAGGACAAGGTGCAGTAGTGTTGGAGGTTGTTCCGCCACCACACCTCCAAAATGCCACTACTGGTGATTCTGACACACCTCTCTCCTCTACCCCCTCCTCTTCTTCTTCCTCCATGGCCTCTTCCTGTGCTTTGTCCTCGGAACCAGCGGTGCTCCGTAGGTGTTCAAGGAGCTCCGCAAGTACGCAGGCCAAAAGATGTCATGCGGTGCTTGAGCTGGTGTGCTTGGGGGACAGGAGCCACACTGGGGCAGAGATTCTGTCAGCTCTGCAGGGGCAGGTTCAGAGGTGGTTGACGCCACGCCAACTTAAGCCAGGAATGGTCATTTGCGACAATGGCACCAACCTCCACTCTGCCCTCCGACAGGGACAACTGACCCATGAGCCCTGTTTGGCTCACGTCCTTAACTTGGTGGTGCAGCAGTTCTTGGAAAGGTACCCGGGCTTACGGGATGTCCTGAGGAAGGCCAGGAAAGTCTGTGTGCATTTCCGCCGGTCATATAATGCCAGTGATCGGCTGGTAGACCTACAAAAGGAATATAACCTGCCCAAGAACCACCTAATCTGTGACATGCCCACCAGGTGGAACTCAACGTTGGCCATGCTGCAGCAGCTGCACACGCAGCAGAGGGCAATCAATGAGTACCTGTGCGACTATGGCACCAGGATAGGGTCAGGGGAGCTTGTTTTTTTCCACACGCCAGTGGGCCATGATCAGGGATGCATGCACTGCCCTGTCACCATTTGAAGAGGCCAAGAGGATGGTGAGCAGCGACAGTGCATGCATCAGTGGCACTGTTCCCCTCACCTGTTGGAGCACACGCTGCATGGAATAATGGACAGGGCACTTGAGGCAGAACAGAGGCAGGAAGAGGAGGACTTCCTTAGCTTTCAAGGCCCCCTTTATCCAGACAGTGTTCCTGCATGCCCGCCGATCACACAGGAAGAAGACAAGGAGGAGGAGGAGTAGGAGGAGGAGGATTGTGTCAGCATGGAGGTGGAGCCTGGCACTCAGCATCAGCAGCAGTCTTTAAGGGATCATTTACAGTCCCAAGAAACCCATGGACTTGTACGTGGCTGGGAGGAGGTGGCTGATCATGTCATCCTTAGTGACCCAGAGGACTCCAGACTGAATGCCTCAGCAAACCTACGCTGCATGGCCTCCCTGTTCCTGCAAAGCCTGCGGAAGGATCCTCGTATTCGTGGTATCAAGGAGAGGGATCAATACTGGCTGGCAACCCTCCTTGATCCACATTAGAAGAGTAAGGTTGCAGACTTTATCTTGCCGTCACAGAGGGAGCAGAGGATGAAACATCTACAGGAGGCCTTGCATAAAGTTCTGTGAAACGCGTTCCCAGAGACTGGGAGGTTCCAAACTCCTGTTCCTGGACAACGTGTTGCCGAGGTTTCGGTCAGTCAAAGAAGGAGCGGTGGAGAAGGTGGCCGTCTGACCAATGCATTCAGACAATTTTTTAGTCCACAGCCCCAAGGTATGATTCCAGCAACCATCGCCAGCATCTGTTTTACATGGTGCAGGAATACCTAGGGACAAGATCAGACTTGGACACCTTTCCCACCGAAAATCCTCTGGGTTACTGGGTCTTGAGGATGGATCACTGACCAGAGCTTGCACAGTATGCAATTGAGCTACTGGCCTGTCCTGCATCCAGTGTTCTTTTGGAATGCACATTCAGTGCTGCTGGAGGCTTTGTAACCGATCACAGGGTGTGCCTGTCCATCGACTGACCTTCATAAAAATTAATCAGTCTTGGATCATCACCAGATACCAAGCACCTGATGCTGATGTAACCAAATAAATTTTATTTGAAATGTCAGATCCCTTCAAGACTGCCTATGCTGATGCTGAGTGACTATCCTGTTATGCCGAGTGACTATCCTCTTCCTCCTCAATGATCATGCTGATAGCTTGTAAGAATATTTTTGTTTCTGAGCACCGCCACTAGTGGCTAAGGCCCAATTTTTCACCCCCTGTTTAACAGGGGCGTGTAATTTCAATTTTTGATGCAATTCTTTGCAGCAGGGCTCGTTCCTGTGCTCCAACTAGAGTATCTGTGAGGGATTGCAGTGTTGTGGCACCAGTGCCTAAGGCCCAATTTTTCAGCCCCTGTTTAACAGGGGTGTGTAATTACAATTTTTGATGCAATTCTTTACAGCAGGGCTTGTTCCTGCGCTCCAACTAGAGTATCTGTGAGGGGTTGCAGTGTTGTGGCACCAGTGCCTAAGGCGCAATTTTTCTGTCCCTGTTGGCAACTTGCACAGAGTGAATGGCACCCTGAACCAAAACTACTACTACAGCAATTTGCAGCACCATGTAATATCCTCTGGAATATGCCTAGTTGGTCAGGGGTTCATCCTACAGCAATATAATGACACAAAGCATTCCTTCATGCTGTGTCACAACTACCTTAGAAGAAATTAAGAAGACAATAGGCTTCAAATAATTGAATGACCAGCACAGTCTCCATACTTAAACCCCACTGAGCTGGTTTGGGATGAACAGAAAGATGAAAGCAAGGCAACCTTAAGTGCAACACATTTGTGGGAGCTTCTGCAACAGTGTTGGGAAGAACTTTCTGAACATTATTTGATTTCCATTGTAGAAATAATGCCACAAGTGTATTCAGCTGTTATATCTGCAAAAGGTGACTAACGTGATGAGTCAAAAATTGAGATTACATTTTGTTAAAGAAAATGAGTGCATGAGTTCTTTTTTATGCCCAATTGTTTATTTGTTCCATGCCTTTTTCAGAGTACATTGAGGTATTAAACTGCATACATTTCAATAAAAAAACACGAAAAATGGGGGGAGGGGGGTGTTCTAAAGCATTTGACTGATAATGTATAAATATTTATATATAGCCAAACCCCATGTCTTTAGGAATTTAATTTTGTTATCACATGATCAAAATAAAAATTACATTTGTTTCGCAAACATCTGGTGTTTAAATTGTTTTCCTTACAAATAGGCATATGTGGTTACTTTCCAAAGCACAAGGCTGACGTCATTCAATTTCTTGTCGGAGTTTATATTTGTGGTCCATTTCTCATTCCTGGGACAAAATGAAACCATGTATCACTCAAGTTATAACGTACATCCCTCAGGCACAAATTCGGTAAATGTTTGCTCTGCTTAGCTCCTTTGTTGTCAAAACAATATTTAATATGTTATCAACTGGTAACACTGTGTATACTATTAAATAACATTATAGTATTAGAGCTGTTACATTATCTTTATAAATCACAATAATAATAATATTTTGCTTTTAATTCAGACATTTTATCCTAACAATATCATGCATTAGAGTCAGCACTTCATAAACATAAAAAGCAGAACTCAGAAAAACATATTATTTTATTCAATTTTAAATTGTAACTCTTGTGACTCAATGTCTCAATGACTTCTGCTTGGCTGTTATTTTATATTTAAACATTTTTAAGTGGTATTCAGCTTTAAAACCCAACAATTTTTTTTTCTCTAGGGGGAAAGAATACGAATTCCCCCACAGGCTTCATCCTTGCTTTAAAACTGGTCTCACAATGATACTACTCTTTGGTGTCCAACTGGTTGAAGCTCTGTAATGTCATCATGTTTGATGTAGGACCACTGGTCCCATTATGGGAGCTTCACCGAGCGGAAAAGAGCACCAGCTGCCAGAGTTCAGCTTTAACACTTTAGTATATATGGTACATGAGAAGATCTGACTTTCTGATATAGTAAAAAACCATGCTTTTTATTTTGTTTTCCATACCATGCTGCTAGCTCGCAAATAATGGGGCTAATATACTACAAGAATGACAAGATATAAAAGAAGATCCAAAATTTTGTGCATGGAACTTTTGATCTAATGTTCATCTGTATCACATATGCCTTTTTTTCTACTCTGATAAAAAGAAAATGTTCATGCACAAATCAATTTTGTCAGCGATAGATCCAAAGTTTTAAATTAATCAATAGAACTCCTTTAGAAAATGATCAATGTATGTGAATATTATATATTTTTGCTTGGCTTCATATGTCTGCCACATTATCCAAAGACAAGGCATCTACCTATATATCCATTGGGCAGCAGGGCAGTATGCAGTGGGTAGGAAGGGCAGAGAATAGGGTCATTAGTTTGTAGGACAGAGTTCAGAGGTCATTAGTAAGTGAAGCAGAGTTCAGGGGTCAATAGTAAGTGACAGAGAGGACAGATCTTGCCCAACAGTGGAAGGAACATAAAGCGGTAGTAAACTCTGCTAAAATTACTTCTTTTTAGGGGCCTCCAGGTGGATTATGCCATAATGTACTAGTATGCACAGCATATTAGCACATTTTGACACGCTTACCTGTCAAACCAAGGCCTCCAGCGCTGAACTGTGATCAATCCGGTGGGTCCCCGGCATTTCCATCTTCACCCGGGCTTCCCTCCAGGTTCTTTCTGGCGCTTGATTGGCTGGGCCACAACGATGTCACTCCCCGCATGTGCAGGAGTCACATAGAAGTGGCACAACTCCTCAAAGCCAGTTGGTGGTGATAGGGCAAGATTAGCAGAGGAGGAAAAGGGTGCAGGAGCAGCACTAAAAAGTGGCAAGTGGCTGCTCTGCACTCATTAACCACTTCAGCCCCGGAAGGATTTACCCCCTTCCTGACCAGAGCACTTTTTACAATTTGGCACTGCGTCGCTTTAACTGCTAATTGCGCGGTCATGCAATGCTGTAACCAAACGAAATTTGCGTCCTTTTCTTCCCACAAATAGAGCTTTCTTTTGATGGTATTTGATCACCTCTGCCGTTTTTATTTTTTGCGCTATAAACGGAAAAAGACCGAAAATTTTGAAAAAAAATGATATTTTCTACTTTTTATTATAAAAAAAATCCAATAAACTCAATTTTAGTCATACATTTAGGCCAAAATGTATTCGGCCACATGTCTTTGGTAAAAAAAATGTCAATAAGCGTATATTTATTGGTTTGCGCAAAAGTTATAGCGTCTACAAACTAGGGTACATTTTCTGGAATTTACACAGCTTTTATTTTATGACTGCCTATGTCATTTCATGAGGTGCTAAAATGGCAGGGCAGTACAAAACCCCCCCAAATGACCCCATTTTGGAAAGTAGACACCCCAAGGAAATTGCTGAGAGGCATGTTGAACCCATTGAATATTTATTTTTTTTGTCCCAAGTGATTGAATAATGACAAAAAAAAAAAAAATTACAAAAAGTTGTCACTAAATGATATATTGCTCACACAGGCCATGCGCATATGTGGAATTGCACCCCAAAATACATTTAGCTGCTTCTCCTGAGTACGGGGATACCACATGTGTGGGACTTTTTGGGAGCCTAGCCGCGTACGGGGCCCCGAAAACCAAGCACCGCCTTCAGGATTTCAAAGGGCATAAATTTTTGATTTCACTCCTCACTACCTATCACAGTTTTGAAGGCCATAAAATGCCAAGATGGCACAAAACCCCCCCAAATGACCCCATTTTGGAAAGTAGACACCCCAAGCTATTTGCTGAGAGGCATGTTGAGTCCATGGAATATTTTATTTTTTGACACAAGTTGCGGGAATGTGACAATTTTTTTTTTTTTTGCACAAAGTTGTCACTAAATGATATATTGCTCACACAGGCCATGGGCATATGTGGAATTGCACCCCAAAATACATTCTGCTGATTCTCCTGAGTACGGGGATACCACATGTGTGGGACTTTTTGGGAGCCTAGCCGCGTACGGGGCCCCGAAAACCCAGCACCGCCTTCAGGATTTCTAAGGGCGTAAAGTTGTGATTTCACTCCTCACTACCTATCACATTTTTGAAAGCCATAAAATGCCCAGATGGCACAAAACCCCCCCAAATGACCCCATTTTGGAAAGTAGACACCCCAAGCTATTTGCTGAGAGGCATATTGAGTCCATGGAATATTTTATATTTTGACACAAGTTGCGGGAAAGTGACAATTTTTTTTTTTTTTTTTTTTTTTTTTTGCACAAAGTTGTCACAAAATGATATATTGCTCAAACATGCCATGGGCATATATGGAATTACACCCCAAAATACATTCTGCTGCTTCTCCTGAGTACGGGGATACCACATGTGTGGGACTTTTTGGGAGCCTAGCTGCGTACGGAGCCCCGAAAACCAAGCACCGCCTTCAGGATTTCTAAGGGCATAAATTTTTGATTTCACTCCTCACTACCTATCACAGTTTTGAAGGCCATAAAATGCCAAGATGGCACAAAACCCCCCCAAATGACCCCATTTTGGAAAGTAGACACCCCAAGCTATTTGCTGAGAGGCATGTTGAGTCCATGGAATATTTTATTTTTTGACACAAGTTGCAGGAAAGTGACAATTTTTTTTTTTTTTGCACAAAGTTGTCACTAAATGATATATTGCTCACACAGGCCATGGGCATATGTGGAATTGCACCCCAAAATACATTCTGCTGATTCTCCTGAGTACGGGGATACCACATGTGTGGGACTTTTTGGGAGCCTAGCCGCGTACGGGGCCCCGAAAACCCAGCACCGCCTTCAGGATTTCTAAGGGCGTAAAGTTGTGATTTCACTCCTCACTACCTATCACATTTTTGAAGGCCATAAAATGCCCAGATGGCACAAAACCCTCCCAAATGACCCCATTTTGGAAAGTAGACACCCCAAGCTATTTGCTGAGAGGCATGTTGAGTCCATGGAATATTTTATATTTTGACACAAGTTGCGGGAAAGTGACAATTTTTTTTTTTTTTTTGCACAAAGTTGTCACAAAATGATATATTGCTCAAACATGCCATGGGCATATGTGGAATTACACCCCAAAATACATTCTGCTGCTTCTCCTGAGTACGGGGATACCACATGTGTGGGACTTTTTGGGAGCCTAGCCGCGTACGGAGCCCCGAAAATCAAGCACCGCCTTCAGGATTTCTAAGGGCATAAATTTTTGATTTCACTCCTCACTACCTATCACAGTTTTGAAGGCCATAAAATGCCAAGATGGCACAAAACCCCCCCAAATGACCCCATTTTGGAAAGTAGACACCCCAAGCTATTTGCTGAGAGGCATGGTGAGTATTTTGCAGCTCTCATTTGTTTTTGAAAATGAAGAAAGACAAGAAAAACATATTTTTTTTTTCTTTTTTCAAATTTCAAAAGTTTGTGACAAAAAGTGAGGTCTGCAAAATACTCACTATACCTCTCAGCAAATAGCTTTGGGTGTCTATTTTCCAATTTGGGGGGGGTTTTGTGCCACCTGGGCATTCCATGGCCTCCGAAACTGTGATAGGCAGTGAAGAGTGAAATCAAAAATTTACGCCCTTAGAAAGCCTGAAGGCGGTGCTTGGTTTTCGGGGTCCCGTACGCCGCTAGGCTCCCAAAAAGTCTCACACATGTGGTATCCCCGTACTCAGGAGAAGCAACAGAATGCATTTTGGGGTGTAATTTCACATATTCCCATGGCATGTTTGAGCAATATATCATTTAGTGACAACTTTGTGCAAAAAAAAAAAAAAAAAAAATTGTCTTTTTCCCGCAACTTGTGTCACAATATAAAATATTCCATGGACTCGACATGCCTCTCAGCAAATAGCTTGGGGTGTCTACTTTCCAAAATGGGGTCATTTGGGGGGGGTTTGAACTGTCCTGGCATTTTATGCACAACATTTAGAATCTTATGTCACACATCACCCACTCTTCTAACCACTTGAAGACAAAGCCCTTTCTGACACTTTTTGTTTACATGAAAAAATTATTTTTTTTTGCAAGAAAATTACTTTGAACCCCCAAACATTATATTTTTTTTAAAGCAAATGCCCTACAGATTAAAATGGTGGGTGTTTCATTTTTTTTTTCACACAGTATTTGCGCAGCGATTTTTCAAACGCATTTTTTGGGGAAAAAACACACTTTTTAAAATTTTAATGCACTAAAACACACTATATTGCCCAAATGTTTGATGAAATAAAAAAGATGATCATAGGCCGAGTACATGGATACCAAACATGACATGCTTTAAATTTGCGCACAAACGTGCAGTGGCGACAAACTAAATACATTTTTAAAAGCCTTCAAAAGCCTTTACAGGTTACCACCCCAAGCTATTTGCTGAGAGGCATGGTGAGTATTTTGCAGCTCTCATTTGTTTTTGAAAATGAAGAAAGACAAGAAAAACATATTTTTTTTTTCTTTTTTCAAATTTCAAAAGTTTGTGACAAAAAGTGAGGTCTGCAAAATACTCACTATACCTCTCAGCAAATAGCTTTGGGTGTCTATTTTCCAATTTGGGGGGGGTTTTGTGCCACCTGGGCATTCCATGGCCTCCGAAACTGTGATAGGCAGTGAAGAGTGAAATCAAAAATTTACGCCCTTAGAAAGCCTGAAGGCGGTGCTTGGTTTTCGGGGTCCCGTACGCCGCTAGGCTCCCAAAAAGTCTCACACATGTGGTATCCCCGTACTCAGGAGAAGCAACAGAATGCATTTTGGGGTGTAATTTCACATATTCCCATGGCATGTTTGAGCAATATATCATTTAGTGACAACTTTGTGCAAAAAAAAAAAAAAAAAAAATTGTCTTTTTCCCGCAACTTGTGTCACAATATAAAATATTCCATGGACTCGACATGCCTCTCAGCAAATAGCTTGGGGTGTCTACTTTCCAAAATGGGGTCATTTGGGGGGGGTTTGAACTGTCCTGGCATTTTATGCACAACATTTAGAATCTTATGTCACACATCACCCACTCTTCTAACCACTTGAAGACAAAGCCCTTTCTGACACTTTTTGTTTACATGAAAAAATTATTTTTTTTTGCAAGAAAATTACTTTGAACCCCCAAACATTATATTTTTTTTAAAGCAAATGCCCTACAGATTAAAATGGTGGGTGTTTCATTTTTTTTTTCACACAGTATTTGCGCAGCGATTTTTCAAACGCATTTTTTGGGGAAAAAACACACTTTTTAAAATTTTAATGCACTAAAACACACTATATTGCCCAAATGTTTGATGAAATAAAAAAGATGATCATAGGCCGAGTACATGGATACCAAACATGACATGCTTTAAATTTGCGCACAAACGTGCAGTGGCGACAAACTAAATACATTTTTAAAAGCCTTCAAAAGCCTTTACAGGTTACCACTTTAGATTTACAGAGGAGGTCTACGGCTAAAATTACTGCCCTCGATCTGACCTTCGCGGTGATACCTCACATGCATGGGGTAATTGCTGTTTACATTTGACGCCAGACCGACGCTTGCGTTCGCCTTTGCGCGAGAGCAGGGGGGGACAGGGGTGCTTTTTTTTTTTTTTTTTTCTTTATTAATTTTTTAATTTTTTTTCTTATTTTTAAACTGTTCCTTTCATTTTTATTTTTTTTTTTAATCATTTTTATTGTTATCTCAGGGAATGTAAATATCCCCTATGATAGCAATAGGTAGTGACAGGTACTCTTTTTTGAAAAAATTGGGGTCTATTAGACCCTAGATCTCTCCTCTGCCCTCAAAGCATCTGACCACACCAAGATCGGTGTGATAAAATGCTTTCCCAATTTCCCAATGGCGCTGTTTACATCCGGCGAAATCTAAGTCATGAAATGCTCGTAGCTTCCGGTTTCTTAGGCCATAGAGATGATTGGAGCCATTCTGGTCTCTGATCAGCTCTATGGTCAGCTGGCCGAATCACCGGCTGCATTCTCAGGTTCCCTGTTGGGCCAGGAGAGCCAGAGAAAACCATGGAAGACGGTGGGGGGGGGGGATCCCTCCCACTGCTTGTAAAAGCAGTCTAGAGGCTAATTAGCCGCTAGGATTGCTTTTACATGAAAGCCGACCGCTGGCTGAAAAGAATGATACCAAGATGATACCTAAACCTGCAGGCATCATTCTGGTATAACCACTCAAAGTCCAGCAACATACCAGTACGTTGCTGGTCCTTGTATTGTAAACTTTTTTTTCATGCAGCCTGTGGGCTGAACGAAAAAAAGATATTGATCGGTGGGTATGCCCACCATTAGAATACCTCCCTTCATCCGCCCACTTCTAATGATGGGCATACATGCACCATTTATATATGCCGAAGCATGGGGGCATCCTCCCGCAAAAGGCAGGAGCAAATCGCTCCTCCACCCACTGCTGCCCCCACGCTTCGGCATATATGCTGAAGTATGTAACTGTGGTGGTGAAATCACCTCCAACAGCGCTGGAGTCACGGCTTTATATATCGTGGGAGCAAACGCTGTTGCTGTCAAGATAAATAAATCCGCGCTGCAACTGAATGGCGTACCTGCTAAGCAAATGATGGTTAACAAAAAAACAAAGTAACATTACAGTATAACAGTAATACTTACCATACCTGCAAAGCAAATACAAAAAAAAACATAGTAAAAAATAAAACATTTAACGCAACCTGTGCCTACCTAAAATATATATATGCCGAAGCATGGGGGCATCCTCCCGCAAAAGGCAGGAGCAAATTGCTCCTCCACCCACTGCTGCCCCCACGCTTCGGCATATATGCTGAAGTATGTAACTGTGGTGGTGAAATCACCTCCGACAGCGCTGGAGTCACGGCTTTATATATCGTGGGAGCAAACGCTGTTGCTGTCAAGATAAATAAATCCGCGCTGCAACTGAATGGCGTACCTGCTAAGCAAATGATGGTTAACAAAAAAACAAAGTAACATTACAGTATAACAGTAATACTTACCATACCTGCAAAGCAAATACAAAAAAAAACATAGTAAAAAATAAAACATTTAACGCAACCTGTGCCTACCTAAAATATATATATGCCGAAGCATGGGGGCATCCTCCCGCAAAAAGCAGGAGCAAATTGCTCCTCCACCCACTGCTGCCCCCACGCTTCGGCATATATGCTGAAGTATGTAACTGTGGTGGTGAAATCACCTCCGACAGCACTGGAGTCACGGCTTTATATATCGTGGGAGCAAACGCTGTTGCTGTCAAGATAAATAAATCCGCTCTGCAGCTGAATGGCGTACCTGAAAACAAAAAAGTGGTTAACAATAAAAAAACAAAGTATAAAAAAATTGCATACCTATAAAGCAAACATGATAAAAACATAACAATAAAACATTGCAGTATAGAATGCAGAACAATAGAGAGAGAATAGAGAGAGAGAACAATAAAACGACAACTATTTTTGGTTTTTTTTATTTTATATTTTTTTTGTATTTTTTTTTTTTTTTTTTTTTAAACACTTTTTTTAGTAACTTTAACTTTTAACTGTAACTGTACCAGGTTTGGGTCTCTCAAAATGCGATGGCATCTTGGGAGACCCTGTGTTAGTGTGCCTAGTCTGTGCCGTGCTGAACCCTACGCTAATACTCCACTAGTGTATGATAGCGTTCAAAACATTCACCAATGCATAGACCAGGATTGTCAGGACAGGAGGGACAATAATACCGGGTGTCACGCCTAAATCCGCGCTTGCTGCAGACACGACATCTTTTTTGGGGGGCTCGTTGGGTAGGGGTACTCGGGAGGACATAAGGAAAATGCCTCCCATGCAGCCGGCTTACTGCATCTGGTTGGGGAAGGTGAGGTGGAGCACCGTCTGGATACAGAAGGGCTCTGACGATCTCTTCCTGGAATTTAAGGAAGGATCCAGTCCGTCCTGAAGCTCTGTATAGCACATGAGCATTCAGCAAAGCCAATTGAAATAAATAAACAGACACTTTTTTGTACCAGCGTCTGGCCTTACGGGCAATTAGGTACGGCGCCAACAACTGGTCGTTGAGGTCCACCCCTCCCATATTAAGGTTGTATTCGTGGACACAGAGGGGTTTCTCCACAACACCAGTCGCCGTAGTAATTTGGGTCGTCGTGTCTGCATGAAGGGAGGTAAGAACGAGAACATTCTTATTGTCCCTCCACTTCATAGCGAGCAAATTATTATACTGCAAGCAGGCTCTCTCCCCCAGCCTAAGACGGGACTCTACAAGCCGCTGGGGAAAGCCCCGGCGATTAGGTCGCACGGTGCCACATGCTCCAATCTGATGATCAAACAAGTGACTAAAAAGTGGCACGCTCGTATAATAATTGTCCACGTACAAGTGGTACCCCTTTCCGAATAAGGGTGACACCAAGTCCCACACTATCTTGCCAGCGTTTCCTATGTAGTCAGGGCAGTTTATCGGCTCTACGTGACTATCTTTGCCCTCGTAAACCATAAATCTACATGTATAGCCTGTGGCCCTGTCACAGAGCTTATACATCTTGACCCCGTATCTGGCACGCTTGCTGGGAAAGTACTGTTTGAAGGACAAGCGGCCAGAAAACTTAATCAGGGACTCATCAACGCAGACAACTTGATGGGGGGTAAACAAGTCTGCAAAACGTTGGTTGAAGTGGTTTACGAGGGGCCGAATTTTGTAGAGCCGATCGTATGCAGGGTCTCCACGAGGACGACAGAGTTCATTGTCGTTGAAGTGCATGAACCGCAAAATCTGCTCGTATCGTGCCCTGGCCATGGAGGCAGAGAACACGGGCATATGGTGAATTGGGTCAGTGGACCAATATGACCGCAACTCACTCTTTTTGGTTATGCCCATGAGGAGGGAAAGGCCCAGAAAGATCTTAAATTCGGAGACCGTAATTGGTCTCCAATCTCTGGCAAGGGAGGACTGGGGAATAGTGGCGATGTGTTGACCAGCGTACAAATTGCTTTGGTCCACAATAGATCTATAGAGATCTTCGGTGAAAAACAGCGAATAAAAATACAGTGGCGTAAAGTCAACTGTTTCCACCTGAATTCCGGTTTGGCCAGTGAAAGGGGGAAGTACGGGTGCTGCAGAAGTGGTGGGTTCCCAATTCGGATTGGCGAATGCAGCAGGAAGGGCACTATGGGCACGACGGGCCTGTGTTCGTCTTCTTGGTGGCAGCGGGACGCTACTTGTGCTTGCCACCTCGCCAGCTTGAACTGCACTTATGGGACTCGCCACGTCACCACGTGATACTGCAGTGCTGGATGTACAACCAGGGTGTACTAGGCCGCTGGTGCTTGCCAGTTCACCAGAAGGAGTAGCGGCACTAGTACTGCTCTGCTCCATACGAGAGCCCTGCGGTTCTTGCACTTCAAGGACAGAAGAAGTTCTGGTACGCCTGACCCTAGCAGGGACCACAACTCCGTCGTCAGAGCTATCTGTCATGGAGCCGCTGTCCTCTACAGGTTCGTATTCTGAGCCCGAACTTGACAGATGAGTGACTTCCTCTTCACTATCTGTCATGCTCAGAAACGTGTAGGCCTCTTCACTAGTGTACCTTCGATTTGCCATTTTGGCCTCTAAATTTAGGGGTACACTAGTGAGACTCACAGGCAAAAAAGCTCCTGACTGTTAGCGACTGATTCAAAACGCTACCAAAAAACTGTTAGCGATCGCAGGGATCAGGCCTGACTCTGCAAACGCTGCAGTTATGTGTGCTTAGTGTTTTGTAAGTGTCAGTTATCGATCGATACTGCACTTGGGTGGGCTGGGCAGGGCTGGGCCGAGGAGCAAAACGCAGGTGCTAGCAGGTATCTGGGCTGATCCCGCTAACACTGCGTTTCAGGGAACCCTAAACTGCTGGGGAGTATAGATCTGATCGGATCAGATATCGATCCGTTCAGATACTATAGCACTAAGGGAGGTGTATGCTGCGTGCGTGGGTTTTAGCGGTACTGGCGCTAACCTGACGCTGCCTGGGGCGACGCAGACCTAAGCTGACCCTAAAAATGTAATTTATATCACCGCCGGGCAATTAGGGGGTTAAACCTTTATAGGGTAATAAACGGCGGGTGCCCTAAAACTATAATAAACTGTAATAAACTGTAATAAACTACAAAAAACAAACTAGCTTACCAGCGTCACCCATAACACTTATACGGTGATCGCTGGTGAAAGGGTTAACTAGGGGGCAATCAAGGGGTTAAAACCTTTAGCGGGTAGTATATGGGGGTCCCTGTCGCTATAAAACACTGACAGCGAACCTATATACTTACCTCCCTAACTAACGTCACCTGTGTCACTAATACAGCGATCAGAAAAACGATCGCTTAGCGACACTGGCGACGGGGGGTAATCAAGGGGTTAACTTTTATTAGGGGGGGTTAGGGGGGTACCCTGGACCTAAGGGGGGGTACCCTAGACCTAAAGGGGGCTAACCTAACTGCCCTAACACTTCTAACTGACACAAACTGACACCAATGCAAAAAAAAAAAAAACTGCTATTGGTGACAGAGTGACAGGGGGTCCGGGGGGGTGATCGGGGGGTGACAGGGGGGTGAAAAGTGTGCCTGCGTGTTCTACTGTAAGTGTAGTGTTGGTGCACTTACTTGGATGTCTTCTCTCCTCGGCGTCGGATCAAAAAGACCGACTCGAGGAGAGATGACATCACTTCCTTTCCCTCTGTTTACATTACAGAGGGAAAGGAAGCATTTTCATTCGCCGGGAGCGATCGGGAGGGGGTGGCCAACAATGGATGGCCTCCCCCTCACCTCTCATCGCCCGCGAACGAGAGCCGACCGCCTATGGCACCGGGGAGGGGGTCCGATCGGACCCCCCACCCGCGGGAGGCAGATCACGTACAGGTACGTGATTCTGCCTGCCCGTGCCATTCTGCCGCCATATATATGCGTTAGGCGGTCGGCAAGTGGTTAAGATGAGGAAATAAAGGATGAGTTAACAGGCCCAAATCCTAAATGGTTTCTCTGCACCCTTGAAAAGGAAGAGGAGGAGGTGGAAATAAACACATTTTCAGGTATACAAAAAAAAAAAAGCTGCTATGCTCCTTTGAGGAGGAGACGGAAAAGAGGGGGGGGGGGTAAAACATATTGAGAGCGACTTCAGGAACTTAGTATATACAGTCTGGAGGTAAGAAGGGAAAGGGTAGGGGAAGACATGATTGAAACCATTAAATACATCAAGGGGGTGAATAAGGTTCAGGAAGGCAGTCTTTTCAATATGAAACCAAAATTAAATTTACTGAAAAGGTAGTTGATTGGAATAAACTACCAACAGTTGGACGCAGCAGCGGGGCTTGGGTGCGAGCACACACAAGTGCCCCTATGGGGTACTGGACAGAGGGGAGGGGCCAGGAGCAATGGCGTGGGACCTGAAAAGAGGAGGTTAGCGGCCGCTCTGTTCAATTCCATTGCACAGAGCAGGTAGGTATAGACATGTTTGTTATTTTTTATTTTGTAAATGTACCTTTAGAATGACTTTAAATTTGAAATTATTGGACCTTATGATGGGTTCAGTGAGTAGCTAGCAAACCAAATCCAGGTAGATCTATTAGTGCTATTTCCAACAATATACTGTATACAGGTGTTGTACAATGTTTCAACAAAATGTAAAAACAAAAACCTAGCCATGTCTAGGCAACAACAACACAGTAAAGTCCTAACTATCAAGCCGTGCAAGACTAACACTTATCATCCACATGAAAACACAAGTCAATAAATCCCTACCAACACTTTTCTAGCACTATGGCCCCTTAAAAATGGCCCGCACCGTATTTAGAAATCCCTGTCGCCTGTTTTGGTAACTTTACTGACACTGGCAGCAAATTCAAGTAATTTCTAATAGCACCACTGTGAAAAAGTGGCACTACCAAATAAAAACAAATACCTCCAGTTCATAGATAACAAAGCAGGAAGCAATAAAGACCTACTCTAAGTTGGCATACAGAGACAGGCAGAGTGCCTGTCCCTGTACACAGTGTAGCAGAGTGCCATATTTCCCCAGGCTACAAAGACCCGACTAGGTATCCCAGCTGTTTCTAAATTGCCTTTTAGGAGAGGTGTATTTCTGGGGTTGCATAGAGACTCTGGAAGGTGTAAGACAGGAGACTGTGAGATCTGTATATCCCAAACAGGACCTTTCCAGGATCCCTGTGAGACATCCTGTTACACAAAGTATTGGGATAGAGTGCTAAATTACATGCCAGGCAACTGATATTTTTCAGAAAAAGAGGTTAACAATGGAAGCCTCCTTGTTTCTCTCATGGCTGGTTTCCTTCACCCATTGACTGAGTTAAAAAAAAAATCAACTAGTCTTTATGCTTTATTCAATAATGTCACTGTAAGCATCACTCTGGTCAAACATATTTCCAGTCAAATGTAAAATTGTAAGGCCTGTTCTGGACCAAAATGAATTTCCAGTTTAAGGAAATCTGCTATTTGGTTTTGTTCACCCAATGTAGTACAGGGAGCTGGCTTTCCCACTACCAGTCTCTGAAGTAATGTAGTGGGAATACTTCATGGTAATGGTGATGAGGAAATCAGCAGTGCAGGCTGTTAAGACTTGGGTTTTGCTTCTTATTTTAAGGGGTCTTGTAAGGTAAAAGATCATTACATTATTTAGATGCGTGCATAGCCTTGCAAGCATGTTATTTCCAAATGTGTTTAAAACCTGCAAATTTTAAACTCTTAAATGTTCTTCAAGAGCACATTAGTTGGTTTTTGAAAGCTGTAATAAATGTAGAAGGTGCGGTATTGTGTACACATGAAAGGATAATGTCCGGATGCTGTCCACACTAGCAAACCAGATTTGAAGCAGCTGCAGATTTACTGTCTGAAAAGACATACCAGTATTTATTGGGTTCATTTTTGTCTTTATTACCTAACTTTAAATCATCAGCAATCCCTCTTCATATTGCACAAGATAAGTATCTCTGAACAAAGCCTCATACAGTTTACCTTTCTTGTTTATAATTTTGCTTCTGTTTATATTCCAGCATAAGCGTGCCTATTTATCAAAATGCTGTAATATAGAGTGGGCAAACCATATGCTCATGGACCATGATGGACATGTCAAGGTTCCCCAGAGAAATCTGTGATGCAAATAATTATTCCTTTGGGCAGTATGCCAGAGCAGTACATGTCCATTAGCATAGGTTGGGAGGTGTGCAGTCCTTACTAATTGAGTATACTGCATGTGTAGTGGATAGGGATAAGAAATTGTGCTATGCTTTTTCAAAGGTTCGGTGAGCAAACATGGCATCAGGGGGGGTTGCTTTTGATGTAGCAACATAAAAAATACACATATCAATAAAAAAATAATAACCCAAGCTGCATTATTAATCATTCACTCCAATTAATACCAAATAAACACATACAGTATAACCTATTTTTTTGTAGACATACTGTAATTACAAAATAAATACATAAACAAATCATGAATAATGATGGGCTGAACACCCCCCGGTTTGGTTCGCATCAGAACTCCCGAACATTGAAAAGACCAAACCGTGAACCCTATTTAAGTCTATGGGACCAGAACTTGAAAAATCAAAAGTTCCCATTTTAAGGCTTATATTCAAGTTATTTTCCATAAAAATGGTATAGGGGCCCAGGGACTGCTCTGGGGGACATGCATCAATGCAAAATATTTTTTAAAAATATATAATTTTTAACTGCTTCTGGGCTGCCCACTGCACATATACTGTACGTTGTTTCCTCTTCCTGGGTCTGGGGTGCACCACCGGAGACCTACTCCCACTGTGATTGGACAAAGCAGGAGCCCATCAGCGGGGCTGCCAGCCACCCATGACCTTTCGTAGGAGAGGCAGGATGGCGGTCTGCCTATGTAAACCAGGGAGACCGCTGTTCTGTCACAGAGGGAGAGAGAGATCTTGTGTTCCTGCTAATCAGGAACACAGATGTCTCTCTTCCTCCAGTCAGTCCATCCCCCACACAGTTAGAAAGCATTCCCTAGGAGCACACTTAAACTTTTGATCGCCCTGGTGTTAACCCCTTCCCTGCCAGTGTCATCTATACAGTGACAGTGCTTTGTTTTCCAAAATATTTTTATTGAGAAAGGTCTGTTGTTATACAGAGGAATAAAACTTACAGTAGTGTACAGTAACAATGAGAATTGAGCTTAGGGAATGTTAGCATACAGATAACCTTACAAACGGTAAACTTGAGATACATAACCAACTCGTGAGTTAAAAGTCTGCAACCTTACATGTGTTTGGCGTTAATGTATCACCTCATCACCCCTATTGGGGTCTCACTGTGATGGGGGGGCAAAAATCTGGATGCAGACCACAGATTCTCAGAGAACCAATCAGTATATTAGACTAAACAAAATCTTTGCATGTTTTTTTTTTTTTTTAAGTTACAACTATCTGTATAATGTGTTATTAAGACCTAACAGTAATGCCCCGTACACACGGTCGGATTTTCCGATGGAAAATGTCCGATCGGAGCGTGTTGTCGGACATTCCGACCGTGTGTGGGCTCCATCGGACATTTTCCATCGGATTTTCCGACACACAAAGTTTGAGAGCAGGCTATAAAATTTTCCGACAACAAAATCCGATCGCGTCAATTCCGAACGTGTGTGGCCTGTTCCGACGCACAAAGTGCCATGCATGCTCAGAAGAAATTCTGAGACGGAACAGCTCGGTCTGGTAAACTTAGCGTTCGCAATGGATACAACACTTTCGTCACGGTGCAATGTTAAAAATGGTTTAATACAGTGCACTCTCTTCTTTATAATGTGAGAAGAATGAAGTAGTTTTGCTGCTCATATTCACACAGAATTCTTACAAACGTATTTCTTTATTATTTATCGGGATTCCCTTAATATATTTTGATTTGTCACATCTGACAAAAATATTTTTATTTTTTTGTTTTTTTTTAAAGGCAGTTTTTTTTTTTTCGGTTTGTATTTTTTCCAAGGCTGATCTTTGTTTATTTTATTTTTAGTTTTACTCCAGAATATTTTTGTGTGTGTTTTGTGTGTCAAGTTACCACAACACCACTGATATCTTATATTATTTAATCTCAAGGAGATTGTTTGGTGTTGGTGTCCCTTGTAAATTTTACATGGTATTTTTGAAATGTACCTGAATCCTCACAAACAAACTGTCCTTTTTGAAGGAAAACACACATAGGCAAGTATAATAGAAACCAAAAATCCTTTATTAAGGTCTCAGAACCAAACAAAGAGGGAGGCAACGCTGGAGAAACAGCAGAAATTGGCGAAGCCTTGGACCCCCAGGGCAGACATCAATTCTTGAACATCAAAATTGGTGGCCTGAGGAGTCCATATGTAAGGGAGTGCAGTCTGGTCCAGAAGTCCCAGAGATCCGGAAAGCAGCAGATGACATCTGTGTCCCCAGGCTGTGGTACCACAAGAGGCTGCATCTTTTGCCAGACCAGATTGGATCCAGGGTCATCACTTTCTGGTCTTCCTTCCACGCTTCCTTCCTGGCTGTGGCTCTGCTGGTGGAGATGTGGCAGGAGGAGGAGTAGGACCTGGAGGAGGAGGAGGACTAGTAGGACCTGGAGGAGGAGGAGAAGTAGAAGGACCTGGAGGAGGAGGAGGAGGACCATGTGTGAGGTCACAAATGTGGGTATCAGATGTTATTTGGTCCCTCAACCCCTTATTGAGAGCTTCCAACATTAATGACTCACACATGAGTTGTTGGCCCTCCTCCATCCGCTGCATTTTACAGGAAATTATGGCAGCAAAGTCCTCCTACACAGTGTGTGGTGCTCCCAGGGCCTCTGTAGCCTTCCAAAAGAGACCTATGGCAGCCTCTTCTAGGGTACTCCTCTTCCTGCCACTTTCTCTTTGCAGGTGGAGGGGAGGGACCTGCATATCAGGCCCGGCCACCTCCTGGCTGAGACTTCCCTGTGTATGAAAAAGGGACATGGTTGTAATGTTGTGCATCATCAATCACAATCATAAATTAGTTCTCCAAACTAACATCTAGTTAACATCATTGATTGGACAAGCAGAAATATTTAGAGGAATGCTATACCTGGCTCAAGCTGGGCTCCTCCACATGTTGCTGCCTGGAAGGCCCAGGTTGGGCGTCAGAAGCCTCAGCTGAGGGGGGAAGGAAGCGTGGAAGGAAGACTGGAGAGTAATGACCTTGGTTCAGTCTGGCCTGCCAGAAAATGCAGCCTGTCATAGTACCACATCCTGGGGACATAGATGTCATTTGCTGCTCCGGATCTCTGCGAATCCTGGACTTTCTTGCGCTCCCTTACATATGTGCTCCTCAGGCCACCAATTAGGATATTCAAATAGGTGATGTCTGCCGTGGGGATCACCTGCTTCACAATTTCCAACAATTGATCCAGCGCTGCCTTCCTCTTTGTTTGCTTCTTATAATGTGGGTGGTTGATCTCCCACAGACAAGGCAGCTCCCTGAACATGTCAATGAATATTGCCATGAAGTCAGTATCGTTCAAGATATCCATTTTCACTGCAAGACACAACACAAGACAAACCCTAATGTCAGCCAAAACTCTCCTAATCTTGTTACAATATAGGCCTCAATCTAGAAGCAGTATAGGCCCAAGTTTGTCTCTTACCTTCGTTCTTACGATCGGCGCCTCCGATGCACCTTCCTCCGCTCACAGATCGTACGTAATACGCACGCGTGTTACGCTTTATACACACTGCGCATGCGTGTAACTCTGCCTGCCCCTGACGTTCTTTCTAGTCTATTCCCCGCCCCTTTTTGTTCTGCGCAGTGGGGGAAGAGCACATGGTGGATACACAGCAGGTGCGTGCTAATTACAGGAACGAGGAGGAGGGGGAGGATAGCCCGGATCCGGAAACGTCCCGATCCAGAAGGAGATTTAAGGCCCCAAATATGTCCTTTGGGGAGATGTTGGAGATGGTGGACATCCTGAAGTAGGCCGACTATGATGGAAAGTATGGACCTTACCCCAACCCGAATGTCAGAAAGGCCAAGATCATGGCGAAAGTGGTCAGGAGTCTGCACCGGAATTTCGGGGTACGACGATCGAAAGATCAGCTCAGGAAGCGGTGGTCGGACCTGAAATTACGAGAACATGAGCAGTAAAGAAAGATCCGGAGAGTGCTGCAAAAAAGTAAGAAGTTGTGCTGTGTTCATATTCTTTCGGTTTATTATGTTCGTGCTGCTCCATGTGCTTTTAGAAACTGTTGTACAGTTTAAAATGGCAACTTTTATGTTCATGGGCACATTATTCGTTCGTATCAAACTATTTTCTTTCGGCCTATAAAACACCATTGTTTTGGCCATATGCATTTGGCCACATTTTTTACGCCCTACTTGTATGAAACTAATTTGGTTGTATAGATGGCTTTGTTACTAGAATGAAATGTAAACTAGATTCTGTGTAAGGAGAGGACACTGAGCAGCTGTTTTCACATCTGGACACTGAAGCACTAGTGTGGGACACAAGAACACCATTTTTATTAGGGGGGCCACACAGGTGCTCCAGTGTATACTATAGGGGTGACTCCATCTGTGAAGCTTGTACCAAACAGGTAAAGTATTGCAGCTTGTCAACGGCTCTTCCTATTGACAGCGTGATCAGCCGTGATTGGACACGGCTGATCACGTGGTAAAGAGCCTCCACCGGAGGCTTTTTACCAAGATCAGTGTAGCGGTGTGTCAGACTGACACACCGCTCCACCGATCGCCGCGATGCGCGCCCCCGGGGGCGCGCTGCGGCATGTTATCCTGCTGGACGTCATATGACGTCCAGTCAGGATAACAGAACCACTTCCCGGACGTCAATCCGCTATAGGGCGGGCGGGAAGTGGTTAATCAACAATGTGTGGATTATTGTTTCAACGCTACAACACTTTTGTGGTGATATAATTGCTGCTTTCTGTGAAAATGGGGGTTATTTCCTAAGGGCAAATCCTCTTTGCACTACAAGTACAGTTTCAGTGCCGTTTCAAGTGCACTTGTAGTGCAAAGTGTCTTTGCCTTTAGTAAATAACACCCAACAGTGCTTTGTAGAAGGTTACACAATCACGCCATTTTCAGGACCCCCCACATTTCTGTCAGGGTCAGCTAAAACAAACACAAGCAGTAAATGTCACCAAAGATTTGCTTTTTTTTGTTTTTATTTGATAAAGGCTTCACAAATTGTCTGGCATATTGATAACCCCCTACCAGCAAAGAACTCAAGGTATCTTAACCGGACATCACGGGCACTCAGGGAGGGCAACCCAGGCCACTTCAAGCGCCGTCAGGGTTGTTTCATTTAGAATTCTGGCCTCAGGCCCAACTGAGCCAGCATAGTTGGCAGAATGTTGGAGTAAAAAGTTATGTAGAACACAGCACGCCAGGATTATATGATTAAGTTTATACTCCGCCATATGGATGGGTGTCAGAAATAGGCGGAACTGGCTGGCCATGATTCAAAATGTGTTCTCCACCACTCTTCTGGCTCTGGCCAGCCAGTAATTAAAAAGCCTCTGTTCCGGGGTGAGGGTCCTCATCGGGAATGGCCACATAAGATGGTCCCCAGCGCAAATGCTTCATCCGCAACAAAGACGAATGGGAGTCCTTCCACATTCTCTTCTGGAGGTGGCAAGTCCAAGCTGCCATTCTGGAGATGCCTGTAAAACTCCGTCTGGGCGATGACTCCACCATCGGACATTCTTCCCCATGTCCACATACAGGAAGTCGTAATTAGCGGACACCACCGCCAACATCACAATACTATTGAACCCCTTGTAATTATAATAGTACGACCCCGAGTTGGGTGGTGGGACGATGTGGACATGTTTCCCATCAATTGCCCCTCCGCAGTTAGGAAAGTCCCACCGCTGGGCAAAGTGGGAGGCCACAGTCTGCCATTCCTGTGGCGTGGAAGGAAACTGTTGAGGAAAACAAAAAAAACTTAGTATTTTTGCACATAAACATGGAAAGCAGATTAGACACAAACATTCTTGGCCAACATCCAGATAACATTTATTAAGGGGAATTTTACAACACCAAAGTATAAGGTACACCTATCATATTCCCCCTCCCCCCCTCTCATGGGCCATTTCTAACATTATAGGGGGGGGAATCTTGGACAGGTAACCCTCTTCACTTCATTGAGAGATGAATGCCTAAATACAGGGTATTACTTGGAACAGCCCCTCCTTAGTTACACTATTGGCAGCCCACTGGACAGGTAAGAAGTGTCATAATACAAAGATATAAATACACACTGTACACATTTGAGCACATTTGGACATTCTGCTATTACCTATCAAGATAATAATAGGATCCAAAAACTTTAAACAGTACCAAGAAAGTATACAGGCAGGCCCTTGCACTACATGCTTTGGGGAATTCATCCATACATCTGACCACAAAAGAGACGGGTATAGTGTGTATGGGTTTGGCAAAGTCAGCAGATAGATGATTGAGGATAGATAGAGAATTGGGATCAGCTGACTTAGCAGTTGGGGGGAGGGTTAATAAAAATGATTTGGGGACACTACAAAAAAGCCTATGGCACTCTGCCAGAATTTAAAGCACAAATCACATTTCTAAACATTTTAGGGGGTGTTTGGGGTAAAGCACTACTATGGAGCTGATAAAATACATTGTTAAGTGACTACATGAGGTGAATATAGGGCCAGGAGAACATGCTGGGGAGGTTAGTGAAGGCAAATATGTATGAAGGACTAAAAAAATAATTACATAAAAATCCAGCATGCATGAGAACAAAGGGGACATTCACAGCATATTACAATCATGGTAATTAGGGAATGAGGAAAGAAATACAATATATTATCAAACATTAAATACAATAAAATGTGAGGTTAAAGGATAAAAATCTTACCTTCATATACTCTTTCTGCAGAACCTGGATGATGGCAGAACAGGTCTCTGGGATAATGATCCCCAGAGCCTGGGGGGAGATGCCTGTCGAGAACTTCAAGTCCTGCAGGCTTCTCCCTGTCGCCAAGTACCGCAGGGTAGCGACGAGCCTCTGCTCCGGAGTGATGGCTTGCCTCATGCAGGTATCCTGCCTGCTGATATAGGGGGTAAGCGAAGCCAACAAACGGTGAAATACGGGGTCCGTCATCCGGAGAAAGTTCCTGAAATCATCAGGATTATTCTCACGGATCTCACGGAGCAAAGGCAAATGAGAGAACTGGTTACGCTGAAGCAACCAATTCTTGGTCCATGAACTCCTCCCCACCCTGTTCATGGACTAGACTTGTGTCAAGGTCAGGACCCCAACACCAAGCCCCCACCCAGCACGAACTCTACGAGGAGTACGTATACGCAACATGGCTAGAAAATGGTCGGCTGCTCAGAATGAAGTAACAGAACGCACTGAAGAACAGCAAGGCCTGTGAAGAGCGACCTGAAAAACAGTAACGAACGAACAAGAACACAATGACAAGTCAAGGGTACTCGCTGCACGCACTGAAGAGCAGATACAAGCCCACAAGCACAAACTGAACCGCAGAAAACGATCTGAAAGCCACGAGTCTGAAAAAGCGTGAATCGTCTCTCATCAAACTTTTGCTAACACGAGATTAGCAAAAGGAGCCCAAAGGGTGCCGCGCTTGGTTCTGAACTGGCCTTTTCTAGTCTCGTCGTACGTGGTGTACGTGACCGCGTGGTTGGCGATCGGAAATTCCGACAACTTTGTGCGACCGTGTGTACGCAAAACAAGTTTGAGCCAACATCCGTCCAAAAAAATCCTAGGATTTTGTTGTCGGAATGTCCGATCAATGTCCGACCGTGTGTACGGGGCATAAGACAATGAGTCCAAAAGTAATAGTGATGTTACTGTTTGCTATTTATACAGTATAACAGCTGGATAGTGTGTTGTCCCTTTAGTGTGTAACAGGGTATAAAAAACAGTCTGAATAACTTCAGAAACCGTGTCGATCATGCTCCTTGTACTACAACTATATTGTCTTGGGGTGCATAATCTATAGGGGGTTGGAACCGCTCCCAGTTCTCTATGGGCTTACTATGTGTGTAAGCATCATCAGTGTGTTACATAGTTATATAGTTAGTCAGGTTGAAAAAAGACACAAGTCCATCCAGTTCAACCATAAAAATAAATAAATAAATAAAGAAAAAAAAAAATATCGTACAATCCAATATACCCAATTCTATACCCACAGTTGTTCCAGAGGAAGGCAAAAAACCCCAGCAGAGCATGCTCCAATTTGCTACAGCAGGGGAAAAATTCCTTCCTGATACCCCAAGAGGCAATCAGATTTTCCCTGGATCAACTTTACCTATAAATGTTAGTACCCAGTTATATTATGTACATTTAGGAAAGTATCCAGGCCTTTCTTAAAGCAATCTACTGAGCTGGCCAGAACCACGTCTGGTGGGAGTCTATTCCACATTTTCACAGCTCTTACTGTGAAGAAACCTTTCCGTATTTGGAGATTAAATCTCTTTTCCTCTAGACGTAAAGAATGCCCCCTTGTCCTCTGTGTTGACCGTAAAGAGAATAACTCAACACCAAGTTCACTATATGGACCCCTTATATATTTGAACATGTTGATCATATCCCCCTTATTCTCCTCTTCTCAAGAGTGAATAAATTTAGTTCCTCTAATCTTTCCTCATAGCTGAGCTCCTCCATGCCTCTTATCAGTTTGGTTGCCCTTCTCTGCACTTTCTCCAGTTCCCCGATATCTTTTTTAAGAACTGGTGCCCAAAACTGAACTGCATATTCCAGATGAGGTCTTACTAATGATTTGAACAGGGGCAAAATTATATCTCTCTCTCTGGAGTCCATACCTCTCTTAATACAAGAAAGGATTTTGCTCGGTTTGGAAACCGCAGCTTGGCATTGCATGCTATTATTGAGCTTATGATCTACCAAAACCCCCAGATCCTTCTCCACTATGTATTCCCCAGTTTTACTCCCCCTAGCATGTATGATGCATGCATATTCTTAGCCCCCAAGTACATAACTTTACATTTCTCAACATTAAACCTCATCTGCCACAGTCGCCCAATTAGACAGTGCATTGAGGTCGGCTTGTAAATTGGAGACATCCTGTAAGGACGTTATTCCACTGCATAGCTTGGTGTCATCTGCAAAGACAGAAATGTTACTTTTGATCCAAGACCCGATATCATTTATAAAGATATTAAAAAGTAAGGGTCCCAGCACTGAACCTTGGGGTACACCACTGATAACCTTAGACCATTCAGAGTAAGAATCATTAACCACTACTCTCTGAATTCTGTCTTTTAGCCAGTTTTCTATCCATTTACAAACTGATATTTCCAAGCCTGTAGACTTTACCTTACACATGAGCCGTGTGTGTGGAACTGTATGGAACGCTTTTTCAAAATCCAAGTATACCATGTCTACAGCCACCCCTCTGTTCAAGGTTTTACTTACCTCTGCATAAAAAGAAATCAGGTTTGTCTGACAACTTCTGTCTTTCATGAATCCATGCTGTCTGTTGCTTAAAATTTTTTTTTTCCAGCAAGAACTCGTCTATGTGGTCTTTTATTAAATGCTCCAGTATCTTCCCAACTATAGAAGTTAAACTAACAGGTCTATAGTTACTTGGTACAGACTTTGATCCCTTTTTAAATATAGGCACCACGTTTGCCCAATCCAGTGGTACTATTCCCGTCATTAATGAGTCCCTGAAAAATTAGATACAATGGCTTTGAAATTACAGAGCTCAATTCTTTTAGGATCCGTGGGTGGATGCCATCAGATCCAGGAGCTTTATCCACCTTTATTCTGTCTAAATATTTCTGGACCATATCACTTTTGAGCCATTGTGGATCATTCGGGGCTGTGTCAATACCACCCCCATAATGGACATGAGCTGCCCCATGCTCTTTTGTATACACAGAGCTGAAGAAAGTATTCAATAAATTAGCCTTCTCTTTGTCCCCAGTCACCCACTCTAGATTATTTTGTAAAGGGCCTACATGCTCAGACCTGACCTTTTTACTATTAATATATTTGAAGAATTTTTTGGGGTTTGTCTGTTACTATCTTTTGCAATCTGTCGTTTGTTTTTAATTTTTGCATCCTTGATTTCCTTTTTACATATTCTGTTAAATTCTTTTTAACATTTAAACGACACTAGTGTTCCTTCACTCTTATATTTTTTAAAGGCTCTTTTCTTATTGTTTATAGCTTTTTTAACTTTGACCGTGAGCCACATAGGTTTTATTTTTAGCCTTTTAAACTTATTGCCCATGGGAATATACTTTGCAGTGAGGTCCCAAACAGTCTTTTTGAAGAATTCCCATTTCTGTTCTGTGTTTATCGATGCCAATATTCCCTCCCAGTCTAAATCCTGGAGAGCAGCCCTCATCCTTGGAAAATTTGCTCTATTGAAGTTAAGTGTTTTTATCTTTCCCGTATGTATTTCTTGTTTACAGCTAACATCAAATGAAATCATGTTATGATCACTGCTACCCAGGTGTTACTTTATCTGAACATTAGTAATAAGCTTTTATTATTAGTAATTATTTTAATTATTATTAATAATTATTATAATTAGTAATTAATTAGTAATTAGTACATGGTTTGAGATTACCAGGTCCAACAGAGCTCCATTCCTAGTTGGGGCCTCAATAAACTGGACCATAAAATTGTCCTGTAATAGGTTTATAAATTTTTGCCCTTTAACTGTCCCAGCAGTGCCATTACTTCAGTTAATTTCCGGGTAGTTAAAATCCCCCATTATTATCACCGTCCCAGCCCTTGCAGCCCTTTCCATCTGTGCAAGCAGCTGAGTCTCCACCTCCTCGTTAATATTGGGTGGTTTATAACAAACTCCAATGATTAACTTTGAAATACGCACATCTATATGCAGTTCCACCCATAATGCTTCAGACTCATCACACTCTCCATCAACCAGGTCCTCTTTCACACTTGCTTTGAGATCACTTCTCACATAGAGACAGACCCCGCCACCTTTCCTTTTTACCCTGTCTCTCCGAAAGAGTGCACAGCCAGGAATATTAATAGTCTTAATATATTGTCTGTTGTCTTAATACATGTTATCTATTTCTTAGCGTTTGTAATGATAAGTAGCCTAGTGTCTTAGGGGATGTCTATTTCTTGTAGTGTTGTGGTCACTGGACCCCTAGCAACCTGTGCCAGGTATGATGTCTTTGGTAGGGCTAGGCATTAGTCAAATCAGGCAGATAAACTGGTAGGAATTAGTTATTGGGTTTATTAGGGGATAGGGAATAGCAAGAGAAATCTCTTGTACGTTAGGGAGGGGATAAGGGGAGGGAAGGGATAATAAGAGGAACTCGCCTGAGAGAAGGATAGAGGAGTGAGAGTACATATTCACCAGCACACCATGGATCGATGACTTCCGTCCACAAATGATACCTACTGATGTCCCAGCTTCACTGTCAGTTAATGGATTTTCTGTGGGGCGGTCACTTTCAGACGTTGGGGGTTGACCGTATCTTCGTGTTGTGCCTCTATGTGCGCAGAGCCTCCTTCTCGGGCGTGTGGCGCCTTTGACCCAAGGGAAAACTCGACCCTCCTGGTAATCTTGATTAACCAGTCTCAATTTATCATGTTTGACCTGCTTCTGTCTTTCCGAGTATGCTGATATCTCGCTGTCAATATTATGCAGTGTTCCGGACTGTGCGTCTTTGTCTTGTACTGATACTTCAAGAGTCGATAGTTCTCTGTTAACTTGACACGGTTGAACTTTGACCTCTTCTATGACAAATTTTGAGTGGAGACCTCACACACAAATGATGATGATGTCCCCATCACTCTGGCGTGTTTAGGTGGGTATATGGCTTGCCAATGTAGTCAGAGAAAAAACTAAGAGAATAAGGATCTCTCAAGAGGGCAAGAAAACCCGAAGTGCTGTCTGAAAAAACAAACCAAATTTTATTGTACAAAATTTTCACTATTAAACACCACACAGCTTGGTACTACAAAAATTACACAAAACGGGCTATGGTAAGTGACTATCACAGACCCTATTAAAATTAGATCACAGACCCTGATTAAAAACAGGGGAGCCACGGCTATGCATACCACATACAAACACCATTCAATACTCATAAACACTGATGGTAAATATTGATTATGCAGATCTTCAAGGCAACTGCTTATAAAGTTACTAAATCACTCTTCAGAGGCATGGTATAGGGGGAATGTGGGTATGTGTGGATGGGGAGAAAAATGGAAGTCCATGTAAAGAACTGGTTCAGTCCGGTAGTTGGTGCGAAAGCAGACCGGTACCAATAGGTATTAGCCCAGGGAGACAGCAGATGTAACCTGCAAATCTAGCCTATTGAATTGGCAAGTCATACATGTAGGCAAAGGATCAGTGGTATTAATGGCAGAAGCAAGCAGGGGGCGTATGAGCAGCATGGAGAGGCATATTATCATACATTGAAGCGATACATCTCTCACCACTCAGTCGGCATCCAGTATCCACAGACCGCCGCACTCAACCCCGGGAGATGGCTTGGGGAGTAGGTCCGTGTAGAGCCACCTTTATGCCCATATATCACTGTCCTTGCTGCGCTGTATGTGCCATTAGTCACAAGTCGTGTGAATATCGAGAACGCTGGTCATCAGCTGTTTGAAGAAACCAGCGTTCATTGGCTGGTGAAATGCGTCAGCACGTCATCCCGGAACCACATGCACACTGTGGATGGAGGATTAGCTGGGACCCAAACAGCTGATGACCGGCGTTCTCAATATTCACACGACTTGTGACTAATGGCGCATACAGCGCAGCAAGGACAGTGATCTATGGGCATGAAGGTGGCTCTACACGGACCTACTCCTCAAGTCATCTCCTGCGGTTGAGTGCAGCGGTCTGCGGATACTGGATGCCGACTGAGTGGTGAGAGATGTATAGCTTCAATGTATGATAATATGCCTCTCTGTGCTGCTCATACTCCCCCTGCTTGCTTTTGCCATTAATACCGCTGCTCCTTTGCCTACATGTATGACTTGCCAATTCAATAGGCTAGCTTTACCAGTTACATCTGCTGTCTCCCTTGGCTAATACCTATTGGTACCAGTCTGCTTTCGCACCAACTACCGGACTGAACCAGTTCTTTACATGGACTTCCATTTTTCTCCCTATCCACACATACCCACATTTCCGCTATACCACGCCTCTGAAGAGTGATTTGGTAACTTTATAAGCAGTTGCCTTGAAAATCTGCATAATCAATATTTACCATCAGTGTTTATGAGTGGTGAATGGTGTTTGTATGTGGTATGCATAGCTGTGGCTCCCCTGTTTTTAACGACAACGTTGTCATCTAATTTTAATAGGGTCTTTGATAGTCACTTACCATAGCCCGTTTTGTGTAATTTTTGTAGTACCAAGCTGTGCGGTGTTTAATAGTAAATATTTTGTACAATAAAATTTGGTTTGTTTTTTCAGACAGTGCTTCGGGTTTTCTTGCCCTCTTGAGAGATCCTTATTCTCTTAGTTTTTTCTTTGCATGCGTTAGGGCAACCTGAACAGTATCCCATATCTCCTATGAGGTTGAGTGTCTGATTAATATTTAATTTAATCTTTTTCTCTAAATGTATTTTTGGTGGTTGATCCAGGCTAAACCTAATTCTTTTTTCCGATGTAGCCAGATTAGAACCTCTGCTGGCAGGAGCTCACGAGTCAAGCTGCCATCTAGCACCGAGGTCAAGGCACGCCCACCGACAGTGCATTTTTTTTTTAGCACTGATCACTGTATTGGTGTCACTGGTCCCCAAAAAGTGTCACTATGTATCTAAAATTGGCTTTTTTTTAAATAAGGTACAGTGTTGCCCATTTTTTTAATTTACAATGTGATGCTGCTAATCTCCTTCAGACTGATAGTAACATTGCTTGCATGATGTGTGTTGAAATCACCACTTGTTTTCTCTTTCAGAAACCTGTGTGACAACACAGAAGCACAACTGCTAGACATGGCATTGCATAGTGGACCTATAATTTGAAATGCCTGAAGGACTTTCATGGCAGAATTACCAGGTTATTTTTATAAAATCTATAGATATAAAAATGTTGAAAATTACTTTTATAATTACAGAGACATGCTAAACCATATTGGGCGCCATTCACAAAGCAGTATCTTACTGCATCTGAATAAGCCCATCCACCACAAGTTACCAGAGGCTTAGGAACCTGGGACCTTAGGGTCCCTGAGAATTATATTGTCCTCAGCAACCTCCCCCCTGCCACATACAGCTCCTGGGGTTTGTGAGGGATGAACTCCACCTCTAGAAGCCCTATGTATTCCTCCTTCTGAACTTCACCACAGCAAGCATACCTCTCCTCCTCATGTTCTTCTTGTTCCTGCTGAGCACTAAAAGGTATAGTGTCTATATATAATGGACCCTGAGGCACCAAGAAGTCTTATGCCCCGTACACACGGTCGGACTTTGTTCGGACATTCCGACAACAAAATCCTAGGATTTTTTCCGACGGATGTTGGCTCAAACTTGTCTTGCATACACATGGTCACACAAAGTTGTCGGAAAATCCGATCGTTCTAAACGCGGTGACGTAAAACACATACGTTAGGACTATAAACGGGGCAGTGGCCAATAGCTTTCATCTCTTTATTTATTCTGAGCATGCGTGGCACTTTGTCCGTCAGATTTGTGTACACACGATCGGAATTTCCGACAACGGATTTTGTTGTCGGAAAATTTTATATCCTGCTCTCAAACTCTGTGTGTCGGAAAATCCGATGGAAAATGTGTGATGGAGCCTACACACGGTTGGAATTTCCGATAACAAGGTCCTATCACACATTTTCCGACGGAAAATCCGACCGTGTGTACAGGGCATTACTGTTGTGCCTTCGGCATCTATAATGCCACATAGTGTCTGCTTCAGCAGAAAGACCACAGGAATTGTAACTCTAATACCAACATTGTCACAGCTTGCTTTTCTGGTTGCCTCTTCAAATGGTGACACTGGTGATGCATCCTGTATGATTAGACACTGATATTTGGAGAAGAACTCCAGCTCCTCTATGCCTATCCTTGTGCCATACACCCAAAGGTACTCATTTATGGCCAACTGATGCATGTGCAGCTGCAAAAGTTTTTGTGGTGTCACCAACAACTTTACATTGTGTTGTTGAACTAGTTGAAGAAAAAAATATCCTAACAAAATTACACACAAATAAAATATAAATCAAGGACAAAAATTAAAATAACTACCCTCCAAACATTTACCCTAAAATAATACAAGTAAAATAAAACCATTTTTTAATTCAGAAAAAAACAAACACGTAAAAAAAAGCAGCAGAAGCAACATAGCAGCATAGCAACAGGAATTTGAACCCCCCAAAAATAAAAAAGTAGTCTTAAAAAGGACCGTTGCATCTTTTGAAAGCACAGTGAATGCAGGAGGACTTACACTGGCAATATACAGAACTGAATATAGTCCTGATATAGCACTGTAAAGCTGTAATAGCACAATACACTGCAAACTCTCTCTCCCAGCAAAATTCCTAAATTCCTTTAAACATCTTGACTGAGTTAGAATTGGTAAAGGTGTAAAGTCTCTTTAAATGAACAAAAGTGCTCAGTGCTGAAAATTGTAACAACAAATAAATATATAGAACAATTCAGTTACATACAAAACCATATAAAGTGTTACACAGTGCTCCAGTGCCATCTTAAATGAAAATAATAAAGGTGTCTCTTTAAATAAACAAAAAGTGTCTCAGTGCTAAGGTGCATACAAATAAACAGAAAGCACAATGCACATCATTCACAATTAATGGGTGCATATAAAAAGTCCATCATAAGTCTTCAAGATGTAAAGTGGATCAATGTGGTTGACCATCAATTCTGAGTCACACTGTGGTGTATCACCACCACCACATATTAACCTCCAGATTATAAGAGGTTATGGCAGTATTAACACTCCTCTCATGTACCACAGCATTGATCCACTCCTCCAATGCAGGACTCCTCCAAAAGAACTTCAGTCACCTCTCAAAACCAGGGATAAACTTGTATGCTCAAAGGAAATAAACCACAAACACCATGGCCCAATATCATAAAAACAGCATGTTTTCTTAAAAAGTTAAATATTTACAAACATCAGTGTAAAAACAATGTGTACCGTATCATTGTGTGCGGCGTGTATGCTGACATCAAGAACTAACTCTGCCCAACACATTTTCCTGGCAAACCACGCCATTAGGTATACACCCTCAATAAAAAAAAAACACATTGTAAATTGTAAATAGACATCCAGTGTCTTCCCAACCTTTGCCCATAACCCATCATTTACATTTACATATATAATCATTTGCTGTATTTATAAACTATAAACAGGGTGATGGGGAGGCACTAACAAATAGACATGTGCAGGTCGAAAAAAGTATTTTTTGTTCGTTCTGATTAGTTATTTAAATAAATTAATTTAGTTACATTTGTTTTTGATTCATTTGAATTCATTTTGTTAATTTTGTATTCAAATTCGACCGAATTTGAAAAATTCAACCGCATTTGAAAAAAATTATTGAATCTGTATTTGAATTAAAAAAAAAACCCATTAGATATCAATTTTTTTCCATTTAAATGCAGCTGTTGCATTAGGCTATTGATACTGGCTAACCATTTTCCCGAAACTCAAATTTCGAATAGAATGAATTTGAATTTAAATAGAAAAAATTAGAATAGAATAGAAAATAATAGAAAAGAATAGAATAGAAATAGTATAGAAAATAAGAGAATAGAATAGAAAAACAATAGAATAGAATAAAATTGAAAGAATATAATATATAACCATCTTCCGAAAATCGAATTAGAATAGAATAGAAAAGAATAGAAAAACAATAGAACAGAATAGAATAAAAAATAACAGAATAGAAAAACAATAGAACAGAATAGAATAAAACTGAATTTATAACCATCTTCCAAAATTCTAATTTGAATAGAAAAGATTAGAATAGAATAGAAAAGAACAGAATAGGAAATAATAGAAAAGAATAGAATAGAAAATAAGGGAATAGGATAGAAAAGAATAGACAAAGTAGAATGAATATAATGGATATATTCCTTCTACTTTTCTATATTATTGTTTTTCTATTCTATTCTATTCTTTTCTATTATTTTCTATTCTAATCTTTTCTTTCAATTGTTTTTTATTAGAATATAGCATTGTCACATAAAGTACAACAGTAGAATTGCATATCTCATAGCTCAGAGATAGTAGAAGTAAGTTTACATTAATATTACCTGAGTATTTATCATTTATTGAGAGGGTATGCACAGTCTACTACACAATGTGGATGTCGCGCCCCCATGAACGCACTTGTCCCAGGTTAGCAATGAGGTTTCAACACAAACATGTTGTCGCCTGGGTTTTGCAGACTACCATTGCATTATCTGTGATAATTGTAAAAATTAACAGAAAACACAAGTATAAAGAATACAAAGTAAAAGAAAAAAAAGAAATACGAACACTGTACCGGAACCTATGAGTAGTTCTTTTAATACCTATTGGCAAGATTTTTACTAATGGGGTCAATCAATATCAAGAAATATTGAATGTCCATGGCGCCCACTGATTATTGAAGGAACTTAGATTATTTGTTTGGGTGGCAAAGTATTTTTTATAGGAGTGTAGAATTTTAACCCTGTGTATCACTTCTTCAGTGTTAAGGGATAGGGTGGTTTTCCATTTGGCAGTGATAGTTAATCGGGCCGCGCTATTAATGTAAGTTCTAAGTTGGAATGGGATAGTGTCTATAGAAAGATTAAGAAGAGCTAATTGAGGCATAGGTTTAATAATTAATCCAGTTATTGTTCTTATTAGTTTGAAGATTGCTTACCAAAAGCTGCGTATGTTTTTGGAATCCCAAAGTATGTGAATAATACTACCTTTATACCCACATTTCCTCCAACAGGCATTCTTTTCAGAGGGAAAAATTAAAGATAGTCTAGTTGGGGTGAGATACGATCTGTGAAGAGTTTTGATCATTTGATCCCAGTGATTACTACAGTGGGAATAACGGAAGCTAGATTGGATGGCAGTTAGCCACTGTTTGGGAGAGTGTACTGTGTCAAGTTCTTTTTCCCAATTAGACATATTAGTCATCTTTACAAAACTCTTGTTATTTTGAAGTAGGGAGTAAAACCAGGATAGACCTTTAGGAGTATTGTATTGGGTCTTCAGGTAATCTCATAAACATTTGTGCAATTTGTAGTGTGAATCTGAGTGGGTGGCATGGAAATGTTTTAGTTGGATCAGGGCGCCAAGAGGTGGGTCTTGGTTGTCTGGAAAGTAGTTCTTTAAATGTCATTATGTTGTCCTGTAACCATGGTTGGACTCTAAGATTAGGAATCAAATATTCATACACCTGTAGCAGTAGTTCTTCTTGGCGTGTTTAGAGTGAGGATCAAGCATATTACATTTTTCCCAAGCTGCTGGGTTGCTATTATTGAAGGAATGTTTAATCATATTAGTTGAGTCAGTTTGGCTATTGGAAGGGAAGATAAGTCCCTACTGTTCAATGTGGCTTTTTCAATTTACACCCAGAGTTTTTTGAACTCTGGCTCAAACCAAGCTTTCATCTGGTTTAATAATGCTGCTTTGTAATAGCTACGGAGTACAGGAAAGCCGGCTCCCCCTTTATGTCTGTGTCTCTGGATGACTGAGAATGATATTCTCGCCATTTTACTTTCAAATGTATTGTCTGAAGAGTTTGTTGGTTGTGTTAAAGAAGGCCTCAGGAATGCTAATTGGAATATTTCTAAAAAAGTAAATGATCTTGGGCAAGAGAAGCATTTTTAATGCCATTATTCTTCCTAGCCATGAAAGTTCGTAAGTGGAAATATGGTGCAGGTCCTCTTTTATGGTTTCCAACAAGGCTGAAATTTTTTTTTTCATATATGGAGGATGTAGGAGTTGTTACTTTAATTCCCAAATAAGGGATGGATAGAGACATCCACTGAAACAGGAATTTTTTGTTTTAGCTGGGTTATTTGACATTTAGACACATTTACAGGGAGAATACAAGATTTAGTAATATTGAGTTTGAGTTTACGAACACTGCACTGTATTCTTGCAATAAAGAGTGCACTTTAGTCAGGGAAGAAGCCGGATTGGTGAGTGTGAGGATCACATCATCTGCAAAAAGGCCTATCTTATGGGTGTGTCCTGCAACATAAACTCCGGATATTGTGCGGTCATTTCTAATGGCCTCCACCAGGGGTTCCATCATCAGGGGAAATATGATCAGTGATAAGGGACAGCCCTGGTGAGTTCCATTCATAATATAACATTTTTCAGAGATGGCATTGGACATGAAAACTGTGGCTGAGGGTTTAGTATACAATGCTGAGATTGCTGAGAGTATGGGTCCATGAAGGCCAAACTTCTGAAGAGTCGCCGTGAGGTAGCCCCAGTATACTCTATCAAAAGCTTTTTCAGCATTCAATGCCAAAATTACAGTAGGTGTATGCCTTGTTTCTACTATTTTGAGGAGGTTAAATAATCTCCATCAGGAGCTTGTCTTCCCTTGACAAAGCCCACCGGGTCAGCTTTCACTAGTGATGGAGTTATTTTAGCTACCCTATTGGCCAAATTTTTAGCATACATTTTGGGGTCTGTGTTCAACAGAGAGATGGATCTAAAATTTTGCGGGTCATCCGGCTTCTTCCCTGGCTTTGGTAGAGTAATAATAGTGGCCTGCAACATTTCTTCAGGTAAGTTGGCTGTTAATATAAACAACAACACTCTCATATGAGGAACTAACGATTGAGAAAAAGCTTTATAGTTTGTGTGTTTTGTTTGCTGGTAGGGCCTGTATGGTATCTGAAATTTCTTTGTCTGAAATTGGGGCATTAAGTGTTTCCAAGATATCTGCAGTCAGGGTGGGTAAAGTCACTGAGTCAAGAAAAGAGTTAATAGTTTGGATTGATGGTTGAGGTGTCTCCTTGTCTAGTTTAAGATTGTATAGGTCTCTATAGTATTTCATGAATGCATTGGCTATGGAGGTAGGGTGGTGTTCTAAAGCTCCACTGTGGGGATCCTTAATGCTGTTCAGTTTGCAGCATTGTTTTTTTTTATGTAGTGTGCTAATAATTTACCTGCTTTATTCCCCTGAACATAGTACCTAGCTTTTGTTCGTTTCAAACAGCTCTGATGGGCTGAGATGAGTGCTGAGCAAATTTTTTGCCTACAGTCAAACAGGTCAGATTCTACTTGGGGAGATAGATTTTGTTCATATTGTTGTTCTAAGGTTTTGAGATCTGTTAGTAGATTGTTCAACAGCTTTGCCCTTTTCCTTTTTTCCCTAGCAGCCGCCTGGATGAGTAAGCTCCTGGTATATGCTTTATGAGCACACCATAAAGATGCAACTTTAATGTCTCCAGTGTTATTAATCTTAAAAAATTCTATAAGTTTTTGATTTAGTCCAGGTGAGTGCTTTGGATTGGACAGGAGGTTCATGTTGTTTCTCCATAGATATGTAGGAGCGGTGGAGTTTTGTTCCTTCAAGAATATGGATACTGGAGCATGATCTGACCATGTGATAGGGTGAATCGTGACCGATAGTGTCCTCTGTAACAAGCTGAGATCAGTTAAGATAAGATCTATCCTTGAGTATACCTGGTGGTGGGATGAAAAATAAGTATAGTCTCTTTCCGTTGAATGTACACACCTCCAGGTGTCATAAAGGTCCGCGTCATTTAGGAAAGGTAAGAGTTCATGCCTGTGTGAGTGGATCAGATTAGAGCAGTCCAGGTTTTTGTTGACCACACTGTTAAAGTCTCCGCAGATGATTAGTGAGCCTTTATGAATTTTGTTTTTACGTTTTTGCATGGCTTTCATGAAAGCTGTTTGACCCTTATTATGGGCATAGAGATTCACAAGCATATAGGTGGTGTTGTTTATGTCACAGATCAATATTATGTACCTGCCATTTGGGTCACAGACAATATCGTGCAGTTGGAAGGCGACAGAGTGTTTGATCGCTATTAATACTCCCCTCTTTTTAACTGGGGCTGTAGCGTTAAAGATATGTGGGAAAGCTTTGAGTGAGCATTTAGGTTGATTATTGGACATAAAGTGTGTCTCTTTTGGTATGTTGAGACAGGTCTGCGAACACTGATATGTTAGAGTAGGGGTTCAGTAGCGTTTTGTTCTTCCTAGCAAATCGCATAACCTCATCTTTGATATGAAAAAAATGGATGCGGACAATGGTGGGGAATTCATTAAGCTGCTCCACAAACTCCCTGGTGCTGTCCTGAGACATATCCTTATGACGATCGTTTCTGGGACGATTTCCGAGGGCTGTTGTTCGGTGAAGCTCCTGGTGTGGACTCTCCACTGCCGCCTCGAGAGGATGAGCTATGTGGAGGTGGTCCTGAGCCTGTTTAGTGACCGCCCTGTTGCAAGCCGCGATGTGGACCAGAGGTCCCTGCACCATTTTGCGACCTAGGCGTGCTTTCGGCCTGGTAGAAATCTGTAAGCTTCTGCGGCATTTTGACATTCTTTCTTTTCCCCATGTTGTCCAGGGTGATCTCCAGAATGTAGGGAGCCAGGTAGATGTCACAGATAGTTTCCTACTTTGCAGGATTAGGCTTAATGCTGCAGGTGCACTCGGAGCTCTCTCACTAGCCATTAGCTCCGGCTGCCGGAGGGTCCAGAGGTAGAGATAGTCAGTGTGGAACATGTTCCAGAGGGTGGAGGGTCCAGAGGTAGAGATAGTCAGTGTGGAACATGTTCCAGAGGGTGGTATTAGGGGCATTAGTGGTAGGTTAACTAAACCAGCTAAACACAAGGTAAGTATAGTAACAAGTCCTATATATTGCTGATATGGTACACAGATGATCCGCCCCTTTCTATGTGCCAAACACTGCGCTCATGGGATTAGCCCCTCACTCTAAGCAGCCACTTAAAAATGCAAACTTATGTGAATTAAAAATAAATGATACACTATACACTCGCCCTCACCAATAGTGTAATCAAATAGCGCCGCTATTTGATTACACTATTGGTGAGGGCGAGTGTATAGTGTATCATTTATTTTTAATTCACATAGTAACAAGTCCTATTTGCAACCCCGGAGCACCCAAAGAGAAGATAGTATGCGACCAGTCTAAACTATGTTGCATGTTCACGAATGCCAGGAGACAAGATGGAAGAACTAGAGCTACTGTTGTATGAGGAGGATTTTGATCTCCTCGTACAAAAATTGTAAGAATTACAGAGACTTGCTTTGACTGCTCTCATGATTGTCTTTCAACCATCCAAGGGTATTCCCTATATCGCAGGGATAGAGAGGGTAAAAAGAGGAAGGGTATGTCTGTATATCAAAAACGATGTACAAGTGAATGTGAGAGATGACATCACTAAGGGAGCAAGGGAGGAGGTGGAATCCTTATGGGTAGAGCTACAAAGGGAGGAAACTAAGGGAAAGTAATACTGGGAGTATGGTATAGGCCCCTTAACCAGAGGGAGGAGGAGGTTGAGGTGAACCTCTTATCACAATTTGGATTAGCGGCAAGAAAGGGAAGTGTCATTATAATGGGGGATTTTAATTATCCAGACATAGACTGGGTGGAAGGATCCACACATTCATCTAAGGCTCACCAGTTCCTAAATGTCTTGCAGGACAATTTCATCGGTCAGATGGCAAATGCACCAACTAGAAACAAAGCGTTACTAGACCTACTGATTACCAACACAATAGACCTGATTAAAATGAGGGATGGGTTTCCGCGCTCACGGACCTGAAGGCTTGCAGCCTCCCCTTGCACTTACCCTCGAAGGAGTGAGTTAAATAGTAAAGGAAAGTTAATTAGGGGTAGATGGCGCTACCTTACCAGGGTACCTTGATTTATAATATAATGAACCTCAAAGGAAAAAGAAATCAGAAAAACTAAATACAACCCCTTTATCACTCATTAGGTAGTGGATCTAAGTGTCCAGCATTACTTGAATGGACTGTACTAACAAGTCAGTCTCATACCTACATGCAGGTGTACACCGTGTGGCTAATCATCATAGATTAAATAAGTGACAACTTGTAAAAATTAATATATGACAATCCAAGAAATAAATAAAATAAAGTAAAATAAAATAAAACACCACGGTTTAAAACCTATGTTGATCCCCAATTGTGTCCAAATGTGCTTTTATGCATAAGGTGAATTAAATAGTCCCAACATTAGGCATATATTGCAGGACTGCACATTAAATTATATAAAAATGGTGAAAGATTAGTGAAAAAATTAGTGAAAAAATTGGTGAGGGAGATATATATTAAAAAGTAAAAAATTAGTGTATCAAAGTCCAGGATCAAGAAGTAAAAATGTCTGTGGTAAGTGACTTTCGTGAAAGCAGCTGATCAGATCCAGTGACTTGTGGTGCTCCCCCTCAAAGATCCCCACTCACCAGCTCCCTGCACCCCTGCAGGGGTAGTAGGCATGTAGTAGCAAGCAGCAATATGATGTGTATGGGTCCTCAGGGTCCACCGCTCCAGCTGTGAAGTATCCTTTAGTATATCCTCATATAGAAGAAACAGGGCTCCATAGTGTGATACATTTTAAATAGTTTATTTAGCTATCATAACAGCACAAAAAATAAGGCAAATAAAAGTAACTAAAATTAAAATTAAAATCTGGGCTATTTCTAAAAGAGCCAAATAGTCACACAGCGTGTAATCTGTTTCGTATGGAGAGTGCAGTGCATCTAGAACCATCAGCTGCGCGGCGTGCGTCTCAGCTGCGTTCCACACTCTCCTACTTCCGCGTGTGACGTCAGTGCGTAGCTCCGCCTTACGCGTTTCGTCATCAACGTTATCAAAGGCGCCTTTGATAACGTCGATGACGAAACGCGTCATCTATTTGGCTCTTTTAGAAATAGCCCGGATTTTAATTTTAATTTTAGTTACTTTTATTTGCCTTATTTTTTGTGCTGTTATGATAGCTAAATAAACTATTTAAAATGTATCACACTATGGAGCCCTGTTTCTTCTATATGAGGATATACTAAAGGATACTTCACAGCTGGAGCGGTGGACCCTGAGGACCCATACACATCATATTGCTGCTTGCTACTACATGCCTACTACCCCTGCAGGGGTGCAGGGAGCTGGTGAGTGGGGATCTTTGAGGGGGAGCACCACAAGTCACTGGATCTGATCAGCTGCTTTCACGAAAGTCACTTACCACAGACGTTTTTCCTTCTTGATACTGGACTTTGATACACTAATTTTTTACTTTTTAATATATATCTCCCTCACCAATTTTTTCACTAATTTTTTCACTAATCTTTCACCATTTTTATATAATTTAATGTGCAGTCCTGCAATATATGCCTAATGTTGGGACTATTTAATTCACCTTATGCATAAAAGCACATTTGGACACAATTGGGGATCAACATAGGTTTTAAACCGTGGTGTTTTATTTTATTTTACTTTATTTTATTTATTTCTTGGATTGTCATATATTAATTTTTACAAGTTGTCACTTAATTAATCTATGATGATTAGCCACACGGTGTACACCTGCATGTAGGTATGAGACTGACTTGTTAGTACAGTCCATTCAGGTAATGCTGGACACTTAGATCCACTACCTAATGAGTGATAAAGGGGTTGTATTCAGTTTTTCTGATTTCTTTTTCCTTTGAGGTTCATTATATTATAAATCAAGGTACCCTGGTAAGGTAGCGCCATCTACCCCTAATTAACTTTCCTTTACAATAGACCTGATCACAGTGTGGAAATACGGGGCAATTTAGGAAACAGCGATCACAGGTCAATTCGTTTTAGTATAAATCACACAAATAGGAAACATAAGGGCAATACAAAGACACTGAATTTCAAAAGATCCAACGTCCCTAAACTACAATCCTTACTAGAAGATAATAATAGGGATAACATCTTAGGAACCAAGAACACGGAGGAAAAATGGGTATGCTTTAAGGGCATATTAAATAAGGGCATTAGCCAGTGCATCCTAATGGGAAATACATTTAAAAGAGCTAATAAAAGCCCTTGGTGGCTTAACTCCAACGTAAAAATGCATATAAAAGCAAAGGAGAAGGCATTCACAAAATACAGGGCTGAGGGATCATCATCAGCATTCCAACTTTACAAAGAATGCAACAAGAAATGTAAGGGTGCAACCAGGGCGGCTAAGATAGAACATGAAAGGCACATAGTGGAGGAGAGTAAAAAAAAATCCCAAGAAATTCTTTAAGTACATAACTAGTAAAAAATGGGAGGTCAGATCATATTGGTCCCATAAAAAATTATGAAGGGAATCTGGTTACTGTCAGAAACCATGAAATCAGACTGAGACAGAAGTACAGTTAAATCACACTTGTTTAACCACTTCAATACCAGGCACTTAGACACCTTCCCGCCCAGACCAATTTTCAGCTTTCAGCGCTGTCGCAATTTGAATGACAATTGCGCGGTCATGCTACACTGTACCCAAACAAATTTTTTATCATTTTGTTCCCACAAATAGAGCTTTCTTTTGGTGGTATTTGATCACCTCTGCGGTTTTTATTTTTTGCGCAACAAATAAAAAAAGACCGAAAATTTTGAAAAAAAACAAGTTTTTCTTTGTTTCTGTTAAAACTTTTTTGTAAATAAGTACGGTTTCTTCTTCAATGATGAGCACTGATATGGCTGCACTGACGGGCACTGACAGGCACTGATACGGCGGCACTGATGGGCACAGATGAGGTGGCACCAATGAGGTGGCACTGATGAGCTGGCACTGACGGGCACTGATGATGGGCACTGATAGGCGGCACTGATGGGCACTGATAGGCGGCACTGATGGGCACTGATAGGTGGCACTGGTATGCGGCACTGATGGGCACTCATAGGTGGCACAGATGGGCACTTATAGGCGGCACTGATGGGCACTCATAGGTGGCATTGATGGGCACACATAGGTAGCATTGATGGTTACTTATGGGTGGCACTGATAGTTGGCACAGATGGGCATGGATGGGCACTGATAGATGGGCACTGATGGGCACGGATGGGCACTGACAGGTGGCATGAATGGACACTGATGGGTGGCACTGATGGCACTTCTTGTTTGCAGTGATGCCCCTAAGGGTGGCATTGCTGGGCATCACTGCAACATAATGGTGCCAATCAGTGCCCATTTGTGGGCACTGATTGGCACAGATTTGGCACACTGGACACATGTGGATGGCCATGGGGTACATACCTGGCCATCCACATGTTGCCCCTTCCCTGGTGGTCCTAGTGGCGATCCCTGGTGGTCCAGTGTGGTGATCTGTGGGGGGCTGCGCTGATAAACAATCAGCGCAGACCCCCCCCTGCCAGGAGAGCCGCCGATCGGCTCTCCTCTACTCGCGTCTGTCAGATGCGAGTGAGGAAGAACCGATCAACGGCTCTTCCTATTGACAGCGTGATCAGCCGTGATTGGACACGGCTGATCACGTGGTAAAGAGCCTCCGCCGGAGGCTTTTTACCAAGATCAGTGTAGCGGTGTGTCAGACTGACACACCGCTCCACCGATCGCCGCGATGCGCGCCCCCGGGGGCGCGCTGCGGCATGTTATCCTGCTGGATGTCATATGACGTCCAGTCAGGATAACAGAACCACTTCCCGGATGTCAATCCGCTATAGGGCGGGCGGGAAGTGGTTAATAATAAAAGTAAAATAGAACAAACGTTGTCAAAACATAGCCGGAATGGATAGTCAGCCAAGCCAGAAGATCAGTGTAGTGAAACAGCAAGCATGATCTGGAGCCAGAAGAGATGTCAGCCAAGCAAGGCTTTAAACAGGAACGCAGGAGATAGTCTCTGTGATGTTGACCAAGGTGAAAGCAGAGATCCTCTGGGCTGGGTGGCTTAAGTAGGCAGGCCTGATGAGCAGGATATCATCAACAGGTGAGCAGCTGTGGAGAGATAGGAGCTGGCAATTAGCCAACAGCTGAGTGGCCAGCTCAGAAAAGGAAGGGCTGAGCCCAGCCCTGACAGTACCCCCTCCTCAATGACCCCTCCCCCTCAGAGGACCACCAGGCTTGGGAGGGAAAATGTCTATGGAAATCACAGAGGAGGACAGGGGCATGTACGTCCAAGGAAGAGACCCAAGAGTGTTCCTCCGGACTGTACCCCTTCCAATGCACCAGGTATTGTATGCGCTCACGGAACCTACGGGAGTCAACAATGGACTGTATTTCATACTCCTCATGGTTCTCAACCTGTACAGGGTGAGGACGTGGCACCGAGGTAGTAAAGCGGTTGCAGATCAAAGGTTTTAATAAGGAGACATGAAATACATTAGAGATATGCATATTAGAAGGAAGGTCTAATGCTTAAAGTGGACTTCCGGCCGAAATGATACTTTTTAAATAAAAATACCCCTATAATACACAAGCTTAATGTATTCTAGTAAAGTTAGTCTGTAAACTAAGGTCTGTTTTGTTAGTTTATAGCAGTAGTTTGTTATTTTATAAACTTACAGCAGGCCCTGGCCATCTTAAGTGTGGGCCTCTGAAGCCAGACTGTATTTCTTCCTGGATCTCATCCTTGCAGATCTCGCACATGCTCAGTGCAGGATAAGCAGTGTAATAGGTTTCAGGTCAGGTTTCCATAGCAACGGCAGTGTCAGAGGAAGTTGCCGCCCCTTCCCAGAAGGCATTGCAAACAGGAAATGATGCGATGGGCCACGACCAGGGAGGAGGAAGTGAAAAATGAATACAGGAGATATACAGTAGGTGCTGAGAAAAAAAATTTAAACAATCCAATTTGTTTACAGTGCACAGTTTAGTGAGGGATGCTGAAGAGATGTAAAAGTGGGTGGAACTCCACTTTAAGCCTCTAGGTGAATCCTCCATGCAGAGGAGGTGGTGGACTGGCTTGCTAAACCTTCCTCATCCTCTGTCACGCAAGCAGAGACAAATGTGCAGTCCCCTGCAGGTGCCAGAGTGGATAAACCTGCCTCTTTGTCCACATTTATTCCTGCCATAGCCCCAACATCAGCCATGGAGGAGTCAGCTGAGTTATTTAACCACAGCATCAACCACTATCTCCTTGATGGTGCCCAGCCATTACTGGATTCAGATGTTGGTTCTGAGGTTGAGGATAACAGGAACATGAGCCTAGAGAGAGGGGAGATACACTGGTAGACAAATTGGCATTCATGTTTCCCCAGCCGCAGCATATTGCCAAGTTGTCTCCAGTGGTAATGATGATGATGAAGCTGGAGGAGATGGAAATGATGATGATGATGAGGTCACTGATGCAACTTGAGTGCCAGATAGAGCAGAGGAGGAAACTCAAGATGAGGCAGCACAAACAAGGAGGCCGACATCAAGAAAGAGTAGAGAGCAGCCACCCTATTCCATCGCATTCTGCAGCTGTCTCATGGCCCACTCCCCAAAGCTCACTTGTCTGGGCCTTTTTCAGCACATCTGCAGAAGATTGCACTGTTGCTATCTGCAAACTATGTCTCAGACACATCAAATGTGGCAAAAACACCAGCCATTTGAATACCACATGCTTAACAGGGCATTTAACGTCCAACCACTCAGCCCGTTGGCAAAAGTACCTAAAAGCCACACAAAAGGGGCACAAATCTGTCCCTCCTCCTCCTTACCCACTTCAGGCTGCTCCTGCTATACCGAGTCATCACCTCTCAGCAGCCTCCACTGACAGGGATGATGGTACATACAGGGTGTCCCAGGTCCTAGCAGCACATCTGCCAGCAGCACACCACCAGCTGTAGACTGTAGCCGGGAAATTTCTCTGCCCTATCTGCTGCAGCGGAAAAAAAGATACAGTCTCTGCCACCCACATGCCCAGTGTCTAAATGCAAGCTTGTCAAAGCTGTTGGCTCTCCAACTTTTGACTTTCAGCCTGGTGGATTCTGCCCCCTTCCGTGAATTTGCACAATGTGCTGTACCACAATAGTAGGTTCCCAGTCGCTATTTTCACATAAGGCTGTTCCATCTCTCTACCATCACGTAGAAGGGAATGTTCTGGCATCGTTGGGCAAGGCAGTCAGCCATAAAATCTACCTTACTGCTGACACATGGTCCAGCAAGCATGGACAGGGATGATATGTTTCATTCACAGCACACTGGGCAACGCTGCTTGCAACTCGAAAGGATGCAGGACAGGGCTCGGTGTTGTTGTGCCCCCTCGTCTCCATACAGCTGGCGGTGATGATGTCGGACCTGTAAGCTCTACCCCCTCCTCCTCCTCCTCCTCCGCCACCTCAATACCCTTCTCTGCAGAATCATCCTATGAACATCAGGTACCTTCTAAACGTTCAAAGACAGACTAAGACAGACACTTTACAGGCAGACTAAGGGGACCCCCCAAGCACTATATTGGAAGGAGTTTTTCATTTTTATGCTTCTACTTTAAAAATCAAAAAATCACTGCTCATTTAAAAATGACATTTTTCACAAACTTTTTTTTTTATTGATACATGTCCCCCAGGGCAGAACCCAGACCCCTATAACCATTGTATGCCCAATTACTTGCATATAAGCCTTCAAAATGTGCACTTTTGATTTGTGACAATCGGGTCCTATTGACTTTAATGGAGTTCGTTGTTTATGTCCGAAGTTTTGCGGTGTTCGAAAGTTCTGGTGCGAACCGAACAGGAGTCCATTCAGGCCCATTCCAGTTAGATAGGCACCTGAATGACCGCAACATACAGGGATATACAATGTAATACTGACATAAAATCACACACATAGGTTGTACTTGATGAACTTGTGTCTTTTTTCAACCCCACCTACTATGTAACTATGTAACTATGTAAATTCCCTTATTGTCCTCTCTGCGTGATTTGTACATCCAACCAGAAGATGAATTTGAGCTTGCATACTGTTGTGTGTGACATCATTTTGGTTGGATTCTGTTGCAGAGAGGATACTAGTGACAGAAGCATATATTTAGGAACACTTTCTGTGGATGAGGCAGCAGAGACAAGATAAGAAAACAACTAATCCCCTGTTGTTAATGTAGTACTAGCCTGTGCAATTTGTCTGGAATGTAGTGTACTGGCTTTTTTACTTACAAGGCATTTGGGTTTTGGTTATGCTAAAGGCAATGACTACTTAGACCTGTTTAACAGCTGTATTCTGCAATACTGTCTCTTCATGTCTCACCACATTGTCCAGCGGTTGTTGCGACCAAAAAGTAACAGGAGAGCTACCTTCTCTAAAGGAAACACCACCATCTTGGAATCTCACCTACTCAGCAGAATAGAAAAAAAAGTCAGTTAACCTGTGGGGTTTCCTTCTCCTGGACTTGTACCGGTACATTATTGTTGTTTGTAATGCAAATAGCTGCCCTGGGAAGGAGGATTGTTGCTAAACAAAGTGTGTACTGATTAGGGAGCCATATGGCAGCCCATCAAGGTCACAGCCTTCCAGAATAGGAGAGAAACTGCTTTGCTTATCTAAACTGATAATAAATCACTTTCTGATGTCTTTGCCTAGTATAACGTATGCCCTGTACACACGATCGGATTTTCTGACAACAAATGTTGGACGTGAGCCTGTTGGCGGAAAGTCCTACCGTGTGTATGCTCCATTGAACATTTGTTGGCAGACTTTCTGCCAACAAATGTTAGCTAGCAGGTTCTCAAATTTTCTGCCAACAAATTTTTGTTGTCAGACTTTCCAATCATGTGTACACAAGTCCGTTGGGCTTGTGTACACAAATCCGTCGGACAAAAGTACACGCATGCTCAGAAGCAGAAGCGGTCAGTCTTGTAAACTAGCATTCATAATGGAGAATTAACATTCGTGACGTGGCAAATTAGGAAATCTCCAATTGCAGCGCACATTCTCTTCTTCTTTAATGGGTTAATAATGGAGCTGCTTTGCTGGTGATACTGATGGAGTTATTGCAAAAGGCTTTTTTTTCAAGTGATATCAAGAATAATAATAATAATAATAGCGCTAAATGAAAAATGCAAAAAGAAAAGCGCAAATCAACACTCACCAAACTTCTGCTAACACAAAATTAGCAGAAGGAGCCCAAAGGGTGGCGCTAAAGAGCTGAAAAACCACGTAGTACATTTAGTATGTCACTACGTTCGTAATTGTTGGCCAACATTTGTGTGACCGTGTGTAGGCAAGACAAGTTGGAACCAACAACCTTCTCTCAAAATTCCACGGTTTTGTTGTCGGAAAGTCCGATTGTGTGTATGGGGTAATAGAGTAGAGCCAAGATCCTTACTGTGCAGAATGTGTATAAGTCTATCACTACTGCACTAATAATGTAATAAACACAGCATAACTTATAACTTCTTAATAGTATAATGGGGCATACACACGGTCGGACTTTTCGGCTACAAAAGTCCGACAGCCCGTCCGACAAACTTTCGACAGACTTTTGGCGGACTTGCGGCGGACTTTCTAACGAACGGACTTGCCTACATACGATCACACAAAAGTCCGACGGATTCGTACGTGATGATGTACGACCGGACTAAAATAAGGAAGTTGATAGCCAGTAGCCAATAGCTGCCCTAATGTGGGTTTTTGTCCGTCGGACTAGCATACAGACGAGCGGATTTCTGGGTTCGGCAGAGTTACAACGTAAAGATTTGAAGCGAGTTCCAAATCTAAAGTCCGTCAGATTTGCGACTGAAAAAGTCAGCTGAAAGTCCGGAGAAGCCCGCACACGATCGGATTGTCCGCCGGATTTGGTCCGTCGGTGTCCGTCGGACTTTTGTAGCTGAAAAGTTCAACCATGTGTACGCCCCATAACAGTGTAGATGAAACTGAAGGCTATTTTTCTAATTTTAGATTTCCCCCTCTTCACTTAGCTTTGTCCCCCACCTTCCTCTCTGCTTTGGTGCCAGTAGTCCTCTTTGAACAGAATGACACTAGCATAACTCTGCTCATTGTCTGTAAGTCCTGCCTGCTATTTACATGTCCCCTAGGGCATGCTTAGTCCAGTGAAACAGCTCCTTCACCAGAGGAAGGAGTGGAAGTAGGTTTAAATCCTAATCATTTGAATCTGCATGACTAGAGACAACATACACAGACTATTATGCCGCGTACACACGGTCGGACTTTTCGTCTACAAAAGTCCGACAGCCTGTCCGACAGACTTCCGACGTACCTTCGGCGGACTTGCGGCAGACTTTCTTACGAACGGACTTGCCTACACACGACCACACAAAAGTCCGACGGATTCGTACGTGATGACGTACACCGGACTAAAATAAGGAAGTTCATAGCCAGTAGCCAATAGCTGCCCTAGCATGGGTTTTTGTCCGTCGGACTAGCACACAGACGAGCGGATTTCGGGGTCCGTCGTACTTACGACGTAAAGATTTGAAGCATGTTTCAAATCTAAAGTCCGTCGGATTTGAGGCTAAAAAAGTCCGTTGAAAGTCCGGAGAAGCCCACACACGATCGGATTACCAGCCAGCTTTAGTCCGTCAGCGTCCGTTGGACTTTTGTAGACGAAAAGTCCGACCGTGTGTACGCGGCATTAGGTTTTAATACTAAAAAGTTATTGCACTGATAAACAACCATGGATAATATTTTGTGTTTTTCAAAGGAAATGCCAAGTTGTGGTAAATTCAATGAAAAACCTGATACATATATAAAATAACCAATACATGTAACAGGTAATGTGGTGTCTATACTTACAGTGTAAGAAAAAAATAGCTTTTGGATTCAGAATACTATATGACCTCATTCAGTGTTTTATTCGGATTAATTCCAAAGGTCCTCTGGAAGTCTGGGAAAAACTGAGAACATACGAATCTTGGGTTTCCTCTTATGAACTGACGTAATCATTACTATTTCTTGCTCTAAAGCCACACATCATCCTTAAAATAGTTGGCCAGAAATTACTAACATTTCTGTATCTGTTTTAACCAGATCCAGATTAACTTCTGTGGAGCATGTAGGCACAGAGTTTATTCACTCAATCACTTTATGCATCTGCTGGCAGCTGTTCACTCTCAAACTACAGTCAGGACCATGTCTAGAGCTTACAGTATGTTGCCCTTGGCACAAGTAAACAATGGCCCCTATTCACACAAACTCCACTCCTTTTGTCAAAATCCATGTTGTACTGTGCAAATTTAAAACAAAAAGAGCCATTCCATTACCTCTGGACTTGACATTACACCAAGGTGGAGCTTGCTATGAAAAAAACGCAGCATTTTATTTGAGCTATAAAATCTGAATGGTAAACAAGCTAGTATCAACATGACAAAGTGCCTCACGCGTACAGCCCTCCCAACAAGATACAAGTTTATGTGACTGGTGGCAAAAATATGAATGCTATCTACTCACTAGGGGGGGGGATCTAGGATGGAAAAGGACCTGGGCGTCCTAGTAGATGATAGGCTCAGCAATGGCATACAATGCCAAGCTGCTGCTAACAAGCAAGCAGAATATTGGCATGCATTAAAAAGGGGATTAACTCCAGGGATAAAGCGATAATTCTCTCACTCTACAAGACTTTGGTCCAGCCTCACCTGGAGTATGCTGTCCAGTTCTGGGCACCAGTCTTCAGGAAGGATGTACTGGAAATGGAGCAAGTACAAAGAAGGGCAACAAAGCTAATAAGGGGTCTGGAGGATATTAGTTATGAAGAAAGGTTGCGAGCACTGAACTTATTCTCTCCAGAGAAGAGACACTTGAGAGGGGATATGATTTCAATTTACAAATACCATACTGGTGACCCCACAATATGGATAAAACTTTTTGCAGAAGGGAGTTTAATTAGACACGTGGGCACTCATGAAAATTAGAAGAAAAGAGGTTTAACCTTAAACTGCGTAGAGGGTTCTTTACTGTAAGAGCGGCAAGGATGTGGAATTTCCCTTCCACAGGCAGTGGTTTCAGCGGGGAGCCTCATTAGTTTAAAAAAACTATTAGAAAAGCACCCAAATGACCGCAACATACAGCGATATACAATATAATACTGACATATAATCACACACATAGGTTGGACTTGATGGACTTGTGTCTTTTTTCAAACTATGTAGCTATGTAACTATGGTGTGGCTGGAGGAAGATGAAACTACATTTTTTTTGCTAATCTGTTGGTGAACCCCAGGAAATGAATTCTTACTAGCTATAACAATTACATTGTACAGAGTGTAAAGAAACACTTAACGTTGAAATCAAGAAAGGTGAAAAATGATGTAGAAGCAGAAGTGATATCAAGCATCCCAGCTCTCATTGTGTATCCTGTGCTAAGGTTGGCATTGTGATGGGTCTATCCAATGCCAGCTCTGGTTCTTTTGCACCGCCCTGCCTGGATTCCTAGATCTTCTACTCTTTCCTTCTGCCACACTGTCTGGATGTTCACTGAATCTTCCCTACCCTGTGTTAATGGTGGCAAGATAATTCAGGTGGATCCTAAAAGGATAAAGTTATCAAAAGTGTGATTAGGCTGTGAGAGATATCTCTGATGCTAGTGTCTATACTGCCTGAGTTGTATGTAAAACTGTAAATTCCAGCAGCTAGACAGCTAGAGACAGAGGGCCAACAACAAGAGTGGGAAAATTATTGACTCGCGCATCTAAACAAATTACAATATATGTGACTGAATATTTTTAAAGCAAAAGTGCAAGAAACCATATGTGCATACAATAAACCCAATTATGGGTACGAGGTTTAAAGGATCCAACCTCCCCCTAGGCAGGTATAATAGACCATATAAATATGGAACATTAGTGCAGAAAGTAAATGTGGAAAACTGCAATATATATTAAATAAGAAATGTAATAGAAGTCCACACACATAGACACCAAAGGGTGATGTTACAATCCAAAATTTATCCAATAATATGTGAAATCCTAGGTATATGGGTCCGCCACCATGAATAAAGAGCCTGGCCGCTTACCAGAACCCCATGACCCCCCATTACAGAGGGTCTAAATGGGCTTTGAAATCCTGCTGTTAAACCGCCAAGGTAGGAACTGTGCTAGGACATCAAGAGCTTAAATGCAGATAGATGGATCCACAAGGAAAGGAGTCTCATCTCTCAGCGAAGTATTATCATCATAAGGGAAAAACAAAAGGCTCCGATAGTGTAAAACCAAATGATATTTATTAAAATATAGTAAAAACTCACATGTAGTTAAGAAAAAACCTTCCAGTGCCCCTGGAAGACGCAAATCTTTTGCGAAACGCAGCGTAGGGCTGAGCGGTGTCATCGCGTCACCTCCCTCTGTCGTTGTTACTCCAGCTGGACGGGCTATCTGCGAACATCCGGCCGGTGCCGCAGACTGTCTTTCTTCAGAGGTTTTTTCTTAACAACATGTGAGTTTTTACTATATTTTAATAAATATCATTTGGTTTTACACTATCAGAGCCTTTTGTTTTTCCCTTATGATGATAATACTTCGCTGAGAGATGAGCCTCCTTTCCTTGTGGATCCATCTATCTGCATTTAAGCTCTTGATGTCCTAGCACAGTTCCTACCTTGGCGGTTTAACAGCAGGATTTCAAAGCCCATTTAGACCCTCTGTAACGGGGGGTCATGGGGTTCTGGTAAGCGGCCAGGCTCTTTATTCATGGTGGCGGACCCATATACCTAGGGTTTCACATATTATTGGATAAATTTTGGATTGTAACATCACCCTTTGGTGTCTATGTGTGTGGACTTCTATTACATTTCTTATTTAATATATATTGCAGTTTTCCACGTTTACTTTCTGCACTAATGTTCCATATTTATATGGTCTATTATACCTGCCTAGGGGGAGGTTGGATCCTTTAAACCTCGTACCCATAATTGGGTTTATTGTATGCACATATGGTTTCTTGCACTTTTGCTTTAAAAATATTCAGTCACATATATTGTAATTTGTTTAGATGCGAGAGTCAATAATTTTCCTATTTACGTTTGTGTGTTTGTGTCACATATAGGACTTTGCAGCACATATTATTGTTATCATTTTTTTGATGCGCAGTTTTTTTTCCCAATTTTTCCAACAACAAGAGTGGTTCCAGCAACACACATTTTATTACTAAACTATAAATGATGACTTCCAAGGCATGTGCATGCAAAACGTGTGGATTGGAAGCTGTTTTTAATCCCCTTCAGATATAAGGGGATTTAAGGAAGAGAGGGCTCAAACATCTCTCACTTCTAGGTCTTTTGGTTTTTTGAATCAGTAGCTTGATCCATCTGTTAATCTGATTGGGGAATTTGGCACTTCTTTTCCACTGTCACTTCATCTCTCTGGCAGTGATTCTCATTTGTAAATCATACAGAACATTTACCTACGTGTCTCTATACACCCTTTTCCTGAGGAAGCACTTCTGTGAAATGTGATGAGAAATCACAGCCCCTCCACAGTTTTCAGTCCTTGTGTTCATCTTATACACCATATAACAAAGCATTCTGGTATACTGGTTGGTGGATTCTGTAGCCCTTTCTGGAATAACTGAATGTAATATATATGCTTGTACATACTGTATATGCTGTGGGGGGCTGTAGATATAAAGGGGTTCTGCCTGAATTAACAATGTTCAGCTGTTTTTAAATATGTTTATACATTTTTAACTATAATCAATCAGCTCATGTCAGGCTGTTTGATAATGACAAAAATAAACTTTAAATTTTAACTGATGCATATTTGTTTTCCTTTGATCAGTAGTGCACCAATAAAGTCCTTTAGTACCTTTCCGACTGCTTTTCTGACAGTAATTTATTTAATTTCAGATGGATACAAAGTATACACCTTTTCATCATACAAATCCAATTCAAAAAGTGTATATATGGCACAGAAAAAAGGAAGAATATTGCCCACACTGCATAGACAGCATTTTAGCTGTTGTAGTGAGTAGGGATGAGCTAGATGTTCGGGTCGAACATACATTCAACTCGAACATCAGGTGTTCGCCCCGTTCACCGAAGAGCGAACATTACAGGGCGTCCATGGCAAATTCGATTGCCGCGGAACGCCCCATAATGCACTGCGAGATCGCAGTGCATTGCTGTATGATGATTGGCCAAAGCATGCACCTACATAGTTACATAGTTACATAGTAGGTGAGGTTGAAAAAAAGACACAAGTCCATCAAGTCCAACCTACCTGACCTGCAAGCTTTGGCCAATCCCAGCGCCCTCTGCTAAGAGAGCCATAATTGGCCAAAGGCAAGGTGCTTTTGGCCAATCATGGCTCAGGGGGACTAAGTCCACGCCACACACTATATAAGTGTCAGGGAATTAGGCTAGCAAACCAGCACAGGCAAGGTCGCGCTAACACGCATCAACGCACACGGGTGTGCAATGTTTCTACTAGGCAGACGCCTGGCGCCACATTCGGACGAATGCGCGTGCGTAGCAACGTCGCGATGGTACGGACGCACGAACGGAACGGTGTGCGTACCACGTGATACTGCGCCTTGTCTATTTAAACCTTCCACTGACAGTGCCACATTGCTGGATTATTGTCAGCTCTTCTTGTGTTCCTGTGATTGTGATTCCTGTTGTCCTGACTTCCTGTGTACCGACCCGGCTTGTTATCGACTCCTCTGGACCTCCTGGCTTACCCACCGGCTTGCTTCTGACTTCCCCTGCCTGCTTCCTGCATCTGACCCCGGCTTGGCTAAACGGACACCGCATTCCTCTGTCTCCTGTATCTGGACTTGTTGCTTTGATTCCCGGACTGCTTACTGTGTTTGACCCCCTGGCCTGGCTTCGGATTTTCCTATTGGACTTCCATTGGTCCCCTCCTTGGACCCTAGCACGTTGCCTCTACAGACTTTTTCTATTAAGCCACCATCACCGGCTCCTACTTCCAGGCAACCCGTGCTTCTGTGAGCACCACATCCCTGTGCCATCTTCAGGGTTGTGCTGCACTCGGCCGCAAGGGGAGCCCTCTCAGCAACTCGGTCTCCTACCAAGGTCCTGACATTTATAATCCAGGCATGTCAGAGACTGACGGAGGTGACTCCCCGATGAAGGCCATTCTTCAGCAAATCACGGCCTTTACCCCAGTCCTTCAGCAGCTTCAGGAGGAATACTTCCGGTTGGAGGAACGTCTGCAGCACCTACCCGAGCCATCCTCCTCCTCGGTTCAAGGTCCACCTCCAGCGGCAACTGCTGGGATCATGGTCCCTCCAGAACCACGTGTCCCAACGCCAGAATGTTTCCGTGACGATCGAAGAAAATTTAGGTCCTTTAAAAACTCCTGCTACTTATACTTCGACTTGCAACCACAGACTTTTTTCAGTGAAACAGTCAAGGTGGGGTTCACTATCTCCCTATTACGTGGTGAGCCGCAGACCTGGGCCCATGGCCTGTTGGAACAAAGCAGCCCCTCCATCAACACTATGGACCAGTTCTTTGAAGTCATGGCTCGGTTATATGATGATCCCCTACGGGTAGCCACTGCCGAAGCAACTCTACATTCCCTCCGTCAGGGTCAGCGCCCTGCGGAGGACTATACAGTGGAGTTTCGCACATGGTCCATAGATTCTGGTTGGAATGAGGCAGCATTAAAATACCAATATCGAATGGGGTTATCAGAGGCCCTCAAGGATGAGTTAGCCAGGTTACAGGTTCCGGCCACACTTGAAGATCTCATCCAGTTAATTACTCAGCTTGACAGACGTTTACGGGAACGTCAGGGTGAACGTGACCAGGCCTCTTGCTCCACTCGGAACCTGCCCCGAGTTCAGTCTGCATCATCTCCCTTACAAGTCAGCATGTTCCATCCAGCATTAACTCCTGGGGTGAGACTTTATCGCCGGCAGGCGAGACTTTGCTTCTACTGCGGGGAATCAGGACATTTCATAGATTACTGCCCCATAAGACCAAGAAAACCGACCCTCCGTACTCACCTTCAAGTATCCAGGTCTTCCTCTGCCCATATCTCACTTCCTGTTACATTGCTAGTGGCAGGTAAGGAGATCCACCTCCAAGCAATACTGGACTCCGGGGCGTGTAGTTGTTTCTTGGACTTGGACTTGGCCTTGGCTAAAGATCTAGCTATTCCGCTGAACTATAAGGAACAGAGACTAACAGTCCATCTGGCTGATGGCTCCTTGCCAAGCTCGGGTCATGTCACCCAGGAAACCGTACCTATCCTTACCACTACCAATTCTGGTCATCAGGAATTTCTCAGATTTGATGTCTTGAGTTCCCCTATGTTCCCGGTCATCCTAGGAATCCCATGGCTACAAGCACACAATCCTCAGATTGATTGGTCCAAAAAGGAGGTACTCCTTACATCTCCCTATTGCCAACAACATTGTTTGACCCCCGAATTCCAGGACTTTTCCAGTTGCCTGACTGTACAATCCACACCGAGTCCGGATCCTAATGTACCAGCAGCTTATTTGGAATTTCTTGATGTCTTCGATAAAAAGAAAGCAGACACCTTACCGCCACACCGTCCTTACGACTGCCCCATAGAATTACTACCAGGAGCTACTATTCCCTTTGGTCGTATATTCCCCCTCTCCGAGACTGAGCTTGAGACCTTGAGACAATATATTGATGAGAATCTTGAAAAAGGTTTTATCCGTCCTTCTTCTTCTCCTGCCGGTGCCGGAATTTTCTTCGTTGAGAAGAAGGATAAGACACTGAGACCATGTGTGGACTACAGGGAGTTAAACAAAATTACCCTTAAGAACCGCTACCCACTCCCGCCCAACCCTGAGCTTTTTCAAAGGTTCCGCACAGCACGCATCTTTACCAAACTCGACCTCCGTGGTGCCTATAATCTCGTCCGGATCCGAGAGGGGGACGAGTGGAAAACGGCTTTCAGAACAAGATTTGGACATTTTGAGTACCTAGTCATGCCGTTTGGGTTGTGCAATGCCCCGGCGACCTTTCAGCATTTCATAAATGACATCTTCCGGGAACATTTAGATCATTTTGTTGTTGTCTACCTTGACGACATTCTTATTTTTTCTGCCACTCTGGAACTCCATAGAATACATGTGAAGAAGGTACTGTGCATCCTCAGACCCATGGGTTATTCGTCAAATCTGAAAAGTGCGATTTCGAAAAAACTTCAATTCAATTCTTGGGTCTTATCATCACCACAGGTGGAATCGCCATGGATCCTCAAAAAGTAAAGTCCATCCTGGATTGGCCGGCCCCTTCTGACAGGAAGGGTGTACAGAGATTCATTGGCTTCGCCAACTTCTACAGAAGATTTATAAAGAATTTCTCCACCATTGTAGCACCTATTACTCAGACAACCCGCCAACATACCAAGTTTCAGTGGTCAGCAGCAGCACAGTCTGCCTTCGATCAGCTTAAGACCTTCTTCACTTCTGCCCCAATTCTGCAACACCCTGACCCTGCTCTACCCTACGTCCTGGAGGTCGACGCCTCAGAAGTTGCCACAGGGGCGATTCTATCCCAGCGTCAGGGTCCCAAAGCATTGCTGCATCCCGTGGCCTTTTCCTCACGGAAAATGAGCCCTCCAGAGAGGAATTACGATGTGGGGGATCGGGAACTTTTGGCAATCAAAACAGCTCTCGAGGAATGGAGGTATCTCCTGGAAGGTGCCACTCATCCCATCCTGATTTTTACGGACCACAAGAACTTAGAATATCTCCGTACGGCCAAACGCCTAAGACCCCGACAGGCTCGATGGGCTCTATTTTTCTCTCGGTTTAATTTTCACTTAACCTATCGCCCAGGCTCGAAGAATGGAAAGGCGGACGCCTTATCCCGGATGTTTCCGGACACTCCCGAAGAAATTGCACCTAGTACGATTTTGTCTCCCCAAAACTTTCTACTGATCCAACCCGACCTAAGATCCTCTATTGAGCAGGCCTCTAGTCAGTGCACTGAAGCGGAAGTCTCCTCCCTGAGAAGCCAAGAGGGACTCCTATGGCACCAAGATAAGATTTTCGTTCCCCAGCAAGCCAGATTACAAGTATTGAAGACCTTTCATGACCATCAGCTAGCTGGTCATTTTGGGGTCCGAAAAACAACTGAACTAGTTCAGCGGTCCCTATGGTGGCCCACTTTAAAACTTGATTGTAAAACCTACGTCAGCTCCTGTATCATCTGCCAACGGAACAAAGGATCCAACGCCAGGTCTTGGGGCTAGTTAAGACCGCTGCCAGTCCCAGAACAACCATGGAGGAAGATTTCCATGGACATTATCGTGGATTTGCCCCCCTCAGAAGAATTTACTACCATCTTGGTGGTAGTAGACCGCCTGTCCAAAATGGCGCATTTTTTGCCTATGAAAGGTACTCCCTCTGCCTTGTATACAGCAAAAATCTTTATTAAGGAAATTGTTCGACTACACGGATTACCAAATAACATCGTATCAGATAGAGGGGTACAATTTACCTCTAGGTTTTGGAGAGACCTCTGCAAATTACTGTCTATTGAAATGTGTTTGTCCACAGCTTACCACCCACAGAGTAACGGTCAGACCGAAAGGACCAACCAAACGCTGGAACAGTATCTGCGGTGCTTCTGTTCTTTTTCTCAAGACGACTGGATTCAACTATTACCTTGTGCAGAATTTGCTTATAATAACTCAATACACACTTCTACCAACCAATCACCCTTCTGGGCGAATTACGGCTTCCACCCCTCATTCTTACCCAACGTCATTCCGGAATCTTCAGTCCCGGCGGTTCAGGACAGAGTGGATTTCATCCATACTAATTATCAGACACTCCAGGATACCATAAAGAAGGCCCAAGAAGAATATAAGAAGCAATACGATAGGAAGAGAAGAGCGAACCCTACCTTTAAGATAGGAGACAAGGTCTGGCTCTCATCTATAAATCTCAAGCTACCATGCCCATCTCGGAAATTGGGACCCAAGTTCCTGGGTCCTTTCGAGATCAAACGCGAAATCAACCCTGTAGCCTTTGAACTCACTTTACCCGAATCTTTCAAGATCCATCCTGTTTTTCATGTGTCACTTCTTAAACATGTTGTTTCTAGTCCTTTTTCAGGGAGAGAAGAAGTGCCCCCACCTCCGGTCCAGGTTGGAGATGAAGCAGAATTTGAAGTTGAATCTATCCTTGACTGTCGTCGGAGAGGTAGGACAATTCAATTTCTATTTAAGTGGAAGGGGTATTCTGCAGAAGAGAACTCTTGGGAGCCTGCAAGTTATGTACACGCTCCTAGACTAATACAGAGATTTCGCAGTAGGTACCACAAAAAATGGGCACGTCTAGGCATCCGGAGGCTGCCCCTTGGGGGGGGCACTGTCAGGGAATTAGGCTAGCAAACCAGCACAGGCAAGGTCGCGCTAACACGCATCAACGCACACGGGTGTGCAATGTTTCTACTAGGCAGACGCCTGGCGCCACATTCGGACGAATGCGCGTGCGTAGCAACGTCGCGATGGTAGGAACGCATGAACGGAACGGTGTGCATACCACGTGATACTGCGCCTTGTCTATTTAAACCTTCCACTGACAGTGCCACATTGCTGGATTATCGTCAGCTCTTCTTGTGTTCCTGTGATTGTGATTCCTGTTGTCCTGACTTCCTGTGTACCGACCCGGCTTGTTATCGACTCCTCTGGACCTCCTGGCTTACCCACCGGCTTGCTTCTGACTTCCCCTGCCTGCTTCCTGCATCTGACCCCGGCTTGGCTAAACGGACACCGCATTCCTCTGTCTCCTGTATCTGGACTTGTTGCTTTGATTCCCGGACTGCTTACTGTGTTTGACCCCCTGGCCTGGCTTCGGATTTTCCTATTGGACTTCCATTGGTCCCCTCCTTGGACCCTAGCACGTTGCCTCTACGGACTTTTTCTATTAAGCCACCATCACCGGCTCCTACTTCCAGGCAACCCGTGCTTCTGTGAGCACCACATCCCTGTGCCATCTTCAGAGTTGTGCTGCACTCAGCCGCAAGGGGAGCCCTCTCAGCAACTCGGTCTCCTACCAAGGTCCTGACAATAAGGCTGCCTACACGGCGCCCCTGTGTAGTGTTGTTGGTATGGATGGAGAGATAGCTTAATTTAGATTAAGCAGGCAGGTTATTCAGTTAGTGGCAGTGTATTTGATATATATATACATATATATATTTATATATATATATACTCTGCATCCAGTGTAGCCTATATCTACAGTGCATTCCATGGTGTACTGTTTCTAATACACTTCAGGCAATGTATTAATATGTATAAACAGTCTTGTGTATATACTGTATATATATATATATATATATATATATATATATATATATATATATATAATATACTCTGCACCCAGTGTAGCCTATATCTACAGTGCATTCCGTGATGTCCTGTTTCTAATACACTTCAGGCGGTGTCTTAATATAAATATATATATATATATATATATATATATATATATATATATATATATATATATATATATATGGTGGTGTATAGTTTCTAATACACTTTAGGCGATGTACACAGTATATAATACAGTGTAGTGTGGTGTTGCAAAACAAAAAATACATCATGTCCGGAAGGCCACCAAGGAGAGGCAGATGCTCACAGGCCACTAAAAGAGGGTAAGCAGCCTCTGTGTTTACAGTCAACAGTGGTGGTTGTGGACATGGTGCATCCTCTGCAGGTGACCGTGAGGCACCCTTGTCCTTTTTTACTGCTGCTGGCCATGTTATTAAGCCACAACATCCGTAAGAATTGGTGGAGTGGATAGCGAAGCCGTCCTCATCCTCCTCATCCTCTGTCTCTCAGCCTCAGAGTAGTTTGCCTTCCAACACAACTGCCAAAGCGGCCTGTTCCACCGGATCCTTGTCCACAGTCACTCCTTCCATTGCCCCATCATCATACACAGAGGAGTCCCCAGAATTATTCGACCACAGTGTCAAGTACATGCTGCTGGAGGATGCGCAACAATTTGAAGGCTCCGATGTTGGTTCCCAGGTTGAGGAAGAGAGTAATGTGAGCCTAGAGTGAGGGGGTGCCACAGAAAGACAAGAAACTGGCAGTATGTTCCCCCAGCTGCAGCATACTGTCAAGTTTGCTCCAGTGACGAGGAGGAAGGGGATGATGAGGTCACTGACTGTACTTGGGTGCCTGAGAGAAGAGAGGCGGAAAGTAAGGAGAAGGAAACACAACTCCAAAGAGGCAGGATATCCTCTAGGGGGCAGGTTAAGTGCAGCCACCCTATTGCATCACACCACAGAGCTCCACAGGTGCAGGGTGCTGCTGACTTTTAAAAGTTCCTTGGTGTGGGCCTTTTTCGACACGTGTGCACCGTTGCTGTTTGCAACTTATGTGTGAAGTAGATCAAGCGTGGCCAAAACAGCAGACGCTTGGGCACCACATGATTGACCAGACATATGATGACCTGCCATGCAGTCCGTTAACAACAGCACTTGAAAGACCCACATCAAAGAAAAAGGCGGACTTCTCCTTGCTCCTCATCTGGAATCTCCAACCCTACTATACCTCCAGTCCTCTCAAAAACCTGCACTGAGAAGAATGAAGGTATAGCAATAGGTGTCCCAGGTACTTGCAGCCAATCTGCTAGCAGTACACCACCAATTGATTTTAGCAGGCAAATTTCCCTACCCCAGTTGCTGAACAGTAATTAGAAATTCGGTCCCAGCCATCCACATGCTCAGCACCTAAATGCTAGCTTGGCCAAATTGCTAGCACTGCAACTGCTGCCTTTTCAGCTGGTAGACTCTGCCCCCTTTCATGAATTTGTGGAATGTGCTGTACCTCAGTGGCAGGTTCCAAAACTCCATTTCTTTTCACGGAAGGCCATTCCGGCTCTCTACTGGCATGTGGAAGGCAATGTTTTGGCCTCGTTGGACAGGGTGGTCAGCAGTAAGATTCATATTACTGCTGACTCATGGTCCAGCAGGCATGGGCAGAGACGTTACCTTTGCTTCACGGTGCACTGGGTAACTCTGCTGGCAGCTGGGAAGGATGCAGGACAGGGTTCAATGTTGTTGGAACTTGTTCCGTCACCATACCTCCAAACTGCTAGTGGTGATTCTGCCACAGCTCTCTCCCCCACCCCCTCCTCTTCTTCCTCTATGGCCTCTTCTGCAGATTTGTCCTCTGAACCAGCAGTGCTGTTAGGTACCTGGTAGTTGAGCCCGACTGGTAGAAGAAGACCTCTCCTAAGCGCTCTTTCAGGAGCCACTGGAGTGGGAACAGTGGTCTCTTGAGCACAGTGGGTAGAAGTGCCTGGTGTGGGTCCTTGCGGTAGCTGGCGCAGGAGCTGGGAAGACGTCCTTCCGGGATGGCTGAGCTGCGGATGCAGGCACATAAAAGCTGGTAGCAAGCAGGCAGGTATAAGCTGGTAGCAGGCACGCAGGTAGAAGATATGGCCGCAGCAGAACCTGGAGCTGGAAGAGCAGACTGGAACAGCGTCACAGGACACAGGCAAAGCAGAGTCAGACAGTCCGTTTGGCAGGAGATCAGGCAGGTATATGGCAGGAGGGATGATCACAGAACGGTCAGGCAGGCAGGCAGAGGTTCGGCAATGGGTCACAAGATATAAGCAGAGTCAGGCAAGCCGGGTCGGGATGGAGACAGAAGAATAGTCAGACGTAGCTGAGTCAATAGCAAATAATAACAACAGGCAGGATACAGGAACTCAGGTGCAGAGCTGCAGACGAACAGCACCCGATGAAAGCATCTGACAACCTTTTAAAGGGTCCTTGGCGCCAAACAGCACTAGCACGCATGGGCTCCGGTGGGGAATTCAGCTGGACTGCCCTGGAAAAGCCCCTCGTGCGCACGCACGCACGCATGTTCGCCCGACGGGCACCGGCACGTCCCTGACAGGTGCTCTGTAAGGGTTCAAGGGGCTATGCAAGCAGTCAGGCTAAAAGATGCCATGCAGTGCTTGAGTTGGTCTGCCTAGGGGACAGGAGCAACACTGGGGCAAAGATTCTGTCAGCTCTTCAGGGGCAGGCTCAGAGGTGGTTGATGCCACGCCAGCTTCAGCCAGGAATGGTTGTATGCGACAATGGCACCAACCTTCTCTCCGTCCTCTGACAGGGACACTTGACCCATGTTCCATGTTTGGCACATGTCCTGAATTTGGTGGTGCAGCGGTTCTTGAGCAGGTACCCAGGCTTACAAGATCTCCTGAGGCAGGCCAAAGAAGTCTGTGGTCATTCCCACCTGTCATACAATGCCAGTGCTTGGCTGGCTGACATTCAAAGGGAATGCAACCTGCCCACCAACGGTCTCATTGTTGACATGCCCACCAGGTGGAACTCAACGTTGGCAATGCTGCAGCGGCTGCACACACAGCAGAGGGCCATCAATGAGTATCTGTGCGAGTATGGCACCAGGACAGGGTCAGGGGAGCGTGGCTTCTTTTCGCCATGCTAGTGGCTACTGATCAAGGATGCATGCATTGTCCTGTCACCATTTGAGGAGGCCACTTCCTGCTGGAGCACACGCTTCGTGGAGTCATGGACAGGACACTTGAGGCAGAACAGCGGGAGGAAGACAAGGACTTCTTTTCCTCTCAAGGACCCCTTTATCCAGATAGCATTCCTGCGGGCCCACCAAACACACTGGAAGAAGAGGAGGAGGAGGAGAATTGTGTCAGCATGGATGTAGAGGATAACACTCATCAGCAGTCTTCAAGGGATGGTTTCAGTCCCCAGAAACCCAAGGAGTTGTACGTGGCTGTGAGGAGGTAGTTACGGATGATGTGATCCTTAGTGACCCAGAGGACTCAGAATCGAATGCCTCTGCAAACTTACACTGCATGGCCTCCCTGATTCTGCAAAGCCTGTGAAAGGACTCTAGGATTCGTGGTATCAAGGAGAGGGATCATTACTGGCTGGCAACCCTTCTTGATCCAGGTTACAAGAGTAAAGTTGCAGGACTCATCCTGCCTTTGCAGAGGGAGCAGAGGATGAAACATTTTCAGGAGTACTTGAAGAAAGGTTTGTGTAACGCATTTCCAGACCCTGGAAAACTATCATTTCCTGGTGCTGGACAACGTGTTGCTGACGCTTCGTTCAGTCAGAGGAAGAGTGGTGGCTGACTGACCGAGGCCTTTAAACAATTTTTCAGTCCTTAGCGCCAAAGTCTGATCAGTGCAAACAACCATAGCCAGTGTCTGCATTATGTGGTGCAGGAATATCTAGGGGCAAAAACAGACTTGGAGATCTTTCCAACAGAGCATCCACTGGGTTACTGGGTCTTGAGGGTGGACCACTGGCCAGAACTTGCTCAATATGCATTTGAGCTACTGGCCTGTCCTGCATCCAGCATGTTTTCTGAACACACATTTAGTGCTGCTGGAGGGTTTTTAACAGATCAAGGAGCGTGCCTGTCCACAGACTCCATTGATAGGCTCACATTCATAAACATGAATCAGTCTTGGATCAGCAGCTATCAAGCACCTGATGCTGATGTAACTGATTAAATTTGCTATGGATCTGGGATCCCTTGAAGACTGCCTATGCTCACTATCCTATTCCTCCTCAATCTTGACGATGCTAGCTTCCAACAATATTTTTGGTTTAGGGCACGCATGTTATTACAATTTTTAATATAATATTTCACAGCAGGGCCTGTTCCTGTGCCCAACAAGAGTAACTGTGAGGGGTTACAGTGTTGTGGCACCACCACCACCCAAGGCCCAATTTTTCTGCCCCTGTTTAACAGGGGCATGTAATTCCAAATTTTGATATAATATTTCACAGCAGGGCCCATTCCTGCACCCAACAAGATTAACTGTGAGGGCTTACATTGTTCTGGTACCACCACTACCACCCAAGGCCCAATTTTTCTGCCCCTGTTTAACAGGGGCATGTAATTACAATTTTTGATATAATATTTCAACACAGGGCCCATTCCTGTGCCCAACAAGAGTATTTGTGAGGGGTTACAGTGCTGTTCCACCAGCACCCAAAGCATAATTTTTCTGCCACTGTTTTACAGGGGCATGTAATTACAATTTTTGATATAATATTTCAACACAAGGCCCGTTCCTGTGCCCAACAAGAGTATCTGTGAGGGGTTACAGTGCTGTGGCACCACCACCACCACCCAAGACCCAATTTTTCTGCCCCTGTTTAACAGGGGCATGTAAATACAATTCTTGATATAATATTTCATAGCAGGTCCCATTCCTGCACCCAACAAGAGTAACTGTGAGGGCTTACAGTGTTGTGGCACCACCACCACCCAAGGCCCAATTTTTCTGCCCTTGTTTAACAGGGGCATGTAATTACAATTCTTGATATAATATTTCAATTCAGGGCCCATTCCTGCACCCAACAAGAGTATCTGTGAGGGGTTACAGTGTTGTGGCACCACCACCCACGGCCCAATTTTTCTGCCCCCTGTTTAACAGGGGCATGTAATTACAATTCTTTATATAATATTTCATAGCAGGTCCCGTTCCTGCGCCCAACAAGAGCAACTGTGAGGGCTTACAGTGTTGTGGCACCATCACCACCCAAGGCCCAATTTTTCTGCCTCTGTTTAACAGGGGCATGTAATTACAATTCTTGATATAATATTTCAACGCAGGGCCGGTTTCTGCACCCAACGAGCGTAACTGTGAGGGCTTACAGTGTTGTGGCACCACCACCACCCAAGGCCTAATTTTTCTGCCCCTGTTTAACAGGGGCATGTAATTACAATTCTTGATATAATATTTCAACGCAGGGCCCGTTCCTGCACCCAACAAGCGTAACTGTATGGGGTTACAGTGTTGTGGCACCACCACCACCAAAGGCCCAATTTTTCTGCCCCTGTTTAACAGGGGCATGTAATTACAATTTTTTATATAATATTTCAACGCAGGGCCTGTTTCTGCATCCAACAAGATCAACTGTGAGGGCTTACAGTGTTCTGGTACCACCACTGCCACCACAACCAGAGGACCAATTTTTCTGCCCCTGTTTAACAGGGGCATGTAATTACAATTTTTGATAGAATATTTCAACGCAGGACCCGTTCCTGCACCCAACAAGGGTATCTGTGAGGGGTTACAGTGTTGTGGCACCACCACCAGCCAAGGCCCAATTTTTATGCCCCTGTTAACACGGGCATGTAATTTCAATTTTGGATATAATATTTCATAGCAAGGCCTGTTCCTGCGCCCAACAAGCGTAACTGTGAGGGCTTACAGTGTTGTGGCACCACCACCACCACCAAAGGCCCAATTTTTCTGCCCCTGTTTAACAGGGGCATGTAATTACACTTTTTGATATATTTCAACACAGGGCCCGTTCCTGTGTCAACAAGAGTATCTGTGAGGGGTTACAGTGTTGTGGCACCACCATCCAAGGCCCAATTTTTCTGCCCATGTTTAACAGGGACGTGTAATTACAATTCTTGATTTAATATTTCATAGCAGGGCTAGTTCCTGCGCCCAACAAGCGTAACTGTGAGGGCAGTGTTGTGGCACCACCACCACCAAAGGCCCAATTTTTCTGCCCCTGTTTAACAGGGGTATGTAATTACAATTTTTGATATAATATTTCAACGCAGGGCTCATTCCTGTGCCCGACAAGAGTATTTGTGAGGGGTTACAGTGCTGTTCCACCACCACCCAAAGCATAATTTTTCTGCCCCTGTTTTACAGGGGCATGTAATTACAATTTTTGATATAATATTTCAACACAAGGCTCGTTCCTGTGCCCATAAGAGTATCTGTGAGGGGTTACAGTGTTGTGGCACCACCACCACCCAAGGCCCAATTTTTCTGCCTCTGTTTAACAGGGGCATGTAATTACAATTCTTGATATAATATTTCAACGCAGAGCCAGTTTCTGCACCCAACGAGCATAACTGTGAGGGCTTACAGTGTTGTGGCACCACCACCACCCAAGGCCTAATTTTTCTGCCCTTGTTTAACAGGGGCATGTAATTACAATTCTTGATATAATATTTCATAGCAGGGCCCGTTCCTGCACCCAACAAGCGTAACTGTATGGGGTTACAGTGTTGTGGCACCACCACCACCAAAGGCTCAATTTTTCTGCCCCTGTTTAACAGGGGCATGTAATTACAATTTTTGATATAATATTTCAACGCAGGGCCTGTTTCTGCATCCAACAAGATCAACTGTGAGGGCTTACAGTGTTCTGGTACCACCACTGCCACCACAACCAGAGGACCAATTTTTCTGCCCCTGTTTAACAAGGGCATGTAATTACAATTTTTGATAGAATATTTCAACGCAGGGCCCGTTCCTGCACCCAACAAGGGTATCTGTGAGGGGTTACAGTGTTGCGGCACCACCACCAGCCAAGGCCCAATTTTTATGCCCCTGTTAACATGGGCATGTAATTTCAATTTTGGATATAATATTTCATAGCAGGGCCTGTTCCTGCACCCAACAAGCGTAACTGTGAGGGCTTACAGTGTTGTGGCACCACCACCACCACCAAAGGCCCAATTTTTCTGCCCCTGTTTAACAGGGGCATGTAATTACACCTTTTGATATACTTCAACACAGGGCCCGTTCCTGTGCCCAACAAGAGTATCTGTGAGGGGTTACAGTGTTGTGGCACCACCACCCAAGGCCCAATTTTTCTGCCCATGTTTAACAGGGACGTGTAATTACAATTCTTGATTTAATATTTCATAGCAGGGCTAGTTCCTGCGCTCAACAAGCGTAACTGTGAGGGCAGTGTTGTGGCACCACCACCACCAAAGGCCCAATTTTTCTGCCCCTGTTTAACAGGGCTATGTAATTACAATTTTTGATATAATATTTCAACACAGGGCTCATTCCTGTGCCCAACAAGAGTATTTGTGAAGGGTTACAGTGCTGTTCCACCACCACCCAAAGCATAATTTTTCTGCCCTTGTTTTACAGGGGCATGTAATTACAATTTTTGATATAATATTTCAACACAAGGCCCGTTCCTGTGCCCAACAAGAGTATCTGTGAGGGGTTACAGTGTTGTGGCACCACCACCCACGGCCCAATTTTTCTGCCCCCTGTTTAACAGGGGCATGTAATTACAATTCTTTATATAATATTTCATAGCAGGTCCCGTTCCTGTGCCCAACAAGAGCAACTGTGAGGGCTTACAGTGTTGTGACACCACCACCACCCAAGGCCCAATTTTTCTGCCTCTGTTTAACAGGGGCATGTAATTACAATTCTTGATATAATATTTCAACGCAGGGCCCGTTTCTGCGCCCAACAAGCCTAACTGTGAGGGCTTACAGTGTTGTGGCACCACCACCACCCAAGGCCCAATTTTTCTACCCCTGTTTAACAGGGGCATGTAATTACAATTCTTGATATAATATTTCATAGCAGGGCCCGTTCCTGCACCCAACAAGCATAACTGTGAGGGGTTACAGTGTTGTGTTACCACCACCACCACCACCAAAGGCCAAATTTTTCTGCCCCTGTTTAACAGGGGCATGTAACTACAATCTTTGATATAATATTTCAACGCAGGGCCCTTTTCTGCACCTAACAAGATTAACTGTGAGGGCTTACAGTGTTCTGGTACCACCACTGCCACCACAACCAAAGGACCAATTTTTCTGCCCCTGTTTAACAGGGGCATGTAATTACAATTTTTGATAGAATATTTCAACGCAGGGCCCATTCCTGCACCCAACAAGAGTATCTGTGAGGGGTTACAGTGTTGTGGCACCACCACCAGCCAAGGCCCAATTTTTATGCCCCTGTTAACATGGGCATGTAATTTCAATTTTGGATATAATATTTCATAGTAGGGCCTGATCCTGTGCCCAACAAGCATAACTGTGAGGGCTTACAGTGTTGTGGCACCACCACCACCACCAAAGGTGCAATTTTTCTGCCCCTGTTTAACAGAGGCATGTAATTACAATTTTTGATATAATATTTCAACGCAGGGCCTGTTCCTGTGCCCAACAAGAGTATCTGTGAGGGGTCACAGTGTTGTGGCACCACCACCCAAGGCCCAATTTTTCTGCCCCTGTTTAACAGGGGCATGTAATTACAACTCTTGATTTAATATTTCATAGCAGGGCCAGTTCCTGTGCCCAACAAGCGTAACTGTGAGGGCAGTGTTGTGGCACCACCACCACCAAAGGCCCAATTTTTCTGCCCCTGTTTAACAGGGGAATGTAATTCCAAATTTTGATATAATATTTCACAGCAGGGCCCATTCCTGCGCCCAACAAGATTAACTGTGAGGGCTTACAGTTTTCTGGTACCACCACCACCAAAGGCCCAATTTTTCTGCCCCATTTTAACAGGGGCATGTAATTACAATTTTCGATTTAATATCTCAATGCAGGGCCCGTTCCTGCACCCAAGAGTATCTGTGAGGGGTTACAGTGTTGTGGCACCACCACCATCACCCAAGGCCCAAATTTTTCTGCCCCTGTTTAACAGGGGCATGTAATTCCAAATCTTGATATAATATTTCACAGCAGGGCCTGTTCCTGTGCTCACCAAGAGTAACTGTGAGGGCTTAATTTGTTCTGGTACCACCAACACCTAAGGCCCAATTTTCTGCAGAGTATATAGGGCAGGCCATATAGTATATATACTGCTGTTCAGAGTATATAGTGCCTAGGGACCTGGGGGACCCCCATGCCATTTTAAAAAAAAAATTGGGTGCGGGGTTCCCCTTAATATCCATACCAGACCCAAAGGGCCTGGTAATAGACTGGGGTGGGGGCATGCTGTTTTTATCAATGATCCGACAATACATTACAGTTTTAAATTACTTTTTTCCTTTAGAAATGTAATTTTGCTGTGGTATAGTTCTAAACACGGGAAAACTGCGCCACTATACAGGCATACTATAGACACCCCCAGGCCTGATATTTAAAGGAATATTTCATTTTTATTGTTTCACTTTAGCATTATTAAAATCACTGCTCCCGAAAAAAAACGGCCATTTAAAAAAAAAAATTTCATTGAAACATGTTCCCTGGGGCAGGACCCGGGTCCCCAAACACTTTTTATGCATATAAGCATTTAAAATGAGCACTTTGATTTTTCACGTTCGTGTCCCATAGATTTAATGGTGTTCGAACAAATTTTTTGCCTGTTCGCATGTTCTGCTGCGTACCGAACCTGGGGGGTGTTCGGATCATCCCTAGTAGTGAGCCTCATTTTAAGTTTGGCACAAAGCATGCAACTGTTCAGGGCAAATATGTACAGTAACGAGTATAAAAATCCCAAATGCTATATAAAGGAAGGAATATTGTGCCCATTGCATAAGTATTATTTCTACCATTTCTTATGGGCCTTGTGAAAACTAGTGTACATGCCAATTTAGCATTGTATCAAAAAAATCAATTTCAGTAGCTGTAATATGATGCACACAACAATTCCTACAATTGATTTAAACCTCATTGGTTAAGTCACATCCACAGTTAGCTTGTGAGGGTCCAAAAAGGTATAATTTGTATTGTAATAGAAATAATATGCCACACATAGCATACATAGTGTTTCTACAATTCCCTTTAGACCACATCCCCATTAGATCCAGAACTAATCAATCTGTAGGGCCCAGGCGAATGAAATCTGGCCTGAACCTGATGATCGGTCCTGGCGAATGACATCCTTCCCCTGTAGTGCAACTGTAGACACTGACAGGGGAGGTGATGCCATCTCTCCTCGTGTCGGTCTTTTCCGTTCCAGACCGAGGAGAGATAACATCTATTAGTAAGTGCACCAACACTACACAGACACCAGGTCACATAGACACACAATTCCCCCTCTTATCACCCCCCGATCACCCCCCAGTTAACCCCTTCACCTCCTGTCACTGTGTCACCCAATGCACTAATCAGTGTTAGGGTAATCAGTCTTAGGCTCAGATAGATCTAAGGACCCCCCTTAACCCTCCCAATAAAGGTTTAACCCCTTGATCACCCCCTGTCACCAGGGATCACTGTATAAGTGTCACAGGTGACGCAGGTTAGCTAGATATTTTTTTGTAGCATCAGGGCACCCGCCTTATTTTACCCAATAAAGGTTTAATCCCCGATCACCCAGCAGGTGATCAAAGTTAGGTTTTAGCGTCAGAGGGTCTGCATCACCCCAGGCAGTGCCAGATCAGTTCCAGTAGCGCTAACACCCACGCACGCACCATACACCTTCCTTAGTAGTATAATGTCTGAACAGATCAATATCTGATCTGATCAGAATTATATTAGCGTCCCCAGCAGTTTAGGGTTCCCATAAATGCAATGTTAGCGGGATCAGCCAAGATACCTGCTAGCACCTGCGTTTAGCCCCTCCGCTCAACCCAGCCCTCCCAAGTGCAGTATCAATCGATCACTGTCACTTACAAAAACACAAAACACATAACTGCAGCGTTCGCAGAGTCAGGCCTGATCCCTGCGAACGCTAAAGCCGTGTACACACGAGCGGAATGTCCAACAGAAAAAGTCAGACGGAAGCTTTTCATCTTCTATTCCGATCGTGTGTATCATCTGACTTTCTTTTTTGAAAATTCTGACGGACCTAGAAATGGAACATGTTCTAAATATTTCCGATGGAACCAATTCCTATCAGCAAACCGCTCGTCTGTATTCTGTTCCAACGGACCAAAAACAACGCATGCTCTGAAGCAAGTACGAGACGGAAGCTTTTCCGTCTTGGTTCATGCATTTCAACGATAATGAACTCTGTCGCCCTCGGGGTGACCCTGAATTTGATTGGCTCTACAAAATTTGGCCCCTCCTAAACCACTTCAACCAATGTTTTGCAGCCTTGTTTATTCCCCATCAAGTTGTCTGCGTTGATGAGTCCCTGATTAAGTTTTCTAGCTGCTTGTCATTTAAACGGTATCTTCCCAGCAAGCGTGCCAGATACGGGGTCAAGATGTATAACCTCTGTGACAGGGCCACAGGCTATACATATAGTTTTATGGTTTACGAGGGAAGAGATAGTTACGTAGAGCTGGGAAACTGCCCAGACTACATAGGGAGTGCTGGTAAGATTGTGTGGGACTTGGTGTCACCCTTATTCGGAAATGGCTACCACATGCATGTGGCACCGTGCGACCTAATCGCTGGGGCTTACCCCAGCGGCTTGTAGATTCCCATCTTAGGCTGGGGGAGAGAGCCTGCTTGAGATGTAATAATTTGCTCTCTGTGAAGTGGAGGGATAATAAGAACGTTTTCATTCTGTCCTCCCTTCATGCAGACACAACGGTCCAAATTTCTACGGCAACTGGTGTTGTGGAGAAACCCCTCTGTTTTCACAAATATAACCTTAACATGGGAGGGGTGGACCTCAATGACCAGTTGTTGGCGCCGTACCCAATTGCCTGTAAGGCCAGACACTGGTACAAATAAGTGTCTGTATATTTATTCCAATTAGCTCTGCTGAATGCTTTTGTGCTATACAAAGCTTCAGGATGAACTTGATCCCTCCTTAAATTCCAGGAAGAGATCATCAGCCCTTCTGTTTCCAAACGGTGCTGTGGCCCAACTTCCCAATCCAAATGCAGTAAGCCGGCTGCATGAGAGGCATTTTCCGTATGTCCTCTCTGGTACCCTTACCCAAAGAAACCCCCAAAGAAGATGTCATGTCTGTACAAATAGGCGTGACACCCGCTTTTATTGTCCCACCTGTCCTAACCAAACTGGTCTTTGCATTGGTGACTGTTTCGAACGCTACCACACACTAGTTAGTAGAGTATTAGCGTAGGGTACAGCACCACACAGTCCTAGGCACACGTACACAGGGTCTCGAAAGATGTGATGGCCATTATATTTTGAGAGACCCTAATCTGCAACGTTCAGTTTACAGTTTTTTTTACAGTTTTTATAAAAGTAAAAAAAAAACACACACAAAAAAAAAAAAAAAAAATAAAATAAAAAAATCCAAAAATAGTTGTGGTTGTATTTTTCTTCTCTCTCTCTCTATTGTTCTCTCTCTTATGTTCACTCTCTACTGTTCACTCACCATTGTTCTATATCTATCGTTCTCTCTCTGTTTTATTTTTACTATGTTTTGTTGTATTTGATTTGCAGGTATGGTATGTTATACTGTAATGTTTGTTTTATTGTTAACCAATATTTGCTTAGCAGGTATGCCATTCAGCTGCAGCACAGGTTTATTCATCTTGACAGCAATAGCGTTTGCACCCACAATACATAAAGCCATGACTCCAGCACTGGCAGAGGTGATTTCACCACCACAGTTAAAAAAAAAGAGCATATAACCCGAAGCATTGGGGCAGGGGTGGAGGAGAGATTTGCTCCTAACATTAGGTGCGAATTGCCCCAATGCTTCGGCATATATTTTTTTAGGCACAGATTGCAATGTTTTATTCTTACTTTATGTTTTATTGTATTTGCTTTGCAGGTATGGTAAGTCTTATGCCCCGTACACACGGTCGGACTTTGTTCGGACATTCCGACAACAAAATTCTAGGATTTTTTCCGACGGATGTTGGCTCAAACTTGTCTTGCATACACACGGTCACACAAAGTTGTCGGAAAATCCGATCGTTCTAAACGCGATGACGTAAAACACGTACGTCGGGACTATAAATGGGGCAGTGGCCAATAGCTTTCATCTCTTTATTTATTCTGAGCATGCGTGGCACTTTGTCCGTCGGATTTGTGTACACACGATCGGAATTTCCGACAACGGATTTTGTTGTCGGAAAATTTTATATCCTGCTCTCAAACTTTGTGTGTCGGATGGAAAATGTGTGATGGAGCCTACACACGGTCAGAATTTCCGACAACAAGGTCCTATCACACATTTTCCATCGGAAAATCCGACCGTGTGTACGGGGCATTACTGTTATACTGTAATGTTACTTTGTTTTATTGTTAACCATCATTTGCTTAGCAGGTACGCCATTCAGCTGCAGCACGAGTTTATTCATCTTGACAGCAACAGCGTTTGCTCCCACGATACGTAAATCCGTGACTCCAGTGCTGTCGGAGGTGATTTCACCACCACAGTTAAAAAAAATGGTGCATGTATGCCCATCATTAGAAGTAGGTGGATGAAGGGCAGTATTCTAATGGTGGGCATACCCACCAATCAATCTCTTTTTTTCGTTCAGCCCAGAGGCTGCATGAAAAAAAGAACATTACAATGTATGCCCAACAAGGACGAGCAACATACTGGTATGTTGCTGGACTGTGAGTGGTAATACCAGAATGATGCCTGCAGGTTTAGGTATCATCTTGGTATCATTCTTTTCAGCCAGCAGTCAGCCTTCATGTAAAAGCAATCCTAGTGGCTAATTAGCCTCTAGACTGCTTTTATAAGCAGTGGGAGGGAGCGTCCCACCCCCACCATCTTCCATGATTTTCTCTGGCTCTCCCGTCCCACCAGCGAACCTGAGAATGCAGCTGGTGGTTCAGCCAGCTGACCACAGAGCTGATCAGAGACCAGAATGGCTCCAATCATCTCTATGGCCTAAGAAACCGTAAGCTACGAGCATTTCATGTCTTAGGTTTCGCCGGATATAAACAGCGCCATTGGGAAATTGGCAAAGCATTTTATCACACTGATCTTGGTGTGGTCAGATGCTTTGAGGGCAGAGGAGAGATCTAGGGTCTAATAGACCCCAATTTTTTCAAAAAAGAGTACCTGTCACTACCTATTGCTATCATAGGGAATATTTACATTCCCTGAGATAGCAATAAAAGATTATTTAAAAAATGAAAGGAACAGTTTAAAAATATAATAAAAAAAGCTAAATAATTAAAAAAAAAAAAGCACCCGTCCCCCCGTTCTCACGCGCAAAGACGAACGCAAGCGTCGGTCTGGTGTCATATGTAAACAGCAATTGCACCATATATGTGAGGTGTCACCGCGAAGGTCAGATGGAAGGCAGTAATTTTAGCAGTAGACCTTCTATGTATATCTACAATGGTAACCTGTAAAGGCTTTTAAAGGCTTTTAAAAATGTATGTAGTTTGTCGCCGCTGCACGTTTGTGCGCACAAGTTTTGGGAAAAAGAAATTTTTTTTTTGCACAAAGTTGTCTCTAAATGATATATTGTTCAAACGTGGCATGGTTATATGTGGAATTACACCCCAAAATGCATTCTGCTGCTTCTCCTGAGTACGGGAATACCTCATGTGTGAGACTTTTTGGGAGCCTAACCGCGTACAGGACCCTGAAAACCAATCACTGCCTTCAGGGTTTCTAAGGGTGGAAATTTTTGATTTCACTCCTCACTATCTATCACAGTTTTGAAGGACATAAAATGCCAAGATAGCACCCCCACCCCCCCACCCCCCATTTTGGAAAGTAGACACCCCAAGCTATTTTATGAGAGACATGCTGAGTCCATGGAATATTTTATATTTTGCCACAAGTTTTGGGAAAATTACATTTTTTTTTTTTTTTAAACAAAGTTGTCACTAAATGATACAGTGTTCAAACATGGCATGGTCATATGTGGAATTACACCCCAAAATACATTCTGCTTCTCCTGTGTACAAGGATACCACATATGTGGGACTTTTTGGGAGCCTAGCCCTGTACAGGACCCCAAAAACCAAGCACTGACGTCAGGCTTTCTAAAAGCATAAAATTGTGATTTTGCTCCTCACTACCTGTTACAGTGTTACAGTTACGGAGGCCCTGCAATGTCCAGATAGCACAACCCCCCCCCCCTCAAATGACCCCATTTTGGAAAGTAGATACCCCAAAGTATTTGCTAAGAGGCATGGTGAGTATTTTGCAGATCTCGTTTATTTTTGAAAATGAAGAAAGAAAAGAACATTTTTTTTTCTTTTTTCAATTTTCAAAACTTTGCGACAAAAAGCGAGATCTGCAAAATACTTAACATACCTCTCAGCAGATATCTTGGGGTGTCTACTTTCCAAATTGGGGTCATGGAGGGGGGGGGGTTTTGCTATCTGGGCATTTCATGGCCTCTGAAACTGTGATAGGTAGTGAGGAGTGAAATCACAATTTTATGCTTTTAGAAAGTGAAAGTGTGAAATCAAAAATGTACGCCCTTAGAAAGCCTGAAGGCGGTGATTGGTTTTCGGGGTCCTGTACGCAGTTATACTGCCAAAAAGTTCCACACATGTGATATCCCCATACTCAGGAGAAGCAGCAGAATGTATTTTGGGGTGTAATTCCACATATAACCATGCCATGTTTGAACAATATATCATTTAGTGACAATGTTGTTTAAAAAAAAAAATATATATATATATATATCATATTTTTTCAAAATTTTCGGTCTTTTCCCATTTATATCGCAAAAAATAAAAATCGCAGAGGCAATCAAATACCCTTAAAAGAAATCTCTATTTGTGGGAAAAAAAGGGCGCAAATTTCGTTTGGGTACAGCATTGCATGACCGCGCAATTACCAGTTAAAGCAGCGCAGTGCTAAATTGTAAAAAGTGCTCTGGTCGTTGAGCAGCCAAATCCTCTGGGGCCGAAGTGGTTAAACTAGGCGACCAGGAGGAGGGCCCAGTGGTAGATATAGTCAGCATGGAACATATTCCAGAGGAGAGTATTGGGGGCATTAGTGGTAGGTTGACTAAAGCACATAAACCCAAGGTAAGTATAGTAACAAGTCCTAGTTGCAAACTCGGAACACCCAATAAGAGGATAGTATGTGACCGGTCTAAACTACGTGGCATATTCACCAATGCCAGGAGCCTGGCAGACAAGATGGGTGAACTAGAGATACTGTTGTACAAGGAGGATTTGGATTCTGTGGGAATTTCAGAGACCTGGTTCAACAGCTCTCATGATTGGCTGGCAACCATTCAAGGGTATACCCTTTATTGCAGGAATAGAGAGGTTAAAAAAGGGGGGAGGGGTGTGCCTATATATCTAGAATAATGTACAAGTGAATTGGAGAGATGACATCACTAAAGGGGCTAGGGAGGAGGTGGAATCCTTATTGGTAGAGCTCCAAAGGGATGAAGCTAAAGGGAAAATATTACTGGGAGTATGCTATAGGCCCCCTAACCTGAGGGAGGAGGGGGAGATGGATCTCCTATCACAAGTTGGATTAGCAGCAAGGATGGGAAGATTTTTATTAGAAGGGAGGGAACCATGCATTCGTCTAAGGCTCGCCAGTTCCTAAATATCTTGCAGGACAATTTCATGGTTCAGATGGTAGACGCACCAACTAGAAATAAAGCGTTACTGGATCTACTGATTACCAACAATACAGAACTGATCACGGATGTGGAAATACAAGGCAATTTAGGAAACAGCGATCACAGGTCGATTGGCTTCAGTATAACTCCCACAAATAGGAAACGTAAGGGGAATACAAAGACACTGAATTTCAAAAGAGCCAACTTACCTAAACTACGAACCTTGTTAGAAGGCATGAATTGGGATAGCATCTTGGGAACAAAGAACACGGAGGAGAGATGGGTTTGCTTTAAGAGCATATTAAATAAGGGCATTAGCCAATGCATCCCATAGGGTAATAAATTTAAAAGAGCGAACAAAAGTCCTGGATGGCTTAACTCCAATGTAAAAATGCATATAAAAGCAAAGGAGAAGGCCTTCAAAAAATACAAGGTTGAGGGATCATCATCAGCATTCAGACTTTATAAAGAATGCAACAAGAAATGTAAGGGTGCAATTAGGGCAGCTAAGATAGAACACGAAAGACACATAGCAGAGGAGAGCAAAAAAAAATCCCAAGAAATTCTTTAAGTATGTAAACAGTAAAAAAGGGAGGACAGACCACATTGGCCCCATAAAGAATGAGGAAGGACATCTGGTTACAAAGGATGCAGAGATGGCGAAGGTATTGAATTTATTATTCTCCTCAGTCTTCACGAGGGAATCAGGGGGCTTCAGTAACCAAAACTGCAGTGTTTATCCTTATGAGACATCACAGGAAGCAACTCCATGGTTAACAGAGGACAGGATTAAAATTAGACTTGGGAAACTTAACATTAATAAATCACCGGGACCAGATGGCTTGCACCCGAGGGTACTTAGGGAACTCAGTAAAGTAATAGCCAGACCATTGTTCCTAATTTTTACTGACAGTCTACTGACTGGAATTGTACCAGGTGATTGGAGGAAAGCCAATGTAGCACTAAAATTTAAAAAGGGCCCAAAATACATCTCTCGGAATTACAGACCAGTTAGCCTAACATCAATAGTATGCAAGCTCTTGGAGGGGATGATAAGGGATTATATACAAGATATTAGTAATGGGAATGGTATCATTAGCAGTAATCAGCATAGATTCATGAATCGTTCTTGCCAAACCAATCTATTAACCTTCTATGAGGAGGTAAGTAACATCTAGATAAGGGAAGGCCCGTAGACATGGTGTATCTGGATTTTGCAAAAGTATTTGACACAGTTCCCCATAAACGTTTACTGTACAAAATAAGGTCTGTTGGCATGGACCATAGGGTGAGTACATGGATTGAAAATTGGCTACAAGGGCGAGTTCAGAGAGTGGTGATAAATGAGGAGTACTCGGAATGGTCAGAGGTGGGTAGGGGGTCCCCCAGGGTTCTGTGCTGGGACCAATCCTATTTATTTTGTTCATGAACGACCTGGAGGATGGGGTAAAGAGTTCAACCTCTTTATTTGCAGACGATACTAAGCTAAGCAGGGCAATAACTTCTCTGCAGGATGTGGAAACCTTGCAAAAAGATCTGAACAAATTAATGGGGTCTGCAACTACATGGCAAATGAGGTTTAATGTAGAAAAATGTAAAATAATGCATTTGGGTGGCAAAAATATGAATGCACTCTATACATTGGGGGGAAAACCTCTGGGGAAAACTAGGATGGGAAAGGACCTGGGGGTCCTAGTAGACGATAGGCTCAGCAATGGCATGCAATGCCAAGCTGCTGCTAACAAAGCAAACAGAATATTGGCATGCATTAAAAAGGGGATCAACTCCAGAGATAAAACGATAATTCTCTCCTTCTACAAGACTCTGGTCTGGCCGCACCTGGAGTATGCTGTCCAGTTCTGGAACTAGTCCTCAGGAAGGATGTACTGGAAATGGAGCGAGTACAAAGACGGGCAACAAAGCTAATAAGGGGTCTGGAGGATATTAGTTATGAGTAGGGATGAGCTTCGAGTTTGAGTCGAACTCATGTTCGACTCGAACATCGGCTGTTCGCCAGTTCTCCGAACAGCGAAAAATTTGGGGTGTTGGCGGCAAATTCGAAAGCCTTTAAAAGTCTATGGGAGAAATCAAAAGTGCTAATTTTAAAGGCTTATATGCATTATGTTGTCATAAAAAGTGTTTGGGGACCTGGGTCCTGCCCCAGGGGACATGGATCAATGCAAAAAAAAGTTTTAAAAACGGCTGTTTTTTCAGGAGCAGTGATTTTAATAATGCTTAAAGTGAAACAATAAAAGTGTAGTATTCCTTTAAATTTCATACCTGGGGGGTGTCTATAGTATGCCTGTAAAGGGGTCCATGTTTCCCGTGTTTAGAACAGTCTGACAGCAAAATGACATTTCAAAGGAAAAAAAGTCATTTAAAACTACTCGCGGCTAATAATGAATTGCCGGTCCGACAATACACATAGAAGTTCATTGATAAAAACAGCATGGCAATTCCCCACAGGGGAACCCCGAACCAAAATAAAAAAAAATGATGTGGGGTCCCCCTAAATTCCAAACCAGGCCCTTCAGGTCTGGTATGGATATTAAGGGGAACCCCGGCCAAATTTTTTTTAAAAATGGCGTGGGGTCCCCCTCAAAATCTATACCAGACCCTTCAGGTCTGGTATGGATTTTAAGGGGAACCCCGCGCCAAAATTTAAAAAAAAAATGGCGTGGGGTCCCCCCAAAAATCCATACCAGACCCTTATCCGAGCACGCAACCTGGCAGGCCACAGGAAAAGAGGGGGGATGAGAGAGCGGCCCCCCCTCCTGAACCATACCAGGCCACATGCCCTCAACATTGGGAGGGTGCTTTGGGGTAATCCCCCAAAACACCTTGTCCCCATGTTGATGGGGACAAGGGCCTCATCCCCACATTCCTTGCCCGGTGGTTGTGGGGGTCTGCGGGTGGGGGACTTATCGGAATCTGGAAGCCCCCTTTAACAAGGGGACCCCCAGATCCCAGCCCTCCCCCCTGTGTGAAATGGTAAGGGGGTACAAAAGTACCCCTACCATTTCACAAAAAAAGTGTCAAAAATGTTAAAAATGACAAGAGACAGTTTTTGACAATTCCTTTATTTAAATGCTTCTTCTATCTTCTTTCTTCTATCTTCCTTCGGTTTCTTCCTCCTTCTTCTTCTTCTGTTTTTTCTGGTTCTTCTGGTTCTTCCTCTGGTGTTCTCGTCCGGCATCTTCCTCAGCGGCGTCTTCTTCCCTTCGTCTTCTGGGCCACTCCGCATACAGCATGATGGGAGGCTCCCACTCTGTGACGCTTCTCCTCTTCTGACGGGTCTTAGATAACAGAGGGCGGGGCCACCTGGTGACCCCACCCACCTCTGACGCACGGTGACTTCTCTTTCCGCCCCCTCTGACGTCACGGGGAATGCCACAGGGAAGGGGGGGTAACCGGGTGGCCCCGCCCTTCATTATTTAAGAACCATCAGAAGAGGAGAAGCATCACACAGCGGGAGCCTCCCATCATGCTGGATGCGGAGTGGCCCAGAAGACGAAGGGAAGAAGAGGCCACAGAGGAAGATGCTGGATGAGAACATCGGAGGAAGAACCAGAAGAACCAGAAGAAGAAGAAGATGGAGGAAGAAACCAAAGGAAGATAGAAGATAGAAGAAAGAAGAAAGAAGATAGAAGATAGAAGAAGCATTTAAATAAAAGAATTGTCAAAAACTGTCTCTTGTCATTTTTAACATTTTTGACACTTTTTTTGTGAAATGGTAGGGGTACTTTTGTACCCCCTTACCATTTCACACAGGGGGGAGGGCCAGGATCTGGGGGTCCCCTTGTTAAAGGGGGCTTCCAGATTCTGATAAGCCCCCCACCCGCAGACCCCCACAACCACCAGGCAAGGGTTGTGGGGATGAGGCCCTTGTCCCCATCAACATGGGGACAAGGCGTATTGGGGGACTACCCAAAAGCACCCTCCCAATGTTGAGGGCATGTAGCCTGGTACGGTTCAGGAGGGGGATGCTCTTTTGTCCCCCCCTCTTTTCCTGTGGCCTGCCAGGTTGCATGCTCGGATAAGGGTCTGGTATGGATTTTTGGGGGGACCCCATGCCATTTTTTAAAAAAATTTTGGTGTGGGGTTCCCCTTAAAATCCATTACCAGACCTGAAGGGTCTGGTATAGATTTTGAGGGTGACCCCACGCCCCTTTTTTTAAAAATGTTGGCCAGGGTTCCCCTTAATATCCATACCAGACCTGAAGGGCCTGGTATAGAATTTAGGGGGTCCCCCACGTCATTTTTTAAAAAAATTTTTGTTTGGGGTTCCCCTGTGGGGAATTCCCATGCCGTTTTTATCAATGAACTTTTATGTGTATTGTCGGACCGGCAATTCATTATTAGCCGCAAGTAGTTTTAAATGACTTTTTTTCTTTGAAATGTCGTTTTGCTGTCAGACTGTTCTAAACACAGGAAACATGCACCCCTTTACAGGCATACCGTTACGAAATTTAAAGGAATATTACACTTTTATTGTTTCACTTTAAGCCTTAAAATCACTGCTCCTGAAAAAACGGCCGTTTTTAAAACTCTTTTTTGCATTGATCCATGTCCCCTGGGGCAGGACCCAGGTCCCCAAATACTTTTTATGACAATAACTTGCATATAAGCCTTTAAAATTAGCACTTTTGATTATTCATGTTCGTGTCCCATAGGCTTTAACGGTGTTCGCGTGTTCGAACAAATTTTTTGCCTGTTCGCATGTTCTGGTGCGAACCGAACAGGGGGGTGTTCGGCTCATCCCTAGTTATGAGGAAAGGTTGTGAGCACTGAACTTATTCTCTCTGGAGAAGAGACGCTTGAGAGGGGATATGATTTCAATTTATAAATACCGTACTGGTGACCCCACAATAGGGATAAAACTTTTTAAGAGAAGGGAGTTTAACAAGGCACGTGGCCACTCATTAAAATTAGAAGAAAAGAGGTTTAACCTTAAACTATGTAGAGGGTTCTTTACTGTAAGAGCGGCAAAGATGTGGAATTCCCTTCCACAGGCGGTGATCTCAGTGGGGAGAATCGATAGTTTCAAAAAATGATTAGATAAGCACCTGAACGACCGCAACATACAGGGATATACAATGTAATACTGACATATAATCACACACATAGGTTGGACTTGATGGACTTGTGTCTTTTTTCAACCTCACCTACTATGTAACTATGTAACTGTTTTTTCCCCTCCAACTTCAGCACACACTGAAAAAAGGCTGATAGGAGAGCTGGTTTACATAGAGAGATGGGGCAGGTACATTTTCCAGGCCTTATTATTGGCCATGCTCTGACATCTGACCACAGTTCATGCAATGAAAATTCTGTGATTGGGCAATGGGAAGTTGTGAGGTTTATGTGCCCCCTGTCCAGTAACAGAACACTTTATATCCATTTAAAAGAATACAAGCTGCTTTATTAATGGAGGAGCTGCAGACCAGACGGCTTACTGTGATCCCCGTGCTCCAGCACCCACTGTCAGTTTCACAGCAGGAAGTTCAGATCTTACATCACTGTCATGAGGCGCATGAATCAGTTTTCAGTACTAAAGCAGAAGCCATGTATTGGAAATATATCATCAGAGGTATAATATTGTTACCTAGATATTGTTATTGGCTAGACTTCAGCTTTAACATATACAAAGTCAAAACCTTTTTTTTTAATTTTGGATAGAGCAAGGGAGGATTAAAACCTTTGTGAATTTTTTCGTCATCTGTGTCTGACTAGGGAGATTTCCTTCCACTTCTGGTCCTGTAGACTTAACCAGGATGAGCTGAACATACCTGGGTTTATTTTGCAGGAGGTTAACTGAGCAGCTTCTGGATGTTATTCAGAACCCTGGTGAAATCAACAAAATAGTTAAAATCAGTTCTAAAATTTTTCAGGGTTTGTAGGCAAGAGATAGTCAAACAAACGGAATGGGTGCTGGCCATTGCCAGTGAAGACATGTACCAAGCAAAAAAATAAATGAAAAATTCAGTTTTGCATGGAGCAGCGATTTTTATAATATTTAGATTAAGTTCACACTGACAGCAGGAATGAAATCAGGCGAGTGTCAGTCCCGTCTTCGGGGGCAATTTCAGAGACATCTGTGCAGGTTTCTGCACAGATATCTATTGAAATCACACCCCAAAGTCACCAAAAGTAGTAAAGAAGCTACTTTTGGGAATCGGTGTAGCGCCACAAATGCAGCGTTGCACCAATTTGGACGGTGCCTTTGCCGGCAATAGCCACTGATTTGGCATGGAATTTGACATGTCAAATTCCATGCCAAATAACTGCAATGTGAACTAGGGCTTAACCGCATCCCGACCAGCTGCCGCAGTTATACTGCGGCAGACTGGTCCCCTCTGCGCGAGCCGTCGTAGCCATACGTCGGCTCGCGGGGTCGGGATAGCAGGCATGTGCCCGCTGCGCAGCGGGGGTGCCGATGCTCGTGGTCGATGGTCGCGATGACCACTGGCCACGAGCGATCGTGAGCAGGACACACAGAACAGGGACGAGTGTGTGTAAACACACACTTCCCTGTTCTGCTCTGACAGGAGTGACAGATCGTGTGTTCTTATTAGCTAGGAACCACGATCCGTCACTTCCTGTAGTCAGTCAGGGATATTTATGATAGCAAAAAGTACAAAATATTGTGTTTCTTTTCAAAATTGTCGCTATTTTTTTGTTTATAGCTCAAAAAATAAAAACCGCAGAGGCGATAAAATACCAAAAAAAGAAAGCTCTATTTGTGGAAAAAAAGGACATCAATTTTGTTTGGGTGCAACGTCGCACGACTGCGTAATTGTCAGTTAAAGCGACGCAGTGCCAAATTGCAAAAAGTGCTCTGGTCAGGAAGAGGGTAAATTCTTCCGGGGCTGAAGTGGTTAAAGTGAAACATTAAAAAAATAGCAATTCCTGAAATAAAAAAAAAATGCCGGGGGGATGCCTTAAGGCTCCATGCACACTAGCATTTTTTATAAGCTCAAAAAATGTTAGAAAAAAATTGCTGGATGAAAATGCTGATAATAGCGTTTTTTGTGCCGGCTTGTAGTAGCATTTTAGTAACTTTTAGAAGCTTTTAGGAGCATTTAGGAGCGTTAGCATTTTATTTGCATTTTTACAGTACATGAAGAAAAAAAAAACACAAAAAAAGCTGTTAGGAGCATTTTAGAAGTGATTAGAAGTGTTTAGAAGCGTTTAGGAGCATTTTGCGGCGATTTCTGCCAGGAAAATGCTCCCAAAAATGCTGCAATTTTTTTTCTCCTCCTAAACACTGAAGCTTAAAAAATGCTTCTAGCATAAAGTATTGTGCATGGACACATATGATAACACTATAACTAATAGCTTCTAGAAAAAAAATGCTAGTGTGCATGGAGCCTAATCAGCCTGTGAAGTGGCGTACCTGTACACTTTATACAATGTACTACAGCCGGTGAATGAAAATTTCCTACAAGCTTGTTTTTTTAATCTGTAAACCATCACTTGTGTTCTAATACATCCTAAAAAAAGCTACAAAAAAGTATGGAGTCTTCTACAAAACTCGTACCAGATCCCTTATCCTTGATGAAGGTTTGGTATGGATTTTCAGGGTACACTCTGCCAAAAAAGGGAAAGCACCTTGCTAGGGGGGAAACCCCTTGTCATAGCACCTTGTTCCTATGTCCCCTTATAAATTCATAATTTCTCAACTCAATCGATGGATGATATCCGCAGAAGAAAAAAGCATACTGACTCGTGGTATGACCGCTCCCAACGGATACATGCACCGTATGACAGATCATGAGCTAACATATGAATTGTAAACAAAGGTGCAGAGGTGGTGAGTGATGTCACTGACTAAATATGGCCAGGACACAAAATGATGCTACTTTATATATACCACCTATATACCGTAGGCCACTTCAGAAAATAAATGTACAGTATCATATTTGTTTATTGTATAGTGTTGGTAAGATGCACCCTTTGTATAAGTATAGGGATGTACATTTTAGATACAGTACATTATGATTTTTTGCTTGATATATTATTATTGTCTTTTTATATTTTTTTTACACAAACCGACATAATATTCTTTATGCTGAAATTATCAATGTTGTATAATATTATTTAGGACTTTCAAAAGGTTAATTGGTAGCTAGCAGCTTCCCACAGTATAATGCCATCAAATAAAATATGCAAACACAATGCTGCATCGCATAGTTTGGCATTAGGAAATGTTTTGCAAGCCATTTATTCTGAAATCATAATAATTTCATAGTATTTACCACTAAGCATAATGTAACCATTTGCTTTATTGTGCTAGCGTATGTGTAACTTCTTTCCTCTAACTAAGGCTGAAATTGTTGATCTCAAAATGTTAGTTATCTGATGTCATAATAATTCTTGACTTTAGCAATAATTTCCAGCCACCAAGATATATATATCAGGGGAAATTATATTAATTTTGCTGTAATGTGCCCACACTTTTTCTCGAGAAGATGTCATTTTTAGGATACAATTGCTTTTTCTAGCCCCCAAATCGATCTATTACTGATGAAATTCTAGGGGTGGGTGACACTACTGACTATAACTGCTTTAAAGCCCAATTAAACCTTGAGTTTGAGTCAGATAAATACATTTCAGGTGCATGAAATAAAATTAATTTAAAAGTTTGGAATGTCTTTCAGATTATTTTCAGGTTAAAAGCCTGCCCCCTGCCAGCAGCTGCAGAGAGAGTTCCTTGTTTTCTGTGAGGAATAGTAATGGGCCAAACACCCCCTGCTTCGGTTCACACCAGCACTCCTGTACATGGAAAAAGTTTGGACCCGAGCTGCAAACCTTATTCAAGTCAATGGGACCCAAACTTGAGGCTTATATACAAGTTATTGGCCATAAAAAGGATATGGGGGCCCAGGTACTGCCCTGGGGGACATGTATCAATGCAAAAACATTTTAAAGGAGCAGTGATTTTATTGATGCTGATAGTGAAATAATAAAAAAAATTCCTTTAAATATAGTGTCGGGGGGGGGGGGGTCCCCTTAGTCTGCCTGCAAAGTGGCACATCTGCACTGTGTATAGAACCTGCTGCAGAAAAACTGATATATATAAAGAACAAAATACATTTAACTTTGATTCTCCCGGTCGCAAGCTTTCTTGAAAATGTGTGGGATCCCCCTCAAAATCCATTCAAGACCCTTATCTGAGTTTGCAGCCTGCAGGCCAGGAAAGGGGGGCGGATGAGCAAGCGCCCCCCTCCTGAACCATACCAGGCCACATGCCCTCAACTTTGGGGGTGCTTTGGCGGGCTAGGGCCTTTTCCCCACAGCACCCCCTGGTGGGCGGTGATTGTTTGGGTCTGTGGGCAGGGCGCTTATTGGAATCTGGGTGCCAAAGGATCTTGACCACACAGATGTATATGGACCCTAATCAAGTGTCCATATGTCTTCATGTTTCAAATCTGGAAGCCCCGTTTAACAGAGGGGACCCCAGATCCCTCCCCCTATATGAATGGGTATGGGGTACATTGTACCCTACTCATTCACCAAAAAAGTGTAAAAAATAAATAAAAACATGCACACAGTTTTCACTGCATGCTGGGTCGGTGATGTCACATGGGGACGGTGCCACCAGGTGACGTCTTCATGTGGCCCCACCCCTTACCTATTTAGAAACTGTGAAAAGGAGATGCCGCTTTGTAAGTCTCCGTGCTTTGGTGAATACTCCCGCCCTACTGCACACTGCTGGGTGCTGGCTATGCACAAATCTATGGAGATAGGGAAATCCTGGACTGCCGCACTCCGTGAAAAAGCATCTTTATTGAAAAATATATGAATAAAATCCAAAAATGCAGACAATAAACAAGAAGTGGACACAATGGGAATCAAATGGCTAACGCGTTTCACATCCAAAGATGCTTACTCATAGCTAATTTGATGAAAGACCCAAAGTGTATATATAACAGAAAAAAGGGGGAGGGAAAAGGTAAAAAACCCAATTCATTGTAACGGACAATTAGGTGAACACACCTGCTACACAATTGGAGCTAAAATTCCAAAAATGAGATGCACCTGAGGGTTCAAAGAAATATAATATAAAGGACAAATGGCATTGATAAAGCAAAAACAAATGCCATTTGTCCTTTATATTATATTTCTTTGAACCCTCAGGTGCATCTCATTTTTGGAATTTTAGCTCCAATTGTGTAGCAGGTGTGTTCACCTAATTGTCAGTTACAACGGTGTCAGGAAAGATCCCCTCCGCTGGTAATATCGATCACTTGGCGTGCAGTACTGAGGTCCACCAGCAGGTGTCTCCTGGCAGTTTGGAGCTGTCAGAAGAGCTTTTTCCTGCTGGTATTCTGTCACCTTTGGGCCGCAGTACTGGCGTCCACCAGGGGAGGAATCCTGGCAGTATGGAGCAGGTATTCCCTGACCTCACCTGACCTTAATTAGCAGCTGCAGTATAAATACCCGGCAAGTACACACTCTTCTTGCCCTGGTATTTTCCTTGAGCCCTGACCTGCAGCCTGCATCCTGTTTACCTGATTCCTGTTCCTGAGACCTGATTCCTGTTGTTCCTGTTCCCTGTCTGTTTCCTTGCTCTGGACCCTGAGCCTTGTATCTGACCCATCCCTCCTGTGATCCATCCATCCTCTCTTGTCCTGTTTGTTTCCCTTCCCCAGCTGCTGATCTCCTGTTGACGACCCTGGCCTGGCTCTATTTATGATCTCGGTATTTCCCTTACTTGTATATATTTGTTCTGTTATTATTATTATTTGTGGAGTTCTGTTTTGTATTGGTTGTGGTGCACTAAGTGATATTGGAGGTGGTCGTGTTATATTTATTCATTTATCTTTAATAAATAATTTATATTTTCACTTATACACGTCTGGGTTTCCTCTGTTGCAGTCCACACAGTTCTGGTCTTATCTGGTACATGACAAACGGATTGGGTGTTTTACCTTTTCCCTCCCCCTTTTTTCTGTTATTTATATATACACGTTTGGTCTTTCATCAAATTAGCTATGAGTAGGGATGAGCCGAACACCCCCCCGGTTCGGTTCGCACCAGAACCTGCGAACGGACCGAAAGTTCGCACGAACGTTAGAACCCCATTGACGTCTATGGGACTCGAATGTTCGAAATCAAAAGTGCTCATTTTAAAGGCTAATTTGCATGGTATTGTCCTAAAAAGGGTTTGGGGACTCGGGTCCTACCCCAGGGGACATGTATCAATGCAAAAAAAACTTTTAAAAACGGACGTTTTTTCGGGAGCAGTGATTTTAATGATGCTTAAAGTAAAAAAAAAAAAAGTGAAATATTCCTTTAAATATCGTACCTGAGGGGTGTCTATAGTATGCCTGTAAAGTGACGCGTGTTTCCCGTGTTTAGAACAGTCCCTGCACCAAATGTCATTTTTAAAGGAAAAAATCTCATTTAAAACTGCTTGCGGGTTTAATGTAATGTCGGGTCCTGGCAATATGGATGAAAATCAGTGAGACAAACGGCATGGGTACCCCCCAGTCCATTACCAGGCCCTTTGGGTCTTGTATGGATATTAAGGGGAACCCCGCACCCAAATTAAAATATGGAAAGGTGTGGGGCCACCAGGCCCTATATACTCTGAACAGCAGTATACAGGCTGTAGGTTTGTTGTTAAGTAGAATCTCTTTGTAATTTTGAACGGGTACATTTTTAACGTGTTTAGCTCCAGCCAAAAAATCTTTTTTAAGCTTTTTGGAAAACATAGGAAAGGGTTATCACCCCTGTGACATTTGTTTTGCTGTCTTTCCTCCTCTTCAGAAGATTTCACCTCACTTTTTGTCCCAATGGATTGGAAAGCATCAGTGGAAAGGAGAAATGTTTTTCCCATATTAACTCTTACAGGAGAGAATTTCCCTTCCTAGGGGTAGATTTCACTTCCTGTTGTCTCCTTCCGTTTGCAAGTAGGAGTTGTTTGTAAGTTAGTTGTTTGAAAGTAGGGTCCTGCCCTATATACTCAGCAGAAATTTGGGCCTTAGGTGTTGCTGTGGCCACAACACTGTAAGCCCTCACAGGGCTCTGCTGTGAAATATTAGATCAAGAATTGTAATTACATGCCCCTGTTGAACAGGAGCTGAAAAATTAGGCCTTAGGCACTGGTGCTGGTGTCACAACACTGCAACCCCTCACAGACACTCTAGTTGGAATGCAGGAACGAGCCCTGCTGCAAAGTATTGCATCAAAAATTGTAATTACACGCCCCTGTTAAACAAGGGCTGAAAAATTGGGCCTTAGGCACTGGTGCTGGTGCCACAACACTGCAACCCCTCACAGACACTCTAGTTGGAATGCAGGAACGAGCCCTGCTGCAAAGTATTACATCAAAAATCGTAATTACACGCCCCTGTTAAACAGGGGCTGAAAAATTGTGCCTTAGGCACTGGTGGTGGCACCCAGAACCAAAAATGTTCTTACAAGCTATCAGCGTGATGATTGAGGAGGAAGAGGATAATTACTCAGGGATAGTCACTCAGCATCAGCATAGGCAGTCTTTGAAGGGATCTGAGATTTCAAAAAAAATTATTCGGTTACATCAGCATCAGGTGCTTGGTAGCTGGTGGTGATCCAAGACTCATTCATTTTTATGAAGGTCAGTCGATCGACCGAGTCAGTGGACAGACGCACCCTGTGATCGGTTACCACGCCTCCAGCAGCACTGAATGTGCGTTCCGAAAGAACGCTGGATGCAGGACAGGCCAGTAGCTCAATTGCATACTGTGCAAGCTCTGGCCAGTGATCCATCCTCAAGACCCAGTAACCCAGAGGATTTTCGGTGGGAAAGGTGTCCAAGTCTGATCTTGCCCCTAGGTATTCCTGCACCATGTAAAACAGACGCTGGCGATGGTTGCTGGAACCGATCATACCTTGGGGCTGCGGACCAAAAAATTGTCTGAACGCATCGGTCAGACGGCCACCTTCTCCACCGCTCCTTCTTTGACTGACCGAAGCCTCAGCAACACGTTGTCCAGAAACAGGAGTTTGTAACCTCCCAGTCTCTGGGAACGCGTTGCACAGACCTTTCTGCAAGGCCTCCCGAAGATGTTTCATCCTCTGCTCCCTCTGCGATGGCAAGATAAGGTCCGCAACCTTACCCTTGTAACGTGGATCAAGGAGGGTTGCCAGCCAGTATTGGTCCTTCTCCTTGATACCACGAATACGAGGATCCTTACGCAGGCTTTGCAGGATCAGGGAGGCCATGCAGCGTAGGTTTGCTGAGGCATTCGGTCCGGAGTCCTCTGGGTCACTATGGACGACATGGTCCGCAGCCACCTCCTCCCAGCCACGTACAAGTCCATGTGTTTCTTGGGACTGATCCCTTAAAGACTGCTGCTGATGCTGAGTGCCAGGCTCCACCTCCATACTGACACAATCTTCCTCCTCCTCCTCCTCCTCTTCCTCCTCGTCCTCTTCCTGTGTGATCGGCGGGCACGCAGGAACACTGTCTGGATAAAGGGGGCCTTGAGAGCTAAGGAAGTCCTCCTCTTCCTGCCTCTGTTCTGCCTCAAGTGCCCTGTCCATTATTCCACGCAGCGTGTGCTCCAACAGGTGGACAAGGGGGACAGTGTCACTGATGCATGCACTGTCACTGCTCACCATCCTCGTGGCCTCCTCAAATGGTGACAGGACAGTGCATGCATCCCTGATCATGGCCCACTGGCGTGGGGAAAAAAAACCAAGCTCCCCTGACCCTGTCCTGGTGCCATAGTCGCACAGGTACTCATTGATGGCCCTCTGCTGCGTGTGCAGCCGCTGCAGCATGGCCAACGTTGAGTTCCACCTGGTGGGCATGTCACAGATTAGGCGGTTCTTGGGCAGGTTAAACTCCTTTTGGAGGTCCGTCAGCCGAGCACTGGCATTATATGACCGGCGGAAATGCACACAGACTTTCCTGGCCTGCCTCAGGACATCCTGTAAGCCCGGGTACCTGCCCAAGAACCGCTGCACCACCAAGTTAAGGACGTGAGCCAAACAGGGCACATGGGTCATTTGTCCCTGTCGGAGGGCAGAGAGGAGGTTGGTGCCATTGTCGCAAACCACCATTCCTGCCTTAAGTTGGCGTGGCGTCAACCACCTCTGAACCTGCCCCTGCAGAGCTGACAGAACCTCTGCCCCAGTGTGGCTCCTGTCCCCCAAGCACACCAGCTCAAGCACCGCATGGCATCTTTTGGCCTGCGTACTTGCGTAGCCCCTTGAACGACTACGGAGCACCGCTGGTTCCGAGGAAGAGGCCATGGAGGAAGAAGAAGAGGAGGGGGTGGAGGAGAGAGGTGTGTCACAATCATTAGCATTTTGGAGGCGTGGTGGCGGAACAACCTCCAACACTACTGCACCTTGTCCTGCATCCTTCCCAGCTGCCAGCAGAGTCACCCAATGCGCCGTGAAACTTAGGTAACGTCCCTGTCCATGCCTGCTGGACCATGAGTCAGCGGTAATATGCACCTTACCGCTGACCGCCCTGTCCAGCGAGGCATGGACATTGCCTTCCACATGCTGGTAGAGAGCCGGAATCACCTTCCGTGAGAAAAAGTGGCGTTTGGGTACCTGCCACTGAGGAACCGCACATTCCACAAACTCACGGAAGGGGGCAGAGTCTACCAACTGAAAAGGCAGCAGTTGAAGTGCTAGCAATTTTGCCAAGCTAGCATTCAACCGTTGGGCATGTGGATGGCTGGGAGCAAACTTCTTTCGGCGGTGCAGCAGCTGGGGCAGGGAAATTTGCCTGGTACAATCTGACGTCGGTGTACCAAAATCAGATTGCCCACAAGTACGTGGCTGTGACACACCTAATTCTACACCTTCATTCCTCTCAGTGCAGGTCTCAGAGAGGACTGAAGGTCTAGTGGGGTTGGAAATCTCAGCTGATGAGGAGCAAGCAGAGGTCCTCTTTGTTCTTTGGTGTGGGTCTTTTAGAAACGCTTGCCAACGAACTGCATGGCAGGTCAACATATGTCTGGTCAAGCATGTGGTACCCAAGCGGGAGATGTTTTGGCCACGCGAGATACGCTTGAGACATATGTTGCAAATAGCAGCGGTGCGATCTGATGCACTCGTCTCAAAAAAGGCCCACACCAAAGAACTTTTTGAATAACGCGCAGAGACTGCAGCGCCCTGCACATGTGGAGCTTTGGGGTGTGATGCAGTCAATGTGCTGCCCTTAGGCTGGCCCCTGGAGGGCATCCTGCCTCATTGGTGATGTGCCGCCTCCTCCTCCTCCTCCTCTCTCCTATCAGGCACCCACGTTGAGTCAGTGACCTCATCATCCCCTCCCTCCTCATCACTGGAGCAAACCTGGCAGTATGCTGCAGCAGGGGGAGCATGACTGCCAGATTGCTGTCCTTCTTGGGCACCCCCTCTGTCCGTGCTCGTGTTACTGCCTTCATCGAGCTCAGTATCATCATCAGAGCCTTCCAAACGCTGGGCATCCTCCTGGAGCATGTACCCAACACTGTGGTCAAACAGTTCGAGGGACTCCTCAGGAGGACATGGTGGGGCTAGGGAAGGAGTCACTGATGACATTGAGCCAAGGGAAGAGGCCGCTGCTTTGCCAGACAAAGTACCCTGGGCATGGGTGAGAGAGGATGAGGAGGATGAGGACGGCTTGGTCATCCACTCGACCAAGTCTTCCGCATGTTGCGGCTCAACATGGCCAGCTGCCGAAAAAAAGGCCAAGCGTGTCCCATGGCCACGTGCTGATGAGGATGCACCGTCTCCACGACCAGCACTAGACACAGAGCCTGCTTGCCCTCTCTTATTGGCTTGTGACTGTCTGCCTCTCCTTCTTGGCCTTCCAGACATACTAATGGCCTGTAGCTGCACTAAGCTGGGATATATATATATATATATATATATATATATATATATATATATATATATATGTACTGATACTGCAGCTAGCAAAATCAACTGCCTGCCTGTAGTATGAGAACACCACCAACCTTCTACAGGTAGCTTTAGCTGAACACTGTGAGGTGGACGCACCCCACTAACTTGTAGGTTTAGCTGAACACTGTGAGCAGGGCGCACCCCACTAACTTGTAGGTTTAGCAGAACACTGTGAGCAGGACGCACTGCACTAACTGTAAATAGTCTAGCTGCCTGACTGTGGTACTAATAGGATCAAAAGAACACCAGCAATTTTCTTTAAAATACTGTAACAAGACAAGCCTGCCTGTCAGTAAGAAGATAACAGGAACGGATCTAGCTGAACACTGTGAGCAGGACGCACCCCACTAGCTTGTAGGTTTAGCTGAACACTGTGAGCAGGACGCACCCCACTAGCTTGTAGGTTTAGCTGAACACTGTGAGGTGGACGCACCCCACTAACTTGTAGGTTTAGCTGAACACTGTGAGCAGGACGCACCCCACTAACTTGTAGGTTTAGCAGAACACTGTGAGCAGGACGCACTGCACTAACTGTAAATAGTCTAGCTGCCTGACTGTGGTACTAATAGGATCAAAAGAACACCAGCAATTTTCTTCAGGTAGCTGTATTTACTGTAACAAGACAAGCCTGCCTGTCAGTAAGAAGATAACAGGAACGGATCTAGCTGAACACTGTGAGCAGGACGCACCCCACTAGCTTGTAGGTTTAGCTGAACACTGTGAGGTGGACGCACCCCACTAACTTGTAGGTTTAGCTGAACACTGTGAGCAGGACGCACCCCACTAACTTGTAGGTTTAGCAGAACACTGTGAGCAGGACGCACTGCACTAACTGTAAATAGTCTAGCTGCCTGACTGTGGTACTAATAGAATCAAAAGAACACCAGCAATTTTCTTCAGGTAGCTGTATTTACTGTAACAAGACAAGCCTGCCTGTCAGTAAGAAGATAACAGAAACGGATCTAGCTGAACACTGTGAGCAGGACGCACCCCACTAGCTTGTAGGTTTAGCTGAACACTGTGAGGTGGACGCACCCCACTAACTTGTAGGTTTAGCTGAACACTGTGAGCAGGACGCACCCCACTAACTTGTAGGTTTAGCAGAATACTGTGAGCAGGACGCACTGCACTAACTGTAAATAGTCTAGCTGCCTGACTGTGGTACTAATAGGATCAAAAGAACACCAGCAATTTTCTTCAGGTAGCTGTATTTACTGTAACAAGACAAGCCTGCCTGTTAGTAAGAAGATAACAGAAACGGATCTAGCTGAACACTGTGAGCAGGACGCACCCCACTAGCTTGTAGGTTTAGCTGAACACTGTGAGGTGGACGCACCCCACTAACTTGTAGGTTTAGCTGAACACTGTGAGCAGGAAGCACCCCACTTACTTGTAGGTTTAGCAGAACACTGTGGGCAGGACGCACTGCACTAACTGTAAATAGTCTAGCTGCCTGACTGTGGTACTAATAGGATCAAAAGAACACCAGTAATTTTCTTTAAAATACTGTAACAAGACAAGCCTGCCTGTCAGTAAGAAGATAACAGGAACGGATCTAGCTGAACACTGTGAGCAGGACGCACTGCACTAAATGTAAATAGTCTAGCTGCCTGACTGTGGTACTAATAGGATCAAAAGAACACCAGTAATTTTCTTCAAAATACTGTAACAAGACAAGCCTGCCTGTCAGTAGGAATATAACAGGAACGGATCTAGCTGAACACTGTGAGCAGGACGCACTGCACTAAATGTAAATAGTCTAGAAGATAACAGGAACGGATCTAGCTAAACTGAATACAGTGTATATATATATATATATATATGCAACACCTGGGATGCATATATATACACAATACACTTTAAGTGCAGCTAACTGACTGACTGTCCTGCCTAATCTAGCTAACTCAAATGAAATGACACTGTCTCTCTCTCTCTCTAAGCACACCGGAACACACTGCACAGGGCCGCCGTGCAGGCGGCCTTATATAGTGTGGGGCGTGTACTAAATCCCCTGAGCCATAATTGGCCAAAGCCTTCTTGGCTTTGGCCAATTATGGCTCTCTGTTAAGGCGGCGCTGTGATGGCCAAGCATGCGGGTCATAGTGCATGCTTGGCCAATCATCAGCAAGCAATGCACTGCAATGCCGCAGTGAATTATGGGCCGTGACGCGCCACACGAATTTGGCGCGAACGGCCCATATCGTTCGCAATTCGGCGAACGATCGAACAGCCGATGTTCGAGTCGAACATGGGTTCGACTCAAACACGAAGCTCATCCCTAGCTATGAGTAAGCATCTTGGGATGTGAAACGCGTTAGCAATTAGATTCCCGTTGTGTCCACTTTTTGTTTATTGTCTGCATTTTTGGATTTTATTCATATATTTTTCAATAAAGATGCTTTTTCATGGAGTGCGGCAGTCCAGGATTTTCCTATTTAGAAACTGCCAGATGGTGTAGCAGGCAGCCAGCAGGGAGCCCATGCTCTGGCAAGGCGGGTCGTCAGTCAATGCGATCAATGGGTTACCAACCTGCCATCGCAGAGCATAAGATTGCATGGAGCCAGTGCTGGCAGTGGAGAAAGTAGGCAGCCGTGGAGGGAGCAGGAGCCACATAAAGCAAATGCTTCCTGTGTAGCTCTGGGTCCGGTTCCTGGTGGAGTGTGATGCCAGAAGAAGCTGGAAGATGGAAAGGTCAATGTATTAAACATCACATACACTAAACTTTTGCAACAGGCATATTAGTACTTAGAAAAAAGGGTTCTTAGGCTGCTTTCAGACTGTCATGTGGGCTTTCTTGTGGGTTAGCTACACTGAGCCATAGACTTCTATCATAACCTGAGGTTTTGGTGTGTTTTCTAAAAGCACATCAAAACTCCTACATGCAGAATTTTTGGTGCACTTTCAGAAAGTGCACCACACCCACAAGGTGTAATAGAAGTCTATGGCTCAGTGCAGCTAACCCCCAGGAAAGCTGCAGATGCACTGCACTGCACCTGGGGTGCGGGTATACCACAGCAAATCAGTGTTAAAGCAGACTTATAGGGGACTAAGGACAGTAAGGGCTCATTTACATTTGTGGTTTGGGTGGTGGTAAGACCCCATAGTTCAGGGAAGGGGTGAGGCACACTTTGGCATTCTCACCTTGGGTGTCAAAGGATCTTGACCACACAGATGTATATGGACCCTAATTAAGTGTCCATATGTCTTCATGTTTCAAATCTGGAAGCCCCATTTAACAGGGGGGATCCCAGATGATACATTATACCCCTACTCATTCACCAAAAAAGTGTAAAAAATAAATAAAAACACGCACACAGTTTTCGCTGCATGCTGGGTCGGTGATGTCACATGGGAACGCTGCCACCAGGTGACGTCTTCATGTGGCCCCACCCCTTACCAATTTAGAAACTGTCAGATGGCATAGCAGGCAGCCAGCAGGGAGCCTTCATCACAGGCAGAGCTTTTTTGGGGGTTTGACAGTGTGGCGGGTGTCGTGATTGATGATGGATCTACATCAAGGGACATTGTTTTTTTATTTTTAATAAAGGAATTGTGAAAAACTGTGTGTGTTCTTTTATTTTTGACACTTTTTTTGGTGAATGAGTAGAGGTACAATGTACCCCATACTCATTCACATGGGGGGCAGGATCTGGGGCCCCGCTTTTTAAAGGGGGCTTCTAGATTCCGATAAGGGTTGTGGGAAGAGGCCCTTGTCCCCATCAACATGAGGACTAGGTGCTTTGGGGTGTTGAGCGGCATGTGGCCTGGTATGGTTCGAGGGGGGGCCCTCGATTCATTCAGTCTGTTTTGTTGTGTAGCTGCGTTTGTGTAGCTGTGTTTGTGTAGCTGTGATTGGTCAAAGCTAATCACATGGTACAGATGGGCTGTGATTGGCCCTGTCTGTACCATGTGATCAAATTGACCAATAACAGCTAGCAACACATTTGTACACATTTGATGGTTTGAAAGCCATCCATTTTGTACAACTATCATGTGACCTGCTGTGATTCGTCATGGCTGGTGCGAAAGATCATGCTGCTGCAAAGCCCTGCAATGTCATATGACGTCCAGTTAGGATGGGAAGGCCACCGCCCATCATTTTGCCATAGGTCGGGCATGAAGTGGTTAACTATTTAAGGAGTCATTGACCCAGAACAGGTATGTTCATATTAGGGGTCATGGTACCTTACATGCTAGTTACAAAAAGTGATGCTCTGTAAAAAGATAAGAACGACAGAGCCCAGGGCATGCTCCTTCACAAACTAATCATCTTTAGCTTCCGAAATTGTATCGAAACAGGTTCCTTTTAAATGAATCTGAAGTGAAAAAACACTTCTCTTGTGTCAATTAAGAAATCTCTCTTTGATGACCAATACATTACATGTCAGTTCTTGTACAGGAAATTTAGAATGGTGTATTGCGGGACCAAGGGTCTAATCCTCCGTCCCTACCCCTGCATCCCCTTAACACACTTACATACTGTATATTTGTAAAATATAGTATATTTATGTGTGGTCTTCTACTTTTTTTATTTTTATAATATATAAATGGGACAATAAAGCATTTGTTTCATTTTTTCACTTTATTACAAAAATATGAGCCTTGTAAAAATAACAGTTCATTTATTTAATGCTTTCTTTCAAACTCCTTTAGCATTGGCCCCATTTATATCTGCTATTAAAAATAAAGTTTGAATCTTTCATTTGGCTGAGCCACTGTCTTGGCAGCATCTTCATGTTTTGTTATTATAAGGCCACTCACCAATATGTTTTTGACATTGGCTTGTTGACTTATCTAAGCTGTGTTTATATTTCCAATTTGTTTTTGAAGTTTTACTACCCCATCGTTTTATTTTTACATCTTGTTTTCAACATGTTATACACCAGTCTTCACCTTCTTTATGGAGTCTACATTCGTTTAGATTATTCCACACAGCTATATTTAAAATGCCTTTGTTTTCTTTACAATAAATTACATATTTAGGTCATTATGATCTTATTAAGGTGTGTGATATAAAGATTGTGCTTTGGTGTGAAGTGATGTTATTTACTGTATATAAAATGGTGATGTTTATAATCCAAAAATGAACAAATTAGGGGCAAAAAATTTAGATTGTAAACTCTAAAAAACAGGGCCCTCTGATTCCTCTTGTATTGAATTGTATTGTTACTGTATTTTCTGCCTAAAGTGATACTAAACTCTTGTTTTTTTTTTAGTTATAAATAACAAACATGTTATACTTACCTGCTCTTGTGGTGGTTTTACACAAAGCAGCCCAGATCCTCCTCTTCTCGGTCCCTCTTCGGTGCTGCTGGCCCCTCCCTCCTATTGAGTGCCCCCACAGCAAGCAGCTTGCTATGGGGGGCACCTGAGCTGAGTCACAGCTCCCTGTGTCCATTCAGACACAGAGCCACGGCCATCCCATCCCCTTTCTTTCCTCGTTGGCTGAGTGACTTTGACTGACAGCAGCGGGAGCCAATGGCACACGCTGTTGTCTCAGCCAATGAGGAGGGGAGTCCCAGGTAGCCGAGACACTCCTGCAACATCACTGGATCTAGATGGACCTCCGGTAAGTATTAGGGGGGCTGCTGCACACAGAAGGCTTTTTATCTTAATGCATGGCAACTTTTGCACCTGTTGGGGTCAAAGTGCATGTGTATACAGGCATACCTCACTTTTAAGTACACAATGTGGTCTATTTACTACACCTGGAAAGTGCAAAATCAGGCTCATTTCTGCAAAGAAACCAGTGAGCTTCTAACCCCAGCTTGTTCAATTAAGCTTTGGTAATAAAACCTGGAAGCTCATTGGTTTCTATGCACAAGTGAGCCTGATTTTGCATTTTCCAGCTTTAGTAAATAAACCCCATTGCGTGCTTAAAAGTGGGGTATACCTGTATATACAGAGATTGCACCCATTGAATCTGCAAGGGTTATTTACTAAAGCTGGAGAGTGCAAAATCTGGTGAAACTCTGCATTTCTATGACAGTGATCAGTGTTTCTATGACAGTGATAACCCAATCAGCTTCCAGGTTTTATTGCCAAAGCCTAATTGAACAAGCTTTGGTTAGAAGCTGATTGGCTACCATGCACAGCTGCACCAGATTTTGAGTGTTCCAGTTTTAGTAAATCTCCCCCTACATGTCTACATGATCTCAAAAGTCTTTACTGTCTAAAATAAGCATTAAAGCAAAATTACAGTTTGCAATTGAACATATAGAGAAGCACATGCCCATGCTCTGGCAAGGCGGGTCATCAGTCAATGCGATCAATGGATTGCCGACCCGCCATCTCAGAGCATCAGATTGCATGGAGCCAGTGCTGGCAGTGGAGAAAGTAGGGAGCCGTGGAGGGAGCAGGAGCCACATAAAGCAAATGCTTCCTCTGTAGCTCTGGGTCCAGTTCCTGGTGGAGTGTGATGCCAGAAGAAGCTGGAAGATGGAAAGGTCAATGTATTAAACATCACATACACTGAACTTTTGCAACAGGCATATTAGCACTTAGAAAAAAGGGTTCTTAGGCTGCTTTCAGACTGTCCTGTGGGCTTTCTTGTGGGTTAGCTACACTGAGCCATAGACTTCTATCATAACCTGAGGTTTTGGTGTGTTTTCTAAAAGCACATCAAAACTCCTGAATGCAGAATTTTTGGTGCACTTTCAGAAAGTGCACCACACCCACAAGGTGTAATAGAAGTCTATGGCTCAGTGCAGCTAACCCACAGGAAAGCTGCAGGTGCACTGCACTGCACCTGGGGTGCGGGTATACCACAGCAAATCAGTGTTAAAGCAGACTTATAGGGGACTAAGGACAGTAAGGGCTCATTTACATTTGTGGTTTGGGTGGTGGTAAGACCCCATAGTTCAGGGAAGGGGGGAGGCACACTTTGGCATTCTCACCTTGGGTGCCAAAGGATCTTGACCACACAGATGTATATGGACCCTAATCAATGGCACATGTAAAATAGATAGCTTGTATTTAATTTTGATTTTTTTTTGCATACAACCCTTTGCATTAAACAGCCAAATAATTGAATATTGCTTTTTCAGAAGATGCTGGAAATTGATGTGTACTTTGGCTGCTAACTCCTCTGTTAAATCCAAAGACAGCAGATGAGAACTGTTACAATATGGCACATCAAAAGACATGCTATTTTCAAGAGGACATTTGGTATGTTGAAATTTACATTCAGATGTTTTGCAGTTACAGGTGGTGCTTTTAGGATCTTTGACACAGGAAAAAATCTATAAAGCGAAGATTTTAATGTGCCACTGTGAGCATTTAGCGACGATTCACTTCTCACACAACAAAAAATACCCAGAAATGGCTATGTCCAGCTAAGCAGGCACTGCGTGTCTAAATAGACTTCAAGTAGCGTATAAAAAATACTGTAATTATATGTACTGTGCTCAGTCCATGCAAATAGACATTATACTTGGACTGTGTTACAGCAATACAGTAAAACATAAATAGAACATCAACTCTATGATTCTTGATGCTTCTTCAGATACTTCTTTACAAGCTACTGATAAATGGGAAAAAGAAATTGGAACTTCCTTTACTGACCAAGAATGGGAAGTTGTTTGCACTACTATACATAAGGACACCCAGAATGTCACCATGCAAAAGCATTATTATAAACTACGGGGTTGATTTACTAAAGGCAAATTCACTTTGCACTACAAGTGCACTTGGAAGTGCAGTCGCTTTAGATCTGAGGGGAAGATCTGAAATGAGGGGAGGCTCTGCTGATTTTATTATGAAATCATGTACAAGCAAAAATGCTGTTTTTCATTTTCCTTGCATGTCCCACTCGGATCTAAAGCAACTGCATTTCCAAGTGCACTTGCAGTGCAAAGTGGATTTGCCTTTAGTAAATAAACCCCTATATGTCACGGTCCGGGTTCAGGCTCACACACCAATGGTGATAGCAGTAGGGAGGCTCCCACCAATCAGCTGGATAAGTACACAAGCAGGTCACCCTGGCAGATGGTGCAGGCTCACCTGAGGTGCGGGGACTAAGCACTAGGGATGGGTCAAAGGACCCCCTGTTCGGTTCACACCAAAACTTTCGAACAACGTAAAAGTTCGTAACCGAATGACGAACCCCATTAGAGTCTATCGGACTCGAACTGGAAAAATCAAAAGTTCCCAGTTTGAAGGCTTTTATGCAAGTAATTTTGCATACAATGGTTATGGGGGTCCAGGTACTGCCCTGGGAGATATGTATCCATGAAAAAAAGTTTGTAAAAAATTTCATTTTTAAATGAACAGTGATTTATTGATGCTTAAAGTGAAAGCGTAAAAATGAAAAATTAATTTCAATATAGTGCCGGGGGGGGGTCCCCTTAGTCTACTTGTAAAGTGGCACATCTGTACTGTGTATAGAAGCTGCTGCAGCAATAATTGCATTTACAAAGCCAAAAAAATGAAATTTTTCTTGCAAGCTTTCTTGATTTTGTAAGCAATACAATCATCATACAGACTGCGGAGCCAGTTTGTATGATGAGGCCACAATGTAGTGCACTGGGAACAAGATTAGAGATTTTTTGGATAAATTCTGGTGTCTCTTCCACAGACTTTGGATAGAAGTAACAGGTGCAGAAAAATTTGTCTTTGGGTGTCAGTGGCGCGTTCACACTGTAACCCTATTGAGATACTTTGATGAAAGCAAGAACTGGCCTAGCTGTCAAAAATTTAAATGATATGCACCTGTCAAACAAGTGCGGCAAAATTGGTCTTTGGGTGTCGGTGGCGCCTTCACACCGTAATTACCTATTGAGGTAAACTTGATAAAAGTAAGAATTGGCCTTGCTGTCAAAAATGTAAATGATATGCACCTGTCAAACAGGTGCAGAAAAATTGGTCTTTGGGTGTTAATTGTGCCCATGAAACCGACACCAAAAAAATTCTTCCAGGTGAAATCAGTATCCACAACGCTAGGCAGCCTAGAAGTCCTGCAGAGGTTCCACATCCCAAAAACACCTAATCAGTAAGGATGAGCCGAACACCCCCCGGTTCGGTTCGCACCAGAAATTGCAAACAGGCAAAAAATTCGGACGAACACACGAACACCGTTAAAGTCTATGCGACGCGAACATGAAAAATCAAAAGTGCTAATTTTATTTTTTTGGCAATAAAAGTTTTATTTATTTCAGAAATAAAGCAGATGTACATTTAGTAGAACTTTTGTACATGCTTGAGCAAAATATACACATTCAACTCTAAAAAGAACAGATTGCACCATTAAAGTTTTCTGTGGCGGATGCCCCAAAAAAGTGCTAATTTTAAAGGCTTATATGCAAGTTATCATCATAAAAAGTGTTTGGGGACCCGGGTTCTGCCTCAGGGGACATGTATCAATGCAAAATAAAGTTTTAAAAATTCCTGTTTTTCCGGGAGCAGTGATTTTAATAATGCTTAAAGTGAAACAATAAAAATGAAATATTCCTTTAAATATTGTGCCTGGAGGGTGTATATAGTATGCCTGTAAAGTGGCGCAGTTTTCCTGTATTTAGAACAGTACCACAGCAAAGTGAAATTTCTAAAGGAAAAAAGTCACTTTAAACTGATCGCGGCTGTAATGAATTGTCGGGTCTCGGCAATATAGATAAAACTCATTGAAAAAAATGGCGACTCCCCCCAGTATATTACCAGGCCCTTTGGGTCTGGTATGAATATTAAGGGGAACCTGAACCAAAATTTTTTTAAAAAATTGCGTGGGGGTCCCCCCAAAATCCATACCAGGCCCTTCAGGTCTGATATATATATTAAGGGGAACCCTGCACCAATTTTTTTTCAAAAAATGGCGTAGGGGCCCCCCTCAAAATCCATACAAGACCCTTCAGGTATTAAGGGGAACCCTGCGCCAAAAAAAAGGGTGACACCGCCCCCTCTCTGATGCCACGTGATGTCAGATGGGGCGGGGTCGCCCGTTTACATCACCAAGTAGACCCGCCCTCGATTATATAACCTAACATTCCCATGTGTATTTATGACACTGGATGTTTATATGATTAATATATGATTTTGGTTTGTTGAGTGTTGCACTATTTTTCTTTTTTGAGTTCTTTTTGGTATCAGTATTACGCTATGTTTTTGTTATATACTTTTGGGTAATCCTTTTTGGACCTGAATACACGGCACGAGTGTGACCTATCCTGTCTCATTGGGATCGTTTTCTAAAGGCCCAGGCTGGGTTTTAAGCCACTCGTCTGATTTTGGCTTACTCTCTGGTAAGCATTTCACCACATAGATGTGTTACACTTGAATTATCATCCTTCAACAGATGAATTATTGAAGAATTTTCACGTCACCCACTTATGATTGTTGGACATTCTATATAGTGGACTATACACTCTCACTTTTGTTCATAATATTTTATAGCGCGTTTTTTTTGTTTTTATTTTTGCTTTTATATTTTACCTTTGTACAGCAGCTGTGTTCTTATTGTTTTTCATTTGTATTTATATTTTATCTTTGATTTAACATTCCAGCACAAGTTTTGGAATTAGATATATCTTTGGGGTTGGGCCTCATTCTCACCCTCACTTTCCTCCTCTGCTCTATCCGGTACCCGAGTCACATTAGCAAGCTCATCATCTCCTCCATCCTCATTACCACTGAAGACAACTTGGCAATATGCTGGGGGAACATGACTGCCAATTTGTGTACCAGTGTTCTCCCCTCTCTGTAGGCTCATGTTCCTGCCTTCCTCAACCTCAGAACTAACATCCGAATCAAGTAATGGCTGTGCATCGTCAAAGAGCAAGTGGCTGATGCTGTGTTCAAATAACTCAGCTGATTCCTCCATGCCTGATGCTAGGGCTATGGCAGGAATAGCTGTGGACAAGGAGGCGCACTAGTCTCTACTTGGGTGACAGAGGATGAGGATGGTTTAGTAAGCCAGTCCACCACCTCCTCTGCATGCTGTGACTGGATAGCACGGGCAACATCACTAAACAGAGAAACTGATGCCCTGCCTGAGGACTGACTATATCCACCTTTGCCTGTGGACACATACGCTGCTGGCCCCCTCACAGTGCCATGGGAACGTCTGCCTCTCCTTGTCCTCCCAGACATGATGGGGGGGGGATGTGTACGTGGATGCACTTTAATCAATAGAAAGTGGTGTTTGGTGCACTTTACTCACTACACAGACACACTACACTGATACACTTTAATACTGTAGACTGCAATAAAACAGCACTGTGGCACTGCAATATATTGCGTCAAACGTACTGAAATATACAGTGTTAAACTTGTAGTAATGCACTGAAATATACTGTTAAACATGCACTAATGCACAGAACTATACTGTGTTAAATGGCATGTAATGCACTGAAATATACGGCGTTAAACTTGCAGTAATGCACTAAAAATATACTGCATTAAACGTGCACTAACGCACAGAAATATACTGCGTTAAATGGCACGTAACGCACTGAAATATATGCCGTTAAACTTACAGTAACACACTGAAATATACTGTGTTAAATATGCACTAACGCACAGAAATATACTGCGTTACATGGCACGTAACACACTGAAATATACTGCGTTAAACTTGCATTAATGCACTGAAATATACGGCATTAAACTTGCAGTAACACACTGAACTATACTGTGTTGAACGTGCACTAATGCACAGAAATATACTGCTTTAAATGACATGTAACGCACTGAAATATATGGCGGCAAAATTGCAGTGATGCACTGAAATATATTATGTTAAAAGTGCACTAACACAGAAATATACTGTGTTGAACAGCACGTAATGCACTGAAATATACAGCGTTAAACTTGCAGTAACGCACTGAAATATACTGCATTAAACATGCACTAACGCACAGAAATATAGTGCGTTAAAAGGCACGTAACACACTTAAATATACAGCATTAAACTTGCAGTAACATACTAAACTATTCTGCGTTAAACGGAAGGTAATGCATTGAAATATACAGCGTTAAACTTGCAGTAACACACTGAAATATACTGCATTAAGCGGCACATAATGCACTGAAATATACGGTGTTAAACTAGCAGTAACATACTGAACTATACTGCGTTAAGCAAAAGGTACCGCACTGAAATATACGGCGTTAAACTTGCACCAACGCACTGAAGTATACTGCATTAAATGTGCACTAACAGAAAGAAATATACTGCGTTAAAAGGCATGTAACACACTGAAATATATGCCGTTATACCTGCAGTAACACACTGAAATATACCGCATTAAACTTGCAGTAACGCACTGAAATATACTGTGTTAAACGTGCACTAACGCACTGAAATATACTGCGTAAAATGCCACGTAACGCACTGAAATATACTGCACTGCAGGTGCGTGACACTCCACTTGCCATTGAGGCTCTTGACAGGAGACCTCTATAGCCTGCCCATGTGACTCATGAGACTGTTCCATTGTCCATGGCTGTAGGGGATCTTCACCATGAGATAATGGGCGGCACAGTGGTGTAGTGGGTAGCACTTTCACCTAGCAGTAAAAAGGGTCGCTACCAGTCTCACTTCTCCTTTGGGTGACAAAATTCTTGCTGCTTAGGTCCCTGCTCCTCCTGAGAAACCTTGTGACCGCTGCTTTATCCCAGAGAGTCTCCGTACTGCCATGCTCCAGACTTACCATTCTTCCAAGGGTGCTGGCCACCTTGGGAAGAATCAACTTTGGGCCATTTCCCAACAATTCTGGTGGCCTAGTCTACGTGCTGATGTAATCGCCTTCGTAGCTGCCTGTTCCATGTGTGCTCAGAGTAAGACTCCACGACACCTTCCAGTGGCTCTCTTACAACCCATACCCAATTGTGAGAGGCCCTAGGCCCACCTGTCTATGGATTTCATTGTGGAGTTACCCAACTCCCAGGGCAATACAAGTTATCCTTATGGTGGTTCACCGGTTCTCGAAAAAAAGTCTCATTGTATTCCACTTAAGAAGTTGCCCACTTGTAAGGAACTGGTTCCTTAGAAGTTCTAAGGAACTTCTAAGGAACATTTTTGCTCGGGAGATCTTTCACTTACATGGGCTACCCAAGGTGATTTTCTCGGACAGGGGTAGTCAGTTTGTATCCGGTCTGGTTTGTGTCTGGTGAGCCTTTTATGCAGAGTTGGGAATTCAGCTTGCTTTCTCTGCGTATCACCCACAGTCTAATGGGGCTGCAGAACAAGACAATAAGTCCTTGGAGCAATTCCTACATTGCTATATTTCTGACCATCATAACAATTGGTCAGAACTCTTACCGTGGGCAGAGTTTGCTCACAATAGTGCCTTGAATTCCGCTTCCCGATTGTCCCCGTTTATGGTGATCTATGGTTTCCAACCTTCCATGTTGCCTGACTCTTTTGTTCCGCAGAGTATTCCTGCTTTAGAGGAGCATCTCCGTGGTCTTCGTTCCACTTGGGCACAAGTCCAGGAGGCTTTGCGACATGCTAATGATAGGTAAAGACTCCATGCTGAGCTCAGATGCCTGCCTGCGCCTTCCTACCAGGTTGGGGACAGGGTCTGGCTGTCATCTCACAACCTCCGATTTCATGTTCCCTCTCTGAAGTTCGCACCTCAGTTTATTGGGCCTTTCCATATTCTTTGCAGGATTAACCCAGTGGATTACGCATTAGACCTTCCTTCTAACATGCATATCTCAAATGTATTTCATGTCTCCTTATTAAAACCTTTGGTCTGCAACCGCTTTACCACCTCAGTGCCACGTCCTCACCTTGTTCAGGTTGAGAACCTTGAGGAGTTGGAAGTACAGTCCATTGTTGACTCTGGTAGGTTCCGTGGGTGCATACAGTACCTGGTGCATTGGAAAGGGTACGGTCCGGAGGAACGCTCTTGGGTCCCATCCTCGGACATACATGCCCCTGTCCTCCTCCATGATTTCCATAGATGTTTTCCCCTCAAGCCTAGTGGTCCTCTGAGGGGGAGGGGTCGTTGAGGAGGGAGGTACTGTCAGGGCTGGGCCCAGCTCTTCTCTGAGCTGGCCGCTCAGCTGTTGGCTAATCGCCAGCTCCTATCTCTCCACAGTGACTCACCTGTTGATGATCCTGCTTGTTGTTTCTGCCTACTTAAGCCGTCCAGTCCAGAAGATCTCTGCCTTTGCCTTGGTCACATCTCTAGAGACTCTCTCCTGTGTTCCTGTTAAAGACTTGCTTGGCTGACATTCCTTCTGGCTCCCTGACATTTTGGCTTGTCTGACTATCCGTTCCGGTTCCTGAACTCTGGCTATGTTTTGACTACGTTTACTCTGTTTACCTTTTTTATTGTTATTAAACATGTGTGATTTAACTGTACTTCTGTCAAAGTTTCAGTCTGATTCATGGTTTCTGACAATAACATTGTTTTTAGAAGCCTACTCCTCCCTGGATTTTTCCCCCACTACAATACTTACTTCACCACTTCACAATTATGTGATGTTCTTAGCATAAATCATTAGCCATGCATATAATAAATGTGGCCTAGATGTGTATACAGGTGTATTGGAGATATGAATCCCGACACTAAAAGATTGGTTTAAGCAACTCAATAGAGCTATATAAATGGAAGAACTCATCTACACCTCACAAGACCAACTGACAATCTTTACCAAAACTTGGACCTGTTGGGTTCATTATCATGCTTCCAGGGAGTATTTAGATGATGTCATGTCCCCAATCACTTTTCACCTAGCTCCAGTTCTTAGATAGCCTAATCTGATCATTTTCATACCAATAAACTTTCGAATTTGATAAATAAACTTAATTTTTGTACTCATGAACTTCAAACAATAATTCCACCTCCTTGGAGGGAATGAGGAAGGATCAAGGAAAGGATTCTGAATATCTGTGGTACAGACATAGTAGAATACCAGAAGAGTGACTTGGCTTAGCTCAGGGCATCATCAAGTCCTCCTAATACAGTGGATAGGCAGTTGGGCTCTAGGCCTGAGCTCCTTTCTCCTATTTGTTTTTGAACATTCTAGGGTTCTTGATATTATCCCTTTCTTTTAATCTTCTGGCTCCCCAACCCCCCTCCCTTTCCCCCACAACCTTTCCTTTCTCCCCTTCCTCTGTCCTCTTTGTTTCCCCCTTTTTTTTTTTTTAAATTGTTCTCTGTCCACAATTCCCTTCCTTTCTTTCCTCCCGTACTTTCATCTTCTTTTTTTTCTTTCTGACCTTTTTTTTCCCAGTGGCAAAATCTGTTCCATGGGATTGGATCCTCTCTTCCGGGGGTTAAAACCAGGCCCACGGTGGAGTGGGTACCATCTTTTATTTTACAACTCGTTGCTTAGAAAAGTTAGGTGAACACTCTTATTTAAAGTAGTTGTTAAGCCACTTAGTGTTGTCGCTACCATCCCATCTGTTATAATAAATGCTGTGCCCCACTGTATGTGTTTTGTAAAATATCTGCCGATAAATTCCTTATTTTATATCGCCGATCGGTGCTCACGTGACCGACCGTCTCTCTCCTCAGATCTGACAGCAAAGTGGGTGAAGCCCAGAAAACCCAGCTGATGTCAGCTGGGAGGAGGAGAGGAGGAGAGAGATGGCCAGTCACGTAACCACTGATCGGCGCTATAAAATAAGGTATTTATCGGCGGAGTTTTCTACAAAGCGCGTACAGTGTGGCACAGCATTTATTATAACAGAGGGGATTGTAACAAAAACAAGATCTTATGATACCAGCAGGAAGGGGGGTGGGCACTGGTACAAGCTGACAGGCAGGGAGGGGAGGGGGGAGGAGGACACAGGAAACAGAATAGAGCAGAGAGCAGAGCTGGGCTGCAGATGACGGAGGCACGTAAACTGGCCACGGTGTCAGGCCTCAGATGCCATGATACATTGTGGTCAGTTTACAGAGAGGAGTGCATAACCAGGCAGGATAAGCCAGGTATTTCAAGAGTTACAGGGGGCCAAATGACACAGCACAAGCACTATACTGTGTAATATGCTTTAAGGGAACAGGATCCAATTTTTTTTTTAGGTTAACAAACATTTTAAGGTAAAATAATAGGATTTTTATAACAGGTTACCTGTAAAATTCTTTTCTTTGAAGTACATCATAGGACACAGAGCCATAGTAGTTACTATGTGGGTTATAGGCCACCTTTAGGTGATGGACACTGGCACACCCTAAGACAGGAAGTCCACTCCCTATATAACCCCTCCCACTACTGGGAGTACCTCAGTTTTTGTAGCAAAGCAATACACGTGTATACCAAAAAGAAGAGAGGGACCTCTGTGTCCCGTGATATACTTCAAAGAAAAGGATTTTACAGGTAAGCTGTTATAAAAATCCTTTTTTCTTAATCGTACATCACGGGACACAGAGACATAGTAGTTACTATGTGGGATGTCCCAGAGCAATGCCAGCTGGAGGGAGGGAGACACAACAAAATTAGGGCACCATGAGACCAGAGGGCTTATACTGCTGCTTGCAGCACACTGCACCCAAAGGAGATATCCTCATGACCTTTTACATCTACTTGATGGAATCTGGTAAATGTATGGACAGAAGACCAAGTTGCAGATTTGAGCCATGGAGGCTTGGTGATGCACTGCCCAGGAAGCACTAACAGCCCTGGTGGAGTGCGCTTTAATTTCTTTAAACCATAAGCTTGAACAATTACTTGTCAAATCCATTTAGAAATCGTAGATTTTGATGCTGCCTGTCCTCTTTTAGGACCTTCAGGCAACACAAACAAAACATATAGGCTGCATGAAATACTTTTTTATGTAAAAACTTTGAAGGGGCAGCTTTGCTGCATAAATGAAGGTTCCATAGCTATTCTTTTCTTAGGAAGCATATGGATGTTACCTTTTTGCCTGCACCAGGAGGCCAGAGAATTAGAGGGGGAATGACACAGTGCCTTGGACACAGGGTTACTTCTGGACAATGCCCTGTAACCTCTACCTAAAAACAATGGACATTGAACAAATTGGCAGCTTCAGAAGGGAAAAGGCCATAATGTACTATGAAATTCGGTCAGATGAGAAAAAGATCTGAAGCAAGACCAGCGATGTACTGTTTAGAAGTGAGAAAACAGAAAGAGTCTAAAAAGCAAGGTATTGAAGCCAGAATAAATATTATAGAGATTGTTCATTACACTGTGTTTCTATGTAATGAAATTCCTGTTACATTTATCTTCCAGTCACAAAATGATTTTAATATTTCTATTAACCAGTTGTTAAAGTGTACTTTTTACATAAAATATTGCAGTTATACAGTATTTAGAGGAAAAAAAATTCTAATTCTAGATGTTCAGCTTATAACCTTTGTGAAACTGAGACCAACATTTGCAACCACAAGCATTTTTGTTGTTCATTTCAACCTAATGGATAGTAGCAGGGCACACAGTTATTGTTATTTTTCAAAATTATACAGGATTCATATAGCAGCAACTTTTTTTGCAGTAGACATGTGCAATTTGTGAATTTTTTTTTTTAATTTCGACCAAATCGTTCATTCGGAAATATCCAAATTAACGAAAACCCATTTAACAAATTTTTCTGAATATTCGTAAATTTGAAAATTCTAAAATTCGTAAATTTGAAGATTCGTAAATTCGTAAATTCGTAAATTCGAAATTCGAAAATCTGAAATATCCCCTGGATGAGGTGAAGGAATTGCATATGCACTCACACAGAAAGCACTCAAGAGACAGTAGGAAAGGTGAAATAGGCACAGATCTTCAGTCAGAGGCAACAAAAGGGAAGTGGAAGGATCAGAAGGCGATAAAAGCAATGTAGACGAACTGGATGAAATTGAATGAAGCAGGAGGAAAGAAATCTTTGCACTACAGATCCTTAGCCATACATTATATTGCCAAAAGTATTGGGAAGCCTGCCTTTACATGCACATGAACTTTAATGGCATCCCAGTCTTAGTCCATAGGGTTCAATATTGAGCTGGCCCACCCTTTGCAGCTATAACAGCTTCAGCTCTTCTGGGAAGGCTGTGCACAAGGTTTAGGAGTGTGTCTATGGGAATATGTGACCATTCTTCCAGAAGCACATTTGTGAGGTCATGCACAGATGTTAGATGAGAAGGCCTGGCTCGCAGTCTCCACACTAAATCATCCAAAAGATGTTCTATCAGGTTGAGGTCACACCTCTGTGCAGGCCAGTCAAGTTCCTCCACCCCAAACTCGCTCATTTGTGTCTTTATGGGCCTTGCTTTGTGCACTGGTGCTTAGTCATGTTGGAACAGGAAGGGGCCTTCCCCAAACTGTTCCCACAAAGTTGGGAGCATGAAATTGTTCCAAAATGTCTTGGTATGCTGACACCTTAAGAGTTCCCTTCGCTAGAACTAAGGGGCCAAGCTCAACCCCTGAAAAACAACCCCACACCATAATCCCCTCTCCACAAAATGATTTGGACCAGTGCACAAAGCAAAGTCCATAAAGACATGGATGAACGAGTTTGGGGTGGAGAAACTTGACTGGCCTGCACAAAGTCCCGACCTCATCCCAATGGAACACCTTTGTGATGAATTAGAGTGGAGACTGCGAGCCAAGCCTTCTCGTCCAACATCAGTGCTTGACCTCACAAATGCGCTTCTGGAACAATGGTCAAACATTCCAATAGACACACTCCTAAACCTTGTGCACAGCCTTCCCAGAAAAGTTGAAGCTGTTATAGCTGAAAATGGTGGGCCAACTCAATATTGAACCCTACGCACAAGACTGGGATGCCATTAAAGTTCATGTGCATGTAAAGACAGGTGTCCCAATACTTTTGGCAATATAGTGTAGGTTCCTGTACAAAAGGGCTAGCAAAAGAACAATGAGCAGCAAAATACAGCTACGGGCAGCAAAATACCAAACATTGCAGTGTTCAGTAAGATATGCCTAGATGATCTTATGCAGAGACACACTGCAACTTCTAATGAAGAATTCAAGATTTTCATGATATTGCTTAGTCACAATTAACCTGGCTAAATATTTCTTACAAGACAGAAAATATTCACCTTTTGAGTGTAAATCCTCTTAAAAGTATGGTTGGTCTGACAGAAGAGTATGAATATTATGTAGATGGGGTGGATGACTCAGAATCTTTTTTGGGCAAAACCAGAGCAGTGTGCTAAAAAGTGTGCCATAGCTACAGAGGAAATGAAACCACCTTGCATTAAAATACAAGGTTTGCTCAGAACTCAGACCTGGCTGCTGCCTACTGGAAATACCAGTGACATCACTGTGCATTACCAATGCCTCTCAGCAAACATGGGGACTTGAAATCCTATGAGAATGAGCTTTCCTGGGAGGCAGCAGTCAGACAAGCAAGCAGCTGTGGCAAGTCTGTGGTCAGCATTTTTTTTCCCAAAGCTTTATTTTTTCCAGCTTTGTTGCAGCATTTTGTACTCATGAGATGGGGCCTGTCAGTTGAGCAGAACTTTTCATGCAAAGTTTGCTTTACTGTTTGTTGGCAGTAGCACATTGAAATCAATATGCTGCTAATGAGAAGATAAGCCGCATCTCTCAGGAAGAAAGAGATTTCATCGCCAGTGTAGCCCAGGGCATAATGAAGAAACGGGGTTGGTGCGTGTATTAGTGGGAGCTAGTTCACCATTAAGCTGTTAAAGTTTGGCTATAAATGTGTAATAACAGCCGATCATATGGCAAACACCCTAGGTGAGAGAGAGTGTGTGGTACTTAGGTTGTACAGGGTATGTGTGGTTTTTTCCAAGGTCATCCAGTTGGTCTGTCAGTTTTGAAAGAAATAATATGCTGACCAAAAAAAAAAAAAAAATTGTGGAAGAGCTTCTATTGCAAATATTCAACAATAAGTTATTGTTTAACAATAATAAGTTACAAAAGTTAAATTTCTATCGTTAATTATACAGAAGAATTAAATTTATTCTGGCTGTATATTTAACCCACCCTTTTTCTGTAAGTAGCTATTAAAGAACCTGGAGGCTGGGGGCGTGTCCGGCCGGCTTGAGAGACGGCTGCCTACTAACTGAGCTCCTGCTCCAAGCCACTGGCGAGCTACTAATACAGTGACAGAGGTATTTACAGCTGACAATGGCTTCCCTGGATGAAGCGTCACATGGCGCTGCCTGCAAATGGGGTTCACAATGCCTAGCTCCACAGAAACTGACTGATTTCTACCCTTCTAAGAGCGGCCGGAGAACACACGCAGCCTGCTAAAGAAGGAGAGCTGATATGGACGAAAGTGCTGCAGAGCATTCCACCCAGACTCCTCTTGAGCACTTCCCTTCATCTTCCCAGCCTGTGTCAATGAAAAATATGAAAGACATGCTGATTTCTTTGAGAGACTCCCTGCACATTGACATGCTGAATATGCTGAAACCTATTAATGCTTCTGTACATGATTTGCAACAACGAATGTCTCATAATGAACACAAACTAGAGAATGCATTCTCTGCTCACAATAATCTTGTGGATGCATATAAAGAACAGCAAAATGATATACAGAGAATGGCGGCAAGGCTGGCGGATATGGAAGACCGTTCACGCAGGAATAATATTAAATTACGTGGTATTCCAGAATCCATTTCTGCCGCTGATTTAAAGGGTTCATACGCCAAATGCTACGCACCCTAGTGCCCAATGCGACTGACATGGAACTGATAATCAACAGAGCACATAGACTGCCCAAACCAACTTTCCTTCTAGATGTGTTACCAAGAGACGTATTGGCTAGAATACATTACTACCATATAAAAGAAGACGCTATGCACGCTATACGGAAAAACCCACAATTAAAGTGGTTCTAAACCCTAGAAAACAAAATCCAAAGAAAGAAAAACCCTGAAAGACAAAGTCATAATGAGCTAGTATGCATAGCATACTAGCTCATTATGAATTACTTACCTGAGATCGAAGCCCCCGCAGCGGTCCTCGTTCACCGCTCCGGTGGCAGACATCGCTCTCGGGGGTTACTTCCGGGTATCGCGGCTGCGGGGGTATGATTGGCCAGAGCCCTGATGATGTCACTACCGCGCATGCACGCGGGATCCACCGCTAACGGCACAATCTAACTGAAGCAATGGCACGTACGTGCCGTTGCTTCAGTTTGCTTAAGTTTGCTTAAGTGCGCATGTGCCAATGACGTCGGCACATGCAAATACAGGGACATCTCCTAAACCATGCAGGTTTAGGAGATATCCAGTGTAGTTACAGGCAAGCCTAATAATAGGCTTGCCTATAGTAAAAAGTAGTTGTAAAGGGTTTACAACCACTTTAAACGGGCCATTTGCAGGCATTGCTCTGTACACAGATCTACCGCAAGCTACTATACAGCATAGGAAAAAGCTCCTTACTATCACGAAGGTACTAAGAAACCACAACATCACCTATAGATGGGGGACCCGTCAAAGCTAATGGTGACACACCTGGACAAGACAGTCAACATATTCTCACTGGAATCTGGCCTCAGATTTCTGAAAGAATGGCGGATTCTTAAGTTAATACAGAAAGAGGCAGAGGCCAGCATCTTGACTTTCGATGACTTTTAAGTTTGTTTCTCTCAATGTTAAGGGTTTGAATAGCCCTTTTAAGAGCAAGCTCATGTAGTCGGAAGCCGAAAAGCTGAAAAGAGACGTTCTCTGTATACAGGAAACACACTTCTTGGCTACCAAAGCCCCAAAATTTTCCCACAGATAGTATTCGCACATCTTTTTTTCAAACACGGACACGAAACACAATGGTGTAGCAATTAAAAATTCTGTTGCATTTTCTTTACAGGAAGTTATTAAAGACCCTAAGGGTCGGTACATTATTTTAATCTGCACCATAAATGATGTATATACGATTGCGTCAATATATGCCCCCAACCAGGGACAGATAACCTTTTTGAGGAATTTTCTTAAAAAGGATAAATCCCTCTGCAAAGGTAACCTCCTCTTGTTAGAGGACTTTAACTCAGTGGTAGACCCCAAACTAGATTGCTATCCCCCTAAATTACACCATAAATCAACATTGCACTCCACTATACAAAATTAATCTTTATACAATGTCTGGAGATGCCACCACCCGGATGAAAAAGATTTCACTTTCTTCTCTAACCTGCATAGATCGTACTCTAGAATAGATCTGATATTTACAGATTTACCCTCCCTATACAAAGCAAAACTAACAACTATAGATACCATTACCTGGTCAGACCATGCTCCCATAACACTCGAATTGGAAGAACAAAACAATGTAACCCCCATAAATCTTTGGCGTAATAATACTTTATTTTTAATCATACCGCTCACTGAGAGAAAGTCAGGAAACAACTAGAGGAATTTTTTCATTTCAATGCTACAGATAAGACTCCAGCATCCACTAAATGGTGTGCTCACAAAGCCTATATTAGAGGCATATTGTTGCAAATAGCAGCAAGGGAAAAGAAGCAAAGGGTGCAGGTAAGTCTCTTTTAGCTAAAATTCACCACCTAGAAACGCAAAATATAAAAGACATGACCCAGACTCTAATAGAGGAATTAACAAGTTGTAGATCAGAACTTAAACAAATACTTATATATGATTATGAGAAAGGCCTTAAACACCTAAAAGCGGGGAAGGTATTAGCCCAACCAATCAAAGCAAAACAAGCAAAAACAAGAATAGCCCATCTAACAGACCCTAAGACAAGAGCAAAGTTATCTCACCCTAAGAATATAGCAAATACTTTTAAGGAGTACTATAGTGCTCTTTACAATCTTAAATCAGACCCGAACTCCTCCCAACCATCTATAGAGGGTATTACAAAAGTTCTAGAGATGGTTAAACTTCCAGCTCTTGATCCCAATGTGTTAAAACAATTTAATGCACAGATCTTAGCCGAAGAAGTTAAGAGAGTCCATAATCCCTGGCACTGAACAAATCCCCAGGTCCAGATGGTTTATCAGCGGAGTACTACCAGAACGTCTCTGACTACCTGGTTTTACATTTAGTAAAAGAATTCAATAAAGGGGCATCCTCTGGTTTATTACCAACAGAAATGCTTAAAGCCCTAGTAGTCCTTAACACAGACCTTAAAGTCTACGCAAAGGTCAAACAAACAAAACAACAAAACTAACAAAATGGCTGAAGCAACACCATCCCTAATAGCCCCTGATCAAGTAGGATTTGTAAAAGGACATCAAGCTCCTGGTGGCACCCGCAGGATTCTTAATCTGCTCTGCCTAGCTGAAAGGCGCAAACTACCTATGGCCTTTATAGATTTAGACGCTGAAAAGGCGTTCGATAAGGTACATTGGGGGTATCTACAAGCTACTTTTAAAAAATTTGGTTTTTCAGGTTTTATCCTATCAGCCATTTTAGCGCTATGCACAAACCCATCGGCACAAGTTTTTACCTCCTCTGTACTCTCTGAAGCCTTCAACATCACCAATGGCACAAGGCAGGGTTGTCCTCTTTCCCCCTTGATCTTTACATTAGTTATGGAACCCTTTCAGCTGCCCTCAAGAGCTCACTGAATATAAAAGGCATTTCAGTAGCTGGCAAAAGCCATTAAAAAGGGATATTCGCGGACGACATCATATTGACACTTTTTGATGTAGAATTCTCCTTACCAGAGGTATGCGCATTGATTGAAACCTTCAGCGCCATTTCTTACTATACGATTAATGTATCCAAATGCCAAGTTCTCACAACCAATCTTAGTCACAACATAAGGGCAAAAATTTAAGTATTATTTCCTTGCAAATGGGACAACTATAAAATCCAATATCTATATCTAACAGCTAAATCAAACCACCTTTATGATGCTAATTATAAAAACTTGCTTCATTCTGTTCAGAATAAACTCTTACAACTGGGCAAATTTGACATCTCTTGGCTGGGAAGGATAGCAACTTTTAAAATGGTTATATTACCAAAAATTCTTTATATCTTCAGGACTGTACCAAATACCTTTACCAGACCTTTTCTTTAATAAACTCGATATCTCACTTCGATCCTTTATTTGGAAAGGGACTAGAGCAAGAATAACTTTTTCTACCCTCACAAAGCACAGATAAAAAGGTGGTATGGGAGTCCCAGTGATTAAAGATTATTATAGAGCGATTCTTCTGGAACAATGTACCCTCTTTCTGGTTTCATTGGCTTCAGCCCTGTCTTCTTTTTTCACCCAGCACGCCAGGCTGTGGGCAGTCCCTCAACATCATCATGTTCAATGCATGGACAACTAACCTCTATTGTACATAGAGGAGGCAGGAGTGCAACTATGGCCAGGAGTGGCTTATAGAGGAGGCATTGCGGGACTGGTCGCACAGTTGAGGAACCCTGCTGGAGCAAAGAACAGGGTAAGTATTACTCCTAATTTCCCTACCCCTAGACAACACTGAGCTCTACTGCAAGGTTAGTCTTCTTTTTTGGGCCCGAAGTTGGGCTTTAAGGCTACTTTCACATAGGGGCAATGCCGGCATTAGCGGTAGTGTGCCGCTCATTTTAGTGGAGCTTTACCACTGTTTTAGTCAGTAGCCGTGATGCGGCTGAAAAGCGACTCGGAAGCAGGGCCCATTCATTTTAATGGGCAGGGGCGGTGCGGGAGTGGTGTATACACTGCTCCCACACCGCCCCAAAGATGCTGCTTCCAGGAATTTTTTTCCTGTCCTGCAAGCACACCGCCCCAGTATGAAAGCACTTGGGCTTTCACACTGAGGTGGCATGAGAGGCAGTTTTCAGGAGCATTACAGGCGCTAGTTTTAGCACTGAAACACCTGAAAAGCCCCTCAGTGTAAAAGGGGTCTAAGTATAAACCTGTGAATTTTTTTTTAAATAACCCAATGGCTGAAATCCTGAACTAAAGCACAGTTTAACATTTATTTGTTCAGAGTTTAACTGAATTCTACAATCAGGATCGGAACTAGGCACGGGTTAGAGAAGCAGCTGCCCCTGGTGCATTCTTTTTATGCAGGTGGAGGGGCGCCACTTGGCTGCCCTGCTTTTCTCTATAAGTGCACTACAGAAGAGGAGTCAGCAGCTGCTGCTGCTCTGTGTCATTTAGCTTACATCAGGCTCATTACTACCACTCTTGGCCACTGACTGCATGTGAACTCCTCATGTGTGCTGCCTATATTCTGTACTGTGCTCGTCTCCAGCTCCTCTCTGTGAGACATTAATCAGCTTTGTGACATGTGGAGACAAGAGCTAAGACTAGGAAGACCTCCTTTACAAGAAGGGCTGTGTGTACAAGTGCAGAAGTGGGGGTGTTTGTGTACCGGAGGGCTGGAGCTCTGAGTGTATACAAATGTGTGAAGGGGAAGGCTGACATATATACAGGTATGGGGGGTGCTGTGTGCACAGGTGTGAGGGGGTGTGGCCTGTATGTTTTCAGGTGGCGGGAGCTGAGTGTGTACAAGTGTACTGTACTGTACTGAGTGCTTATGGGTGTGGAGAGGGTTGGGGGGGGGGTGTCAGGAAAGGTCTCCTCCGCTGGTAATATTGATCATTTGGCGTGCAGTACTGAGGTCCACCAGCAGGTGTCTCCTGGCAGTTTGGAGCTGTCAGAAGAGCTTTTTCCTGCTGATATTCTGTCAACTTTGGGCCACAGTACTGGCGTCCACCAGTGGAGGAATTCTGGCAGTATGGAGCAGGTATTCCCCTCTGCAGACAGGTGTCACCTGACCTTTATTAGCAGCTGCAGTATAAATACCCAGCAAGTGCACACTTATGTTGCCCTGGTATTGTCCTTTTGTCCTTGAGCCCTGACCTGCAGCCTGCTCACCTGAACCTGAACCTGAACCTGAACCTGAACCCTGATTGCTGATTCCTGATTCCTGGAACCTGTTGATCCTGTTTCCTGTCTGTTACCTGAACCCTGGACCCTGAGCCTTGTACCTGACCCGTCCCTTCTGTGATCCATCCATCCTCTCTTGTCCTGTTTGTTTCCCTTCCCAGCTACTGATCTCCTGTTTATGACGCTGACCTGGCTTGACTATGATTCTGGTACTCCCTTTTGCTACATATGCTGGTTGTGTATTATCACTGTTTGGTTGTTTGGTTTGTTCACTGTATTGGTGGTGTGTTCACATGTATATGCATTTACCTTAATAAACTTACTTTCACCTATTTATGTATGGTTCACTCTGTTTCAGTCCACACAGTTCTGGTCTTATCTGGTATATGATAGAATACCAGGGCCATCCCTGACCGGAAGTGGCTGCACAGGGGAACCATTTTGATTCAGTTTGGTTGCAAACATGAATGCCGATGAGGTTATTTATTTTTCTCTGCTGGCATCTGAAAGTGGTGATTATTGCCGCCAGGCTCTGAAAGGATGGTCTAGTGACCAGTTGTTTGCAACTATACGTTTGGCTCACTCCCTGGTGGATCAGGGTTATATATTGTTTGGGGAGGTGCAGCCTTTGATCAAGATCTGTACTGAGCTGGCCCTGCCCTGTATTCCAGAGGGCTGTGATGATTTCACTCCTCCTTTTGATACGAATCAGGTTGTATACCTAGTGTGGCTTTTTGAAGATGATCCTGCCAATTTTTGTGAGCACTACTCAGCCTGTTCCCCACAGGTGATTGCTGAGTGCATTGTGTCTGCTCACTCTTTTGTTAGACAGGGAGATTTAAAAGCACAGTTTGTACAACCTATACTTTCAGCATGGTCTGACATGATGCAATCAGCTCCAGCCAAACAAACCACCTCTGCCACCAAACACCAGCCTACCCAAATGTATGTTTCCCCATCAACCATGTCAACCTCAGTTGCAGCTCAGTATACGCTGCTCCCAACCAAATACTCATATCCGGTCTCTGCTCCCTGTACATATCCTACATTCAACCCACCTGCCTCTTCTCAGCTGCCTACAAACCCACAGGAACTTCCCCCAGCTACTGTTACCTCTTCTCTGCCATATCCCAATCCTCCTTTCTAGTCTGCTGTACCCCTCACCTACAGAGCTTCAGTGGCAAAGCCAAAGAAAAAACGAAAGTTTTTTCCAACCAAGACAATCCTGCCAGTAACCCAACCTGCCTCCGCACCAGCTAATCCAATCCAGCAATCCAGTCTGACGTCCCAGTGCTTGCTACCCAGTCTGACATCCCAGTGCTTGCTACCCAGTCTGACGTCCCAGTGCTTGCTACCCAGTCTGACATCCCAGTGCCTGTTATCCAGTTCGATGTCCTGATGTCCGCTTTCCAGCCTGATGTCCTGGTACCCGCCTTCCAGTCTGAGGGGCCAGTGTTCCAGCCGGAGGTGCCAGTGCCTACTTTCCAGCCTGATGTACCCGCCTTCCAGCCTGATGAGCCCGCCTTCCAGCCTGATGAGCCTGCTGCCCCGCTTGAAGTGCCCGATGCCCCGCTTGAAGTGCCCGCTGCCCCGCTTGAAGTGCCTGCTCCCCAGCTTGATGTGCCTGCTGCCCAGCTTGAAGTGCCCGTGCCTGCTGCCAAGCCTGATGTGCCTGCTGCCCAGCTTGAAGTGCCTGCTGCCCAGCTTGAAGTGCCTGTGCCTGCTGCCCCGCTTGAAGTGCCTGCTGCCCAGCTTGAAGTGCCCGTGCCTGCTGCCCAGCTTGAAGTGCCTGCTGCCCAGCTTGAAGTGCCTGCTGCCCAGCTTGAAGTGCCCATGCCTGCTGCCCCGATTGATGTGCCTGCTACCCAACTTGATGTGCCCATGCCTGCTGCCCAGCTTGAAGTGCCTGCTGCCCAGCTCGAAGTGCCCATGCCCGCTGCCCCGATTGATGTGCCTGCTGCCCAGCTTGATGTGCCTGTGCCTGCTGCCCAGCTTGAAGTGCCATGCCTGCTGCCCAGCTTGAAGTGCCATGCCTGCTGCCCAGCTTGAAGTGCCCGTGCCTGCTGCCCAGCTTGAAGTGCCCGTGCCTGCTGCCCAGCTTGAAGTGCCCGTGCCTGCTGCCCAGCTTGAAGTGCCCGTGCCTGCTGCCCAGCTTGAAGTGCCATGCCTGCTGCCCAGCTTGATGTGCCTGTGCCTGCTGCCCAGCTTGAAGTGCCTGCTGCCCAGCTTGAAGTACCATGCCTGCTGCCCAGCTTGAAGTGCCATGCCTGCTGCCCAGCTTGAAGTGCCCGTGCCTGCTGCCCAGCTTGAAGTGCCCGTGCCTGCTGCCCAGCTTGAAGTGCCCGTGCCTGCTGCCCAGCTTGAAGTGCCCATGCCTGCTGCCCAGCTTGAAGTGCCCGTGCCTGCTGCCCAGCTTGAAGTGCCCATGCCTGCTGCCCAGCTTGAAGTGCCCGTGCCTGCTGCCCAGCTTGAAGTGCCCATGCCTGCTGCCCAGCTTGAAGTGCCAGTGCCTGTTGCCCAGCTTGAAGTATTCCTGTCCACTGCCCAGCTTGGTGTGTTCCTGTCTGCTGCCCAGCCTGGTGTGTTCCTGTCTGCTGCCCAGCCTGGTGTGTTCCTGTCCGCTGCCCAGCCCGGTGTGTTCCTGTCCACTGCCCAGCTTGGTGTGTTCCTGCCTGCTGCCCAGCCTGGTGTGTTCCTGCCCACTGCCCAGCCTGGTGTGTTCCTGTCTGCTGCCCAGCCTGGTGTGTTCCTGCCCACTGCCCAGCCTGGTGTGTTCCTGTCCGCTGCCAAGCCTGGTGTGTTCCTGTCCGCTGCCAAGCCTGGTGTGTTCCTGTCCGCTGCCCAGCCTGGTGTGTTCCTGTCTGCTGCCCAGCCCGGTGTGTTCCTGTCCTCTGCCCAGCTTGGTGTGTTCCTGCCTGCTGCCCAGCCTGGTGTGTTCCTGCCCGCTGCCCAGCCTGGTGTGTTCCTGCCTGCTGCCCAGCCTGGTGTGTTCCTGCCCGCTGCCCAGCTTGGTGTGTTCCTGCCCGCTGCCCAGCTTGGTGTGTTCCTGCCTGCTGCCCAGCCTGGTGTGTTCCTGTCCGCTGCCCAGCCTGGTGTGTTCCTGTCCGCTGCCCAGCCTGGTGTGTTCCTGTCCGCTGCCCAGCCTGGTGTGTTCCTGTCCGCTGCCCAGCCTGGTGTGTTCCTGTCCTCTGCCCAGCCCGGTGTGTTCCTGTCCTCTGCCCAGCCCGGTGTGTTCCTGTCCTCTGCCCAGCCCGGTGTGTTCCTGTCCTCTGCCCAGCCCGGTGTGTTCCTGTCCGCTGCCCAGCCTGGTGTGTTCCTGTCCGCTGCCCAGCCCGGTGTGTTCCCGTCCACTGCCCAGCCCAGTGTGGACACCATGGACTTTCATTTGGCGTGCAGTACTGAGGTGCACCAGCAGGTGTCTCCTGGCAGTTTGGAGCTGTCAGAAGAGCTTTTTCCTGCTGATATTCTGTCACCTTTGGACCGCAGTACTGGCGTCCACCAGCAGAGGAATCCTGGCAGTATGGAGCAGGTATTCCCCTCTGCAGACAGGTGTCACCTGACCTTAATTAGCAGCTGCAATATAAATACCCGGCAAGTGCACACTTATGTTGCCCTGGTATTGTCCTTGAGCCCTGACCTGCAGCCTGCTCCTCTGATCCTGGTACCTGAACCTGAACCTGAAGCCTGATTCCTGAATCCTGATTCCTGGAACCTGTTGATCCTGTTTCCTGTCTGTTACCTGAACCCTGAACCCTGAGCCTTGTACTTGACCCGTCCCTCCTGTGATCCATCCATCCTCTCTTGTCCTGGTTGTTTCCCTTCTGAGCTACTGATCTCCTGTTTATTATGCTGGCCATGCCTTGACTACAATTCTGGTACTTCCTTTTGCTACATATGCTGGTTGTGTATTATCACTGTTTGGTTGTTTGGTTTGTTCACTCTGTATTGGTGGTGTATTCACATGTATATGCATTTACCTTAATAAACTTACTTTCACCTATTTATGTCTGGTTCACTCTGTTGCAGTCCACACAGTTCTGGTCTTACCTGGTATATGACAGGGGGGCTTTGTGTATACAGGTGTATGTGGGGGGCTGTGTGTGTACAGGTGTGTGGGGGGAGTTGCGGTTGTATAGATGTGGGGCAGAGCTGTGTGTGCATAAAGTGTGTGTGTACAGGTATGGGGGGCTGTGCGTATAAAAGTGTGGAGGGCTGAGCGTGTACAGGTTTGGGAGGGTGTGTGTGTACAGGTGTGGTGAAGGCTGTGTGTGTACAGGTGTGGAGGTCTGTGCGTATAAAAGTGTGGAGGGCTGAGTGTGTACAGGTTTGGGAGGGTGTGTGTGTACAGGAGTGGTGAAGGCTGTGTGTGTACAGGTGTGGGGGGCTGTGCGTATAAAAGTATAAGATTGGCTAGGAACAGCAGGATAGGGAGGGGTTTCATTTATTTAAGGGGGAGGCGGGTCTCCCGGGCATCAGTGGAGGGACAGGTGACAAGTAGGCAGTTTCCACGCTGCTGCCGTGTACAAACAGCATGACTGGGGAAGGTATTAGCCCAACAAATCAAAGCAAAACAAGCAAAAACAAGAATAGCCCATCTAACTGACCCTAAGACAAGAGCAAAGTTATCTCACCCTAAGAATATAGCAAATACTTTTAAGGAGTACTATAGTGCTCTTTACAATCTTAAATCGGACCCGATTCCCCAGGTCCAGATGGTTTATCAGTGGAGTACTACCAGAACGTCTCTGACTACCTGGTTCCACATTTAGTAAAATAATTCAATATAGTGGCATCCTCTGGTTTATTACCAACAGAAATGCTTAAAGCCCTAGTAGTCCTTAACACGGACCTTAAAGTCTACGCAAAGGTCATTGCTAGCAAAATGGCTGAAACAACACCATCCCTAATAGCCCCCGATCAAGTAGGATTTGTAAAAGGACATCAAGCTCCCGGTGGCACCCGCAGGATTCTTAATCTGCTCCGCCTAGCTGAAAGCCGCAAACTACCTATGGCCTTTATAGATTTAGACACTGAAAAGGCGTTCGATAGGGTACATTGGGGGCATCTACAAGCTACTTTTAAAAAATTTGGTTTTTCAGGTTTTATCCTATCAGCCATTTTAGCGCTATACACAAACCCATCGGCACAAGTTTTTACCTCCTCTGTACTCTCTGAAGCCTTCAACATCACCAATGGCACAAGGCAGGGTTGTCCCCTTTCCCCCTTGATCTTTACATTAGTTATGGAACCCTTTGCGGCTGCTGTCAAGAGCTCACTGAATATTTTATTTATTTCAGGTACTTATATAGTGCCGTCAATTTACACATAAAAGGCATTTCAGTAGCCGGCAAAAGCCATTAAAAAGGGATATTCGCGGACGACATCATATTGACACTTTTTGATGTAGAATCCTCCTTACCAGAGGTATGCGCATTGACTGAAACCTTCAGTGCCATTTCTTACTATAAGATTAATGTATCCAAATGCCAGGTTCTCACAACCAATCTTAGTCACAACATAAGGGCAAAAATTAAAGTATTATTTTCTTGCAAATGGGACAACTATAAAATCCAATATCTAGGAATATATCTAACAGCTAAATCAAACCACCTTTATGATGCTAATTATAAAAACTTGCTTTATTCTGTTCAGAATAAACTCTTACAACTGGGCAAATTTTATATCTCTTGGTTGGGAAGGATAGCAACTTTTAAAATGGTTATATTACCAAAAATTCTTTATATCTTCAGGACTGTACCAATACCTTTACCAGTCCTTTTCTTTAATAAACTCGATATCTCACTTTGATCCTTTATTTGGAAAGGGACTAGAGCAAGAATAACTTTTTCTACCCTCACAAAGCACAGATCAAAAGGTGGTATGGGAGTCCCAGTGATTAAAGATTATTATAGAGTGATTCTTCTGGAACAACGTACCCTCTTTCAGGTTTCATTGGCTTCAGCCCTGTCTTCTTTTTTCACCCAGCACACCAGGCTGTGGGCAGTCCCTCAACATCATCATGTTCAATGCATGGACAACTAACCTCTATTGTACATAGAGGAGGCAGGAGTGCAACTGTGGCTAGGAGTGGCTTATAGAGGATTCATTGCGGGACTGGTCGCACTGTTGAGGAACCCTGCTGGAGCAAAGAACAGGGTACGTATTACTCCTAATTTCCCTACCCCTAGACAACACTGAGCTCTACTGCAAGGTTAGTTGTCTTTTCTGGCCTTTAAGGCTACTTTCACACAGAGGCGATGCCGGCATTATTTTTATTTATTTTTTTATTTTTATTTTTATTTCATTTTAGTAGAGCTTTACCACTGTTTTAGTCAGTAGCAGGGTGCTTTTAAACCCACGAAGGGGTTAAAAAGGGGTTAAAAGTGACCATCATGCGGCTGAAAAGCGATTCGGATAGCAGGGCCCATTCATTTTAATGGGCAGGGGCGGTGCGGGAGTGGAGTATACACTCCTCCCACACTGCCCCAAGGATGCTGCTTCCAGGATTTTTTTTCCTGTCCTGCAAGCACACTGCCCCAGTATGAAAGCACTTGGGCTGAGGGCTGAGCGTGTACAGGTTTGGGAGGATGTGTGTGTACAAGTGTGGTGAAGGCTGTGTGTGTACAGGTGTGGGGGGCTGTGTGTATAAAAGTGTGGAGGGCTGAGCGTGTACAGGTTTGGGAGGGGGTGTGTGTACAGGTGTGATGAAGGCTGTGTGTGTACAGGTATGGGGGTCTGTACGTATAAAAGTGTGGAGGGCTGAGTGTGTACAGGTTTGGGAGGGTGTGTGTGTGTACAGGTGTAGTGAAGGCTGTGTGTACAGGTGTGGGGGGCTGTGCATATAAAAGTGTAGGATTGGCTAGGAACAGCAGGATAGGGAGGAGTTTCATTTATTTAAGGGGGGGGCGGGTCTCCTGGGCACCAGTGGAGGGACAGGTGACAAGTAGACAGTTTCCACACTGCTGCAGTGTACAAACAGCATGGCTGACATAGACAAGCTCCTGGGTCAGCTGTGGGCGGTGGCCGCGACGAGGGGACCAGAGTGGCTGCACAGACAGGTGCAGACAGGTGTCATCCCTGCTCGCAGACCAGGCACCTGGGTCAGCGGCGGGGGGCAGGAAATCCAATGAGCTCAGTTGTCTTGGCCTCCAGAGCATTTTTCACCTGGGTCCTCCCCCCGAGCTTTGCGCCAAAGAAGGAGCCCTGCACGGGACCCGTCAGGACCACCGACGAAGTGTCCACCAGCTTCTGCGGGTGGGGAGCCTGTAGGGAATGCTCACTGTAGGCGGAGCTCGGTGGGCGAGGTGGTGGGAGGCAAGCGCATGCCCCCCGCCCACTCAGCGGCATTGCCGGGAGCCAGCGGACTCCTCCCCTCTGACGCTTTAGTGAGGGGGGAGTCTCTGCATGGGAGAAGCGCAGTCACGGCAAGTGGGCCGTTACCAGACACGGCCGGAGGCTCTAGAGTGATGGTGGATCCCCCTGCTGGGAGATGGGGAGGAAGACAAAGCAACAGAAAAGCAGCAGCGAGTACACAGGGCACAGGGAATGTGCCCAAGCAAAGCAGCTCCTTGATGGGTTGATCCAGTGCTGGGAGGAGGGGCCAGAAATGGCATGGATCCAGAGCATCCAGGCTCTCCTCGCCTGGGATGCTCTGGATGGAAGACCGGCAGTCTCCAGGAGAGCGGTCAGAGGGTAAATTGTCATGCTCGGAGGAGGAGGAGTCGCAGAGCCAACCTGCACCGGTGGATTCGGGACGACTGTGGTGGGCATCCCTGTTCAGCCAGGTAAGTCATCTTATTTACCTAATAGTTCTTTCAGTGCTGCATTGGGTAGCTTGTTTAAAGGTAGAGGCGGGAGTGATTCAGTGGCTACCAGAGCCGCGGGGGACTCGGTGGCCGGAATGCAAGGAATGGATATTCCACCTGCCACTTCCGGGACAGATGCGCAGCTGCAGAATTTACTGGGAAGTCTGCAGGATTTAGTGCAATGGTTTGAAGGGGTAAAGAGGTAAACCCCCGCAGGTGTCGCCGTGGGTCCCGCTGGGTGGTGGGTTGGTTGCAGACGGGGCAGGTACGGGGTCCGGTGTAGTGCCCCCCCCTCTGTCTGGTCACAGGGGTCACCCCTGTTGCCACAGGGCTTGCAGTATAACCCAGGACCGGGGCTGCAGTTGCAGCGTCAGGGGAGAAGGCAGGATCGTCGCAGGATGTTCTGGGAAAAATGGATGCAGTGAGGATTGCCGACGCAGCAAAATGTGAGGTTTACATGTGATTTGAGGGGCCGTTAGGGGCGCATTTAAAACAGGAAGTCCAAGAAAAGATTTGCAAGGGTGAGCATGTGTAGATCTTCTCCTTGCTACCTCTTGAGAAATATAACCTGGACAGGCTCAAGCCCGATGACACTAAGAAGGAGGATGAGGAAAAGCGGTGGTACAGATTGATTCCACGGACTTTCACTAACTGGCTTCAGGCGTTTGCCATTATGGCGAGCATCATTGGAGAGAAGAACCCAGAACACTGTACGGCATGCTTTTGTTACATTGATGCCATCGGCGAGGCTCACAGAGTCTATGGGGGATCGGCTTGGTTACAGTACGATGAGCAGTTTCAGCAGCTTAGGGCCAGCCGTCTGTCCCTCCGCTGGGACCAAAAGGACATTAGCCTCTGGAAGCAGCTTATGTCCTCTGCACGGACCCCGAACCAGCTTTTTCCAGGAGAGGCCGGTGGTACAGCCTCCCCCGGACAACCAGCCTGCTAAGAAATGGGGCTTCTGTTGGCAGTACAACGAGGGATCATGTAAGTTTGGGGGATCATGCCATTTTAAACATGAGTGCTCCGGCTTCGGAGGTTCTCATCCCATGTCCCGCTGCTTTAAAAAGGCAAGGGCCGTACCGAAGAGTTTGCAAACAAGAGGGATGAAGCTGGTGAAGGGGGAAAGGATGCAACCTTTCCTAAATAGATATCCGGACTGGAACGTGGTGTGGCTATTGGATTCCTGGAGGCGTTTCGGATCCCATGTGCCTTGGGCAGCCATCCCGCCTATGCCGCAGAATTTGCATTCTGCATTGCAACATCCTGGGGTGGTAGCTGACAAATTGGCTAAGGCGAGGCCTCTGGGTCACATGGGCGGGCCTTTCTCAGTCAAGCCTTTGCCAGATTTGGTAATCTTGCCCCTGGGGGCGGTGCCTAAGAAGGAGCCGCACAAGTTTCACCTTATCCACCACTTGTCTTTCTCCAAGAGGAGGTTTTGTAAACGACGCCATAGATCCGGAAGCATGTACGGTGTCTTATACTTCCTTTGACACGGCAGTTGGCTGGGAGCACCGCTAGAGTAAAAGGGCTTTAATGGCGAAATCCGACATTGAATCCGCTTTTAATTTGCTTCCAGTTCATCCGGACAGTTTCCGCCTGCTGGGGTGCTGTTGGTAGGACAAATTTTACGTGGATCTCTGCTGCTCCATTTCCTGCGCTCTGCTCGAGACGTTCAGTTCCTTTGTTGAATGGGTGGTTCATGATGTATCGGGGGTGAATTCCGTCATTCATTACTTGGATGACTTCCTTTGCGTGGGGCCACCTTCTTCTAATCTGTGTGCGATACTTCTATCCACGTTGCAGCACATTGCAGGTAGATTCGGTATTCCTTTGGTTGCGGACAAGACGGAGGGACCAACTACTATGCTCAGTTTCTTGGGAATAGTTCTTGACTCGGGCACCATGAAATGTTGCTTGTCGGAAGATAAATTGTTAGCTCTTAAGACGAAGATTCCTTTGGGACTACGCAAGAACCAGCTTCAGAAGCTACAATCCCTGTTGGGTAAGTTTAACTTTTTCATGTCGCATTATTCCCATGGGACGTGTGTCTTGCCGATGGCTGTTGGCAGCTACAGAGGGGGTTAGGTCTCCTAACCATTTTATCCGACTCAATAGGGAACATCGTGAAGACGAGGGTGTGGCACACGTTTCTGGAAAGCTATAATAGAAGGTCAGTTTGGATGTCCGGACCTGTGAGCAACTTTGACTTGGATCTGTTTACGGAGGCAGCAGGGTCGACTGGTTATGGGGCCTTCTACCAGGGTCATTGGAATTGGAGTGCGGAACCTTGGCCGAGTTCCTGGTTAGCCGCAGGCTTTCTCCGTAACCTGGTGCTTCTGGAGCTTTTTTTTGCTGGCCATGGAAATTTGGGGGGAGTCGTTTCAGCATTTTAAAATTCTGTTGAATTGCGACAACATGGGAGTGGTGCAAGTCATTAACTACATCTTAGCATCGTCAATTCGGCTGCTGCACCACATGGTGCTCATTGTTTGCAGCTGAATATTCTGTATGTTGTCCACCTCCCTGGGGTCGACAATATTTTGGCTGACTCCTTGTCTCGATTTCAGTGGGACAGGATCCGAGAGCTGGCATCAGAGGCCGAGCAACGGGGGGTTCCTTGTCCCGGTTGGCTGTGGGAGATTGCCTTGGAGTCATAGCTGGATGGATTAGGTGGTCGTGAGTGAGGCTACGTGGACGGCCTACGTTAAGCTATGGCAGAAATGGCTGGGGATGGTTCGGCAAGCTGAGGGCGGATCAAAGTGGTTCGGAGGTAAGGCTGATGGTCCTTTACTTCGTTTCCAGGACCCTGGAGCAGGGTGTGTCGGTGTCTGTCATTGAGTAGGGATGAGCCGAACAGCCCCCGGTTCGGTCCGCACCAGAACCTGCAAACGGACCGAAAATTTGCACGAACGTTAGAACCCCATTGATGTCTATGGGACTCGAACGTTCGAAATCAAAAGTGCTCATTTTAAAGGCTAATTTTCATGGTATTGTCCTAAAAAAGGTTTGGGGACCCGGTTCCTGCCCCAGGGGACATGTATCAATGCAAAAAAAACTTTTAAAAACGGCCGTTTTTTCGGGAGCAGTGATTTTAATGATGCTTAAAGTTAAAAAAAAGTGAAATATTCCTTTAAATATCGTACCTGGGGGGTGTCTATAGTATGCCTGTAAAGTGGCGCGTGTTTCCCGTGCTTAGAACAGTCCCTGCACAAAATGACATTTTTAAAGGAAAAAAAGTCATTTAAAACTGCTTGTGGCTTTAATGTAACGTCGGGTCCTGGCAATATGGATGAAAATCAGTGAGACAAACGGCATGGGTACCCTCCAGTCCATTACCAGGCCCTTTGGGTCCTGTATGGATATTAAGGGGAACCCCGCACCCAAATTAAAAAAAGGAAAGGCGTGGGGCCCCCAGGCCCTATATACTCTGAACAGCAGTATACAGGAGGTGCAAACAAGACAGGGACTGTAGGTTTGTTGCTAAGTAGAATCTGTTTGTAATTTTGAACTGGTACATTTTTAAAGTGTAGCTCCAGCCAAAAAATCTGTTTTTAAGCTTTTTGGAAAACATAGGGAAGGGTTATCACCCCTGTGACATTTGTTTTGCTGTCTGTGCTCCTCTTCTTAAGATTTCATCTCACTTTTTGTCCCAATGACAAATGTTTTTTGAAAATTTGGGGTTTTTAGAGAAACAAGGATTGGTGATAAAGCATCATTGGAAAGGAGAAAAGTTTTTCCCATATTAACTCTTACAGGAGAGAATTTCCCTTCCTATGGGGTAGATTTCATCTCACTTCCTGTTGTCTCCTTCCGTTTGCAAGTAGGAGTCGTTTGTAAGTTGGATGTTTGAAAGTAGGGGCCTACCCTATATACTCAGCAGAAATTTGGGCCTTAGGTGTTGTTGTGGCCTCAACACTGTAAGCCCTCATAGGGCTCTGCTGTGAAATATTAGATCAAGAATTGTAATTACATGCCCCTGTTGAACAGGGCCAGAAAAATTGGGCCTTTGGTGATGGTGGTGGTCAGGGATGAGCCGAACACCCCCCTGTTCGGTTCGCACCAGAACATGCGAACAGGAAAAAAGTTCGTTCAAACACGCGAACACCGTTAAAGTCTATGGGACACGAACATGAATAATCAAGAGTGCTAATTTTAAAGGCTTATATGCAAGTTATTGTCATAAAAAGTGTTAGGGGACCTGGGTCCTGCCCCAGGGGACATGAATCAATGCAAAAAAAAGTTTTAAAAACGGCTATTTTTTCAGGAGCAGTGATTTTAATAATGTAATATAATAATGCTTAAAGTGGAACATTAAAAGTGTAATATCCCTTTAAATTTCGTAGCTGGGGGGTGTCTATAGTATGCCTGTAAAGGGGCGCATGTTTCCTGTGTTTAGAACAGTCTGACAGCAAAATAACAATTTCGAAGGAAAAAACCCATTTAAAACTACTCGCGGCTATTGCATTGCCGGTCCGACAATACACATAGAAGTTCATTGATAAAAACGGCATGGGAATTCCCCACAGGGGAACCCCGAACCAAATTTAAAAAAAAAATGACGTGGAGGGTCCCCCTAAATTCCATACCAGACCCTTCAGGTCTGGTACAGATTTTAAGGGGAACCCTGCGCCAAAAAAAAAAAAAAAAAACGGCGTGGGGTCCCCCCAAAAATCCATACCAGACCCTTATCCAAGCACGCAACCTAGCAGGCCGCAGGAAAAGAGGGGGGGACGAGAGAGCGCCCCCCCTCCTGAACCGTACCAGGCCACATGCCCTCAACATTGGGAGGGTGCTTTGGGGTAGCCCCCCAAAACACCTTGTCCCCATGTTGATGAGGACAAGGGCCTCATCCCCACAACCCTGGCCGGTGGTTGTGGGGGTCTGCGGGCGGGGGGCTTTTGGAATCTGGAAGCCCCCTTTTACAAGGGGACCCCCAGATCCTGGCCCTCCCCCCTGTGTGAAATGGAAAGGGGGTACTTACCCCTACCATTTCACTAAAAAACTGTCAAAAATGTTAAAAATGACCAAGAGACAGTTTTTGACAATTCCTTTATTTAAATGCTTCTTCTTCTCTTCTTTTTTTCATCTCTTCTTCATTTTCTTCTCCGGGCCGCTCAGGCATCCATGCTGGCACCCGGTGACCCCGCCCCCCTCTGACGCACGGTGACTTGACGGAACTTCCCAATGCCACAGGGAAGTCCCTTCATGTCCCGTGCGTCAGAGGCCCCGCCCCCCGTTATTTAAGAACCGTCAGACGAGGAGATGCCGTCACACAGCGGGAGCCTCCCTCCATGCCAGCATGGATGCCTGAGCGGCCCGGAGAAGAAAATGAAGAAGAGAAGAAGAGAAGAAAAGAAGAAGAGAAGAAGATGAAGATGAAGAAGATGAAGAGAAGAGCGGGAGCCTCCCCCCATGCCATGGGTGCGGAGCAGCCCGAGGAGAAGAAGATAGAAGATGCCGCGGAGGAGATGCTGGACGAGAACGCCGGAGGAAGAACCAGAAGAACCAGCAGAAGAAGAAGATGAAGGAAGATAGAAGAAAGAAGAAAGAAGAAGCATTTAAATAAAGGAATTGTCAAAAACTGTCTCTTGTCATTTTTAACATTTTTGACAGTTTTTTAGTGAAATGGTAGGGGTAAGTACCCCTTTCCATTTCACACAGGGGGGAGGGCCAGGATCTGGGGGTCCCCTTGTAAAAGGGGGCTTCCAGATTTCGATAAGCCCCCCCGCCCCCAGACCCCCACAACCACCGGCCAGGGTTGTGGGGACGAGGCCCTTGTCCTCATCAACATGGGGACAAGGTGTTTTGGGGGGCTACCCCAAAGCACCCTCCCAATGTTGAGGGCATGTGGCCTGGTACGGTTCAGGAGGGGGGGCCGTCTCTCCCCCACTCTTTTCCTGCGGCTTGCCAGGTTGCGTGCTCGGATAAGGGTCTGGTATGGATCTTTGGGGGGACCCCACGCCGTTTTTTTTTTCTTTTTGGCGCGGGGTTCCCCTTAATATCCGTACCAGACCTGAAGGGTCTGGTATGGAATTTAGGGGGACCCCACGTCATTTTTTTTTAAAATTTTGTCCGGGGTTCCCCTTAATATCCATACTAGACCTGAAGGGCCTGGTATGGCATTTAGGGGGACCCCCACGTCATTTTTTTTTTTAAATTTTGGTTCGGGATTCCCCTGTGGGGAATTCCCATGCCGTTTTTATCAATGAACTTCTATGTGTATTGTCGGACCGGCAATGCAATAGCCGCGAGTAGTTTTAAATGTCATTTTGCTGTCGAAATGTCATTTTGCTGTCAGACTGTTCTAAACACAGGAAACATGCGCACCTTTACAGGCATACTATAGACACCCCCCAGCTATGAAATTTAAAGGGATATTACACTTTTATTTTTGTATTGATCCATGTCCCCTGGGGCAGGACCCAGGTCCCCAAACACTTTTTATGACAATAACTTGCATATAAGCCTTTAAAATTGGCACTTTTGATTTCTCCCATAGACTTTTAAAGGGTGTTCCGCGGCATTCGAATTTGCCACGAACACCCCAAATTGTCGCTGTTCGGCGAACTTGCGAACAGCCAATGTTCGAGTCGAACATGAGTTCGACTCGAACTCAAAGCTCATCCCTAGTGGTGGTGGTGCTGGTGCCACAACACTGTAAGTCCTCACAGTTACTCTTGGTGGGCGCTGGAACGGGCCCTGCTGTGAAATATTAGATCAAGAATTGTAATTACATGCCCCTGTTGAACAGGGGCTGAAAAATTGGGCCTTTGGTGGTGGTGATGGTGGTGGTGTTGGTGTCACAACACTGTAAGTCCTCACAGTTAATCTTGGTGGGTGCAGAAACGGGCCCTGATGTGAAATTTTAGATCAAGAATTCTAATTACATGTCCCTGTTGAACAGGGGCTGAAAAATTGGGCCTTAGGCACTAGTGCTGGTGCCACAACACTGCAACCCCTCACAGATACTCTAGTTGGAACGCAGGAACGAGCCCTGCTGCAAAAGAATTACATCAAAAATTGTAATTACACGCCCCTGTTAAACAGGGGCTGAAAAATTGGGCCTTAGGCACTGGTGCTGGTGCCACAACACTGCAACCCCTCACAGATACTCTAGTTGGAACGCAGGAACGAGCCCTGCTGCAAAGTATTGCATCAAAAATTGTAATTACATGCCCCTGTTAAACAGGGCCTTAAAAATTTAGCCTTAGGCACTGGTGGCGGCGCCCAGAACCAAAAATGTTCTTACAAGCTATCAGCATGATCATTGAGGAGGAAGAGGATAATTACTCAGCATAACAGGATAGTCACTTAGCATCAGCATAGGCAGTCTTTGAAAAAAAATTATTCGGTTACATCAGCATCAGGTGCTTGGTAGCTGGTGGTGATCCAAGACTGATTCATTTTTATGAAGGTCAGTCGATCGACCGAGACGTTGGACAGACGCACCCTGTGATCGGTTACAAAGCCTCCAGCAGCACTGAATGTGCATTCTGAAAGAACGCTGGATGCAGGACAGGCCAGTAGCTCAATTGCATACTGTGCAAGCTCTGGCCAGTGATCCATCCTCAAGACCCAGTAACCTAGAGGATTTTCGGTGGGAAAGGTTTCCAAGTCAGATCTTGCCCCTAGGTATTCCTGCACCATGTAAAACAGACGCTGGCGATGGTTGCTGGAACCGATCATACCTTGGGGCTGCGGACTAAAAAAATTGTCTGAACACATCGGTCAGTCGGCCACCTTCTCCACCGCTCCTTCTTTGACTGACCGAAGCCTCAGCAACACGTTGTCCAGAAACAGGAGTTTGTAATCACCCAGTCTCCGGGAACGCGTTGCACAGACCTTTCTGCAAGGCCTCCCGAAGATGTTTCATCCTCTGCTCCCTCTGCGACGGCAAGATAAGGTCCGGAACCTAACCATGTAACGTGGATCAAGGAGGGTTGCCAGCCAGTATTGGTCCTTCTCCTTGATACCACGAATACGAGGATCCTTACGCAGGCTTTGCAGGATCAGGGAGGCCATGCAGCGTAGGTTTGCTGAGGCATTCAGTCCGGAGTCCTCTGGGTCACTAAGAACGACATGGTCCGCAGCCACCTCCTCCCAGCCACGTACAAGTCCATGTGTTTCTTGGGACTGATCCCTTAAAGACTGCTGCTGATGCTGAGTGCCAGGCTCCACCTCCACCTCCTCTTCCTTGTCCTCTTCCTGTGTGATCGGTGGGCACGCAGGAACACTGTCTGTCTGGGGGCCTTGAGAGCTAAGGAAGTCCTCCTCTTCCTGCCTCTGTTCTGCCTCAAGTGCCCTGTCCATTATTCCACGCAGTGTGTGCTCCAACAGGTGGACACGGGGGACAGTGTCACTGATGCATGCACTGTCACTGCTCACCATCCTCGTGGCCTCCTCAAATGGTGACAGGACAGTGCATGCATCCCTGATCATGGCCCACTGGCGTGGGGAAAAAAAACAAGCTCCCCTGACCCTATCCTGGTGCCATAGTCGCACAGGTACTCATTGATGGCCCTCTGCTGCGTGTGCAGCCGCTGCAGCATGGCCAACGTTGAGTTCCACCTGGTGGGCATGTCACAGATTAGGCGGTTCTTGGGCAGGTTAAACTCCTTTTGGAGGTCTGCCAGCCGAGCACTGGCATTATATGACCAGTGGAAATGCACAGATTTTCCTGGCCTGCCTCAGGACATCCTGTAAGCCCGGGTACCTGCCCAAGAACCGCTGCACAACCAAGTTAAGGACATGAGCCAAACAGGGCACATGGGTCAGTTGTCCCTGTCGGAGGGTGGAGAGGAGGTTGGTGCCATTGTTGCAAACCACCATTCCTGCCTTAAGTTGCCGTGGTGTCAACCACCTCTGAACCTGCCCCTGCAGAGCTGACAGAACCTCTGCCACAGTGTGGCTCCTGTCCCCCAAGCACACCAGCTCAAGCACCGCATGGCATCTTTTGGCCTGCGTACTTGCGTAGCCCCTTGAATGTCTACGGAGCACCGCTGGTTCCAAGGACAAAGTACAGGAAGAGGCCATGGAGGAAGAAGAAGAGGAGGGGGTGGAGTTGAGAGGTGTGTCACAATCATTAGTAGTGGCATTTTGGAGGCGTGGTGGCGGAACAACCTCCAACACTGCTGCACCTTGTCCTGCATCCTTCCCAGCTGCCAGCAGAGTGAAACTTAGGTAATGTCCCTGTCCATGCCTGCTGGACCATGAGTCAGCGGTAATATGCAATTTTGCCAAGCTAGCATTCAACCGCTGGGCATGTGGATGGCTGGGAGCGAACTTCTTTAGGCGGTGCAGCAGCTGGGGCAGGGAAATTTGCCTGGTACAATCTGACGTCGGTGTACCGAAAGCAGATTGCCCACAAGTACTTGGCTGTGACACACCTAATTCTATACCTTCATTCCTCTCAGTGCAGGTCTCAGAGAGTACTGAAGGTATAGTGGGGTTGGAGATCTCAGCTGATGAGGAGCAAGGAGAGGTCCTCTTTGTTCTTTGGTGTAGGTCTTTTAGATACGCTTGCCAATGAACTGCATGTCAGGTCAACATATCTCTGGTCAAGCATGTGGTGCCCAAGCGGGAGATGTTTTGGCCACGCGAGATATGCTTGAGATATATGTTGCAAATAGCAGCAGTGCGATCTGATGCACTCGTCTCAAAAAAGGCCCACACCAAAGAACTTTTAGAATAACGTGCAGACAGCAGCGCCTTGCACACGCGGAGCTTTGCGGTGTGATGCAGTCAGTGTGCTGCCCTTAGGCTGGCCCCTGTAGGGCATCCTGCCTCGTTGGTGATGTGCCTCCTCCTCCTCTCTCCTATCAGGCACCCACATTGAGTCAGTGACCTCATCATCCCCTCCCTCCTCATCACTGGAGCAAACCTGGCAGTATGCTGCAGCAGGGGGAGCATGACTGCCAGATTGCTGTCCTTCTTGGGCACCCCCTCTGTTCGTGCTCATGTTACTGCCTTCATCTAGCTCAGTATCATCATCAGAGCCTTCTAAACGCTGGGCATCCTCCTGGAGCATGTACCCAACACTGTGTTCAAACAGTTCGAGGGACTCCTCAGGAGGACTTGGTGGGGCTAGGGAAGGAGTCACTGATGCCATTGAGCCGAGGGAAGAGGCTGCGTTGGCAGCTGCTTTGCCAGACAAAGTACCCTGAGCATTAGTGAAAGAGGATGAGGAGGATGAGGACGGCTTGGTCATCCACTCGACCAAGTCTTCCGTATGTTGCAGCTCAACACGGCCAGCTGCCGAAAAAAAGGCCACGCGTGTCCCACGGCCACGTGCTGATGAGGATGCCCCGTCTCCACGACCAGCACTGTTGCCTCTAGACACAGAGCCTGCTTGCCCTCTTTTATTGGCTTGTGACTGTCTGCCTCTCCTTGTTGGCCTTCCAGACATACTAATGGCCTGTAGCTGCACTAAGCTGGGATATATATATATATATATATATATATATATATATATATATATACTGATACTGCAGCTAGCAAAATCAACTGCCTGCCTGTAGTATAAGAACACCACCAACCTTCTACAGGTAGCTTTAGCTGAACACTGGGCAGAGGTCGCACTACACTAACGTGTAAATAATTTAGCTGCCTGAGGTAGTGATAGGATCAGGAAAACACCACCAACCTTCTACAGGTAGCTTTAGCTGAACACTGTGCAGAGCTCGCAAAAAACTAACTTGTAGCTTACTTAGCTGCCTGCGGTAGTGATAGGATCAGGAAAACAGCACCAACCTTCTACAGGTAGCTTTAGCTGAACACTGTGCAGAGGTCGCACTACACTAACTTGTAGTTTTAGCTGAACACTGTGAGGAGGACGCACTACACTAACTTGTAGCTTTAGCTGAACACTGTGAGGAGGACGCACTACACTAACTTGTAGCTTTAGCTGAACACTGTGCACTACACTAACTTGTAGCTTTAGCTGAACACTGTGAGGAGGACGCACTACACTAACTTGTAGTTTTAGCTGAACACTGTGAGGAGGATGCACTACACTAACTTGTAGCTTATTTAGCTGAACACTGTGCAGAGGTCGCACTACACTAACTTGTAGCTTTAGCTGAACACTGTTCAGAGGACGCACTACACTAACTTGTAGTTTTAGCTGAACACTGTGAGGAGGTCACACTAAACTAACTTGTAGCTTTAGCTGAACACAGTTCAGAGGACGCACTACACTAACTTGTAGCTTTAGCTGAACACTGTGCAGAGGTCGCACTACACTAACTTGTAGTTTTAGCTGAACACTGTGAGGAGGGCGCACTACACTAACTTGTAGCTTTAGCTGAACACTGTGCAGAGGTCGCACTACACTAACTTGTAGTTTTAGCTGAACACTGTGCGGAGGACGCACTACACTAACTTGTAGCTTTAGCTGAACACTGTGCAGAGGTCGCACGACACTAACTTGTAGTTTTAGCTGAACACTGTGAGGTGGACGCACTACACTAATTTGTAGCTTTAGCTGAACACTGTGAGGAGGACGCACTACCCTAACTTGTAGCTTTAGCTGAACACTGTGCACTACACTAACTTTTAGCTTTAGCTGAACACTGTTCAGAGGACGCACTACACTAACTTGTAGCTTTAGCTGAACACTGTGCAGAGGTCTCACTAAACTAACTTGTAGCTTTAACTGAACACTGTGAGGAGGATGCACTACACTAACTGTAAATAGTCTAGCTGCCTGACTGTGGTACTAATAGGATCAAAAGAACACCAGCAATTTTCTTCAGGTAGCTGTAAATACTGTAACAACACAAGCCTGCCTGTCAGTAGCAAGATAACAGGAATGCATCTAGCTAAACTGAATACAATGTATATATATATATATATATATATATATATATATATATATATATATATATATATATATATATATAACACCTGGGATGCATATATATACACAATACACTGTAAGTGTAGCTAACTCACTGACTGTCCTGTCTAATCTATCTAACTTAAATCAAATGACACTGTCTCTCTGTCTATCTATCTCTCTCTCAACGCCGGAACACACACTACACAGGGCCGCCGTGCAGGCGGCCTTATATAGTGTGGAGCGTGTACTAAATCCCCTGAGCCATAATTGGCCAAAGCCTCCTTGGCTTTAGCCAATTACGGCTCTCTGTTCAGGCGGCGCTGTGATTGGCCAAGCATGCGGGTCATAGTGCATGCTTGGCCAATCATCAACCAGCCATGCACTGCGATGCCGCAGTGAATTATGGGCAGTGACGCGCCACACGAATTTGTCGCGAACGGCCCATATCGTTCGCAATTCGGCGAACGGGCGCACAGACGAAGCTCATCCCTATCATTGAGCAGAAACTAGCTGGCTTGGCATTCTTTATATTACAGGGCTGGGTGGATTTTACGAAAGATTTTTGGGTTCGCTAAGCTGTTAAAGGATATCGGAGGCCGCATAAGCGCAAGGATGCTAGGCGGCCCGTGTCCTTTGCTAATTTGCAGGCCATTTTCATTCAACTGGGTTCCTTATGTACATTAAGGTATGAGGTCTCCTTATTTAAAGCAGCATTTCCCCTGGCCTTTTTTGGAGCATCTCAGATTAGCGAACTGGTCAGTCCATCCAAGAGGGTTTCGGGGGGAATATTGGTGCAGGATGTAATTAGTAGGGGGGACCGGGTACAGGTAATGCTGCGCAGGTCCAAGATAGACCAGGCCGGCAAGGGCACATGGGTGCAACTGTTTCCTCTCCCAGGTTCCCCGGTTTGCCCGGTGGGAGTGGTTCTGGAGTTTTTAGAGGTCGGGGAAGGGCCATTATTGTTACATGGGGATGGGTCTCCGTTGTTTCAGTCTCAGTTTGTGGCCATTTTCCAGAAGAGTCTTCGGGCAGTGGGTTCGGAAGATAAACAGTATGCCTCCCACTCCGGGATGGCCACAGAAGCCGCTCGGTGTGGGTTGGATGAGGCAGCTGTGTAGCGGATTGGTAGATGGGACTCCAGGAGATTCCTACATTTGCCCGCATTTGTTGACTGAGTAGCCGATAATGGGGGGGAAGCATCTGATGCATGTTTCTATGTAGTTTTTTCATGTTGGGTGGGTATGAGTGGTTGTCTTGTGTTATCCGAGGGTTTTTGTTATTCTCTTTCAGAGGTAGTGCAGCCATGCCTTGTCTGGATCATGGGCCACTCACATGTGTTTTGGGGGGCCAGGCGGGCTGACGTTAGGCCGGATGGTAGGCAGCTGGGTATTTCTAGGAGGGAGGCATGTGTTCGTTGGTTGGGGTACTGGGGATGATGTGGAGCAGGGTCGTGCCTGAGGTGGATTCTTTTGCATGCCTTGATAGGCAACCTGACATTCTTGTACTCCATGTGGGTGGGAATGATCTGCTGGTTTGTTCCACTAGGGAGCTCATTATGGATGTCAAGTCTGATTACCTGTGGCTCCGCACAGTTTTTCCCTATATGCTGGTCTTGTGGTCCGACATTGTGGCTCGGATGACTTGGCACCTGGCGAGGTTTTGGCAAGGCTCAACAAGACCCGTATAAAGGTCAATAAAGTGGTGGGCCAATTTTTTGTTCGAAATGGGGGCATGATCATCCGCCATATGGAACTGGAGTCTGATACCAGGTTGTACCTTGGGGGGATGGTGTCCACTTATCTGCGGATATAGTCCCTGGGGCTACAGGACAGGATTCAGAGTGCATTGCTTGTATGGAGGGGCCCTCAAGGGTAAGGTGTCACCCTAGTGAGCTGTGGCAGTGGTTGGTCTTTGATGGTATAAGAAAATACGAGATGGAAGTGTTGGGGACTCATCGGTGGTATGTGCCCCTCTGGAGTATTCCAGTTAACATGGTTTAGCTGAATTATGATAATGGTTGCACTGCAGGTAGCGGGTTGTCTCCGAGCTGGTGTGTTACAGCTGGAGGCCTATCATGGAAAATGTCCCGCAGCTTAGAAGTGGAAAATATTGGAAATTTGTGATCCCCTCAAAGACCAACAGGCTGAGTAACTGTTTAGTTTGTTTTCAGATGTTTGATATGTTAAATAATGTTAATTTAAATAATTTTGATTAATAAAAGGCTGCTATGGCCATTTGTACTCCATTTTTCATGCGTGTTCTCGTTAATTTAGGTAACGTTAAGGGGTGGAGTGAGTACAAGTGGTCGGGCAGACCTCAAGAAAGTTTGGGGACATCTTATCTACACTGGTCAAGAAAGGCCCGGAGCGAGAGAAATAAAATGACAAATAGTGAAGGGCCGGGCATGACAGGGTGAGAAGGGGATGCAAATATGGGGTTAAAAAGTAAAGAAAGGTGTGTTGAGAAAGGGGGATAGTAGGATTGTCTGAGAACAGTAGGATAGGGAGGGGTTTCATTTATTTAAGGGGGAGGTGGGTCTCCCGGGCATCAGTGGAGGGGCAGGTGACAAGTAGGCAGTTTCCCACACACCCTCCCTGTGTTGTTTGTTTGTTTTCTTTATTTGCAGGAGCAGTATGTGCAGGTTACGTCATGGCAGCTGATCGGGTGGCGGTAGTTGGTCCTTGATGGTATAAGAAAATACTTACGAGATGGAAGTGTTGGGGATTCATCGGTGGTATGTGCCCCTCTGGTGTATTCCAGTTAACATGGTTTAGCTGAATTATGATAATGGTTGCACTGCAGGTAGTGGGTTGTCTCCAAGCTGGTGTGTTACAGCTGGAGGCCTATCATGGAAAAGGTCCCACAGTGTAGAAGTGGAACATATTTGAAATTTGGGTTGCCATCAAAGACCAACAGGTTGAGTAACTGTTTAGTTTGTTTTCAGATGTTTGATGTGTTAAAGAATGTTAATTTAAATACTTTTGGTTAATAAAAGGCTGCTATGGCCATTTGTACTCCATTTTTCATGTGTGGTCTTGTTAATTTAGGTAACGTTAAGTGGTGGGGTGGGTACGAGTGGTCGGGCAGACCTCAAGAAGGTTTGGGGACATCTTATCTACACTGGTCCTGGTGTGATCAGAAAATAATTTCAGTGGCTAATTTCAAGTTAGAGAATACTTCCCCAGCTGTATGTACAGTGTGCATTCTGCACCACATATACCAGAGCATCACTGGGAAGTGTGGGGACTCTTCTGCTAGTTGCAGTTATTGCGTCTGGTATTGGCAAGTCAGCAAAGTTCACTCTAAGCGCTGATTCACGCAGCACTTAGATAGCACTTAGATAGCAATCATGTACATGGGATGTGCTGCAGGTGTCAATTAAAAGTTAACACACCCCCAAAAGCAGGTTGCAAAATGCAGTATGTTTGCCTGAACCAGGTCCTATGGTTATGCACACCCATGTGATCCTGTTCCAGTACAAAAAAAAAAAGCTGCCAGCACCTTTTATACATGGATTTTGGTGTGATTTGAGCCATTCAAAATTAATGGGCTCAAATTGCATTGCACAGAATTGCATGTGATTAGCACATGAATGCGGTATAATTCCTATGTGAATCACATGCGGTGTGACAGTGTGAACCTGGGCTCAATCAGATAGAGTGCCCTCAGCAAAGGCCGACATGTGGTGAGGGGCAGCTTTCCCGCATGCAGTGTTTTTATGTGGAGAGGGAGGTACTGCTGAAGCTGCACAGTGATGTTGAGACAAGTGTGCTGGCAGCAGTGTTGCCAACCACCCGTTAATTTAAGGGCAGCCCATACATTTCAGCCCATTTTTGGGCTGCCCGTGAATGTACATTACAGGTAGCGGTGCACATAAAAAAATGGTTGAGGGCCAACATTGGAACGGCACATGCACCGTTCCAAAATTTGCCGGGCTTGGGAAAGCTCGTACATGCTCAGCTGGGATGGGTGCATGCGCAGTGACGTGGTGCTATTTTTGAATGTCACACACTGTGTCACTGGGAGATCCCACACTCTTCCCTGCCCTGCCTTTGCACCATGCAAGGAGGGTCCTCACTGGATGAAGGTAGGAGCGGCCTGTGCAGGAGGGTAGAGAGCGGAACCAGGGGCCCGGGCTAGTGACATCATCAGGGATGGGGGCGGACAGGGTGGGCTGTGGTGGGCTCTCAGGAGATCAGAGCTCCCTCCCCAAATTGGGGGGCATTCCATTAATTGTGGTGACATGAATGGTGGTTAGGAGCCTGGCATCAAATTCATGAAAATCTGCCACATGGTCATTGCTCAGACCATTGTATATCATTAAGTAAAAATTTGACAAATTTTTAGGTTGCATTCACACCAGAACACATAGGGCCTGTGAATAATGTGTTGCAAACGCAGGTCATGCTTGTTATTGGCACTCCAAGCGCAGTTGGCAGATGTGCCTTGTGCCACCTGACACTCCATGCCAGAAAAGGTTCTGGAGCTTATTTAGCATGCATAGGGCAGCCCATTCACTTGAAAAATGCACCAAAAATGCACCAAAAAAAATGCAGGTTCATGCTATACTAGTTGTGAATGGGGCCTTAGTGCACACTGGTATATTGGGTCCTATAACACAAAATACAGCCCCATTACATCAGAGTTCCCCCTTAGATCATGATCTGCAATGTTCCCCTTTACATAAGAGTTCTTGCACTGTGGGGGAATCCTGCAGACTCTGATATATGGGGGAACACAGAGCTGGCTGGATTATATTAACCTGGTCTTCATGTAAATAGCGAAATGTGGTTTTTGACTTTTGTTTAACTTAAACACATTGCAAATAGCATTGGCTACATGCTTATAGTTTAAATAATGATATTTGCACTGTTTAGCACTGAAAACTGCAATTTTAGGTACTTTTTGCAGTTTCAGGAAAAAATGTGTAAATCTGTCAGTAAATTTCATGTTTTTTGCCAGTTAAAAATTGGTGCTGTTTGTAAATGTTGGCATCCTGTAAGTAAATTTCACTTCGGGGGGTTGGCAACACTGGCTGGCAGCTGGGAGTGAGATCTGATCAGGTGCACACATCACTTGGGGGGCTCGGTTTAGCATCTTCGCCCAGGGAGCTGAATGACCTTGTCCCGGCACTGTCTACAATACTGAAGGATACAAATATGCCTTTCCATTCCTCACACACATGAAGGTTTACCATTATATCCCACCAAAATGTTAACATTGCTTAAATATTCACATGGTTACGACTATTATTTCCAGAGGTTTCACATAAAGAAATTAAACAATATTTTATTTAGGAAGATAAACATTTATTTCCAATTACTTAGTAAAAGCATTGTCTGCCACTCTGGCAAAGAAATGTTCTTCTAGTCCAACTGGTGTCGATATGTGTTTCATATGAAGTCTGAATATGGTGTGACCAAATCCCCATATTTTTTGATAATGCTTTTTGAAAATGTCTAGGTGTTTTAAATAAGCCTTGCTGGAGGTAAATGTCTTTTTTGCATGTGTGCGTTATATTTTGTTCTGTTGTATGGTCTTATGGCTGCACCATCTTTAATGCATCTTTTAGGGTGTGCCCCCCAAATATCTTGTTTGTCATACGAAGTCTGACACAGTGTCCACATATGTGTGTTGTAAAGGAAACGTATTTCAAACATCATATGCAATCATTTAGTTCTTAGCGTACAATGAATTTAGTTAATTAAAGATAAATGTCAAAACTTAAATTGTTTCTTCAAAGTAATGGAGAACATGTACATGCCTTTTATGCAATTTTTTCTTCATAAGTCAACTGTCATAATGATTTCATTAGAAGAATGTGCTTTATCATATTGAATTGGGGAAGTCAAAGTTCATTTGACTGATCTTTGTAAATAAGGGAAGACAAACTATTTTGTTTCAAATATTTTGATTATGTTTTTGATTACTGTACTGAGGTGTGTTTAGATACACAAATTAAATAGAGATGTGTTCTATGCAGTACTATATGCAGGAAAACCTAGTTCAATAAACAGATATATGGCAGATATTTAAGCTGTTTGGACTGTTTCTCAATAACAGGGTCAAGATGATCACTACCAGTATTCAGAAAGTGGGAGCAGGTGTCAGGCACTAATTCAGAAGCGTAGAAATACTGTACAGTATGTGGGGTAAGACGCTGCTCAAAACACACCCAGTACTTCAGATGTGGATATGGCTGTGTATGGCCTCAGCTAGTGCTGCTCTGGCCTGACATGTTTCGCCCTACATGCCGGGGCTTGGTCAAAGAGGTCAGAGAGCAGGGTGAAACATGTCAGGGGGCATGGCTGGAGCTGCACTGGCTGAGGCTATACACAGCCATATCCACATCTGAAGCACCAGGTCGGTTTTTAACAAGTGGTGGCATGTCCATACGGGGCACAGGGGTGCTACCCCCTATTCCTAAACAGTAGAAGTTTATAGGCAGGAGTGATGTAATCAGTCATACCTCAATCAAAAAAGCATGAGGAACCACAGCAGAGACTATATTCACTGTTCTGAGGAGAGAATAAAGGTCAGAGCCAAAGAGCTGACACCAAAAATGCATTGCTGAGCATAAGAACACTTTATTGGCTTACAGACCTGGTCTCGGGTTTGATGTGGCCCAAACATTTCAGTCATTAGTGATTTTATTTGTCATGCTAAACAGGGTTTATTGGACATGGCAAGTTTACACTTTTCAGTCTTTTTGACAGCAAAGGTCTGACGGAACGAATCAGCCGGACAATTCGATCGTGTGTGGGCTTCATCGGACCTTTGATGTCGAAAAATCAGACGGACGTTAGAAATAGAACATGTTTCAAATCTTTCCGACGGACTCGAGTCCGGTCAAAAAATCGGTTCGTCGGTATGCTATTCCAATGGACAAACAACGACGCAAGGGCAGCTATTGGCTACTGGCTATGAACTTCCTTATTCTAGTCCGGTCGTACGTCATCACAATTCGAATCAGTCGGACTTTGGTGTGATCGTGTGTAATATATTGTGTAATATATTGCAGTTTACCAGTCCTTAGATTCAGTGCCTGCACTTGTTTTCTTTTTTCAGTCTAAAGCCTCGTACAAATGGTATGATTGTTGGCCAACCGAGCGTCAGATTTTTGTCAAAGGGATGTGTGCCAGGATCTTGTCTTACATACTAATGGTACACAATTGTCGGGCCACAAACATGAACGTAGTGACATACTACGAGGAATTTCAGCTCTTGGGCGCCACCCTTTGGGCCCCTTCTGCTAATTTCGTGTTTGGTGAGCCTTGATTCCGAGCATGTGTGTTTGTACTTTCGACTTTTGTGTGACTGATTTGTGTACTGACCATATGAAAATCTGATGTCAAACTGTTGTCCACCAAAAAAATTACTAGTCTGTCATCCAACATTTGTTGGCCGAAAGTTGGACAACAATTGTCAAAAGGAGCGTACTAACGGTCAGATTATAGGACAACAGTCTGTCAACAGACAATCCCCTGCCAACAATCGTACTGTGTGTACGAGGCTTAAGACTATTTTCAGCAAGCACAGAACATACCTTTTGATCTTATCAGGAACCTTGAGTGCTTGTAGCTTCCTCTGTACTGAAACGAAATCTTAAATAATGTTATCAGCCTTCCCATCCATCTTCTGTGAACTGCAAAACCCCTTCTCTTCTATATCATGGAGATGAGGAGAGGATGAAGTCTTTGAAGTTCAACTCTGGAGTCTAGACTGACTTCTCTGCTCCTCTATTAATATAGTATTTTGAGTGAGCATTGTCACCCTGCCACAGGAAGTCGATTACAAGTAAAAACAAAGGAAAATAAGCCTGGAAAAATAAAATAAATGCAGTCACCACATCTAAGGACTCCTAAGCTGCCATACATTACAGTTTTGCATTTTGGTTTAAACACATATTTATTTTTTAGATAAATAACACCATAAGATCTGTTTATGATGTACCAGGAAATCCCACTATCTTGTAGTTTGTAGCAGATCTGGGCAAAACTGCCAGCAAAAAGGCAATAATTTGCTTTTTATTTAAAATAAACTTGCAGTCTGGTAGATTGGATGGACTGGTTATACTATGGAACAGGCCTTGTGATGTATGCCTTGTTGTTTGTTTATTGCCTAAACAATGCAATCCAGCAAAATCAATCAGTTAATGGAAATTAAGGCAGGCCATACACAAAGCAAATTTCTTTTCTGCAACCACGGGTTGCAGGAATGAGATTTGCTTGATTCCCCCATCAACACAGACAGTGTTGATGCAGGAATCCCTCCTATCGGGCCATTATCTTCACTGGGGGATGGGTGAGGGATGGGGAAACCATCCCCACTGGGAGAAGACAATGATTATCTATAGCAGCTGAACCGGCTGAGATAACCGTGTATGGTCAGCCTTACCCTGTATAAAAAAAAGACACAAAGCAGTTGGCATGTTTCCAGCAGCTTCAACATTGTTGCCATCCTGTGCTTTTGGGACCTGATAGTTTATTTGGTGATCCAAAAATTTCAGGAGAACAATTCAGGTCTGTTTCAAGTGTTTGGCCTTTACACATAAAAACTGTTACTGGACTTCCAAAGTCAATATAACTATAAGTATAAAGCTCAGTTTGGCTGCACATAACCTTACTTGATACCTGGACATGAATAGCCAAAAATGTTTGTTTTTTTTTTTAGAAATAATTACATAAATCCAATTTTTGTTCCACACATTAATGGGGCCTGCTTTAATGAAGAATATGAGCATACACAGTCTATCAATTGTGCACAGACAGGTAAAATATATCCTTAGCATGTTCACTATGGCCCTGTGATACATACAGAGATGAGCACACTCCAACTTAGTTATGTGCATTTACTGAAGATGGTTTCCTGTGGAGTGTATGTGGATGGTAAGTGCATGTGTTACATAGTACCCTTATTCATTCACAAGAAAAAAGTAAATCATAACTAAACAAAAACACACTTTTTGACAGATTCTTTAATTAAAAACGAAAAATACCCCATGGTGTTCGATGTCAATCAAGTTGTCCAGTGATACAGATCCATATCAATCAGATGCCTATTGGCCGGTGGCCTCCAACCTGCTGAATAGAAAAAAAAACCTGTTGTCCATTGACACATCTGAACCCACTGCTAGCATTCAAACTGAATGTCATGTCTAGGTACTCACAGCTGCGATATAAGAAAAAGGGTGGAGTTTCTGGGGATGTCATCAACTATTTATGAACATGACCATGACCTCATGTCATTGCTTATATTGCCACTCTGGAGACTAGGAGATGACAGTTTGCAGAAGTCAAGTGACAGGTTTGGACCCGTCAGAGGTCGGATGTCAAGTGTTGTTTTTGTTTTCATAAAGTGAGTCAGTGGCCATCAGGCATTGTGATTCACTTAGATCTGCATCGCTGCATGACATGATTGATGGTGATTTTACATCATGGAACATTTTTTTTTACATTGAAAACCTGTCCAAAAGTGTTTTTGTGTTTATTTACAATTGACTTTTTTTCATGAATGAGTAGGGATACTATGTACCCCCTACTCATTCACGTGGGGGGCAGTATCTGGGAGTCCCCTTATCTTTAAAGGGGGCTGATAGATTCCAAAAAGCCCCTGGCTTTCAGACCCCCACAACCAGGGTTGTGGGGAAGAGGCCTCATCAGCATGTGACATGGAGACAGTGGGTGTCAGTCCCCCAAATGACTGTTTGGAACTGGGTTCACTATGAGTGAAGCAGGCCGGGAATGGCAATTTTTGTTTGGATGCACTATGGCGTGGCTTTATTTTTATGCTGAGAGGTAGGGATAGGTGGTAGATTGGAGGCTGGTCTTTGCTGGGCCCTGATGGGTATCAGCAGGGGGGCACATGGATCCACTGGCCTAAGTGGCAGGATTTGCTTGTGTATGGTTTGTTTCCATTAAAGAATTTCGTCTTTACTGTAGTCCTCCAGATCACGGCAAAACTTCCCTAGCCTTGTGCTGATTAGGTGGTCCTCTTTCCTTTTTTTTTCTCTTTATTGTTAATAACCAGATGGCTGGTAACTGAGAAGTCAGTTCACGGATGTTAATGTATAGGATTTGTATCTGATGCACCAGTTTCTCATATTTAATGCGCCTTTGGGTGACAATGATCTGAATCCACTTGTTGGTACAGAATTCAGAAATGGAGGACCATTCGTTTTGCTGAACTGGATCTAGAAAGGAGCAGATTTTGAAAATTATCAGACCCCTAGGGGTGATGTGGGAGGACAGATATTTATTTAGAAAAAACTCATCCCACCATTGCTGATTGGCGGAGATGATCCTTTTTTCCAATCTATGAAACAGACCACATAATTCCCCATAATGTGCGTGAATGGGTGGATGAACTGATGAGAAAAAATTGTTTGGAAAAGTGGAAATTAAGTCCTCCAATATGGAATCTTTATGAGTTTCAATATCATGTAGAAAATCCATATTGTGACCCAGTGGATACACAGACAGACAGACAAGTACTGACAATGTCAACAATGGATAGAGACAGGAATACCACAGGACTGGGTAAGATTGCAATGGGAAGGGATAAGGGAAGGCAATAGGTGGGTGGAAGGGAAAGGGGAGGGGGGAGTAGGAGAGGGGCCAATCTCTGTAATGATAATAAATGGTAGTGTCTGGAACAGTCTCTAGTGTAGTCCTTAAACAGAAACTATAAAGGAGTCAATTATCCAGTGCAGCAGCCTGCAGGGAGCATCATAATATAACCAGAGTAAGGAAATGAAGGGCGTTTTTGGAAAGAAACAAACAGAAGGTGCCTCTTTAATCAAGACTTTAATAGCCAAATTATTAAAAAAAAACTGACTAGCTTAAAAGGATAAAAGGGCTCATCGTTGTTTACAAGGAAACCAGCAGTAATGGTCCCAGAGATGGTCCAATCTGCAGCAGGATGCCAAATGTCCCAACCGTCCAGCAGAGGGAGAGGAACCAGGAAGGGACAGCCACACTGTGGAGAACCAGTGTGGAACAATGGACCCAGGTGTGATGTCAGTGGAAGTGCGCCTGGAACCAGCGTGGAGCGTCAAAGAGGCGGAACGCATTTCAAAGCGTCTGATGGGTTCCTTCTTCATGCCAATAACAGAGGGCCAGTGTACATAGCTAGATATAGAGAGGAGGAGGGGCACTGACATCAGATCTGATAGCCAAGTAGGAGGGGAATACATAGTGCAATACAAGTAGTACAGTGGGAGATGCGGAAAACTGAATGCTGCATTGGTCCCTACTAAAACATGAGCAGCATCTCCTTCCAGTCCTGTCGGACAAACCCAAGTTTGTGTACAAAAAAGCTCCCAGCATTAAAAGTAAACTGGCACCTAGTAAATAAAAAGTAAGCTTCCACCCCCTGGTTGTTTTCTCTCCACTTTTCTGGCCATAACTGGTATGTTTAAACGTCATAAACCCCTCTGCAAGACTTGTCGGTTTGTTCAGCATGGACAAAAGGAATTCCAGGTTAAAAGTAAAACTTACACTATTAAGGAATTTCATATGTGACCGGATGTTGGAGTGAGAGGTGGTGTTAGAGATCTCTCCCTAGCCTGATGCCTCCATGACCATCCGTACTAACCTGGCTGATTAAGCCCATCTGGATGCGCTCCCTCTCCCTGCAAAGTTTGGTGCTTGTTCGTCCGCCTGGCTCCCTTTAACCCTGCTTGCACTGGTGTGTGCCGCCGGAACATCGACGCTGCTGCCTGGACAGTGGCACTAGCGGCCCCTTCCTTGGAGCGGCGAGGAGGAGCGTGGGACACCCTCCGTGCTTGAGAGGGTTGCCGGGGCAATGGCTCCGACGCTAGCGGGAGAAGGCGGCAGGGACGGCGTTCACCGATAGCAGAGGAAGCGATCATTGGGAACATCCCTGCACTGCCCAGGTAGTCTGGCAGTAATAAGGTACCAATTATTTTGGCCATCAAAGAAGCGGACTGTTTTCCCTTTCCCTCTAAGGGCTGAATTGCTGCCTCTGAAGTGAAAGGGCTGAGGTTTAGGCAGCCTGATTTATGACCACATAGAGGCTTGTCCCTGTGAGGGAGAGAGACATCCTGCTGGCTGGTGGTGGGATGTACAATTAAAATAGATGTTGATTTATGGCAACAATACAACAACCTAATAACGCTGAATTACTTGTCATATCAGGCTGGGTGTTAGCCCTAGTGGCAGCTGAACACTAGAAAGACATTATTGGGACTGTGATAACATTTGATCTGAAAAAAGGAAGGGAAAGGTCAACTTGATGAGCTGTTAAATCCCTATAATTGTTCCCCCGGATTATATAATAAGCTAGGACTAGAAAAAAGGGAGTGGAGCTGCAGCAGCAGGAGAATACTAGCTCCCAAACGACTCGTACCTCAAAAGAAAAGGGGAACCAAGCAGCAGTGGCCAAATTGGAAAAATTTGCGCACCCCTCTACCTCATCACCATCTAAAAGCACCCAACAACAGCAGGAGAAATCTTATGTGGGGGGCCCTGGGGATAGGAAGAGCCTAGGAAAAGGGCCGACGGCAACGCACACTACAAAAACTGCGAGCAGTAAAAGCTCTGCGGGTGAGCCCTCAGGAATGGCAACTAGTAATGTCGCCGAGCAAAACACATCACTAACAGCGAAGCCTACATTGAAAGACGTTCTATGCGCTGTTAATTCCTGTAAAGCCTCCCTAAGTGATCTGTGCGACCAGCTGAAGGGGTTAAAGGAAGAGCTAATTACAGTAAGCCAAGAACTGCAAAGGACTGCTAGAACAACCATATCGGGGGAGAGGTTGAGTCAGGTTGAGGATGATTTGACCCCATTGAAGCAAGAGCTCAAAGCAATGAAAACACAGATTGGCCTGCATAAAGCCAAAATGGAGGAAATGGAAAATAGGTCTCGCAGGAACAACGTGAGGGTGGTGGGCCTACCGGAGCGGAGCGAGGGTCCCCACCCTGAGGAGCTCTTGGAGAAGTGGTTTAGGGGAATATTCGGGACGGAAACCTTTTCTCACCTCTTTGCTATTGAAAGAGCCCACAGAGTGCCAACTAGGGCCCCACCATCAGGGGGGTATCCTAGACCAATAATTATGAAACTTTTTAACTACAGAGACAAGGTAACATTGATGCGCAGGGCCAGAGAGAAGGGGGATATTCTGCACAACGGGGCTAAAATTTTATTTTTCCCCGACTACTCTCCAGCCCTGCAGAAGCGAAGGGCCGAATTTAGGGACATTAAGCGCAATCTACGGAACTATAAAATTGAATATGCCCTGTTGTATCCGGCACATTTACGCATTACTGCCCTAGGGGCTACTCATTTTTTTGATACAACGACAGGGGCAACAAAATGGCTCAAAGACAACAAAATGAACCTGCAGAGTTAGGGGTTGTATAAGGCTGGTTGAATTATTTATTTATTTATTTATTTATTTTCTCTCCTTTTTACAGTATATAGTGGATGGCACGGGGGAGGGGGGAAGGGGGGGGTGTCGGATGGAAGCACAGATGAAGGATGTGGTTTCACTAGGTATATATGTTTTAAGTATTGTTTTGGTGTCTTGGAATTGGGTTGTGGGGGGGGGGGGGAGTTTGGAAGTGCGTCACAAAGTACTTGGTCAGTATATGAGTGGGGAGTTTTTTTTTTAATGGTTGGGAGGGAGGAAATAGGTCACAAGCACAGCCCCTAGGGCTAGCCTAGTTAGGCAGAAGGGGGGACACGAAAAGGGGTGGGGAAAAGGGGGATGGGTCAGGTAGAAGTTGGGGGGGAGGGGGGTTTACAGTGAGATATAGGGTCAGGCAACGGGGTGAACGTAAGGCACGTGTATCTAGGAGGAGGGGGTTTACAAAAAAAAATGTATTTACACATGTGGTTTATATTTGCAATCAAATAATATAAGAGGAGGGGGGGTGGTCCCTGGACGCGGGGGCCCCTCGCCCTCCCCCCCTTTCACTTTTTTGTTTGACACAACTATAGAGATGATGGCAAGCTTTGCATACACAAAGGCACAAACAAATCACCCCTTCTTTTTAGGGCATTGTTCTCTTTATTATCTTTATTTTTTCTTTTTCTTTTATTCATCTTCCTTAGATGCCTTTTAAAACGCTAAAAATAGGTTCTTGGAATATTAGGGGCATAGGTGATCCTGTTAAAAAGGCAGCGGTGTTCTCAATAATGGAGGCCTATGGGGTCGAACTGGTTTGCCTGCAGGAAACTCATCTTACTAATGAAACTAAACTATATGTTCGGAGTTATAAATTCCAAGAACAGTATCATTCAGTTCATACCTCTTATTCAAGAGGGGTGAGCATATTAGTGAGGAGAGGTATTTCATTTTCCTGCAGGAGAACCAGGACAGACATGCATGGACGCTATGTCTTCTTGAGCTGCGTTGTGGAAAATAAGTCTTTGGTTATAGCAAATGTTTACATTCCCCCTCCGTTTAAAACAGAGATCATGTTGGATCTGTTAGAGTTTGTGGATAGTGAGGTAGATACTCCGATAATAGTGGTGGGGGACTTTAATGCAGTTCTGGATAACAACATGGATCGGTTTCTGCCCCTGACCCGGGCGGAAAGGGTATCAGAGGCGCGTTTAAGCCAGCTTCTTGAAGAGATCGGATGGTGCGACCTGTGGAGATCACACAATCCAAACGCTCGGCAGTACTCCTGTTACTCAGGGTCGTATTCTACGCTTTCGCGTATAGATATGGCAGTGGGTAACATTGAAGCCCTGCGACTAATAGGAAATATAGAGTATAGGCCGAGGGGAATATCGGACCACTCACCTTTGACTTTGACCCTAAATTTAAATATTAGATCTAGTCAGAAAAGGTGCACAATAAAACCGCTATGGTTGGATTTGATAAGCAGCCCAGCAGATATAATCTCCAAATTAAAAGAGTTTGTAACATTTAACTCAGGTACAGCACCAGCAGGGGTAGTGTGGGATACCCTAAAAGCATACCTCAGGGGACCACTACATCAGCAGGTTGCTATAATAAAGAAATCGTCAAGGGAATGGGAGGCGAAGCCATGGAATCAGAAGCACAATACGTGGCGGATCCAACCCCTGAAAAGCAGGAAATTTGGCTTAATAAACAACAAAAGTATAAAGAAGTAATCAACAGAAGAGCAGAGAACAAGAGACTTTTCCAGAAACAAAACTACTTTGGCGAAGGGGAGAAAGTAGGCCGGATGCTCGCACTTTTAACTAAGTCAAATCTATCCTCATCGGCCATCTCCTCAATTAAGACACTGGCTGGAAAGATTACATCTAATCCAGCTGAGGTCCTAGAGACTTTTTCTACATTCTACAGAGACCTGTACAGGTCGTGTCGGGGTTTGGACCGGCGCGATATGGATGGGTTCTTAGAAAGGATAGGCCTGCCCATACTCACGGAGAGGGATAAGAGTGAGATGGAGTCCCCTTTGGCCTTGGAGGAGTTACAAAAGGCAGTCGCGGAGCTGTCAGGCCAGAAATCTCCGGGTCCTGATGGGCTGCCATTGGAGATCTACAGCAAGTATGGGGAGGTCCTGCTCCCGGAGCTTCTAAAAGTGCTGGAACAGATGACTAAGGATGGAAGGCTACCTCCATCAATGTCGGAGGCCGATATAGCAGTGATACCAAAGGAGGGGAAAGACCAACTGGAAGTTTCTTCGTATAGACCGATATCACTGCTGTGTTCAGATGCCAAGATTGTTGCAAGGGTGTTGGCATCCAGACTGAATAAATGTATCGCAAAACTTGTGCATCTGGACCAATCGGGGTTTATCCCCGGTCGGTCTACCAGTACTAATATCAGAAGGGCATATCTGAATCTCCAGGTACCAACAGAAAATGCAGGATCTAGAGCTATACTGTCTTTGGATACTGCTAAGGCCTTCGACACCCTGGAGTGGGAATATTTATGGAGGGTGCTAGAGAGGTTTGGGTTTGGCCCCGTATTTATTAGCTGGATTAAAATCCTATATAACCACCCAAGGGCAAGGCTTAGGATAAATAATGAATACTCAGAAAGTTTCCCCCTCGAAAGAGGGACAAGACAGGGTTGTCCCTTGTCCCCTCTACTGTTTGTTCTGGCCATGGAGCCATTGGCAGGAGCGGTGGGATCATCATCCGAATTGCAGGGATTCCATAGAAAGGGGGTGGAAGAGAGAATAACGCTTTTCGCGGATGACGTTCTATTTTTCCTGGGGGACATGACCTCCTCATTGGAGAAAGTGATGCATCTGGTTGAGAACTTCGGTAAGTTCTTGGGACTAGCTATTAATTGGGAGAAATCGTCGCTCCTGCCGATGACTCATTGGCCAACCCTGGCTTGCCCCAACTGAAAGTAACGGGGAAGATGAAGTATCTCGGTGTTGTGCTGTCCAAGGACCCTGGTGTGTTTATTGAGGACAACTTGGTCCCTCTCTTATCAAAATTGAAGAGAAAATGCGATATCTGGAGCAGACTTCCTTTGTCTGTGGCGGGTTGAGCCAATCTGATCAAAATGGTATGGATGCCGCTGCTCCACAACTCCCCAGTTTGGATTGGGGAGAAGTGGTTTAAAAAAATCCAATCCCTCTTTAGGGAGTTAATATGGAAAAAAGGGCAGGCCAGGATTGGACTACAAAAACTGCATCGCCCCGCCACGGAGGGGGGACTGGGGGTCCCACATCCATTTAGTTATTTCCTGGCAGCCCAGTTACAACAACTAGGGGGATGTGCTACTGAGGGAGGGGGAAGTAAAAGTGTCAAAATTATCCTACAGGGGAGCCTACATTGTTCATTAGTGGAAGCTCTGGAGGCAGATTCACTGCAAGGAGAGATTCCGACGTTTAAATTGAACACTAGGGTTTGGCAAACAGTTAAGAGAATAATGGGGTACAAAGGAACTTCAGAATATTCACCAATTTGGAACAATAAGCACTTGCATGAATTGCTATCTGTTGATAGAAATAGGATGTGGGAAAGTTGTGGGATAACTCGGCTGGTACAATTATACGAGGGGGCTACCCTGAAATCTTTTGAGGATTTGAGGCAGGAGTACGGGATACCAAGTCAAGTTTTTTATAGTTACCTACAGATTAGGCATGCCCTGAGCAAGCAGCTAAGCAGACAACCCCCCACTTGGTGTAGGATTCCACTATTACAAACAATAATTAAATCAGAGTCCACCAAGGGCTTAATCACAGAGACATATAACCAACTAATAAAGAGAATAAATACACAGGTAGGCCTTCTTGGGGGTAGGGACAGATGGGCGGCTGATGTGGGGGAGATAACGAACGAGCAGTGGAAAAGGATTTTGGAGTTAGGATCAGAGGTGTTGGTCTCTCCAGCACAAAAAGCTTCCCACCTGATGTTGCTGCACAGAACTTACTATACACCAAAAAACCTGTTTATGTTTGGTCGTAGAACCAACGATGAGTGCCCTAGATGTAGAGGATCAGGCGATTTAATCCACATGGTCTGGAGGTGCCCAAAACTAGTTAGGTATTGGTCCGAGATTTTATTAAAGAAAATAAACACCACATTTAGTACCAACCTAGAGTTTGACCCTAAGACTTGCGTGCTGGGACATGTTAATACTGGGCTGAGTGACTGGAGCACAGCTGTACCGGTAGCAAGATGTCTGTTTCAAGCTAGAAAACTAATAGCACAATCTTGGCAATCAAGAACACTTCCGACCCCGGAAGCTTGGGTTGGAACTGTCAACTCTACAGTGTGGAATGAAAGGACATTCTATACTAGATTAGGTAACTATAACAAGTTTGAGAGCTTATGGAACCTGTGGGTCCAAGCAATGCCATGTCCTCTAACAGTGCTACTTTAGCGCCGAGAGCATCCGTCTTCCTAATAAGGAAGAAATGTTGAGTCGGGTGCAGCATAGAGTTTTAAAGCCACGAGAGAACAATGTACAGCACTGCAGCTAGATCTTGGGTGTGCCTTGGAACTAGGTGAGCTTAATAATGGCGGGTCACTGGGGGGCGGGGGGAAAGGGCATATTAGATAGAAAAGCAACATTTTATAGTAACGCATAATAGTAATAAGAGGATTGTGGCTAGCTGGGCTAGATGTATCAGATATGTGTTCTATGTGTTATATCTTGGTAATACTATAACCATTTAAGCTTGGAATACAAAAAAGCAAAGAGAAAGACAAAAGGAATTTGAAAGGCCACAATGATGTAACTGGGTTAGAGACAAATATGAGTATTAATCTGAAAGCTGTCTCTGGATTAAGTTAACTGAAGTGGCTAAAAAAAAAAAAAAAAAATGTGCTCATCCGACTATATGGTCTATTGACTTACATGTCCATGTGGCCTCTTCTATGTAGGTCGGACCACAAGGACACTGTGCAAATGCTTCAGGGAGCCTCACTGTTTCATTACTGAGGGCAGAAACATAGACAGTGTGCCCAGACATTTTTCGAAACATCATGCCAAGTCCACTGTAGGCTTGAAGGTATGGGATATTGAGGCTATATTCAGGGTTCTCCCCCTGGCCAAATGCTTTTGGAAGTTGTGCCAAAGGAAGACCAATTGGATTTATTCTTTGGATGTTCTATCTCTCGTGGGTTAAATGAGGATTTAATACGTTGCTATAGTTGCCATCCTCATACAACCCCTTTTATGCACTTTTTTTCAAATAGTGGGGCTTCTCACTTACATGTTAAGTACATAAGTACAAACCTGTATAAGTTCAGATGCCTAAAAAATATCTAAACATTCATTGGCCCCACATAAAAATCGGGCTACTTTTGTCACCTTTAAGCAACAAAACTTGAGCTCCCCGCTTGTTACCCAGGTTTACATATTTTTGGTGTGCATTTTATTTCTTTATATTAATACATATACCCTTTTGTGTGATTTTTTTGAGGCCACATGTACTTCCAATATGATTTTCTGTGTACTGGGACTTGTAGTCCCACTGATCCCTCTCCATTCTCATGTTTCTGCCCCTGCTGTGTGTGTCATTTAGTTTTTTCTTTTCATGACTTTATACATTTTTTGTCTTTACCACACACGTTTTTACAAATTTGAATGTATTTTTATTACCCCTCTCGTATCACCCTCCATCGTGCAGCATTTAGTTTTCCGCATCTCCCACTGTACTGATTGTATTACCTTCCTCCAGGGCTATGGCCTCTGTTGTCAGTGCCCATTCTTTCACCGCCCAACCACACCCTTTGTCTCTATATCTAGCTACGTACACTGGCCCTCTGTTATTGGCATGAAGAAGAACCCTATCAGACACTCCGAAACGCATCCCAACCCTTTGACACCATTTCCAGTATCTGCGCTCGATGTTGGTTCCTGGCGCACGTCTGCTGACGTCGCACCTGGGTCCATCGCTCCACGCTGGTTCTTCACAGCGTGGCTGTCCCTTCCTGGTTCCTCTCCCTGTGGTCTCCCTCTGCTGGACGGTTGGGACATTTTGGCATCCTGCTTGGACCATCTCTGGGACTATTACCGCTGGACTCCTTGTAAACAACGATGAACCATTTTATCCTTTTAAGCTAGTCAGTTTTTTTAATCATTTGGCTATTAAAGTTGATGTTACTGCACTTAGAGGCACCTTCTGTTTGTTTCTTTGCTTGGCACATGCTTGTGTTATACTCATTAGGTATAGTTGGTGCCTAACTGATGGGGGAGGGTCTGTGTTGTACCATATACCTTCCACATCTTAAAAATAGACTTCACTGTACTTCTAGGCATTGATAAAGCCTTTGAATTTTTTTGGTATCCCTCTTCTGACTTGTTCCTGTCCACAACTTTATCATGGAGACCTTTTGACAGTGCCTTGCCACCAATCCATAGTTGATTGTTTACTTCAGTTGCACTACAGGGACTGAAATGCAAAATAGCCACAGCTGATCACAGTTGGAAGTCAAATGGCTTTGTGTACCATTGAGAAAGCGATTAGCTACACCTGATTGAGTTTACAAGTCATTTTTTAGGAGGAGGGTGATCCTTTTTCCAGCTCAGTGATTTAAAAGAAAAAATCTGACATGTTTGTGTTATATCATTTGGATGCTATATGTTGCAGTAAATACAGCTGGATAAAACAAAAACTGGGTCTGTCTTCATTTCAGGCTGCAAAGCAACAAAATTTGATTATTTTGTGTGTGTGTGTGTGTGTGTGTGTGTGTGGGGGGGGATTGTTTTCTATACTCATTAGGTATGCTTGGTGCCTAACTGATTAGCATCTTCCCATAAATGAATCCATTACCACTGGGGTTATGCAATATGAACCAGAGTTGAAAGCTTGAGATATTATAAAGTTCAGTTTAGTTCAAATAACATCAGACTTACAGAGGTGTATTGCTTCTAGACTGTTTTACAACAGGTTTATGACAGCCATTATGACCAGGCCCATTAAAAGTCTCTTGGATTGGGATGAGCCAAACACAAGTTCAGAATGAACCTTGGCTGGTCTGAACATTTACCCACAAAGTTCATGTATAGAAGTGGTATTACTTCAATATATGTTAAGAATGCTGGCGGCTGCTGGTGCTAGGGGAACAACGTGGTCAAGAGCTGTCATTTTGCTGGCAATTTGAAGCGGAGCACCACCCAAAAGGACAAGCTCTGCTTGTTTGCTTTCTCCCCCTCCTCTGCCACATTTGGCACATTTCCGGGAGAGGGGGGAGCAGGTACCTGTTTTTGACAGGTACCTGCTCCCACTTCCTGGTGACTTCGCTGCAGCAAAGCCAACCGGAAGTATGCCCCCCTCCTTCCCCCACTGCTGGGCCATTCACAAAGCACAGTGTGCTTCGCACATGTGAAGTAGGGAAACCAGCTGTGAAGCCTCAAGGCTTCACTGCCGATTTCCCTTACAAGGAATGGCAGCAGGAGCACCTGAGAGCCGATTGAAAAATCGGCTGGGATGCTGACATCATGGGATCCCTGGACAGGTAAGTGTCCTAATATTAAAAGTCAGCAGCTACAGTATTTGTGGCTGCTGTGCTGACTATAAACTTTTTGGTGGGGGGCTGGAGCTCCGCTTTAAACACACTTTTTCTTTGTAAATGTCAGTATTGCTGTAATAGGTTGTAGGCATAGATGTGTCACTTCACAGGCAGAGTCAGGGCATTCCCCAGATATGTTATAAATTAGAGTTTTGCATATTTAAGGTTTTAATTTAAGCATTGCTAAAATCACTGCTCTCAGCCAAATGAAATGTATAGTCTAGAAAATGGCCACAAATGTTTTTTAACATTCGGCTTCCATTGACTTTAGTGGGGTTTGGACTTTCCACCCTAACTTTAGTCATGTTTGAAGTACCCTGCTACTCACTAATTTTGGACTGTTTTAATGGGAATAATGATACCATGATACCTGCTTCCTGTTAAAAGTATCTTAAGCTGAGCTGTGTTCTAGTATGGGGTTCATAAATAATGACTGCCCACAACAATCATGATTTAAATATTCTATAAAAAGAGTTTAGGGGAGGGGGTCAGACATAATTATAACCATGGGGGGAACTTCATCACTGTATTGCACATAGCCTCTACAGAGTGCAGAATTGTGCACAGGAGGGAGCAGTTACCGGTCTTTATTATAGGAAGCTCCTGCACAGAGGTAAAGTAAAGAAGTAGTTCCATGCTGGATTTTTGTACAGATCTGGCATAAATACTCATTGGACACCAAGATTTAGGTAACAAGTGGCTTTTATTTGGACATTTTGTTTGGCCCAGATTTCATCTTTAAGGAAACAGAAAGGCATACAATAACCAAGGCAAATATAACCTAAAAGAAGGGGAATGTATCACACTCTTTACGATGGCAACACTGGCATCATACTGGAAAGGGAGAAACACCGTCGCACACCAACCCGGCCCAAAAGGGGAATCAACAAGATGGCTTCAGCCTAACTCCTCCCAGGTCACACTCTGATTCATTTCGCCCACCCCACGGGGGCCTAATCATGGAGGTGGACAGGATGAAATGAATCAGGGGCATGGCCTGGGTGGAGTCAGGCTGAAGCCATCTTGTTTATTCACCTTTCGGGCTGGGTTGGTGTGCGGGCGGTGTTTTTGCCTTTCCAGTATATGCTACACAGCTGATGGATGGGCTCCTTAGCCCTCTGTACCCGTCAGCAGGAGTCACTGGAATTGAAGTATGATTGCCTGGAGTGGCAACCCCAAGTTTATTAGGGTTAAAGCGAACACTGGCAACACAATTGAAATATTATTGTACGGTTTTGAAATAATCTCCACTAGAATGAACAGCAACTGTGTTGAGAAAAAATCCTAATTAAACTATCTATTTAATTTACACCAAGCCTGGTAGGTTATATGCAGTAGCTGTGGGTGAAACTATATAGGAGATTGCACATTTAGATTTTAATATTTATTGCCAGTTAATAGTGGGTTTGGGGTGATGAGGGCTAGTGCAGATGCTTGAAAAGCATTATTCAAGATATGGTATCCTTTCTTCCTTTCCAAAAATGTTATCAGATACTTTTTTTTTCTTTTTTTAATGGTGCATTCCTTAATTTCCCTTAGGTTTCTTCTTTGCTTTAATTTTTTTATTATTGAGATTGGCTGTTTTCTTTGAAGGAGCATAACCTAAAAAGAACATGAAATTACTCAGTCTCCTTTCATATTATCCCAAACTTAAAAGGTTAAAGTTTGCTTACATTTACACATGTATAATTTTTATACTAGATGACTCAATCCTACATCCACATTTTTACCTAATTGTATTTTTTCATTACCATTTAAGTAGATTTTGCTGGCCTGTTCTTGTCAGCATAATTAAAAGAAATTACATAGATTAAAGAAAGTCTTCGTGGCTGATCCTTGATCAGACCTGGAGAATTGTCTACTCAATGAAAGCCAAGTATTTTTATTCTGGATAATTGCCAAGAAGTTTGAAGTCTGTTTCTTGTTTAGCAGTTTAGTAAAAGGGTTTGACTTTGCAAAAACCACACCACCTTCAATCTTTTTTTATATTTTCAAGAGAGTCTGTTCTTCATTACTTGAAAGAATTAAAAAAAAGAAAGATGTGCTCATATAGGAAGGTGCAAATATATCTTATTGATTTGATTTTAAACAAATAATGTTATTTTATAGAACAGAGTCCACTTTTCAAAAACTGAAAGCTTTAAATTTTGATGTAGAAGGCATGTTTCTGTTTTGCTTAGTTTGTGTTGCCAACGTTTCTCTTGTACTGAATTATTTTCAGCAGTGGGTATGAGGGTGGAGTCAGGTCTGGGTGCTATCTTTTTGTATATACATAAATATGGGGGAAACTATGGTATGGTCTTTACTACTCCCCTGAAAGTGTGGAAGCTTGCTGGTTGTCACAGGGTGAATTCCTTTTTAATCTTTTGCTTAGTTGATTTAGGTGGGACTGTATCTTCATATTATTATGGACATCTTTATAATATGCACTTGTGTAGTTAAATTATACCATCATTGCTTTTTATATCATGGCTATTGTGTCACCTTGGATGGTGATTATTATGGTCTTTGTTGCTTGCTTTATTTCTTTTCTCCTGGGCTGTATTCATTGAGGCTTTCCTCTTCTGTTTGAAGAGGATCCACCCTCTGTTTGATTATACTTCTTTGCACATTATGATTTATAAATAATTAACTCATTTACACACATTGGATTACATATGTATGTATGATGTTTTTGTACTAATTTATGTACTGTATATCCTCAGCACCTTGATGACTCCTGAGAAAGTGATTTTTTTGTGAAACATGTCAGGACTCACTTTTCATTCCACAGACACAGAACAACTGAGCACTGGAGATGGTTAAGTCTTTGTTTTTCACTTCTAGTTTACTAAACATATATTTGTATATTCAACTCTTGTGTGGAGTGTGTGTGATATACTTTGCACTTGACATTTTTAATGATTGACCTGTTGTTTTTGCCATCTGTGTCCTATTTGAGAGAGTTGACTTCACTTCTGGTCCCATAGCCAAAACTGGAAGTGAGTGGTAAGGGATTCTTGGTTGTCACCAAGTTCACCAGAGCTTGAAACCTTAACATCATGCGCTTTCTCCTATTAATAACAAATGCTACATATTTTATTATGTAGAAATGTGTTTGTTGCTATAGATTATTTCCTGTGCGAAATAATGCTTGGGGTGGGGGGATCTACAACATTGGTGCTGGGTATGTTATCATTCAGTCTCTCAGAATACAAATGTATAAATCTATTCAAAGAATAAAGAGGAAATAAAGGAATTTGTTGGTTTCTCAAGAAATGAACAGATGGGAGGAAAGCACACAATGTACCTCATCAAATAGTTTGTGTCACACATGGAGACCGAACCTGCCAGACCTAAATAGACTGTCACTAGTATTGCCGTGACTTTTACTGCTTTTACAACTTCTTGGAAATGTCAAGTATTGACTAATGTGTCTCCAAAAGGTTGTTGTTAGATTAATCATAAACTACATTTTAAGCCATTAAAGACTTTCCGGTGATAAAAAAAATAACAGGTAAACTCTGCTGCCAAACATTTGTAAGGGTCCTAAAGGACTTACACATGTTTCCTTTGTGATAGTGTAGAATAAGATGTCAACATAGCAGGGTGATATTAACAGTTTATTACCGTATTTATCAGTATATAACACGCACAGGCGTATACCACACACAGTTTCAGGAAAAAAACTTACATTTTAAATAAGGAACTTTGAAACAAAATAAGGGTCAGTGCCCATCTGCAGCCTTGTCATTGCCATCAATGCAGCCTGATCAATGCCCATCTGCAGCCTCACAAGTGCCATCAATGCAGCCTCATCAGTCCACATCAATGCAGCCTCACAAGTGCCATCAATGCAGCAGCTTCACCATTGGCATCAATGCAGCAGCCTCACCATTACCATTAATGCAGCAGTCTCACCATTGCCATTGCCATAAATTCAGCAGCCTCACCATTGCCATCAATGCAGCAGCCTCACCATTGCCATCAATGCAGTAGCCTTACCATTGCCATCAATGCAGCAGCCTCACCATTGCCTTCAATGCAGCAGCCTCACTATTGCCATCAGTGCCCATAGATGCCCATCTGTAGCCTAGAGGGGACAGGGAGGGAGATGGGACGAGCGTTGACAGATTACATACAGCAAGAATCTCCTATGGCAGACAGAACAGAGGTCCAATGGTGGCCCAGGAGACGGGACTTCCTATTACAGAGGCCGCCAAGTAAACAGGAGATTTTCACTGTATTGGCATATAACACGCACATGCTATTTGCACCTGATTTTCAGGGTGAAAAGGTGCATGTTATACGCCAATAAATACAGTATTTTGTATTACAGCAGAATGAGTAGGTGTTCACTGTAAGTTACATGTTACACAAGGCTGTATTTACCATATGGCATCCATGGACCAGTGTTTAGGATAGCAGGGTAAGGGGATATTACAGTACTACGTCAAATGTAATATACTATGGTAGGATTTTTTTTAAATGTATTTTTTAATTTCTGTCTACCCCTGGGAGTTTGTATCTACTGTACATTCAGTAAAAAAACTGTAACAGTAAAGGTTTCAGGAAATGCTGGGAGCAGTCAGAAGGGCTATGAATGTCCTAAAGGTATGCACCTACTTTAACTCTGCCCCCTACAAACATCAGTCCATTTTGTGTGAAAAAATGTATACAGTGTCAGTGCATTTTTTTAGCACTGATCACTGTATTGGTGTCACTGGTTCCCAAAAAGTGTCACTTAGTGTCAGATTTGTCCGCCGCAATGTCACAGTCCCACTAAAAATCGCTGATTGCCACCATTACTAGTAAAAAATATTTAAAAAATAAAAAGTCCCTTTCCCATAGTTTGTAGACACTATAACTTTTGCACAAACCAATTAATATACGCTTATTGGGAATTTTTTTACCAAAAATATGTAGCAGACTACATATTAGCCTAAATGTATTTTATTGGAAATGTTTTATAGCAGAAAGTAAAAAATATTGTTTTTTTTTTTCAAAATTGTCATTCTTTTTTTGTTTATAGAGCAAAAAATAAAAACCGCAGAGGTGATCAAATACCACCAAAATAAAGTTCTATGTGTGGAAAAAAAAGGACATACATTTTATTTGGGTACAGTGTCGCACGACTGCGCAATTGTCAGTTAAAGTAACACAGTGCCGTATCACAAAAAATGGCCTGGTCAGGAAGGGGGTAAAACCTTCCAGAGCTGAAGTGGACACTTTATATCTCCATACAGAATACAAAATTTAAAAGCCCTTAGGTCTAGTTTACACTTGTGGTAGGGAGTGCAGCAACTTTGTACTGTGGTACAGAAAAAAGCATTCCCTCATTGGATGCTATAAAGTAAATGGGACTGCATGGTGGTGCAGTCTTTTAGGGGTTAAAACAGGTGGTGAGGAGGCGACATAAAACTTCTTCACCACCTTTTAAATGCCCTCAGAAAAGTTCCACTGTGGACTGCTCATTAGAGCGCTATACTAGTGTAAACAAGCCCTTACTCTGGCACTACATTCTTTTGTTATTGCGAAGTACACTTAACCACTGGCTGCTTTTCATTGAGTATTTAATAGCTGTCTAAAATTTAGGAAATATACTAATTTATTCTCTCCACACTTTATTATGTTTGAATTATGAAAATGAAAAGTGATTTGGTGATAGAAAACAAGAAAGAAAACACTTGTTTTTTACTCAGCTCATGGAATTTCACAAACGCCATTACTTTCTAGTTGTGCGTCATCAACTACAAAAACGTTAACTCTCTCACTCCAAGGTGCTACAACTGGTGACTATATAAAAGCATATAAGTTATCTTACAGTATATTTAGGCAAACTTTTGGATCCTGGTTTTCACCAACTGTATCACCTGTTTAATATTAACCCACACGGGTCAAATAATTCTACTATATTTTGGCTATGGAGCCATGTAGATAAGTTATAAGAAGCAAAAAAGATTAGATCTTACCCACACTGCAAATGAAGCAGAAATATTATCATTATGGCACATCACCCATCTAGTTGAAAATAATTGTGAATTACACACCACAAAACAGCACTTTTCTCTGATGATTTTGTTGTACCTCACATCCCCACACACTTCTCTTCAGAATCTTATGTCCCTTCCATTAAGGTTTTGGTGAGCTCTCCGGCCTTCATGTGAAGTCAACAACTATAAGTGTTAGTCTCTTTCTGGTCACGCTCCATCTGATCCAAACCCAGTTCCCTTTTCAGTGGGCGCACACCCTTCCCTACTTAGCTTAGGAATCTCACTCACCTCTAACTACAACCCCTTATACTGTGTCAATGTCCCCCCCATCACCCCCCCGCTGCTCCAACATTTTCCTGGCCTACTCTCATCTTGGAGCCATACATTGCTATTGTGATTCAGGTGAGAGCATGCTATCAAGAGTTCTTACTTACCTAACCCTCTGTATCCTTTTTGTTTGCTCCCGATATGCAAACCTCCCCATATACTTTGTATCATGCAGGCACAAATCTTGAACTTTCTCTGGGATTCGACCCAAGCTTGTTTGAATCATCAATTGCTTTACCGTTCTCATATCCGTGGAGGCCTTGGGGTCCCTAGCGTACGACATTATTATCATCAAGCAGCCCAGATTACCCTGCTTATCCAATTTTTTTCAGCATCTGCCTCTCTGGGATATGATTGATACCATGGGCGTACATTCTGTTCCCTTGACCTCCCCTAACTGGCTACCACACTACATTCAAAACTGTTAAATCCAATTATTACGCATACGCTATCTGTTTTGGACTCCATCAAATACTTGGCAAGCCTGATATCCCCCATTTATCGCTCCTTCCCTCCAGGCATGACTGATAAATTCGCATTTAGCTGGTGGATCTCTCATGGCCTGGTGACAGTGCACTCTGTGCTTACTCTTATGCCCCGTACACACGGTCGGACTTTGTTCGGACATTCCGACAACAAAATCCATGGATTTTTTCCTACGGATCTTGGCTCAAACTTGTCTTGTATACACACGGTCACACAAAGTTGTCGGAAAATCCGATCGTTCTAAACGCGGTGACATAAAACACGTACGTCGGGACTATAAACGGGGGAGTGGCCAATAGCTTTCATCTCTTTATTTATTCTGAGCATGCGTGGCACTTTGTGCATCGGATTTGTGTACACACGATCGGAATTTCCGACAACGGATTTTGTTGTCGGAAAATTTTATATCCTGCTCTCAAACTTTGTGTGTCGAAAAATCCGATGGAAAATGTGTGATGGAGCCTACACACGGTCGGAATTTCCGACAACAAGGTCCTATCACACATTTTCCGTCGGAAAATCCGACCGTGTGTATGGGGCATTAAAGGTATCCGCTACTTTGGCCATCTACTGAAGTCTAACCATCTCCCCACAAACAAGTTTTTTCGCTACCTCCAACTGCGCCACTTTGTTGAGTCATTAACCCAGAATCTCATTTCCCCGAAAACTCTTATTGGCATTGAATCCCTTTGCAAATCTGCTACGACTACAAAAGACATGTTATCCCTGATCTACGTGTCCATTCAAGACCATGTTTCTGATACCATGCCAACTTACTGCATCTATTGGGAACAAGATCTAAATGACACCCTTGTGCCACAGGAATTGGCATCAATTTGGCAAGCTGTTTCAAAAAGCCCTTGAAAATGCATACAAGGTCCTCTCATAATGATATTTCACGTCAGTGTGTGTTGCTAAATTTATTCCTAACTCTTACTTTTGCGGCTGTGGGGTTAATGGTGACATGCTCCACATATGGTGGTCCTGTCCAGTGGCATGTCGCCTATGAATGAAGGTGTATAATATGAGAAATCCATGGAAGCGCTACTCCACAGACTAATAACACTTGTGCCACAATGGCATCACACCTTGATCTCTTGCTTCTTAATGGCTGTGAAGCAAACCATAGCCTATGAGTAGAATTCTCCAACCACTGTATAAATTGACAATAGCACAAAGATTGCACTGTGAGCAGTTATTTTTGCAGTGTAAGTCCTATTCATTTTTTATATTTATAGACACCTTTTTAGAATCAAGTAAATCAATGCAGATTAACTGATTCAAAAAATAACTTTTAAGATCTGAACTATGTCTGAATGCAATTATATTTTATATGCATATACTACAGAAAAATGTTGTAATAGAAAAACACATGTTCCTATTATTCAAATACAAGCAAACACTATGGTTCCATTTTTTAAAGCATGCCCTAATACCACATCAACAAGAATCTCAAGGATGCATTGAGCAAGCATTTTTTCATTGATTTAAAAATTCTAATTTTTTTGTGGTAATTAGAGTAAAAATTAGTTGTATCATGACATGCTATTTCCTGCACATTACTGAAGTAACAATCCCTCATGATTTTCCTATACCATTTTAATCAAATTAAAATCTCTTATTGGCACATGAGGAAGTATAGATAGCTTTAGAATCAGAATTCATTTTTTAGGGGCTGGAATTAGCTAAGCTTTAACATGATGGACATGTTATCCATGATCTACATGTCCATTCAAGACCATGTTTCTGATACCATGCCAACTTACTGCATCTATTGGGAACAAGATCTAAATGACACCCTTGTGCTGGAGGAATAGGCATCAATTTGGCAAGCTGTTTCAAAAAGCCCTTGAAAATGCATACAAGGTCATCTCATAATGATATTTCACGTCAGTGTGTGTTGCTAAATTTGTTCCTAACTCTTGCTTTTGCGGCTGTGGGGTTAATGGTGACATGCTCCACATATGGTGGTCCTGTCCAGTGGCATGTCGCCTATGAATGAAGGTGTATAATATGAGAAATTAGAGTAAATTAGGAATTATCTAAGCTTTAACATGATGGAAATAGTTTATAATCAAGCTGGCCTTTAGCTTAAGTTTTACAGAACTTTTTGAAGACATTGATATAGTTATGTTTAGAGATGTCCCACACTGCTCTCTTGGTCTTCTACTTGTCCTTTTTATATGCTTCAGTGTCAGAAGGTAATGATGGTCTGGTAATAAGAAAACTTAATAAAAATAATAAGAAGGGATATAAAAATTGTCCATTCTTTTAAAAAGGCAGAAACGGTCCCTTTGGGGTTTTTTTGCCGTAAGTACTAAAAAACAGAAAAGAGGCTTCACTGGTCATAGTCATATTTGCACATACGGTAAACAAGATACCATAGCCACATATTGGACAGGCAACCAGAGTAATTTGCAGATATGTGGTGTGGATCACTTATTAGAAACAATATTGTTAATTAAAAGTTCTGTTTGGATCTGGCAAGCTGTGCTTCAGTTAGTTATACCATAAAAATGTGTATAGTATTGCCTTATTGCTATTTTTCACATATTATTCAAGTGTAACTGTTAACTAGGGATAAGCCGAACACCCTCCTGTTCGGTTCGTACCAGAGCATGCGAACAGTTCAAACACGCAAACACCGTTAAAGTCTATGGGACTTGAACATGAATAATCAAAAGTGCTAATTTTAAAGGCTTACATGCAAGTTATTGTCATAAAAAGTGTTTGGGGACCTGGGTCCTGCCCCAGGGGACATGTATCAATGCAAAAAAAAGTTTTAAAAAACGTAGTTTTTTTCGGGAGCAGTGATTTTAATAATGCTTAAAGTGGAACATTAAAAGTGTAATATTCCTTTAAATTTCGTACCTGGGGGGGTGTCTATAGTATGCCTGTAAAGGGGCACATGTTTCCCGTGTTTAGAACAGTCTGACAGCAAAATGACATTTCAAAGGAGAAAAAGTCATTTAAAACTACTCACAGCTATTAATGAATTGTTCATTGATAAATTAAAAGTTCATTGATAAAAATGGCATGGGATTTCCCCACAGGGACCCCGAACCAAAATTAAAAAAAAAAAAATGGCATGGGGGTCCCCCTAAATTCCATACCAGGCCCTTCAGGTCTGGTATGGATATTAAGGGGAACCCTGCGCCAAAATAAAAAAAATGGCGTGGGGTTCCCCCTCAAAATCCATACCAGACCCTTTAGGTCTAGTATAGATTTTAAAGGGAACCCCGCGCCAAAATAGAAAAAATGGCGTGGGGTCTCCCCAAAAATCCATACTAGACCCTTATCCGAGCAAGCAACCTGGCAAGCCACAGGAAAAGAGGGGGGGTGAGAGAGTGCCCCCCCACTCCTGAACCGTACCAGGCCACATGCCCTCAATATTGGGAGGGTGCTTTGAGTTAGCCCCCAAAGCACCTTGTCCCTATGTTGATGAGGACAAGGGCCTCATCCCCCTAACCCTTGGCTGGTGGTTGTGGGGGTCTGCGGGTTGGGGCTTATCGGAATCTGGAAGCCCCCTTCAACAAGGGGACCCCCAGATCCTGCCCCCCCTGTGTGAAATGGTAATGGGGTACAAAAGTACCCCTACCATTTCACAAAAAAAGTGTCAAAAATGTTAAAAATGACAAGAGACAGTTTTTGACAATTCCTTTATTTAACCACTTACCAACCGGCCCATAGCCAAATGACGGCTGCAGGGCGGTTGGATAACTCTGGGAGGACGTCATATGACGTCCTCCCGGAATTCCCCTCTCGCGCGCCCCCTGGGGCGCGCACACGAACACATCCGTGACCGCCGGGTCCTGAGGACCCGGCGAATCACGGATCCCGGTAAATGGCCGCTGATCGCGGCCGTTTACCATGTGATCGCGCCGTCAAATGACGGCGCGATCACATGTAAATAGACCGGCGTCATCTGATGACGCCGGTTCCTCTCCTCCCCTCCTGTGTACCGATCGGTACACAGTGAGCGGGGAGGGGGATGGATGGATGTCTGCAGCGCTGTGGGCTGGATGTGTAGTGCCCACAGCGCTGCACAGAGACATCCATCCATCCATCCATGCTCAGCCATCCCTAACGCTCTGCAATGCTGTGTAATACTCTGCAATACCCCCACAATACTCTGCAATGCTGTGCAATACTCTGCAATACCCCCACAATACTCTGCAATGCTGTGCAATACTCTGCAATACCCCCACAATACTCTGCAATGCTGTGCAATACTCTGCAATACCCCCACAATACTCTCCAATGCTGTGCAATACTCTGCAATGCCCCCAAAATACTCTGCCATGCCCCCGCCATACTCTGCCATGCCCCCGCCATACTCTGCCATGCCCCCGCCATACTCTGCCATGCCCCCGCCATACTCCGCAATACCCCGCCATACTCCGCAATACCCCGCCATACTCCGCCATACTCCGCCATACCCCACCATACTCCGCCATACCCCGCCATACTCCGCCATACCCCGCCATACTCCGCCATACTCCACCATACCCCGCAATACCCCGCCATACTCCGCCATACCCCGCCATACCCTGCCATACCCCGCCATACTCCGCAATACCCCGCAATACCCCGCCATACCCTGCCAAGCTGAGCCATGCTCAGCTGTACTCGCCCTCTGTATGTGGCCGGGCTGTGGAAGTCTCACACATGTGGTATCGCCGTACTCAGGAGGAGCAGGAGAATCTATTTTGGGGTGTCATTTTTGGTATGTACATGTTATGTGGTAGAAATATTGTATAAATGGACAACTTTGTGTTAAAAAAAAAAAAGCGTTTTAACCACTTCCCGCCCGCCGGCCGTCATACAATGTCCTTGACTTTGTGTGGGGATATCTGAATGATGGGTGCAGCTACAGGCATCATTCAGATATCAGCTTTTTCAGCCGGCGATTCCCTACACCATAGGAATGATCATAGCGGCTGTTCCACTGCTTGATCGTTCTTACGGGAGGCGAGAGGGGATGTCCCCCCCCTCCCACGCTTCTACCGACTCACCGCTACGATCGAAGCCAGGATCGTTTTTTTTTTTTTTTATTTCAGGCTTCCCAGCCTAGAGGTGAGATGTGGGGTCTTATTGACCCCATATCTCACTGTAAAGAGGACCTGTCATGCCATATTCCTATTACAAGGATGTTTATATTCCTTGTAATAGGAATAAAAGTGGTCAAAAATTTTTTTTTTGGGAAAAAAGCATCAAACTAAAATAAATAAAGTAAAATGAACAATAAAAAAAAAAAATTTTTTTTAAAGCGCCCCTGTCCCTGTGTGCTCGCATGCAGAAGCGAACGCATACGTAAGTCCCGCCCACATATGAAAACGGTGTTCAAACCACACATGTGAGGTATCGCTGCGATCGGTAGAGCGAGAGCAATAATTTTGGTCCTAGACCTCCTCTGTAACTCAAAACATGTAACCAGTAAAAAATTTTAAAGCGTCGCCTATGGGGATTTTTGAGTAGCAAAGTTTGGCGCCATTCCACAAGCGCGTGCAATTTTGAAAGGTGACATGTTGGGTATCTATTTACTCGGCGTAACTTCATCTTTCACATTATGCAAAAACATTAGGCTAACTTTACTGTTTTGGTTTTTGTAAAGCACAAAACAGTTTTTTTTCCAAAAAAAACGCGTTTAAAAAATTGCTGCGCAAATACCGTGTGAGATAAAAAGTTGCAACGACCGCCATTGTATTCTCTAGGGTCTTTGCTAAAAAAACATATATAATGTTTTGGGGTTCTATGTAATTTTCTAGCTAATAAATGATGATTTTTACATGTAGGAGAGAAATGTCAGAATTGGCCTGGGTGCTCCAGAACGCCTGAAGGTGCTCCCCTGCATGTTGGGCCTCTGTATGTGGCCACGCTGTGTAAAAGTCTCACACATGTGGTATCGCCGTACTCGGGAGTAATAGCAAAATGTGTTTTGGGGTGTAATTTGTGCTATGCATATGCGGTGTGTGAGAAATAACCTGCTAATATGACAATTTTGTGGGAAAAAAAAAAAGTAAAAAAAAAACCTTGATTTTGCAAAGAATTGTGGGAAAAAATGACAACTTCAAAAAACTCACCATGCATCTTTCTAAATACCTTGGAATGTCTTCTTTCCAAAAAGGGGTCATTTGGGGGGTATTTGTACTTTTCTGGAATGTTAGGGTCTCAAGAAATTAGATAGGCCGTCAGTACTTCAGGTGTGATCAATTTTCAGATATTCGCACCATAGCTTTTGGACTCTATAACTTTCACAAAGACCAAATAATATCCACCGATTTGGGTTAATTTTACCAAAGATATGTAGCGGTATAAATTTTGGCCAAAATATATGAAGAAAAATTACTAATTTGCAAAATATTATAACGGAAATAAAGAAAAATGTATTTTTTTACAGATTTTTCGGTCTTTTTTCTTTTACGGCGCAAAAAATAAAGAACCCAGCAGTGATTAAATACCACCAAAAGAAAGCTCCATTTGTGTGAAAAAAAGGACAAAAATTTCATATAGATACAGTGTTGCATGACTGAGTAATTGTCATTCAAAATGTGAGAGCACCAAAAGCTGAAAATTGGTCTGGTTAGGAAGGGGGTTTAAGTGCCCAGTGGTCAAGTGGTTAAAGTCTTCTTCTTTCCATCTTCTTTGGGTCTTCTTCCTTCTTCCTTCCTTCTTCCTTCAGTGTCTTCCTCCATCTTCTTCTTCCTCTAGTTCTTCCTCCGATCCTCTGCTTCTTGCTCCGGTGTTCTAGTTTGGCATCTTCCTCCGTGGCGTCTTCTACCCCGTTTCATTCTTGGGCCACTCCATGGGAGGCTCCCGCTGTGTAATGCTTCTCTTCTTCTGACACTTCTTATATAAAGGAGGGTGGGGCCACCTGGTGAATCACACCCCTCTGACGCACGGGGACTTGACGGGGACTTCCCTATGGCTTTCCCCGTGACATCAGAGGGGGCAGGGTCACCTGTTACGTAACCGGGTGACCCCGCCCCCTCTGACATCACGGGGAAAGCCATAGGAAAGTCCCCGTCGAGTCCCCGTGCGTCAGAGGGGGGCGGGGTTATATAAGAAGTGTCAGAAGAAGAGAAGCGTCACACAGCGGGAGCCTCCCATGGATGCGGAGCGGCCCAAGAACGAAGCGGGGAAGAAGACGCCGCAGAGGAAGATGGCAGATGAGAACACCGGAGCAAGAAGCAGAAGATCGAAGGAAGAACCAGAGGAAGAAGAAGATGGAGGAAGAAATCGAAGGAAGAAGGAAGGAAGAAAGAAGAAGACCCGAAGAAGATAGAAAGAAGACTTTAAATAAAGGAAAACAGTCTCTTGTCATTTTTAACATTTTTGACACTTTTTTATGGTAAGGGTACTTTTGTACCCCATTAACATTTTACACGGGGGGCAGAATCTAGGGATCCCCTTCTTAAAGGGGGTTTCCAGATTCCAATAAGCCCCCCGCCCGCAGACCCCCACAACCACCAGCCAAGGGTTGTGGGGATGAGGCCCTTGTCCTCATCAACATGGGGACAAGGTGCTTTGGGGGCTACCTCAAAGCACCCTCCCAATGTTGAGGGCATGTGGCCTGGTACGGTTCAGGAGGAGGGGGCCGCTCTCCCCCTCTTTTCCTGCGGCTTGCCAGGTTGCGTGCTCAGATAAGGGTCTGGTATGGATTTTTGGGGGGACCCCACGCCATTTTTTTAAAAATTTTGGCACGGGGTTCCCCTTAAATTACATGTTTTTTTTAAAGGGGGACCCCATGCCAATTTTTTAAAAAATCTTGGCCGGGGTTCCCCTTAATATCTATACCAGACCTGAAGGGCCTGGTATGGAATTTAGGGGGTCCCCCACTCCATTTTTTTTTTACATTTTGGTTCGGGGTTCCCTTGTGGGGAAATCCCATGCCATTTTTATCAATTAACTTTTATGTGTATTGTCGGACCGACAATTCATTAATAGCCGCGAGTAGTTTTAAATGACTTTTTTTCCTTTGAAATGTCATTTTGCTGTCAGACTGTTCTAAACATGGGAAACATGCACCCCTTTACAGGCATACTATAGACACCCCCCCAGGTATGAAATTTAAAGGAATATTACACTTTTATTGTTTCACTTTAAGCATTATTAAAATCACTGCTCCCGAAAAAACGGCCGTTTTTAAAACTTCTTTTTGCATTGATACAAACACTTTTTATGACAATACCATGCATATAAGCCTTTAAAATTAGCACTTTTGATTTCTCCCATAGAATTTTAAAGGGTGTTCCCCGGCTTTCAAATTTGCCGCGAACACCCCAAATTGTTCACTGTTTGGCGAACTGGCGAACAGCCGATGTTTGAGTCGAGCATGAGTTCGACTCGAACTCGAAGCTCATCCCTACTGTTAACCAATAACTGCAAACTGAACTAAAGAATTTCTCCCTCCAAATATCCACTGCCTTACTATATTCTCAGTAATAAAAGTCCAAACTTTAGTGACATTCTTTCATGATTGTCTGAAGCAACTCTCTAGATCTCATCAGTGCCCATTGTTTCCCCTATTAAAGCGGAGTTCCACCCAAATTTTGAACAATATCTGTATGTATTCTCTTCCTTGCCTAGATGCTGACATGCCGTTTAAAAAAATTTAAATCGCCATAATTACCTTTTATTTTCTATTCTTCTTTGCACTTCCTGGTTCTCCTCCCGTGGGAGTAGGCGTGTTTCTAGCCTCTCCCAGACTCCTGGGAGCTAGTCTCAGGCTTCCCAGGATGCCACTGAGCATGTGCGGGAACGAGCGATGAATGCTGGGAGCACAGCATTCCCCACATCCAGGAAATAAATGCTTGTGGGCTTCAAATGCCCACAATGAAGATGGAAACCGCCTGCAGTGAATAATAAAAGTTATTCTCTCCAACGAAATCTGACACAGGCGGACATATTACACACAATATGTGAGTATGTAATGCTGAGAAGAAAAGTTTGTGAATGAACTAAAAAAAAAAAAAGATAGATAGGTGGACCCCCGCTTTAATTAACCAGTCAGGGTAACCACTGGCTCTCAAGTAGGATGAAACAATATTTACTTCCCCTTCAAAAAGCTCCCTAGTGGAGCAATTGTGTGTACAAGTGAATATAGTATAAGATTATATAAGATTGTGTATATTGTAAATAGAAACCCCCCCTGTGTTAGGCCAGTATTTATGACATCCTGAAAGAGGGCAGTAAGTTTGCTAGACATTGACCACCCACTTAGTTCAATTTTCAACTCCCTTACTGTTTACAGGAAAGACATAGTTGTCTGTACAAGGATCTTATAAATGTGGTATGTTCATGTGCAGATATTGCAAAGTTCATATCAAAACCAAAGTACTTTGTTTGACAGTGTCTGGTGATACTTTTTCTCATTAGTCGCTTTATAAATCGTGGTACAAGTGAATGTTATATTTTTTCTAAATGCAATGTGCAATATGTGGGGTGTACTATCAGACACCATTAGACTCAATATGGGTATACACTATTTAAGGGGTTAGAACTTATTTTGTGTCTCATCCCTCCAATGGGCCCCACCACTTTTAGAACATACAAGGCAGTGACATGTCATTCTTTTCGCATCATGATATTGAAAGGGTCTGTCCCAAAAGTGGAAATGCCCCTACAAGATTGCTGAAGTGGGAGGCCCTGTGGATTTCTAAATTATGATTCAGGATTACACAGGGTCTCAATCACAAGGTGGATGTCAACTTATATCTTTTTTTTCTGTGTCCCATTAACCACTTGCTTACTGGGCACTTAAACCCCCCCCCCCTGTCCAGACCAATTTTCAGCTTTCAGCGCTGTCACACTTTGAATGACAATTGCGTGGTCATACAGCACTGTACCCAAATGAAATTTTTATCATTTTTTTCACACAAATAGAGCTTTCTTTTGGTGGTATTTAATCACAGCTGGGATTTTTATTTTTTGCTAAACAAACAAAAAAAGATGGAAAATTTTGAAAAAAAAAAAATCATGTTTCATAGTTTGTTATAAAAGTTTGCAAACAGGTAATTTTTCTCCTTCATTGATATGCACTGATGAGGCGGCACTGGTGGGCACTGATAGGCTGCACTGATGGGCATGGATAGGCACAGTTAGGGCGGCACTGATAGGCACAGTTAAGGCGGCACTGATAGGCACAGTTAAGGCGGCACTGATGGGGACAGATAAGGCGGTACTGATGGGCACAGATAAGGCAGCACTGATGGCCACTGATGGGCGCTGATGGGTGGCACAGATGGGTGGCATGGATAGGTGGCACTGATGGGCACTGATAGGTACCACTGATGGGGCACTGATTGGCGGCACTGATGGGCGGCACTGATGGGGGGCACTGATGGGTGGCACTGATGGGCAGTGATGGGCGGCACTGATGGGCACTTATGGGCACTGATAGGTACCACTGATGGGGCACTGATGGGCGGCACTGATGGGCGGCACTGATGGGGGGCACTGATGGGTGGCACTGATGGGCAGTGATGGGCGGCACTGATGGGCACTTATGGGCACTGGTAGGTGACACTGATGGGCACTGATAGGTGGCACTGATGTGCAGCACTGTTGTTGTGGCACTGATGTGGGCGCTAATGGGTGGCACTGTGGGCACTGATGGGTGACGCTGGTGGGCACTGGTAGGCGGCACTGCTGCCTATTGCTGTGTCACTGGCAGGGGGCACAGATGATCACCGTGATCGGGACTGATGTCCTTCTCAAGGCCCGCCGGTGATCGCCTTTTTTTTCTCCTCACGCTGTCAGCGCAAGGAGAAAAAATAGTCGATTACCGGCTCTGTTTACATCACATGATCAGCTGTCATTGGCTGGCAGCTGATCATGTGGTAAGGGGTCGGGATCAACCCCTTACTCCGATCTATGATCAGGCGAGTCTCATAGATTCGCTGATCACCGAGCGCACCGCGCACACCCTGCAGGGGGCGCGCAGGCCACTTGTGCACGGGACTACGTCAATAGACATAGTCCCGGCAATGTAGGTCCGCGCTGTACTATCAGACACCATTAGACTCAATATGGGTATACACTATTTAAGGGGTTAGAACTTATTTTGTGTCTCATCCCTCCAATGGGCCCCACCACTTTTAGAACATACAAGGCAGTGACATGTCATTCTTTTCGCATCATGATATTGAAAGGGTCTGTCCCAAAAGTGGAAATGCCCCTACAAGATTGCTGAAGTGGGAGGCCCTGTGGATTTTTAAATTATGATTCAGGATTACACAGGGTCTCAATCACAAGGTGGATGTAAACTTATATCTTTTTTTTCATGTCAATTTTTTTGCCATCTGTGTCCCATTAACCACTTGCTTACTGGGCACTTAAACCCCCCTCCTGCCCAGACCAATTTTCAGCTTTCAGTGCTGTTACACTTTGAATGACAATTGCGCGGTCATACAGCACTGTACCCAAATGAAATTTTTATCATTTTTTTTCACACAAATAGAGCTTTCTTTTGGTGGTATTTAATCACAGCTGGGATTTTTATTTTTTGCTAAACAAACAAAAAAAGATGGAAAATTTTGAAAAAAAAAAAAAAATCATGTTTCATAGTTTGTTATAAAAGTTTGCAAACAGGTAATTTTTCTCCTTCATTGATATGCGCTGATGAGGTGGCACTGGTGGGCACTGATAGGCTGCACTGATGGGCATGGATAGGCACAGTTAGGGCGGCACTGATAGGCACAGTTAAGGCGGCACTGATAGGCACAGTTAAGGCGGCACTGATGGGGACAGATAAGGCGGTACTGATAGGCACAGATAAGGCGGCACTGATGGCCACTGATGGCGCTGATGGGTGGCATGGATGGGTGGCATGGATAGGTGGCACTGATGGGCACTGATAGGTACCACTGATGGGGCACTGATGGGTGGCACTGATGGGGGGCACTGATGGGTGGCACTGATGGGCAGTGATGGGCAGCACTGATGGGCACTTATGGGCACTGGTAGGTGACACTGATGGGCACTGATAGGTGGCACAGATGTGCAGCACTGTTGTTGTGGCACTGTGGGCGCTGATGGGTGGCACTGTGGGCACTGATGGGTGACGCTGTCGGCACTGCTGCCTATTGCTGTGTCACTGGCAGGGGGCACAGATGATCACCATGATCGGGACTGATGTCCTTCTCAAGGCCCGCCAGTGATCACCTTTTTTTTTCTCCTCAAGCTGTCAGCGCAAGGAGAAAAAATAGCCGATTACCGGCTCTGTTTACATCACATGATCAGCTGTCATTGGCTGACAGCTGATCATGTGGTAAGGGGTCGGGACCAACCCCTTACTCCGATCTGTGATCAGGCGAATCTCATAGACTCGCTGATCACCGAGCGCACCGCGCACACCCTGCAGGGGGCGCGCAGGCCACTTGTGCACGGGATGATGTCAATAGACATAGTCCCGGCAATGTAGGTCCACGCTGTTGCCGTCATTTGCCAATAGCGCGGATCTGAAGGGGTTAAGGAGATTTCCCTTCACTTTCTGTCCCATAGCCAAAACAGGAAGTGAGAGGAAACCCTTGGAGTGAATCGCTTGGGGTTCCCATTTGTAAATAGTGTATATATTTAGGTTGTTGGTTTGGTTTTGCTTCACTGTAACATTTATATGTCACTTTTGCTTTGCTTATGGTCTGTTGGTGTTAGATAGGTGTTGTGTGCTTTACTTAAAGTGTTACTAAATTTAAAGTGTTAAAATAACAAACACTTTATATTCACCTGCTATGTGCAGTGGTGTTGCACAGAGCGGCCCCGATCCTTCTCTTCTCGGGTCCCTGGTGGTGATCTTGGCTCCTCTTCTTATATGTGTCCACATAGCAAGCTGTTTGCTTTGGGGACAAATGGCATGTGCTTGTTCCAGACCTGTGTGTCTATGGAGCTGCTCTCCATAGACTTACACAGTGGGACTTAGGCCTGTCCCCCCGCTTCCTCTTCACTGCATTTGTTTGACAGCAGCAAGCACCTATGGCTCCTGCTGCAGCTCGAATGCTGTGTGAAGAGGAAAAAAAGGGAGAACAGAGTGAAATCTCCTCCTACAGGAACATTCAGCACATCGACCGTATTGAAAAAAACTGATTTATAGGTTGTGGGTACTGTGGGGGTGCGGATGCTCTATTGTTATATTCATGGGTTTAGTAACATTTTAATTTCATTCTAACCATACAAAGTCTGATTTCAGTTTCCTAAGTGCAGTTACATAGATTTGGTCATCCATGCTGCTTGTTACCTGCATTCGGTATCCCTTACAAAATCCCTCCAAAATTAGGGAAACCTGGTGTATTAGCATGGTGACCAGACTTAGTGTCCCCATTGGAAGATTTCCCTTCTATCAGTGTTCTGATGTGATCCCAAAATTTGGGATTTACTTTCACTCTCGGTGATAAAGATAAAAAGGACAAATAGAGAGTAAATCTCCCTAACGGGCACTCAAACAACAATAAAAACCGACAAGTGTTCTAATCTATCTCCACTGTATCCACTCTATCCAAAACTAAAATTTCCTGTAGTTACACCTTAATTTTTTGTTGTTGTTTCACCTTAAGGAGGAAGTAAACTTCTGTGCATAATGTGTACCTATAGGTAAGCCTATAATATGGCTTACCTATAGATAGTGCAAATATCTCCTAACCGTACACTGTTTAGGAGATATTTATATTACATGAAGCCGATTACGTCATCAACGCATGCGCTCTGAAGCAACAGCCGCCCGTGTCATTCCTTCAGATACGTGTGCCGTGAATGACGGCTCCCCCCGTACATGTGCAGGAGTGATGTCATCGTGGCTCCAACCTGTCACAGAGATGGAGCCCTGGACCCGGAAAGAAGACCAGGAGAAGAAGGATGCTGCCTCCATCGATTACATTGCATCACTGGAGGGCTTTGTTTTCAGGTAAGTGCCACATAATGCGCTAGTATGCAATGCATACTAGCACATTATGCCTTTACCTTGCAGGTCCTAAAAAAACAAAAGAAAAACAATAAGCGGTTTACAACTGCTTTAAGAAGGAGTCTATTTTAACAACATTTCAGTGTGTTTCAAACAACTTTGACAAAAGCCTTTATTGCCATTAAAACTCATTTAAATAAGGATGTTGTTCTGTTCTGCAGTCTTCATGAAATGCTCCTGAGTATACAGAATATATGAAGTGGAAAGTGGCATGAGCTGTGGTTAAAGGTGATGATAAAGGTTAAAGACACTAGCTGCAGTGTTATGGACGTGCATAAGTGTAGCTAGATGAGAGAAAGATGTCTATCTTGTTTTAGGCCCTGTGAAGGAATCAGAGAGGACAGGAGTCCTGGATGACAATGTCTGAGGCCTCTTAAACAGAGCTGTGTAGAAGGATAGAGTTGAGTTTCAAAGTTCTATATTCAGAGAACCTACTATACGAGAACTGCAGGATGTACATTGTGTGTGTTATGATGCCGAGGTCTTAGGCTCAATGTACACGGGACGTTTTTACAACCTCTCCTGAACGATTTAACCTGACAGATAGTAACCCACGTTTATAACGTCCGTTTTGCCGCGTTTACATGCCGCGTTTACATGCCGTGTTTAGCCACGCTTGCGTTTAGAAGCGTTTGAAAAAAAAAATGTTTTTTTTTTCAAAATAGCCAAAAATGAAAAAAGCCTGTAAACAAAACATGAGTTACCGCGTTTAGAAGCGTTTGGCGCTTGAAATGCCTCTAAACTCAGCGTTTGAACTCATTTTTTTTTTGCTTTCCAAAAAAGGCCTCTAAACTCAACTGCCTAAAAACGACATTAAAAGAACCTGTGTACATGTACACATAAGATAACATTGGATGAGTTCAGGGGCAGCTGAAAAAAAGCATCCAACTGCCTCTGAACTTCTGTTTACCAGCAGCAGTGTACATGAGGCCTTAGTGCCCCAAAACTGTGTGGTCAAAACATTTTTTTTTAAATTCACAAGCAAACAGTGACAGTTTTTCAAAAAGACACATAGCAGGCTTACAACCACGTAGCCAGCAGTGACCGCCCCTCCTGAAACAAATAACCTCAGGAAGAGGACGTTCCGGGGACGTGCGGTGAGGTCAGTGGCTAGTGAGGCACTGGCTAGTATCAGAGCCAGATACACACAGGTTACATATGTCGTGATCGTTAGAGCGAGAGCAATAATTCTAGCACTAGATCTCCTCTGTAACTCTAAACATGTAATCTGTAAAAAAAATTAAAGCGTGCCTATGGAGATTTTTAAGTACTGAAGTTTGGCGCCATTCCACGTGTGTGCGCAATTTTAAAGTGTGACCTGTTAGCTATCTATTTACTTGGCATAACATCATCTTTCACATTATACAAAAAAATCAGGCTGGGTATATAAAAAAATTGCGCTAACAGATAAGGTATATAAATGGAGCTGCAACTACAAAGTGTTATACGACACCAATCAGAAATGCAAAACAAAAAAGTTACACTAGTGGGAAAAAGTGGTATTAGGCTCCCAGTGCTAGGTACCACAAATCACAGTAGTGATACTACGTACACTGAGTCAAAATATTTAAAGTGCAAATTGAAGTGCTATGAATATACATCAAAGAACAAATGCAATTGGAACAATGTGCAAATATAAAGGAAATTCAATTGAGAAAGTCCATAAACTTAGCGCAGTAAAAAAACAAAATATATATATATATTAAATGTAAAAATATGGAAAAGAGTCCATAATGCAAAAAAACAGATCCCAAGGTGATGCATAGTGACATTCTACACTGTAGTGACAAGTGAAAAGATGAAGCTTCCACCACGGAAAAACACTGACGCTTACCAGAAAGCTTTGGTCCCTTATTACAGGGGACCACACTGAACGGGTGGCTGTAACCCCAGCCCGGGATCCCACAGGCAGGCACTGGATACTTCAGCGTCAATGGGGATCATCAGCAAAAACCTCAGCAGGGCAGTGTAATCACCTCCTCTGCTGCCACTTCCAGCCGTAGAGAGGAGACATTGCTGTGATTTGTGGTACCTAGCACTGGGAGCCTAATACCAAAAAAATCAGGTTGTCTTTAGTGGGTTTTTTTTTTTATATTCATGAAAGTTTCAAAAAAAAAAGAAAAAAAAAAAAGCGTTTGAAAAATTGCTGCACAAATACTGTGTAACATAAAAAGTTGAAGTTATAGCTCAAACCAGTAATTTCACAGTAAATAGATAAATAATAAATTATTATGTTATAACATATAGCATATAAATATATGATTTAGCTTGATTATATCAGTACCGTTTCAACAGCAGCAGATTCTCATTCCCCCTCTTAACTGTGTGAGAAAAACATGGGATTGGAGGTAAATCTTATACCCATTTTCTTATAGTTAAGAGGGCTGGGCTGGAAGGGAGCATTTGTCTTTTAGACACATGCCCCTTCTATGACACTGCAGTGAGAGGCGTGCCTCCACTGCAGCATTTTTATTGAACAGCTGGGGCTAATGGTACTTTACCATTGGTCCAAGACTCCAAGCTGTCCATTGAGCTCAGTGCTTCTGACAAGAAGTGAGGAGAGGCACTGTGAGCTCAACCTCTCAGTCTGCTGCAAACAGAGTGTGCCATCTTGTATTTAAACTGCTCATTATGTAGCTTCTGACAGGCTGTGCAAGGAGCCCTGTATCTCCTAAATCATAGGTCGTAGAAGCCCCAATATTTTACCAGTGGTGGGGTAGGACTTAGGCTACCTACCCCCCAAACCTCAGGTTCTTGAGCTACTCCCCCTGAACCAGGTGAGGCCCTGTCTCACCTACCTCCCCTGACTGCATGTCCCTGGCATCTTCCCAGCCATTAATGAATAAACCTTTGGAGATAATGAACTAATGTTATCAGCGTTAACCCAGAGCACTATTAAGCAAGATGTTTTATAACAGTTCAGGTGGAATGAACAATTGTTGATCCACAATCTGTAAAGCCCCAAAGAACATTAATTGATTGTTGTACATATACATACTGTATATGACTGTTTGAGGAAGTAACAATCTTTTTAAGACTAAACATGCCTATGCCTATGTTAGACTTATGAGGTTCCTTTTGTTCCGAATAAAAATTCAGACACATTTTTTGTTATTTGGACGTGTCAGTAACAGTACTAACAAATTTTACCGAATTCTTAGAATAACAAAACTAAATTAATCTGAACTGCCGAAATTCAAATTGAAATTTGAATCAAATCTCTAATCAAATTCAATTAGAATTTAAAAGAGAACTGTAAACATATTACTGAAATCAAAGACTACTGCATGTGAGTTATTAGTGTACCTTTTCAAAATAATGCTGTTTTTAAGCCAAAGTGGATTTAAAGATTGATTTCAATCATTTGATGAAGATTTTTCTTTCGTTTTTTCACTTTGCATGAGTAAAATTGATAAAAAGAAACCAGTAAATTATGTATTTTTGAAAGCATTTGTACTTGACATTATTTGTTCTCAGCCGGCTAAAACCTCTGCACAGTATTGTACATAGTAAAATGTTGAAATCAGATATTTCTTTTATAAATTAGAACACTTCACATATTTTGAATAAACTTATTATTAATACAAACAAGATAAATGTGTATTTGAGAATGACAACCATCACTGCAGGCCTCCACTGATGTGGCTTTTATTATGGCAGAGTGGCTACATGAAGATGGAAGCCTCTTCTCATTGCAAAACACATGAAAGTTTTCTTTGATTTTTCAAAAAAGCACCTGAAGGGCTCTTAGACTGTGAGGAACAAGACGAATCTCAAAGAAATATTGAACTGTTTTGCCTCAATTGTAAATGTCATTTATGTATGAAACCCAGGCACCCCTCATCATCATCTTCTCAATACTATCCCAACAGTGAAGCATTGTGGTGGCAGGCAGTGTCCTGCTGTGGAGTTTTGTTTTCCAGCAGCATTATAGACTGGGACAGTTGGACTTGTCAGGGTCCATGGTTTGAGGCTCAATGAAAACCTGTTCCACAGACAGCACTCCAGATCTCAGGCTGAGCTGAATGTTCTCCTTCCTTCCAGCATGACAATGATCCTAAAGCCTCGTACATACGCTTAGATTTTCAGATGACCGAATGTCCGATTTTTGTCAAAAGCGCATGTCCATGATTTTGGAGATGATATGGACCTCTGAAATTTTTCATTCCACAAAGGCTAACGTATCTACGTACTACAAAAGTATAAAGAGGAAGTTCTTTTTGGTGCCTGACCCCTCTGGGCCCCTTCCACTAATTCCGTAGCAGGCTTTCCGTGACCGAGCTTTCGCCATAATCCGTTCTTTCGTGCGAGGACCAGTTATTATGGCAGATAATAGAACTCTTGCTATTGTAGGGCGAGTAATTGCTCTGACCCGAGTCCTTTGCAAGAAAAAGAAAAAGAGGACCTCCTGGACCAAAAATTGGTTGCTCAATCGTGAGCAATTTGTCACATTCCCTTGCTGCAGAGCTACAGGAGAATAATCTGGATGATTTCAGGAATTATCTCTGGATGACGGATCTCTGTTTTCACTGCCTGTTAGCCTTGGTGTCCCCTATATCCGGAAGCAGGACATATGTATGTGGATTTCCATTCACCGTGAACAGAGGCTAATAGCAACCTTGCAGTATCTAGCCACAGGGAGAAGCCTCCAGGATCTAAAATTTACCAGGAGATCTCCCCCCAAGCTCTGGGAGTGATCACTCCAGAGTAGGGATGAGCCGAACACCCCCCTGTTCGGTTCGCACCAGAACATGCGAACAGGAAAAAAGTTTGTTCGAACACGCGAACACCGTTAAAGTCTATGGGACACGAACATGAATAATCAAAAGTGCTAATTTTAAAGGCTAATATGCAAGTTATTGTCATAAAAAGTGTTTGGGGACCTGGGTCCTGCCCCAGGGGACATGGATCAATGCAAAAAAAAGTTTTAAAAACGGCCGTTTTTTCAGGAGCAGTGATTTTAATAATGCTTAAAGTCAAACAATAAAAGTGTAATATCCCTTTAAATTTCGTACCTGGGGGGTGTCTATAGTATGCCTGTAAAGGGGCGCATGTTTCCTGTGTTTAGAACAGTCTGACAGCAAAATGACATTTTGAAGGAAAAAACTCATTTAAAACTACCCGCGGCTATTGCATTGCCGACAATACACATAGAAGTTCATTGATAAAAACGGCATGGGAATTCCCCAAAGGGGAACCCCGAACCAAAATTAAAAAAAAAAAAATGACGTGGGAGTCCCCCTAAATTCCATACCAGGCCCTTCAGGTCTGGTATGGATATTAAGGGGAACCCCGCGCCAAAAAAAAAAAAAAAAACGGCGTGGGGTCCCCCCAAAAATCCATACCAGACCCTTATCCGAGCACGCAACCTGGCAGGCCGCAGGAAAAGAGGGGGGGATGAGAGTGCGGCCCCCCCTCCCTCCTGAACCGTACCAGGCCACATGCCCTCAACATTGGGAGGGTGCTTTGGGGTAGCCCCCCAAAACACCTTGTCCCCATGTTGATGAGGACAAGGGCCTCATCCCCACAACCCTGGCCGGTGGTTGTGGGGGTCTGCGGGCGGGGGGCTTATCGGAATCTGGAAGCCCCCTTTAACAAGGGGACCCCCAGATCCCGGCCCCCCCCTGTGTGAAATGGTAAGGGGGTACAAAAGTACCCCTACCATTTCACTAAAAAACTGTCAAAAATGTTAAAAATGACAAGAGACAGTTTTTGACAATTCCTTTATTTAAATACTTCTTCTTTCTTCTATCTTCCTTCATCTTCTGGTTCTTCTGGTTCTTCCTCCGGCGTTCTCGTCCAGCATCTCCTCCGCGGCGTCTTCTATCTTCTTCTCCTCGGGCCGCTCCGCACCCATGGCATGGGGGGAGGCTCCCGCTCTTCTCTTCTTCTTCATCTTCTTCTCTTCTTCCTTCTTTTCTTCTTCTCTTTTTCATTTTCTTCTCCGGGCCGCTCCGCATCCATGCTGGCATGGAGGGAGGCTCCCGCTGTGTGATGGCGCTCCTCGTCTGACAGTTCTTAAATAACGGGGGGCGGGGCCACCCGGTGACCCCGCCCCCCCTCTGACGCACGGGACATGACGGGACTTCCCTGTGGCATTCCCCGTGACGTCACAGGGAAGTCCCGTCAAGTCACCGTGCGTCAGAGGGGGGCGGGGTCACCGGGTGGCCCCGCCCCCCGTTATTTAAGAACTGTCAGACGAGGAGCGCCATCACACAGCGGGAGCCTCCCTCCATGCTAGCATGTGTGAGGAGCGGCCCGGAGAAGAAAATGAAGAAGAGAAGAAAAGAAGAAGAGAAGAAGAGCGGGAGCCTCCCCCCCATGCCATGGGTGCGGAGCGGCCCGAGGAGATGCTGGACGAGAACGCCGGAAAAAGAGCCAGAAGAACCAGAAGAACCAGAAGATGAAGGAAGATAGAAGAAAGAAAAAGTATTTAAATAAAGGAATTGTCAAAAACTGTCTCTTGTCATTTTTAACATTTTTGACAGTTTTTTAGTGAAATGGTAGGGGTACTTTTGTACCCCCTTACCATTTCACACAGGGGGGGGCCGGGATCTGGGGGTCCCCTTGTTAAAGGGGGCTTCCAGATTCCGATAAGCCCCCCGCCCGCAGACCCCCACAACCACCGGCCAGGGTTGTGGGGATGAGGCCCTTGTCCTCATCAACATGGGGACAAGGTGTTTTGGGGGGCTGCCCCAAAGCACCCTCCCAATGTTGAGGGCATGTGGCCTGGTACGGTTCAGGAGGGGGGGCGCACTCTCGTCCCCCCCTCTTTTCCTGCAGCCTGCCAGGTTGCGTGCTCGGATAAGGGTCTGGTATAGATTTTTGGGGGGACCCCACGCCGTTTTTTTTTTTTTTTTTTTTTTGGCGCGGGGTTCCCCTTAAAATCCATACCAGACCTGAAGGGTCTGGTATGGAATTTAGGGGGAACCCCACGTCATTTTTTTTTTTTTAATTTTGGCCGGGGTTCCCCTTAATATCCATATCAGACCTGAAGGGCCTGGTATGGAATTTAGGGGGACTCCCACGTCATTTTTTTTTTAAAATTTTGGTTCGGGGTTCCCCTTTGGGGAATTCCCATGCCGTTTTTATCAATGAACTTCTATGTGTATTGTCGGCAATGCAATAGCCGCAGGTAGTTTTAAATGAGTTTTTTCCTTCAAAATGTCATTTTGCTGTCAGACTGTTCTAAACACAGGAAACATGCGCCCCTTTACAGGCATACTATAGACACCCCCCAGGTACGAAATTTAAAGGGATATTACACTTTTATTGTTTGACTTTAAGCATTATTAAAATCACTGCTCCTGAAAAAACGGCCGTTTTTAAAACTTTTTTTGCATTGATCCATGTCCCCTGGGGCAGGACCTGGGTCCCCAAACACTTTTTATGACAATAACTTGCATATTAGCCTTTAAAATGAGCACTTTTGATTTCTCCCATAGACTTTTAAAGGGTGTTCCGCGGCATTCGAATTTGCCGCGAACACCCCAAATTGTTCGCTGTTCGGCGAACTTGCGAACAGCCAATGTTCGAGTCGAACATGAGTTCGACTCGAACTCGAAGCTCATCCCTACTCCAGAGACATGTTCAGGTAGGTTTTATCTTTATACAATTTTTATTCCATGTGTTTGTGTGTGCAAATGTTTTTCTGTCAATTTTTTGGATTACATAATTGTCAATATTGTAATATGTTGTGATTGTCCTCTTTGAAATCATGCGTACTGTAAAGTTTTCCTGCTCTTTTTTTTTGGGCTACAGGCATATTTTCCTACAGTAACCTCCCCAGCATGTTATCCTGTGTCCATACACACCTAGCCTGTTAACTTTCCAATGTTTTTTCCCAGCTACATTTAGTGGCTTAGTAAAAAAATCCACTAAATGTGGCTTTAAAGAGGATTTTTTAAGATGAAAAATATAATAGAGTGCTCAAGGCCTTGTTATTATGCCAAAGCAGTTTGCCCCTCTGCCCCAGGCAAAAAAGCTAAGTCAGCACATCAAAATACTGTAGCTGCTGACTTTAAAGATTATGACACTTCTTATCTGTCTACTGGGCCAGCAATAGAGGAACGAGGAGGGGACCAAACTACAACTTTACCCCCTCAGCTGGTCCAAATCCTTTCACCTTGTTCATAGACCTCAATAAATTGATCCGTGACCTAACAGTCAAAAGGTTTTTTAATATCAAAAGCCTCAGGAAACCACACCGGAGACAATACATTTGAGGAATCCCATGATGATCCCACCCCTGACCATGCACTGGAAGCTTCCTGCTTAGCTCTCCTTGAAGATCTGTACACTGGAGATGGCGAAACAGACATCTATTCATCATACCTTACTCAACATCCCCCCACCTCTCCACCGATTCATCACACCCCCTTTGGCCCCAAATCGATTTTCAACCCCACCCATGTCAAAAGTCCTTATTTACAGAGTTTCTACCAAGTTGTTTTTTCCAAAATTAAACACATGTGCAACTAGACTCCGACCCCAACACATAATCATAATCTTGTAGTATCAGAAAGTGCATGTCTCAAGGCCCTAACCCAAAATACAGACTTTATCATAAAAACAGCCGATAAAGGAGGGGGTATTGTCATCCAAAACAGAGACGCATATGTCAAAGAGGCCCATAGACTCCTGTCTGATGACAGTACCTATACCAAACTGCCTGGTGATCCCCTACCCAAATTCATACCAGAAGCCCATGCATTGGTGAATAAGGCAACGACAGATGGAATAATCACAAAAACCGAAGCTGAATTCCTCAAATGTGAAATCCTTTAACACTCCCTACTTCTGCCATCTTCCCAAAATTCATAAAAGTTTGACGGAGCCCCCTGGACATCCCATAGTGGCTGCTATGGACAGTTTCACTAACCCTTTCTCCATGTACATCGATCATTTCCTGCAACCATTAGCCCAGAACCTACCGGCATACATTCGTGATAGCACCCACTTGCTTAACACTCTACACAACTACCGTTGGGAATCCACCTATTTATGGCTATCACTCGATGTTTGCTCATTATATACATCGATTCCACACGAAATTGGACCAGAAGCAATAAAGTATTTTCTCTCTCAAAACCCCCTAATCAACTTCAGACAGGCAGAATTTATTATAGAATCCACAAAATTTTTCCTAAACCACAATTATTTTTCTTTCGAAAACCACAGCCATGGGGGAAAACTCCCCCCAGCTATGCCAACCTGACAATGGGTCTCTGGGAACAATTTGGAACAACAACCCCCACTCTGAACATATCATATTTTTCGGACGATATGTAGATGACATCGTCACCATCTGGGATGGTTCTCGGTCCGAAGCAGACGATTTTGTGGCTTACTGCACTGCCAATAACTTAGACCTATCATTCACTTCAGTCTGCGATCCGGACACCCTAGCCTTCCTGAACTTAGAACTAAGCCACTCGGACAATCACATTCATGCTAAGAACTATATGAAACCCACTGCAGGCAACTCTTACCTCCATTTTCATAGCTGCCACCATCCTAGATGGATTTCCAATATACCAAAAAGCCAATTCTGCGTTTGAAACATAATTGCACCCAGTTAGAAGACTACATTAAACAAAGCAACTTATTCAAGAAAAAGTTCTCCGAAAAGGGCTACCCTGCCCCCCTAGTCGTGGAAGCCTACTACCATTTCCTGAGCGAAGCACCAAGATCTAACAATCAACAATCAACCTCATTCTCCCAAGCACCCAGATTTATTACCCAATTCCATACACAACACAGAAAAATGGAACACATCCTCCAAAAACATTGGGACATACTACGAGAAGACCCCCATCTCAAAAATAGTCTTGATGAAAAACCTAAAGTTACATACAGAAGAGCTCAAAATCTAAAAGGAAAAATAGCTCCTAGCAAATTAAAAACTCGCAGATCCAAACCAACTGTCACACCTACCTTTCTCGATGTCAAGGGCATGTATCAATGCCACAAGCTCAATTGCCTAACCTGCAAATTTGTACAGCACAAACAAAAACACTTCACCATGAAGGACAAAACATATCAACTTGGTCAATTTTTCAATTGTTCCACTGAATTTGTGGTATATTGCCTCTCGTGCCCATGCAGCCTACTTTATGTAGGCCGCACCACCAGGATATTACTTAAGAGATTTGGAGAACACAGACATTCCATTGAAGAAAACAAGAACCTGACGATCCCAAGACACTTCATGGAGTTTCACCAAGGCTCCACCAATGGCCTACGGGTCTGGATTATAGAGGCCAACCCGGGCAGTCTCTGTCGAGCAGAATGCATCAAATGTCTGTGTGAGAGGGAGACTTTCTGGATATATACCCTGGACTGCCTAAAGCCGGGAGGACTAAACAAAGTGATTGAAACCCATTCCATTCTCTATAAATACCCCAAACACAGCCTTACTATTCCCCATTTCCTACTAGTATCTGCCTCATACACCCACCATCTCCGTCCTTCCCTCCCCCCCTCCCCCCCTTCCCCCCTCTTCCCCCCTCTCTCTCTCCCATCCCCCTGTTTCTTACCCATATTTCCAAACAGCACTCTACACCTGTGCTTATATGATATGAACATATGGCATGCACACACAAGTCTTTCCCAGCATGGTCTTACCCCTCTGCTTATATGTATATTCCGCATACTGTTCCGATGATCATTATCTTATTATCAACCTTCCACGTTTACACACACAGACAACATAATATCCTATGTGTGCATTAGTTCTATACCCTCAAATCATTGACACTCTCCTACTCCCACACTACCACTTCCTTTGTACCCATCCAGCATTTTGTAGATAACCCCCTCCCCCTTTGTAATAACCCATAAAACCAATAACTACAATAATATCCAATGATACAACCTCTTCCATACATTTTCTCTACAGTAACCTTATCAACCTATACAATATCTCCAACGCTACCCAATGAGTATACTGTAGTCATATTACCCCCTGTTCTTACCCATAAGCGTTATTATAGTCCACTATTATTATAATTTACATGTAATTTGCCATGTGTACACGTGCATGTATGTATGCGTATATATATGTATGTGCGCATATGAGTTTTTTGCATGTTATATGCATGCAAATATATGACTCGCACTCTCTCTACCTCCCATCCCTATTTTTTATATACATTCCTTATATTTCTTTTTTCTTTTTTCACCTTGACTCTGTTCCTATTTCATTTTCACCTTATTTAATTGTATTATTTATTATTCTTTATATTTTTTTTATTATTCTTCTTATCTCATATTTCATCATTTTACTTCCATCACTATTTTTCCATTTTTATCATCATTTTTATTCTGATTTATATTTATAATTATTTTTATCTTTATTCATAGTCCCATCTCAGCCCTATTTTTCATCCTACTGTCGCTTATACATTTACCAGCCATAGAGTCTTATTTTCTTTATTTATATATAATAAACACTATGACAATATGACTTTCACTGTCCCCCCCCACACTTTCTGTCTTTTATTGCTACTCACGATCATTTTGCCTCTAAACGATTGCTCTAGTTGGTGTGTGTATGACACCCTCAAACCAATGCTGCCTGGCTGACCATCATCATTCAGGAAGCCGCCCCTCCCACTCCCCTTCTTCCTCCCTCCCTATATAACCAGTACCAGTAATGTCCGGAATCCACGCCTGACGAAGGAGCATGCATGCTCCGAACGCGAGCACTACAGTCATGCCCCCGTTCTCAAACATCTGACGTCATCCACCGACGTACCTGCTGACATGCTTACCGCAGGAATTCCAAACCTCAGAGCTATGGACGCCACTGGGGTCTGACCCTCCACCACAGCCCAGCTTGAAACCAGATGAGACCTGATGATGATAAAGAGAACTATCTCATGCCTGTTTTTAACAACTCAAATGTGAGTGTAAATTTTTAAAATGTATTAAAGCTTTGTTTTAATTGACTTACTACCCTTAGAGCGGCGCTATTATGCAAACAGAGTTCTATCGCTGGCTCCAGAATGACTAGTTAAACTTGCCACCCTGCACCCAAAATATTGAAGGCCTCAATTTTGTTTTTGTGGCAGATAAGGTCTTTGCTCTTGTGGAACATCTTCTCAAGCCCTTTCCTCAGTGCAACCTTACCCCAGAGCAAAGAATTTTCAATTACCGCCTATCCCATGCCCGAAGGGTGGTGGAGAATGTTTTCGGGATATTGGCAAACTGGTTTCAGCTCTTTCTGACATCTATAAACATGGGATTATATGAGATAAACCATATTGTCCTGTGCTGCTGTATCCTGCATAACTATTTAAGGAAACATGAAGATATGTATCTCAGCTCCCTGCCAACTGACAGGGACCCTGCAATGCCAGGGCCTAGTGTGGAGGCCGAAGGACGTCAGGCTGTTGAGGGGATGACGGTCATTGAAAGCCCATGCTGGCATTCCCACAAGAAATGCCCGTGAATTGTGCCAAAAATACACGGGCTATTTTGTGGGGAGAGGGGCAGTTTCTTGGCAGCAATTCCTTTCTGATCCTGTAAACTGTTATATATTTTTATTTTTTGAGGGGGTGTTGGTTTTGTTGTGAAATTAACAATACAACCTGTTTGTTTTTCATCATGTGTTAAACATGCCCTTTTGTTATGCTTTTCGGATAAATTGATAATTTGGTTTATCTACTGTTGTCGCTCCTTCTATGTGTAAGATATGTTCCAAAATGTGAGTTTGGTTTGCTCCAATAGTGAAATTGCACCTTTATTTAGCCATGAGGTCACAATATCCTCTTCAGCTAAGTGTTTGGGGGGTGTTGGGGGGCTGCTACACACACACACAATGTTTTTGTTCTTAATGCATCAAATGCATTAAGCTCCAAAACATTATGCATTCACAAAACATTATGCATTCAAATTTTGCATTTCAAATTAGCGAGAGTTGCCAACATGTACTACGAGCACATTGTAACATTAAATACGACAACTTTGTAAGATTACAGGTATAGAGCAATGAAAAAAGAAGCCACACATTGTTGTGTCCAAACATTTTTACTCCAAGCACATTCACAGGTGCTTTGTAAGGTGCTTTAACAAACAAAGATCTTTGGGGAGAACATGTAGGTTCTTACACATTTATCCATGATTTTTGGGTAAGCAGGCATGTGAAAAAACATTATATACACTTCAAAAAGTCAGTCACTTCCAACGCTAAGTGGTTTTCTAAAGTGAAGGGCAACAGGTACATCAGTATTCCAAGACTGGGTGGATGCTGCCTTTCTCAGATGGGGTGATCTGATATCAACTCTCAAAAAGACAAAAAATGAAAGGCACGCACACCTAGTGCCTTAGCAATGACATTTAATGTATGATCAAATTCTTAAAAGGTGGGTACTCACAAACAGCAACTCTTCTAAGCCTAAAAATCACACAATACCTAAACATGTACTATATATCACATCACGGCATATTAACGCATTTTGGCGAGCACACCCCCTTCCTCAGGGCTAGGCTACTCTGAGGAAGGGGGTGTGCCCCCCTGAAACACATCAGTTATACCCCATTTCGGGGGGTGCACCCCCTTCCTCAGGGCTAGGCGACTCTGAGGAAGGGATGCGCCACCAAAATGCATCAGTTTACCCTGTTATGGTATATAGCAGTGTTTAGACACTGTGTGTTTTTTAGGCTTAGAAGAGTTGCTGTTTGAGAGTGCCCACCTTTGAAGAATTTGGTCATGTATTAAATATAATTGGTAATCCACTAGGTGTTCGCACCTTCCATTTTTGTGTTTTATGTTACCAAAAAGATCAAACAAAGAACATATGTTACAACATTAAGCAGACAAAGTTGGTTTAGTAAAATGTCAGCACTAAGCTAGATGGGTAAACAGAACTCCCCACCTTGCTAGTGTAATTCGTTTTGTAGAGTATATTGGAGCCCACCAAAACATGACTAGGCATAACTTCACTTGCACTTTTAATTACCATCCATTGTCAGACATTCACATTAGTTAGGGCAGTGTTTCTACACTCCAGTCCTCAAGGCGCAACAACAGGGCATGTTTTCTTGATTTGAGGGAAATCCTGAAAACATGACCTGTTGGTGCTGGTAGAGGACTGGAGTTGCTAAACACTGAGTTATGGTATAAAAACTTGTACATAAAAAAGTAGAAAAAAGGGGGAAGGTGTAAAAAAGTAGTAAAAAAAACACAACATGAAGACACAAATATAAACAAACAGATAATACAAGTCAAGAGGAAACTAATTTATCCAGCATGTCCACAAAGTCTTGAATTCTGCTCTGAAAAGCAGTGGCAGCCTTCTTGATTTGCTCCAGTTCCTTGCAACACTGCAACATATCAGCACTCATTCTGCTAATTGTACAATGGGAAAAACATGACCTGGTAAGAAGATGAAAAAGTATTAAGGCAAGTGGCTGAGGCCCTACATACTGTTTTTTTGACAACTTAATAGTAAACATAATTAAATACCTACCATACCTACCCTGTGTCTTCTTGGGTGTAACCTGCTTGTCCTTCTGAGACCTACACTACTATGAATGTACTCACTGCAAATACTCTGTTATCTTGGCCCCCATGTCTCCGTCACAAAAACTATGCTACCTGTCAAAACAGACATGTTTTGTCTGTTTTGACAGGTAGCGAATGTAGTGAATGGGTGTTGGGCTGTAAGCAGCCATCAGGGGCTTACAGCCCATACATTTGTAAGGGGCCTGCACATCTCAAAGGGCCTGCCCACCTGGCAGAGATGGGAGGAGGCAGGTGCGGGTGCAGAGGAGCTCCGTGGATGCTTCTGTATAAGTGTGAGTGGGCATCTGTTGCTGCTGCTCTGTGTCATTGAGATCACTGAGCTCACATCAGGCTATTTGCTGCCACCTCTGGTGACTTCCTGCATGTGCACTCCTTGTGTGTGCTACCTGTACTGTATCCTGGACTGCAGCTCCTATCTGTGTCTCAGCCACATGTGTAAGCAAGAGCTGGGACTAGGAAGACCACCTTACAAGTAAGGGCTGTTGTACAAGTGAAAAGGGGGGTGTGGCTGTGTTGTGTGTGTGTACATGTGTCATATATACACATGTGAGGGGAGCTGAGAGCATACAGGTGTGAGGGGGGCTGTGGCACTGAAGGACTTGGTGGGACGGCCAGTTGAGTGGGCCCTGAAGAATGTTGGTGGTCAGGCTCGGGGGGAGGCCAGGCCAAAAGCTGGGTATAGGTCCCCTCAATTTCTGATGGCTGCTCTGTGGGAGGATATATTTGGAGAGGGAGTTGCACAAAGTTCCACCTCCTGGACTGGCTCCTAGGATGAACGTTACACTGGTCCAATGCCGGGATGTGTGTTGTCCATCATAGGACCCGATCCAGGAACTGGCACTTTGTGTGACTGCAAGCACCAGGTAAGTGGAAGTTCCCTGCTCTGTGTAAACCAGCAGCTATCCTCTCTCCATGGCTGCACTGGCAAGGCTGCATTGATGAGCACTGGTGAGCCAGGCAGCAACAGCAACCAGCAAATTAGCTTTAACCCCCAACTTTGGCCGGAAGCCCCTGTTTTTTTTCTCACCTAGCAACACCCCTGTCTGTGGATTTATGATTTAGGGGTTCAGGTTTGCACTTACCTGTTTGTTGGGAATGTGGCCTGGCATCTGGAAGCACTTCATGTGTTTCCTCCAGTGGCCAAGAGATGGTAGATTCCCCTATTCTCTTGCAGTGGTTTGTTGGAGCTGCATTGTTTTCCCCCCTGTTTAAAGTGAAAAAAAGACAATAATGAAAAAATAGGAATGAATTTAGCAAAGCATTAACAACTAATATTCTTCATATGTGCTTTAGATTTAGCTTCATCCTTTCAAATGAAAAAGTCATACAAAAAAAACAGTTTATGTGCTTAGCTATAATTCTCTCGCTACAACCATTCCTTACTGTTATTAAGGATATGATGGATGTGATCTAGCTGGTCTAGTTCACAATACTTGAGATCGGACCATCTTTACCTGATTTGGTCCTTCGCTCGCTCCACACCATATTTATTATGAAGAACTGCGATCACCTTCTCCAGAATTAGTTCCCTTCTGGTGTTGGGCCTTTCACAATTATGCAGCTTGCAGTCGTAGTCCTTTTTTTAGAGTATGGCCACCATCTCCACCATCTTGCCCTTACTCATAGGTGTGGCTTTAGCTCTTCTCCTAGCTACACCACCACGGTGCTGGCTGAAACTGGCCGAATCCGCCATATTCTTCATGAATGTTCGCCGACTAGCACGTCCGTGTGTCGCATGCAGGATAATATTTGAGCCGTTCATGCCCCTGCATCATCACGCACCTGGGGGTGGAGTTCAACGCATGCACAGTGTATGAAGCCCGAGCAATCGTAATATGAAACATGGTTGAAAAGATCTGTGAGTGGAGAACGATCGATCGGCAATTCACGAATCCTGTCATAAAACAAAGGTACCACTTTATATTGGAACAGAGAGGTTTAGTGGTCTATACTTATAGGAAAAGTACCTTCGCGCTACTATGGATGAGTGCACAATATTCATAAACAATTTACAAGTGAAAGTGTATAAATAAATGCAGCAAAATCTATTAGTCTGACACAAACCACTTATCAAATGAAATAAATAATAAGGTGATTCTGCGCAGATATTAAAATAGTGCCAAATTGATCAATTAAAATATTTTAGGAGAGCATCTAAATTATTTCCATATTGTATAAAACCAAGTGATATATAAGAAAAATTATAAAAAATATATACAAAATTGTTATATCTCTACTAGTAAATATTCAATCAATAATCTATATAGCAATAATAATGTCCATATGTGAATTATCAGTGCTTGGCAGACAATAGTGTCAATAATGAACAAATGAATATATATCCAAACAAATGGAATTCTATAGATGAAATAAGTATAGTCTGGACTTGATAAATTTCACTTTTAGGACGTCCAACAAGTATTATAGTGGGTAAAGGATAATACAGTTCTATGAATATAGGATCAGGTAAGGATGATTGTTCCAAATGTTTCTACTGTGGCTCCTTTATGTGTTTAGTCTCCCAGAACTCTTACCTCGAGGTTGGTGATAGCATGCAGTTACCGCCGTCACCACTGGGGGGATCCCTCGCTTTTCCTAGACAGTGATCATCACTCCTCTGGATGGCATAACGTAATGCTGTTTCCTCTCACCTAGCCACGTTCAGTCACTCTCCTGTTAAATGGGGCAGTACCTCCGTGAAGAGGCGACAGGGAGAGAGAAGGGGGGGGGCCTCCAATAGTGTAGTATATCAGGTTTCTTTTAAAAAAAGTATTTATTAAAAGGCATATACTCATACACAAAGCAAAGTTAAAAAACACAGGGAACAAATTAGGCGTTGTTCCTCGCCTTCTCACGTCACTTCCGGTCGCGGCTCTATCCGGCCAATAGTGGTCTATACTGCTTATATTGGGGCCTACATAGAGGTTTAGTGGCCTATACTGCTTAGATTGAGGCCTACATAGAGGTTTAGTGGGCTATACTGCTTATATTGGGGCATACATAGAGGTTTAGTGGCCTATACTGCTTATATTGGGGTCTACATAGAGGTTTAGTGGCCTATACTGCTTATATTGGGCCTATATAGAGGTTTAGTGGCCTATACTGCTTATATTGGGGCCTACATAGACGTTTAGTGGCCTTTACTTCTTATATTGGGGCCTACATAGAGGTTTAGTGGACTATAATGTATACTGTGGCCTATATTGGGGCCAGCTTATGAGAAAGCTAGAAGTAACTTGCATTATGCTTTGACTTGTGTTGTGTCTTGCAGGCGTCATGACTGACAAATTCACCTCCCTGGATTTGCTGCCACATTTCATAGACCAATGCAGGCAGCTGCCATGCTTGTGGAGAATAAAAAGTAAGGATTACTCCCACTCCCACCTCTGGCTCAGGCCCTCTGCTCACCACTATCACTTGTAAACACAGAAGTCCAGTCCAAATCTTCACAGTACCTTCAAGAGAGAGCTTAATAAAATTAGGGACTCAGAGAAATCAGGAGCAGCAGCAGACAATATGTATGTACCAAGGCTCTGGTACTTTGACAGCCTGCTCTTTCTGACAGAGCAGTGTGACCCCAGACCATTTCTGTCAACTCTGCCTTCCACCTCTGCTGTGGGCCTATGTCCTGAATCCCAAGAGGAAGATGTGCAGGAGCCAACCTTGACACAGGTATAGCATTGAAGAACATTTTGTGTCCAAAAAAATACAATGATGATCACCAAACGTTATTGAGACAATATTTCAGCCTTCACCAAGTAGTTTCCATCTCAAAACACAGTAGTCAAATAATAGATTTTAAGGGCAATTAAAAATGCTGTGGCCAGAATTATAGTCTTTTCTATTTATACACATTACATTTGCAACACCTAGGAAAAAACGCCAAAAGAACCAGGAAAACCAAGAACCTAGAGGATGCTGCTGCTTCTTTTTTAACAAACACTTCTACAGCCCTACAACAAAATCCTGATGAGGCTGATTCTTTTGGATCCCTGACCACAAACAAATTGTGCCTGATGTCGGAGAACCAATGGCATATGTGTGAGGTCCTCATACTCCAGGTGCTCATCAAGGGGTTAAAGGCCAAATGACTGAGAACACCCACCTGGTGGAGTACCAGCCCCCACCTCCACAGCCACCACAGCAGCATGCCACTCAGGGGCAATATCAGCCACATGATCCCCACCCAGCATGGTCTCAAGACTATCATTATTCACACTTATAATTAATATTAATTTATGATTTTTTATTTTTACATTTTATATTATGTTTTTGTTGCTAATTTTGAGCATGGAATGCACTTTTTGTTACAGTAATATGTTTTTATTTCTGACAGAGGATCTGTAAGTTTATTTATGTTCTTTTTATTTTTATTGCAAAAAAAATTAATTGTTGAGCACAATACTTGCCTATGTTTTTTTTAGACATAGCATATTTGAAGTAGGCAGTTAAAAAATAAGCTTTAAAAAACAAGGGACACCAAAATAGTTTTCTTTTTTCTATTACTAAATCATGGATATTAGTATTGGGGCAACTTTAAAGAACAATCATACAACATGCAGAATAGTGAATTAATTAACATTACAAGAGAACACATGCCTTTTTAAGTAAGTTTTTGAAAAGACATCAGCATCACCAGCAGCAGCTTCATTCTTATCACATTAAATAAAAGATGATAATGTGCTGTATTTCGACATTTCATTTCCTGCGAGACGAATGTTCTTTCTTGAATACGATTGCTAGTTTACATGCCAGAACTCTTCCGGGTTGACCTTAGGTTCCAATCATGCGTGTTTGTATTTTCGACTTTTGTGTGACGATTTCTGTACTCACTATCCGAAAATTGGACGTTCTGTTGACATGCGACAAAAATTACATAGTCTGCACATCAGGATTTTTTTGTCTGAAAAGTCTGAATCGACTGTCGAAAGGACCATACTAACGGTAAGATTTTCAGACTGTCAGTCATCGCCCGAAATGTACGTACGAATTTTGCATCGTGTGTACGGGCCTTGGGGGTACAACCTAGACAAACCCGGAGTGCCTAAAGCTGGCCATAGGTGGTTCAATCTAATCTTGGTCAGTTCAGCAGTTACCTGCTGAGATTCCAAACAAAAATGGGCAGTTATTCGTATAAACAGATAAAATTGCGAAGTAGCTGTAGTTTGGCAAGCATAATTAGCTGATGTGTTTCATCTGCAAGGACTTCAACTGGGGTGTGAAGTCCATGCAGACTGAATACACCCCACCATGCAAGCCCTAGCACACTACAAAATGCACCTAAATACTCATACGACTTCACAGAATGCACCCCAAATACACTCTGCAAATACACTTAGCACATCTTACATCCACCTCAAAGATTTCATATGTGCATCAGCACTAAGTACATGCCAGGGTGAAGACAGTATACTCTGCATAGACAATTCTTTGAGGCATTCCCGCTGAAGTAACGCTCCTCTCCCACCCTCTGCTTTGCATCCTATCCCAGAACCCCTGCCCCTATGCCACTTTTCTTGCCATTACATCTCTGGAACCCATTGTCACAATGCAGAATTAAAGGGGCTAGGAAGGCATACCCCTAACCACACTTATTATTTACAGAAACTACCTCTTTAAAGAACAGGGATACTTGAGCAATTACCTTATTTGTCCAACCTAATGCCATCCCTGGCAGGAGTGAAGCACAATGTACTCAAGACACAGAACCAAATGTCAGATAGTCTGTGTTAGATTCCTGAGAAGGAAATACTGCAATCACATTATGTTCTAACTTTATGGATATATCCCTGTTACAGTTTAGCCAGTGTTGATTGGCATTATCCTGATTTATACAATCATGTCTTTGTGTTTAAGCCACCACTGACATAAATATTTTGAAACTATTATGTCTCATTAGGCATGATGAAAATGCACTTTAAAATTTTCCCTTAAGCATTTTGGCATGGTAAAATATTGTTAATAAGTATCACATAATTGTTAAACATATGACAGTATTTAAAGTATGTACATGTAGTTGAAGTATTTAATTAAAATCTCAGTTTAAGAGAAAACCCTAACTAGCAAAAAACTAAAAATAACTACACTAACCTTACTTAACCTTAGATTTTCTGTTTTACTGGTTCATACTAATGGTTAGTTAAAGACTGGCCATAGAGCGACACATTTCTCTCCATGAATAAAAGGAGATGATGAGTACATCATATTGGTCTGAACATGTGAAAACACTCACACTGGTATCTTTTCACAAAGTAGTGGCACTTATGTTTATTTTCTCTATTTTATTAGTTTTTCAAAGAAAACAGTAAAAAAAAAAAAAAAAAAATTCAAGTACTGTATGCTACATAAATATAATAGTAGGAGGGCTAAATATCTTGAACAAAGCAGAACACAGGCTTGTTTATTTTCTCTATTTGAATAGTTTTTCGAAATACTTCAAGTACTGTGTTCTTCATAAATATAATAGAAGGTGGGCTACAGTAAATATCTTGAACAAAGCAGAACACAGGCAAAGAAATAGTGGTGACGTTGTGACGCTCGTGGAGGGTGTAGGATGGATGTTTGATTTCCAAATGCCTGTTTTTACTTGAATTAATTATTTTGGACTTTAGGTGTGATAACTGTTGCACCATTTATATGACAGTGCAACATGTTTTTATATATATTTTTGGGATATCGCTGTGTAAAATGTTGTAAGTGCTGCTGTTAATTTTAACTTTATTCAATTTTGATTATCACTGTGTACACTAAGCGCACATTTTCTATGTATTTATTTAGGATTGTCAAAAAACAAAGGAAAGACAGAGGTGTCTTTTACCCTGAATGAAGAGCTTGCTAGCATTCAAGATATAGGAGGCAAACCAGCTCCATCCTTTCTTACTGCACCAAGATAACATCCTTTTCAGTTACATAGAATGGGAGGGCAGACACTAACAGTATTTAGCGAGAGCTTAAGTCCCTGGTCACACCGAACACGTCATTGAAATCGTGCTACTTCACTTGAAGTAGTATGATTTCAAAGTAATATTACTTGGAAGACATCTGTGATTTCATGCACAGGTGTCTATGCAAGTTATACCTGAACTTGAGAAAAGTAGTGCAAGAAATACTTTCAAAATCAGTGCAATCTCCGATGGAGAGCGGATTTGTTATCAAGCACAAATAGACCTATACAAAACTATGGCTCTATTTTAAAGGTGAACAGCCACTTTAGCACAAGGGTGGAACACTTGGTTGTAAACACAGAGAGGTGGAAACACGTGGATTAAGGAATATATGAATGTTGGACTTTTGTTTAGAAAATCAAAACATTGTGGTTGTGGACACTTTTTATGGGCAACATGCAATAAAGGGAAAATTGAGATTTTAAAGGTGCAAACAGGGTGACACAATATTTTTTTGTATAAAATTTTCACATTTTATTTTGAAAAATTAATAAAAACATGGTTGTAAAAAGAGTTTACATGCAATGTACTGGAACAATCTTTAAATAGTGCACTGGAAGTGTGGCATCAATCTTGATATGAGACATATTAGTAACTGCAGGTGTGTGGCACATTATCTATGTTTTGCACTTAATTGATAGCATTTATAGTGCATATTTGCTATGGAGTATATTGTTTGCACGTGCAATATATATATATATATATATATATATATATATATATGTATATATATATATATATATATATATATATATATATATATATATATATATTTCAAAGAAGTAAGTACACCCCTTACATTTTTGTAAATATTTTATTATATCTTTTCCTGTGACAACTCTAAAGAAATGACACTTTGCTACAATGTAAATTAGTGAGTGTACAGCTTGTATAACAGTGTAAATTTGCTTTTCCCTCAAAATAACTCACAGCCATTAATGTCTAAACCACTGGCAACAAAAGTGAGTACACCCCTAAGTGAAAATGTCCAAATTGGGTCCAATTAGCCATTTCCCCTCCCCGGTGTCATTGGACTCATTAGTGTTACAAGGTCTCAGGTGTGAATGGGGAGCAGGTGTGTTAAATTTGATGTCATCGCTCTCACTCTCTCATACTGGTCACTGGAAGTTCAACATGGCACCTCATGGCAAAGAACTCTCTGAGGATCTGAAAAATAGATTTGTTGCTCTACATAAAGATGGCCTAGGCTATAAGAAGATTGCCAAGAACCTGAAACTGAGCTGCAGCAAGGTGGCCAAGACCATACAGCGGTTTAACAGAACAGGTTCCACTCAGAACAGGCCTCGCCATGGTTGACCAAAGAAGTTGAGTGCACGTGCTCAGCATCATATTCAGAGGTTGTCTTTGGCAAATAGACGTATGAGTGCTGCCAGCATTGCTGCAGGGGTTGAAGGGGTGGGGGGTCGGCCTGTCAGTGCTCAGACCATACACCACACACTGCATCACATTGTTCTGCATGGCTGTTGTCCCAGAAGGAAGCCTCTTCTAAAGATGATGCACAAGAAAGCCTGCAAACAGTTTGCTGAAGACAAGCAGACAAAGGACATACAGTAGATTTCTGGAACCATGTCCTATGGTCTGATGACACCAAGATAAGCTTTTTTTGTTCAGATGGTGTCAAGCGTGTGTGGTGGCAACCAGGTGAGGAGTACAAAGACAAGTGTGTCTTGCCTACAGTCAAACATGGTGGTGGGAGTGTCATGGTCTGGGGCTGCATGAGTGCTGCGAGCACTGGGGAGCTACAGTTCATTGAGGGAACCATGAATGCCAACATGTACTGTGACATACTGAAGCACACATGATCCCCTCTCTTCGAAGACTGGGCTGCAGGGCAGTATTCTAACATGATAACGACCCCAAACACACCTCCAAGACAACCACTGCCTTGCTAAAGAAGCTGAGGGTAAAGGTGATGGACTGGCCAAGCATGTCTCCAGACCTAAACCCTATTGAGCATCTGTGAGGCATCCTCAAACAGAAGGTGGGGGAGCGCATGGTCTCTAACATCCACCAGCTCTGTGATGTTGTCATGGAGAAGTGGAAGAAGACTCCAGTGGCAACCTGTGAAGCTCTGGTGAACTCCATGCCCAAAAGGGTTAAGGCAATCCTGGAAAATAATGGTGGCCACACAAAATATTGACACTTTGGGCCCAATTTGGACATTTTCACTTAGGGGTGTACTCACTTTTGTTGTCAGCGGTTTAGCTATTAATGGCTGTATGTTGAGTTATTCAGAGGGGACAGCAAATTTACACTGTTATACAAGCGGTACACTCACTACTTTACATTGTAGCAAAGTGTCATTTCTTCAGTGTTGTCACATGAAAAGATAAGAAAATATTTCCAAAATTGTGAGGGGTATGCTCACTTTTGTGAGATACTGTATATACAGTTGTGCTCATAAGTTTACATACCCTGGCAGAATTTATGATTTCTTGTCCATTTTTCAGAGAATATGAATGATAACAAAAAAAACTTTTCTTTCACTCAAGGTTAGTGTTTGGCTGAAGCCATTTATTGTCAATCAACTGTGTTTACTCTATTTAAATCATAATTGGCAACAGAAACTACCCAAATGACCCGATCAAAAGTTTACATACCCCAGTTCTTAATACCGTGTATTGCCCCCTTTAACATCAATAACAGCTTGACTTCTTTTGTGGTATTTGTGGAATGGGCATCTTCTCAGATGGTAAAGCTGCCCATTCCTCGTTGCAAAAGGCCTCCAGTTCCTGTAAATTCTTGGGCTATCTTGCATGAACTGCACGTTTGGAATCTCCCCAGAGTGTCTCAATGATATTGAGGTCAGGAGACTGAGATGGCCACTCCAGAAGCTTCACTTTATTCTGCTTTAGCCAATGACAGGTTGACTTTGCCTTGTGTTTTGGATCATTGTCATGTTGGAATGTCCAAGTACGTCCCATGCGCAGCTTCCTGGCTGATGAATGCAAGTGTTCCTCCAGTATTTTTTTAAAACATGCTGCATTCATCTTGCCAACAATTTTGACCAAATTTCCTGTGCCTTTGTAGCTCACACATTCCCAAAACATTAGCGATCCACTTCCGTACCTTTCGCCATAGGCCTTGTTGACTCCTCTCCAAATGTAGCGTTTATGGTTGTGGCCAAAAAGCTCAATTTTGGTCTCATCACTCCAAATGACTTTGTGCCAGAAGGTTTGGGGCTTGTCTCTGTGATGTTTGGCATATTATAAGCGGGATACTTTGTGGCATTTGCGTAGTAAAGGGCTGTCTTCTGGCGACTCGACCATGCAGCCCATCTTTCTTCAAGTGCCACCTTATTGTGCATCTTGAAACAGCCACACCACATGTTTTCAGGGAGTCCTGTATTTCACCTGAAGTTATTTGTGGTTTTTTCTTTGCATCCCAAACAATTTTCCTGGCAGTTGTAGCTGAAATTTTAGTTGGTCTACCTGACCGTGGTTTGGTTTCAACAGAATCCCTCATTTTCCACTTCTTGATAAGAGTTTGAACACTGCTGATTGGCATTCTCAATTCCTTGGATATCTTTTTATATCCCTTTCCTGTTTTATACAATTCAACTACCTTTTCCCGCAGATCCTTTGACAATTCTTTTGCTTTCCCCATGACTCAGAATCCAGAAACCTCAGTGCAGCACTGGATGAAAGATGCAAGGGTCTGTCAGGAGTCCAGAAACACATTGACCCTTTATACTAACACACTAATGGCAAGCAAACCAGATCATAGGTGAGGATGGTTATCTTTAATAGCCATTCAAACTCCTTTGTGTCAACTTATGTGCATGTTATCAGGCCAAAATCACCAGGGTATGTAAACTTTTGATCAAGGTCATTTGGGTAGTTTCTGTTGTGATTATGATTTAAAAAGAGTAAACACATTGATTGATAATAAATAGCTTCAGCCAAACACTAACCATGAGTGAAAGAAAAGTTTTTGTGTCATCATTCATATTCTCTGAAAAATGACCAAGAAATCATAAATTCTTCCAGGGTATGTAAACTTATGAGCATATATATATATATATATATATATATATATATATATACATGGTTTATCAATTAAGCACAAGTGAGCCTATTATTTTGTTATATATTTTTATATTTTATTTTTAATATATTTATAGAACACGGTATTTGAGCAAGCGCCACATTTATTATTTCGTTTTTTTATGTATATATATGGGGACACATGGTATCAATGTGAGCTGCTGCTTGATTCATATTGTTATTTTGTTTTTACTTAATTATTTAAAGTGGTAGCATAGGATTCCTCCTATATAGATCGTTTGCCACGTAGTTGCCCAGTCCTTAATTTTATTAGACTTCAATAAAATCTGTATTCTTTACATTCTTCATTGATATACAGGAGTTCAAAACAAACTAGAAATATTTGTATGTTTTCTAGTATATGGATCCACAGCAGTCACGTCAGTGTATATTTTAGATCTGTGCTGTCAGGATGCTGGTAACCTGCTTGTGAGTTGCCTCTCTAACAGGTCTGCTGGATATCTGTCAATGGGTTTCCTTTCTGCTGCACCCCCCCTCCTTAGTCAATCATCTATTCCTGGCTTGAAAGGATATCTGGCCTTAAATCAATATCCAATAAGCTAGGAAAATGGTCCCATGTTGTACAGATAAGCCTGTACCCAGTTTCCCTGGATAGGAAACTGGGTCAACAGGGCTTAATTCATCTCCTCCAGGGGCGTATTAAATTTTAAGGCTTTCCTTCCCTACCAAGATTACCTGCTCGATTGAAACTGGATTTACTTCACCTCTTGATGGTACAGGCTTATCTGACTCACCGTCACCGCCGATGGCCTGTGAGTCCATCACCTCTGGTAAGGGCATCATATTTTTATTTGCTTGAAATCATGAAGTTATATTTGGAGAAGATAATATCCTGCACGCTGATATGTCTCTAATACTGCTGTAGAAACATTTACGAAAGTTTGGAGCACCAACAGCGTTACATCTGCACTTCTATGAGTCTACACTCTGTATATGAACTATAAGCTTATTACGCTATACCCATATGTCATGTATTATACATTCTATTAGACGGATATGAGAGACATGCGGTACTGTCTATCCCATTCGTTTTACTCATATTTATATTAATGTATCTATGTGATTCTTAGTACTATTCACTTTGTTCTGGTTGATTCTATTCTTTGGTTTACACATTTTTGCTTTTTAACTTTGATGTCACATGCAGTGTGATTCTCTCACCTTTATGGTCACCAACATAGTTCTGTACTTTCAGACCTACGAACCACAATATTTTTGTGGTCACATATTATATATAATTTTTATTTACACATTCTTGCCACTTTATGTGTTACTATCATCTACTGTGATCTTACATTTACCAGTGTAGATTCCCAGCACATTTTATGAGTGCCACACATTGTTGTTTCACTTATATTTACAATTAGTCTGATTGTGGTGTTGGCTGCTTTCTCTTTTGGAGTTGGCGCGGTAGTTCTCACATCCATTTGTATACTTCTTTGGATATGTAGATAAATCCCTGCGCTCAGCAACAGGATTGCTGCAGCTTATGCATCCTGAATACAGGACTGATTGCATGTGCTGTGTTAATAGTGTGCTGTCCCTTTAAATGATGACTAAGCAGAAATGGATAACTCAGTGCTCATACATAAATAAATACAATCATATTACAATACAATGAATCAATTCATATACACAATAAATAATCCATATACACAATGAATAACAGAATAAAATGAACCTATTAAAAACATTTTTTTATATAAATATAAAGTCCATATCAAAATCAGATGTAATTACACTTCTCTGTGCTCATAAACTTCCATAGAAGGTGCTCCAGTGCGAAATAAGTGCTCCTTAACCACTTCCCTACCCAGCCAAAGACATATGACGTCCGCAGATGGGATCTCCCATCCTGGGTGGACGTCATATGACAGCCTGGGATTCCCGGCCATCTAGGGGGCGTGCGCGACCGCCGCGTTGCTCGGGAACCGGTGTGTGTGACCGGCGGCCGCGATGTCCATCGGGCACCCACGATTGCCAGTTAACCGGCCCGGGCCCGTGGATCTGTGTGTGTAAACACACAGATCCACGTCCTGTCAGTTGTGAGGAGAGCGATCTGTATACCTAGTACAGCGGAACACTGATTGGTCTCCTCCCCTTGTACGTCCCCACCCCTTACAGTTAGAAACACTCCCTTAGGAAACATATTTAACCCCTTGTGTCCCCCTAGTGGTTAACCCCTTCACTGCCTGTCACATTTACACAGTAATCAATGCAATTTTATAGCATTGATCGCTGTATAAATGTGAATGGTCCCAAAAATGTGTCAAAAGTGTCCGATGTGTCCGCCATAATGTCGCAGTCACGAAAAAAAATCGTGATCGCCGCTAAAAAAAATAAATAAATAATTTTTTTAAAAAAATGCCATAAATCTATCCCGTATTTTGTAGACGCTATAACTTTTGCGCAAACCAATCAATATATGCTTATTGCGATTTTTTTTTACCAAAAATATGTAGAAGAATACGTATCGGACGAAACTGAGGAAAAAATTAGTTTTTTTTTTTAAAAATTGGGATATTTATTATAGCAAAAAGTAAAAAATATTGTGTTTTTTTCAAAATTGTCGCTCTTCTTTTGTTTATAGCGCAAAAAATAAAAACCTCAGAGGTGATCAAATACCATCAAAAGAAAGCTCTATTTGTGGGGAAAAAAGGACATCAATTTTTTGGGGGTACAACGTCGCACGCCCGCGCAATTGTCGTTTAAAGTGCGACAGCGCTGAAAACTAAAAATTGGCCTGGGAAGGAAGGGGGTGAAAATGCCCTGTATTGAAAAAGTCTCTTACCAAGTGGAGATGATCTCAAATTATAGAGATCAGAAGCGATTGTTTAATTCAAGACCAAGATCAACACTATTACATCCTCAGATGGTTAAAACATCTCCTCCGTGGAGAATACTGGTATACTCTTCAAATAGGGCCTCTCACTACCTCTGTGCCGAATGCCACTCACCCACAGTCATATGTGAAAAGCACAAATAGGGAGAAGCCTCATGGTGTAGTATATCAAAAACTATCTTTATTTAAAAAAAGCAGATTGCACTTACATGTAAACAGTTGATTTCATGCAATGAAACAAAAAGTTGATTTTGTAACCTTTTCTCTCCCCTAGGAAAAGTGTATATTTTTTAACACTGGGGTAGTTTAGTTTCCAGTAGTTTGACAATGTATTGAAAGAATAGGAAGAGTAGGAAGATGAAGTGATTAACTTGGGAATTGCAATATGTTTCACATCTGCCAAATTCACAAAAGAAAAAAAAAAAAAAAAGAGATTTATTATGAAAGGTGCAAAACGCTGTATTCTCTAGGATTATACATCATCAAAAATACATAAAGGTTATAAAGAAAGAATCTAAGTACTCTCCTTAAAAAAAAATGTGATTATGCAGCAAAGGACTTTTCAGAGAACTTCTTGGAGAACCATGTTACGATATACGGATATTATGTAAAATACATTAAACTTGCCATACGTAAGCAAATGTCTCACTTTGAATGACGGTTTGATCTGCTAGTGCTTGTCTCGAGTTTGCTTTTCTAGGACCTTTAATAACACTTACCAACTTTGCAGACAAATAGATTGCTCACACACAGTAGAAGGATTATTCATATTATGGAGAAAGGAAATAAGTCTGCATGACCACATAGGTTTTCCACAATGTCAAGTAGTGACAGACATAGTTAACAAGGAACCCATAATTCAACTACTGACCAAGTAAAAACTATTATTTATTGTGTATAGACTAACATTAAGAAAGAAAAAAGCTGTGTGCAGGTCTAGAAGACAGTGGTAGGGGTCCCAGCACCTATCCGACTCACCTCTAATAAAAATCCCTAGCTTCCAGGGGACCTTTGTGCACCTGCAGTCTGCACAAATGGTATATCTGAGGTCAAATAATTCAACGCTCATTAATCCTGTATACAGTATGTCTTTAAATTAAGCATTCAGATTTCACATCTCTTGCAGGCTCCAATTAGACAATCTCTCAGCTGAAGTTCCCAGCTCTGTTGCATACTAACACAAACAGATGTACTGTATATACTAAAGGATATGAGAACATTCACACAATAAATGATGTGAAAAGTAATTTAAACTAGAAAAGGTACAATTTCTGGGGAAATTGTGAAAGTGTTCTTGCCTCTACAACTGGAGTGGGCGGAGTAACTGGGTGGGGTGGAGTGGCTTGAGTAACTGTGAAAAGTGTTAAAAAGCTTAATATTTTAAAAAGTATAAATAGTAGTAAAAAAGTTCCATCATTCGCTGAAAGAGTTGAACATTTTTTTCAAAAGTAATTTTTTTTTTCAAAAATGAATTTTTTTTATTCAAAAATGATTTTTTTTCTTCAAAAATGAATTTTTTTTCTTCAAAAATGATTTTTTTTTCAAAAGTAATTTTTTTTTTCAAAGGTAATTTTTTTTTTCAAAAATGAATTTTTTTATTTCAAAAATAATTTTTTTTTCGAAATAATTTTTTTTTAAAGTAATTTTTTTTTCAAAAATAATTTTTTTTTTCAAAAATATTTTTTTTTTTCAAATATATTTTTTTTTTCAAAAATAATTTTTTTTTTAAAAGTAATTTTTTTTCAAAAATATTTTTTTTTTTTCAAAAATAATTTTTTTTTTCAAAAATATTTTTTTTTTTTCAAAAATATTTTTTTTTTTTTCAAAAATTATTTTTTTATTTTTTTCAAAAATTATTTTTTTATTTTTTTCAAAAATTTTTTTTTTTTTTCAAAAATATTTTTTTTTTTACATGGGGTGGTCATAATGTTTTGGCTGATCATGGGGTTGTCAGCTTTTGTCACTTCCCACTCTAGTTTTGAACATTTCGCCATTCATTCCTATGGGACCAATTTCGCTGCAAAAACATCATTTCGTGGACCATTCGGCGAAACATTCCACAAAGTAATAACACATCAATCGGGAACAATCCGCTCGTTTCGGTATATTACTTGTCTCTGTAGTGTAAAAACTGTGGGAGGAGTCTACAAGCATTATCAAGTCTAGCAGATGAAGTCACATGCATTTGGGGTGTCTCAGCATCTTGTGTTTACAACCACTGTTTCCTAGCAACGCTCATGCCCTGTTTATGCTTCCCAAATACTACTTCATCAAAACTGCCCCATCAGAATTACCCCATCAAAACTGCCCCATCATATTCCTCTATTATAAATCAGTACATGGTGTGTCTGTCCCCTCCCCTGGGCTCTGTAATCAGAGCTGAGATGCTCCAGCCACCTCCCCCCCTGTGTATAACAGAAGCTTTGGTAACCATGGCAACAAAACAAACACCGTACACTCTGATTAATGGCTAAAATTTCCTGAAATGACCTCTAAACAAATAGCCGTATTTTAAAAACTATACATCCTACAGCGAAGATCCTTATATTGTGAGAATCACAAGACCCAGACCTAGATTTTGATGTATAGTATGTCTCTGAAATATTAAAATTGAAGGCACGGTCGCAGTTTAGAAATTGCCCTTCAAATTTGAAGGGGCTAGAGTGTAGTTTCAATGAATGTCAATGGACGGCGTGAGTTGTAAACAAATGGTCATATTGTGAAAACTATCAGGACCATGGCTTAGCCGTGGACATGTTTAGTGGCAGCAGGGATAGCTGAACGTTTTGATATAAGATTTGTGTAGGTGGGCTTGAAAATGAGGGAGTGGCCGCAGTTTAGAAATCATGTTCTGATTTTCCAGCTTTTGCCATCTCCCACTCTAGTTTCCTCATTCATTCCTATGGGACCAATTTCGCCGCAAAAACTACGATATTTCGTGAACCATTCGGCGAAACGTTCCACAAAGTAATAGCACACCATTCGGGAACAATCCGCACGTTTCGGTATATTACTTGTCTATGTAGTGTAAAAACTGTGGGAGGAGTTAGGGTGGTAAATTTGGCTATAATAATAATAAGAACTAGAAAAGGTACAATTTCTGGGGAAATTGTGAAAGTGTTCTTGCCTCTACAACTGGAGTGGGCGGAGTAACTGGGTGGGGTGGAGTGGCTTGAGTAACTGTGAAAAGTGTTAAAAAGCTTAATATTTTAAAAAGTATAAATAGTAGTAAAAAAGTTCCATCATTCGCAGAAAGAGCTGAACATTTTTTTCAAAAGTAATTTTTTTTTTCAAAAATGAATTTTTTTTATTCAAAAATGATTTTTTTTTCTTCAAAAATGATTTTTTTTTTTCTTCAAAAATGAATTTTTTTTTTCAAAAGTAATTTTTTTTTTCAAAGGTAATTTTTTTTTTCAAAAATTTTTCAATAATGTCAATGGACGGCGTGAGTTGCAAACAAATGGTCATATTGTGAAAACTATCAGGACTATGGCTTAGCCGTGGACATGTTTAGTGGCAGCAGGGATAGCTGAACGTTTTGATATAAGATTTGTGTAGGTGGGCTTGAAAATGAGGGAGTGGCGGCAGTTTAGAAATCATGTTCTGATTTTCCAGCTTTTGTCATCTCCCACTCTAGTTTCCCCATTCATTCCTATGGGACCAATTTCGCTGCAAAAACGACGATATTTCGTGAACCATTCGGCGAAACGTTCCACAAAGTAATAGCACACCATTCGGGAACAATCCGCACGTTTCGGTATATTACTTGTCTATGTAGTGTAAAAACTGTGGGAGGAGTTAGGGTGGTAAATTTGGCTATAATAATAAGAATAATATATATGTGAGATAACAGTAAGTGGTCTTGCTATGCAAGAACACTTAACTAGAAAAGGTACAATTTCTGGGGAAATTGTGAAAAGTGTTCTTGCCTCTACAACTGGAGTGGGCGAAGTAACTGGGTGGAGTGGCTTGAGTAACTGTTGTGTGGTTGGAGTGGCTGGAGTAACTGTGAAAAGTGTTAAAAAGCTTAATATTTTAAAAAGTATAAATAGTAGTAAAAAAGTTGAAGTCTCATCATTAGCTGAAAGAGCTGAACATTTTTTTTCAAAAATTATGAATTTTTTTTCAAAAATGATTTTTTTTTTCAAAAATGATTTTTTTTTTTCAAAAATAATTTTTTTTTTTCAAAAATATTTTTTTTTTCAAAAATAATTTTTTTTTCAAAAATATATTTTTTTTTTCAAAAATGATTTTATTTTTATTTTTTTCAAAAATTTTTATTTTTTTTTTTCAAAAATTATTTTTTTTTTCAAAAATTATTTTTTTTTTTTTTCAAAAATTATTTTTTTTGTTTTCAAAAATTATTTTTTTGTTTTCAAAAATATATTTTTTTTACATGGGGCGGTCATAAATGTTTTGGCTGATCATGGGGTGGTCATAATGTTTTGGCTGATCATGGGGTTGTCAGCTTTTGTCACCTCCCACTCTAGTTTTGAACATTTCGCCATTCATTCCTATGGGACCAATTTCGCCACAAAAACGACATTTCGTGGACCAATCGGCGAAACGTTCCACAAAGTAATAGCACACCAATCGGGAACAATCCGCTCGTTTCGGTATATTACTTGTCTATGTAGTGTAAAAACTGTGGGAGGAGTCTACAAGCATTATCAAGTCTAGCAGATGAAGTCACATGCATTTGGGGTGTCTCAGCATCTTGTGTTTACAACCACTGTTTCCTAGCAACGCTCATGCCCTGTTTATGCTTCCCAAATACTACTTCATCAAAACTGCCCCATCAGAATTACCCCATCAAAACTGCCCCATCATATTCCTCTATTATAAATCAGTACATGGTGTGTCTGTCCCCTCCCCCGGGCTCTGTAATCAGAGCTGAGATGCTCCAGCCACCTCCCCCCTGTGTATAACAGAAGCTTTGGTAACCATGGCAACAAAACAAACACAGCACACTCTGATTAATGGCTAAAATTTCCTGAAATGACCTCTAAACAAATGGCCGTATTTTAAAAACTATACATCCTACAGCGAAGATCTTTATATTGTGAGAATCACAAGACCCAGACCTAGATTTTGATACATAGTATGTCTCTGAAATATTAAAAATGGAGGCACGGTCGCAGTTTAGAAATTGCCCTTCAAATTTGAAGGGGCTAGAGTGTAGTTTCAATGAATGTCAATGGACGGCGTGAGTTGTAAACAAATGGTCATATTGTGAAAACTATCAGGACCATGGCTTAGCCGTGGACATGTTTAGTGGCAGCAGGGATAGCTGAACATTTTGATATAAGATTTGTGTAGGTGGGCTTGAAAATGAGGGAGTGGCGGCAGTTTAGAAATCATGTTCTGATTTTTCAGCTTTTGTCACCTCCCACTCTAGCTTCCCCATTCATTCCTATGGGACCAATTTAGCCGCAAAAACAACGATATTTCGTGAACCATTCGGCGAAACGTTCCACAAAATAATAGCACACTATTCGGGAACAATCCGCACGTTTCGGTATATTACTTGTCTATGTAGTGTAAAAACTGTGGGAGGAGTTAGGGTGGTAAATTTGGCTATAATAATAAGAATAATAAGAACTAGAAAAGGTACAATTTCTGGGGAAATTGTGAAAAGTGTTCTTGCCTCTACATCTGGAGTGAGCGGAGTAACTGGGGGGAGTGCCTGGAGTAACTGTTGTGTGGTTGGAGTAACTGTGGAAAGGTTGAACTGGGCAGATGGGCAGAGTAACTGTGTGGAGTGTTTGTAGTGAGTAAAGATAGTAAACATTACACTAACCAATTGATTGATCAAATTTAAAAAGTGCACAAGTGCTAATGATGTAGAAGGTAGAAATATCGGTAAATGACTTTGTCGGACACAGACTTAAGGGTTACCAGGATTTATTCCGCCCCAGCCAAAGCATAGCACCTGACGGATTCGCGTCCCAAAATCAAGTGTGTCAAAAACAGTTTACACAGTGTACATATAATTTCAATATATTGCATCACAAGCGAACTGGCGGTATATTTCCGTTATACATTAACATTAACATTAACATTTTGAACAGTCAACTTTTTGAACTTTTTGGATACAAGGCAATTCATTAAAGCATATACTTTAAACCCTTACAAATTTTCAGTTTCTCTGCAGTTTTGCTCCTTGCTGTTTCTTTGTCTTACTAATCAGCAAGCAGGCTATAGCACAGGAAGGAGAGGGTGAGTGTGATGAGGACAGTGTGATAGGGCGAGCTGACGTGCTGCATCTACCGTCTGTAGGACGGGTGATCGTTTTAGCCAGCCGGCTTCTTATGCTTATTTGAATCTGCTACACTGTAAGTGTTATTTTAATTCTTTTAATAAACCTCAAAACCAGGATTACGCTATGTTGTTTCCCTCTCTTTTCCCGGGGTACCCCTAAATGAGAACAACCCCCCAGCTAGGAGTCTTTTATTAATCTCCATAAGAGTGATTTCCTGTGACTTGGTGGACTAGTGGTATCATCACCCTTTGGCTGTATGAAGTGGCATGTCGTTTCCTAGAAGCCCATCCAATGAAAGGCCCTGACCGGGTTAAGGTCGCAAGCCCCCTTGTGCTTGCCGTTTGGTAAGCGCGCATTTTATTTTCAGCTACCACCGTGGTGCGGTGGAGGAATTTTTTCTATTTTACATTTCCTGCTTTAAAAAAATGGGGTCTGAGCCTATGTATTTTCACAACATTTATTTGGACTTTATTCACTGTGTTAGGACTGTCCAGTGAACACTTATTGATTTAGGTTTCAAGAACTGTGTTAGTTATTTAATTTGGGTTCTAACCAATTAGTCCTATTCAACACTGGTACTAGTATTTACTCCTATTTACAGCGCTGCTATATTTGTTATATTGTTGTATTAGTGTGTGTATCTCACATAGAGTGGCTGCTTTTGTTATTATATAGTTTTTTTTAATTTTTTTTCACTAAGTTATTTTCATCACTATTTTGGTTATCCCCTATTTGGTCATTCACAATATTTCAGGAACAGGTACCCTTTTTGGGTGCACTACAGCGCGGTATTCCTCTTACTATATGATGAGGACAGATGTCTGTGATGGATGGGGGGGAGTAAGTGAGTTCAGTGTCTAACAAGTACACCGAACATGAAATATAGAGAATGATGTTTAGCTAATTGTAAATGGTCCCACATAACTATGGCCACGTAAACTGACCCTCATTGCCACTTTATCTGTTTGATGACCACTGTCTCACAACCACTGTTTCCTGGCAACACTCATGCCCTGTTTATGCAGGCTCTAAGCGTGTTCACAACCACTGCTCAAAACACAATACACAGGATAATGGTAGCTGTAATAACTGTGCAGTACTCCTGACTGGAGACACTGCTGCACCCTGGAGATGTAAATGTGATCCAACAGTGTGTTTTTTTCTATGGTGGCTGCCCAGACCAGTTGAGTATATCCTCTTGAGTGAAGAAGGTCAGATATTGGCTTCTTTTCTCTGCACAGAAAATCTTCATTGAAATCTCCACAGAGTATTATAGGTTGGCAATCCATTATTTCCAAAGATTCCAAGAGGCCCAGCAGGTTAGTAAGGAATTGGCCAATACTGTAATCCGGTGGCCTGTAAACGACAGCGATCAAAGCTTGTACAGGGGACTCCAGTTTGACAATCAAGAACTCCAAGTCAGTCACATTGTGATGATACTGCTTTTCATAGGCCTTGAAATGGTTTCTGACATACAAGGCGACACCTCTGCCACTTTTACTTGCAATGTCAGGAAGGTTTGTGTACGAGAGGTGTCTGTTGCGTTTGAACAGGTTGTAGCCCTCCAGCTGGAGACTTTCAGCAACAGAAGAGCCTGTGAGATGAGTTTCAGTGAAACATAAAACATCTCCAAGTGTCAACTCATGGTGAGATTTGATATCTTCAATGTGAGCTGGTAATCCTTCCGTGTTGTGATGGATAATTGTTAATGTTTGCTGTTTGTCTGTTGTCTGTAGAAACTTTAAGAGGGGCATAACACTTTCCAGTGATGCATTCTTCATTGAATCCAGGGAAGCTGTGATTTCAGGATCAGCAAAGATCTTCTTCTCATCAAAGTCGGTTATGTACAGTCCTTGTAGTGTAGTCGTTCTACTCAGAGCAACATAGGCCATTCCCGGTTGGAAGACCCGTTTCAATGAGACCACTGCCGACTGTATCGACATCCCCTGACACTTATGAATCGTACATCCAAAAGCCAACTTCAGGGGGAACTGCCTGCGAACAACTCCTTTCTGTCTCAGGTTTTCCTCTACCCTTTCTATGTACACCAAGTTGTCAGCATCACAAGACGACTTGTTACGGTATCTCTGTCCTGCATTTGGATTGTCCAGCACAAGCCCAAGCTTGTTTACCGTAGTAGCACCATTCTCAGTCTGGATGATTATTCTTGCAATCTTGCCAAATGTCCCGTTAACAAGCCCGTCTTCTACATCAATGTTTCTTGTGATCATGATACGGGCACCTTCAGCTGCTTGCAGTGTGTCAATCAGATTGTCTTTGTGTCCTTTGAAAGGTTGGTGTTGCCTCAGCATCACTCCTGTCTTAGGGTCTTTTCTGTAATCGTCGGCATCTATGTTGGTGACGTTTGAATGGAGAACAGACACAGTTGCAGCATTATGTTTGTGAACCTCTTTGTTGGTGGCAAATATGTGTAGCACGTCATTAGGGCAGTGGGTGGGATCTGTAAAAGCCTGAGCAAGCAGAGCTTTGTCATCATTGCTTAAGGTGCCAGTCTTCTGCTTGACTCTGATTCTATTCAAAAGCTCAGCAAATGAAATGTCTTCCTTCTGTCGCATGATCTCTGTCAGCGTGATCATCTGAAAGTTGTCTTTCCAGACGTCATTGGTATTTTCCTCAAACACGCAGAGTGGCTTACTTTTTCCCAGCGGGGGGACCTGGTAAAAGTCTCCTACTGCTAGTACTGACATACCACCAAAAGGTTTCTTACTGCCTTTGATTTGCTGTAATCTCCAGTTGATGTAGGCAAACAGGGGCTTTGAAATCATTGACACCTCGTCAATAACAATGATCTCCGCATTTGACAGCTGTGCCCTCACTTCATCTATTAGATTTCCAAGTCCTTGGTAGGGTGGCTTCAAGCTTCTTGGCAACTTCAGCAGAGAATGCAATGTGTTGCCTGAAATGTTGAAAGCTGCTGTTCCTGTAAATGCAGTTAGTAAAACGCTGGGCATGGATATGTCTGCTTCCTCACGTAGTCTGGTAAGTTTACAGAGTATCTTTGTCGCCTCAGCATAGATGCACTTTATCAGGTGTGATTTGCCTGTCCCTGCACCACCAGTGACAAAGTAATAGAATGGGTCAGGATTTAGGCCACGCACACGGTTAGTGCACCAGTCACAAACTGAGTAGAATGTCTGAGCTTGTGTCCGGTTAAGGTTTCTGTACATTTTCCGAAGGAAATCAGGGCACATTTGTGGAGCTTTCACAGTAAGCGCAATTCCACCTGTTTGTTTGTGACGTGTATACTCCGGAACATCATCTTGTTCATTCTCATGAAGTGGCTCCCCTTCTTTGCGTTCCTCTACACATTCCAACCTATCCAACTCAGCTTCTGGGGCAAAGGTGTTCCAAGCATCTTCAACAGGTCCGTTTTTTACATAGTCATCCAAGACTTGTTCCACAATTTTGTTGTGTTGTTCGAACTTCTTTTGGTTGCTGGTAACAATTGCAGACACTGCTTGGATTGCTTCTTCTCCTGGTAAGCTCACACAGGCGCCTTTGTAAAAATCCTGGTGTGTTGGGAACCTTACAGTTTTCAGTGATGACTCTGAACGGTGGGGGAGGTACAGTTTAAGCAGTCTGCCGTAGTAGTTCTCAGGGTCCTTCTTCTCTGAGAAGCGTGCGTACCTGATGATTGCAGGCTTCCCTCTCGTGCGTTTTTGAATCATTCCCATTTCATTCAATAGGCTGACAGGCTTGCTGTCTTCCTTTTGCTTGCCATCTTCCTTCTGCTTGCCATAGACAACCCTGTAATGGGATGCAAAGTCTGCCAGACACATGGACTCAAACTCTGGTGTTTCAGGTCTGGCTCTGTATTTGTCGACAAAACTCGTCATCCACACATTAAGAGAATCGGCTGGTTTGTTCTGCAATGCACTGAGCGGGAGACTCATTTTCAGTGCGTTGTCACCAGTTGGCAGAAAAACAACCTCACGTGAGCAAGACTTCATTTTCAGGCTGCACGTACGGGCCACAGACTCCTGGGCGCTGACCTCTCTGTGTTTTGAATAAGCCTGAAGAACCTCTTTCATTTCTTCTCGTTCTGTCGCTGTTTCTGGACTCATTTCTTTGACTATTGTTTTGAGATAGTCACTCAGCTCCCGTTCTGGCTTGGATATGTAGGACAACATGTACATGATGCAACCATACTCATCAAGAATGTACTGGATGTCCATGTTGGCGTTCCAGGCCGTCAGCAAATGTGGATTATAGTTGTTCACCCAGCAGTCCTTGACATCACGCTTCATTAGAATCACGCTTGAGGAGGTCAATGCCTGAATGTAGGAGTTGTACTGATTCAAAGTCATATCACACTGTGCCAGTAGCTGTGACATGTCTTCAAGCTGCACTTTTGGGTTATTAAGCAAATCCCAGACTGGTTTCAGTTTGTTTTTGGCTACTTGTGGTTTCATTGCACATCTCCTTGTTCTTCTGGCATCGGGTAAGTTATCCTCGTTTTTCTAATAGGTGGCTTTGGAAATCCAAATCTGCATACTCTGTTACCTTTCTTGCATGATTTTGAATGAGATCTGCTGTGCATTTGAAGTTCTGTTACAAATCTGTGAAGTAAGGCCTGTTTGGCTTCATCAGGCAGCTGGCATGAGATGTTATGATCTATAAAGGCACACACCTTGTCATCACTGTCTTGTCCAAATATAGGAGCTCCTGCTACCCAACAGAGACAATGTATATGAGGGCTCCCTCTCTCCTGAAATTCAACCCGGTAAAAGTAATCGATAACTTCACCAATTGGCTGTGCAGGACCCAACAGCAGCTCTCGCATCAGAGCATCAACCCGTTTGTCAAACATGCGCATGGTGGTCACTGGGTTGCCTCAAAGAATGTCACACTTTTCAGCCCAGTCTAGCCCCGCAAAATCCACCTTTTGACCTTGTTGTGCCTTTATTGCCGTTATTACCTCTGGCCATCTGAATTCTGCAGCAGAGAAGGTAAGAAAAAATGTTGGCTTACCCAATTGTCTGACCATGGCTAGCAAATTCTTCAGATTTTTATCCCAGTAAGCTGGACTCCCTCTCAGTGGTTGCATGAACCTTGTGGCATCTCGGTTTCGCACCAACCTCTCAACCTCACACTTGTCCTGTAGCAGCTTGTTGGATATTTTCCGTCCATCCCTGGTATTGGGTTTTCCTTTCCTTAACTGGATGGACATGCTGCTTTTGGCCATGTGTGTTTCTGTGACAAACTGCGCAAAGAAGAGGTAGCTTGTGTCTCTTGCAAAACGAGTATCAACACAAAAAAGCCTTGCATTGAAATACATGCTCGGGGACAGTTTGACTTGTCTTGCCTGGTCCAATGTATTCTGTCCAGTAGGGAACTGAACAGGGAAAGCCATTGCCTCAAGCCTAGGAACTTTAAAGAAGCTGACAGGTGTGTTTCCTTGTGCAGGTGCAATGCTGAATATTCCATCACCGTGTGTCAGTGCTTCCTCTCCAAGGTCAGATGGCTGCAAACAACTGTCTAGGCCAATTCCAGGTCTTAGTGTATCCTTCTCATCCTCTGCATTGGGAGGTTGTTGGTCATGGCCTTCCTGTTGCTCAGAAGCAGCCGGTAAACATGCAGACTGTACCTCTGATGGATCACAATTTTCGATGCGTTCAAGTATCTCCATCATTTCAGTTTCGTCACAACTGTCGAGTTCCATCCCATCATCATTATCATCATCATCAGCGATTGTCTCATCCACTCTAATTGAAATGTCACTGTAGTCGGGGTGTGTGTCAATGAGTTTTGACAGACCTGCTACTACATTTCCCATGTTGACATAATGAAACAGCTGGTGGCCTTTGTAAGTCAGACGTCTTTTCAGCTTGACTCTGTGTAACTGGGATTTGCTGTGCGATCTTGGTAGAGTATTGACCGTGGTTTCCACCTCGGATGGCACACACACTACAGCGCCATGTATAGCTGCCTGTCGACCTTTGGGAAGTGTGATGATCTTGGCAAATGGCAGTATTTTGGCCAAAAGTTGTCTTTCCAGCACATTCAAATCGCAGAGCTCTGGGGGAATGGGCGCCAGCTCCATGTTGTTAGCTACAGCGATGGATGATTTGTGTCCTGCTTTTAAATGTAAATCACAGTTGTGACAAATCCATTCTTTGGTCCTTTCATCTGGTACGGTGCATTGTTCAGGTCCTTGACAGTGATTGTTGCACACATGGACATATTTACCTGTCAAACAGGCAGCAACAATGTGTAGATTCTTCTTGTAATTGCTGTGAATGCAATGTTTCACTTGGTTAGGGAAAAGGGTGCGATGACACATCGTGCACACAAATGTTGGCCCAGCTTTAATGCATTCATGGAAAGTGGATATAGCTGTCTGCATTAGGCTGTTGTCCACTGGTTGACTGCATTCCCGCATGACACGAGTCCATCGTCTGTATTTCATTCTTATTTTGAAGGCACATTGCATCTTATGGGTTATGCGAAAATCTGCTTGAGTTTGACGCTTCATTTTCATGTAACTCATGCAATGTTGCAAGTGATGTTTTCTGAAAGCAGGATCATTATGATATTTTCTGGTGATGTATTGCTTCTGCTTCAACTTGAAATCGACATTTGTGGCATATTTTCTGGTGATGTATTGCTTCTTCTTCAAGTTGTAATCTGCATTTGTCGCATATTTTCTGGTGGTGTACTGCTTCTGTTTCAAGTTGAAATCTGCATTTGTCGCATATTTTCTGGTGATGTATTGCTTCTGCTTCAAGTTGAAATTGGCATCTGTTGCATATTTGCGAATGATATATTGCTTCTGCTTCAACTTAAAATCAGCATCTGCTCTGTATCGGCTGGTGATGTATGTCCTTTTCTTATTGGTGACAGACATCTTTGTAGCCTTGAAATCACGCCTTCTTTCATTTCTGTGTCTTGTCTTCAGTTTTTGTCGTCTCTGTGCATTTAATTTGGACAATGCCTTACTGTCCTTCCATATGCCCTGTGAGGATTTCGCATCAACTGACCGTGGAGAATGCTTGCTGGCTGGGAATCCAGTGTGTGTTACATCTTTGGTCATCTGTGTCACTTTGTTCTCCACATGCTTTGCATTATGTGGTTTGTCAGATTGCACCAGTGGGGACAGCAAACCATCTGACAGACGTCTTGCACGATGAAATGAGACCGGCATGAAGTCATACTGCAGTCCATCAATAGGGCCTCTGGTGTCTGTAAGGAGCAATTCATACAACTTATAAATCCTTGCCCCCATATCACTCAAATGTGTAAAAGTGATCATAACAGCTTTTCCTTTTCCAGTGGCAGGAAGTCCATCCTTATTTCGACTATGAGAATCAAACAGTCCATATCTCCCAGACTTGTCTCTGAACAATGCAATGCAATATGGCACTACTATAAAAAGTGCATGTGTAACATCTGCATTGAGGCACTGAAGTCTTGTGGAGAGGTCAACAAACCAACCTTGGTTGTCACCGTCTACCGTGTCTCTCATACATCCCGATAACACTGGAGATTTAACAACGTTATACTCATATTTGTCAGTGTTGACTCTGAGGGGCACTTCTTCCATTGTCAAGTGCTGATGCTGATAGACATTTCTTTGTTTTAGCTGTTTTATTGTTGAGCCATACAAGCTGTTGCCCTTCTTCAGTATTTGATCAAGATCACCCTTTCTCACATCATCAAGCTCACTGTGGTATGCCAAAAATGTCAGAGCCATGCATGTACACTGTTTGTTCCTTAACCTTCCATAGCCATGATGACCCTGATGAAATGATGCCTGCACAGAAATCTCACTTGGTACACATGGTTCTTGCATGCCATGGTTTTCAGAAGTGCCCATCACACTGTCACTATGCTCTTGAACTTGACACTGAGTTGAACATGAAAATGACACCACAGGTTCACTATGTACCTCCTGGGCACATTCACTGTCACAAACCTCCATATCCACTATGCTGCTGTGGGGCTCCGGATCCAGTTTAGTCCAGCGTATCTTTGCAGCTTTAGATCTCTTTCCTTTAGATGGCATGATGATATTTGTGGAAGGAGCTATAATTCTCCTCAGAGCTTTGTTCGAAGAGCTATAATTCCCCTCAGAGTTGTGTTGGAGGAGGAGCTATAATTCGCCTCAGAGCTGTGTGGGAGGAGCTATAACTCCCCTCTGAGCTGTGTGGGAGGAGCAATAATGCTATAATTCCCCTCAGAGCTGTGTGGGAGGAGATACAATTCCCCTTAGTGTTGTGTGGGAGGAGCTATAATTCCCCTTAGAGCTGTGTGGGAGAAGCTATATTTCCCCTCAGAGCTGTGTGGGAGAAGCTACATTTCCCATCAGAGTTGTGTGGGAGAAGCTATAATTCCCCTCAGAGCTGTTTAAAAGGAGCTATAATTCCCCTCACAGCGGTGTGGAAGAAACTATAATTCCTCTCAGAGTTGTGTGGGAGGAGCTCTAATTCTCCTCAGCTGTGTGGGAGGAGCTATAATGCTAAGCTGTAATTCCCCTCAGAGCTGTGTAGGAGGAGCTATAATTCCCCTCACAGCGGTGTGGGAGAAACTATAATTCCAATCAGAGTTGTGTGGGAGGAGCTATAATGCTAAGCTATAATGCTATAATTCCCCTTTGAGCTGTGTGGGAGGAGCTATAATTCCCCTCAAAGCTGTATTGGAGGAGCTATAACTTCCCTCCAAGCTGTGTGGGAGGAGCTATAATGCTATAATTGTCCTTAGAGCTGTGTGAGAGGAGCTATAATTCCCCTCAGAGCTTTGTGATTTTTTTTTTCAAAAATGATTTTGTTTTTTGTTTTTTCAAAAATGATTTTGTTTTTTTGTTTTTTCAAAAATGATTTTTTTAAATGATTTTTTTTTTCAAAAATGAAATTTTTTTTTCAAAAATGAATTTTGTTTTTTTCAAAAATGATTTTTTTTTTAATTTTTTTTTTTTCAAAAGTAATTTTTTTTTCAAAAATATATTTTTTTTTCAAAAATATTTTTTTTTTCAAAAATATTTTTTTTTTCAAAAATTAATTTTTATTTTTTTCAAAAATATTTTTTTTTTTTTTTACATGGGGCGGTCATAATGTTTTGGCTGATCATGGGGTGGTCATAATGTTTTGGCTGATCATGGGGTTGTCAGCTTTTGTCACCTCCCACTCTAGTTTTGAACATTTCGCCATTCATTCCTATGGGACCAATTTTGCCGCAAAAACGACGATATTTCGTGGACCATTCGGCGAAACGTTTCACAAAGTAATAGCACACCAATCGGGAAAAATCCGCACGTTTCGGTATATTACTTGTCTCTGTAGTGTGGAAAATGTGGGAGGAGTCTACAAGCATTATCAAGTCTAGCAGATGAAGTCACATGCATTTGGGGTGTCTCAGCATCTTGTGTTTACAACCACTGTTTCCTAGCAACATTTCCTTTTGAACATTTTGCCATTCATTCCTATGGGACCAATTTCGCCGCAAAAACGACGATATTTCGTGGACCATTCGGCGAAACGTTCCACAAAGTGATAGCACACCAATCGGGAACAATCCGCACGTTTCGGTATATTACTTGTCTCTGTAGTGTAAAAACTGTGGGAGGAGTCTACAAGCATTATCAAGTCTAGCAGATGAAGTCACATGCATTTGGGGTGTCTCAGCATCTTGTGTTTACAACCACTGTTTCCTAGCAACATTTCCTTTTGAACATTTTGCCATTCATTCCTATGGGACCAATTTCGCCGCAAAAACGACGATATTTCGTGGACCATTCGGCGAAACGTTCCACAAAGTGATAGCACACCAATCGGGAACAATCCGCACGTTTCGGTATATTACTTGTCTCTGTAGTGTAAAAACTGTGGGAGGAGTCTACAAGCATTATCAAGTCTAGCAGATGAAGTCACATGCATTTGGGGTGTCTCAGCATCTTGTGTTTACAACCACTGTTTCCTAGCAACGCTCATGCCCTGTTTATGCTTCCCAAATACTGCTTCATCAAAACTGCCCCATCAGAATTACCCCATCAAAACTGCCCCATCATATTCCTCTATTATAAATCAGTACATGGTGTGTCTGTCCCCTCCCCCGGGCTCTGTAATCAGCTGAGATGCTCCAGCCACCTTCCCCCCTGTGTATAACAGAAGCTTTGGTAACCATGGCAACAAAACAAACACTAACAGTACACTCTGATTAATGGCTAAAATTTCCTGAAATGACCTCTAAACAAATGGCCGTATTTTAAAAACTATACATCCTACAGCGAAGATCTTTATATTGTGAGAATCACAAGACCCAGACCTAGATTTTGATGTATAGTATGTCTGTGAAATATTAAAAATGAAGGCACGGTCGCAGTTTAGAAATTGCCCTTCAAATTTGGAGGGGGCTAGAGTGTAGTTTCAATGAATGTCAATGGACGGCGTGAGTTACAAACAAATGGTCATATTGTGAAAACTATCAGGACTATGGCTTAGCCGTGGACATGTTTAGTGGCAGCAGGGATAGCTGAACGTTTTGATATAAGATTTGTGTAGGTGCGCTTGAAAATGAGGGAGTGGCGGCAGTTTAGAAATCATGTTCTGATTTTTCAGCTTTTGTCATCTCCCACTCTAGTTTCCCCATTCATTCCTATGGGACCAATTTCGCCGCAAAAATGACGATATTTTGTGAACCATTCGGCGAAACGTTCCACAAAGTAATAGCACACCATTCGGGAACAATCCGCACGTTTCGGTATATTACTTGTCTATGTAGTGCAAAAACTGTGGGAGGAGTTAGGGTGGTAAATTTGGCTATAATAATAAGAATAATATATATGTGAGATAACAGTAAGTGGTCTTGCTATGCAAGAACACTTAACTAGAAAAGGTACAATTTCTGGGGAAATTGTGAAAGTGTTCTTGCCTCTACAACTGGAGTGGGCGGAGTAACTGGGTGCAGTGGGCGGAGTAACTGTGAAAAGTGTTAAAAAGCTTAGTATTTTAAAAAGTATAAATAGTAGTAAAACAGTTGAAGTCCCATCATTAGCTGAAAGAGCTGAACATTTTTTTCAAAAATGATTTTTTTTTTCAAAAATTATTTTTTTTTTAATGATTTTTTTTTTTTCAAAAATAATTTTATTTTCAAAAATGAATTTTTTTGGTTCAAAATTTTTTTTTTTCTTTAAAATAAATTTTTTTTTTCAAAAATATTTTTTTTTTTTTCAAAAATATTTTTTTTTTCTCAATAATATATTTTTTTTTTCAATAATGAATTTTTTTTTTTTTCAAAAATATTTTTTTTTTTTACATGGGGCGGTCATAAATGTTTTGGCTGATCATGGGGTGGTCATAATGTTTTGGCTAATCAGGGGGTTGTCAGCTTTTGTCACCTCCCACTCTAGTTTTGAACATTTCGCCATTCATTCCTATGGGAAAAATTTCGTTGCAAAAACGTCATTTCGTGGACCATTCGGCGAAAAAAGTTCCACAAAGTAATAACACACCAATCGGGAACAATCCGCTCGTTTCGGTATATTACTTGTCTCTGTAGTGTAAAAACTGTGGGAGGAGTCTACAAGCATTATCAAGTCTAGCAGATGAAGTCACATGCATTTGGGGTGTCTCAGCATCTTGTGTTTACAACCACTGTTTCCTAGCAACGCTCATGCCCTGTTTATGCTTCCCAAATACTGCTTCATCAAATCTGCCCCATCAGAATTATCCCATCAAAACTGCCCCATCATATTCCTCTATTATAAATCAGTACATGGTGTGTCTGTCCCCTCCCCCGGGCTCTGTAATCAGAGCTGAGATGCTCCAGCCACCTCCCCCCTGTGTATAACAGAAGCTTTGGTAACCATGGCAACAAAAACAAACACTAACAGTACACTCTGATTAATGGCTAAAATTTCCTGAAATGACCTCTAAACAAATGGCCGTATTTTAAAAACTATACATCCTACAGCGAAGATCTTTATATTGTGAGAATCACAAGACCCAGACCTAGATTTTGATGTATAGTATGTCTGTAAAAAATTAAAAATGAAGGCACAGTCACAGTTTAGAAATTGCCCTTCAAATTTGGAGGGGGCTAGAGTGTAGTTTCAATGAATGTCAATGGACGGAGTGAGTTACAAACAAATGGTCATATTGTGAAAACTATCAGGACTATGGCTTAGCCGTGGACATGTTTAGTGGCAGCAGGGATAGCTGAACGTTTTGATATAAGATTTGTGTAGGTGGGCTTGAAAATGAGGGAGTGGCGGCAGTTTAGAAATCATGTTCTGATTTTTCAGCTTTTGTCATCTCCCACTCTAGTTTCCCCATTCATTCCTATGGGACCAATTTCGCCGCAAAAATGACGATATTTCGTGAACCATTTGGCGAAACGTTCCACAAAGTAATAGCACACCATTCGGGAACAATCCGCACGTTTCGGTATATTACTTGTCTATGTAGTGTAAAAACTGTGGGAGGAGTTAGGGTGGTAAATTTGGCTATAATAATAAGAATAATATATATGTGAGATAACAGTAAGTGGTCTTGCTATGCAAGAACACTTAACTAGAAAAGGTACAATTTCTGGGGAAATTGTGAAAGTGTTCTTGCCTCTACAACTGGAGTGGGCGGAGTAACTGGGTGGGGTGGAGTGGCTTGAGTAACTGTGAAAAGTGTTAAAAACCTTAATATTTTAAAAAGTATAAATAGTAGTAAAAAAGTTCCATCATTCGCTGAAAGAGCTGAACATTTTTTTCAAAAGTAATTTTTTTTTTCAAAAATGAATTTTTTTTAATCAAAAATGATTTTTTTTTCTTCAAAAATGATTTTTTTTTTCAAAAGTAATTTTTTTTTTCAAAGGTAATTTTTTTTTTCAAAAATGAATTTTTTTTATTTCAAAAATAATTTTTTTTTCGAAATTATTATTTTTTTTAAAGTAATTTTTTTTTTCAAAAATAATTTTTTTTTTTCAAAAATATTTTTTTTTTTCAAATATATTTTTTTTTCAAAAATAATTTTTTTTTTAAAAGAAATTTTTTTTTCAAAAATATTTTTTTTTTTCAAAAATAATTTTTTTTTTTTCAAAAATATTTTTTTTTTCAAAAATTATTTTTTTACTTTTTTCAAAAAATTTTTTTTTTTTCAAAAATAATTTTTTTTTTTTCAAAAATATTTTTTTTTTTTCAAAAATTATTTTTTTACTTTTTTTTAAAAAATTTTTTTTTTTTTTTCAAAAATATTTTTTTTTTTACATGGGGCGGTCATAATGTTTTGGCTGATCATGGGATGGTCATAATGTTTTGGCTGATCATGGGGTTGTCAGCTTTTGTCACTTCCCACTCTAGTTTTGAACATTTCGCCATTCATTCCTATGGGACCAATTTCGCCGCAAAAACGTCATTTCGTGGACCATTCGGCAAAACATTCCACAAAGTAATAACACACCAATCGGGAACAATCCGCTCGTTTCGGTATATTATTTGTCTCTGTAGTGTGAAAACTGTGGGAGGAGTCTACAAGCATTATCAAGTCTAGCAGATGAAGTCACGTGCATTTGGAGTGTCTCAGCATCTTGTGTTTACAACCACTGTCTCCTAGCAACGCTCATGCCCTGTTTATGCTTCCCAAATACTGCTTCATCAAAACTGCCCCATCAGAATTACCCCATCAAAACTGCCCCATCATATTCCTCTATTATAAATCAGTACATGGTGTGTCTGTCTCCTCCCCCGGGCTCTGTAATCAGCTGAGATGCTCCAGCCACCTTCCCCCCCTGTGTATAACAGAAGCTTTGGTAACCATGGCAACAAAACAAACACTAACAGTACACTCTGATTAATGGCTAAAATTTCCTGAAATGACCTCTAAACAAATGGCCGTATTTTAAAAACTATACATCCTACAGCGAAGATCTTTATATTGTGAGAATCACAAGACCCAGACCTAGATTTTGATGTATAGTATGTCTCTGAAATATTAAAAATGAAGGCACAGTCGCAGTTTAGAAATTGCCCTTCAAATTTGGAGGGGGCTAGAGTGTAGTTTCAATGAATGTCAATGGACGGCGTGAGTTGCAAACAAATGGTCATATTGTGAAAACTATCAGGACTATGGCTTAGCCGTGGACATGTTTAGTGGCAGCAGGGATAGCTGAACGTTTTGATATAAGATTTGTGTAGGTGGGCTTGAAAATGAGGGAGTGGCGGCAGTTTAGAAATCATGTTCTGATTTTCCAGCTTTTGTCATCTCCCACTCTAGTTTCCCCATTCATTCCTATGGGACCAATTTCGCCGCAAAAACGACGATATTTCGTGAACCATTCGGCGAAACGTTCCACAAAGTAATAGCACACCATTCGGGAACAATCCGCACGTTTCGGTATATTACTTGTCTATGTAGTGTAAAAACTGTGGGAGGAGTTAGGGTGGTAAATTTGGCTATAATAATAAGAATAATATATATGTGAGATAACAGTAAGTGGTCTTGCTATGCAAGAACACTTAATAATATATATGTGAGATAACAATAAGTGGTCTTGCTATGCAAGAACACTTAATGATCTAATTATGTGAAAGGAAAATCCCTGTTTGCTTATATTTCATTTGCACATTATTGAATAATTAACATGAATATTCATAGATTTTATTGTGTGAATATTCTCGAATCTTTTAGTAAATCAGCCTCATGGTCTCACTCTTCTCACTATTCTTTTAGATCTATCAATTATTTAATGCAATAAAGCAAATATAAATGAGTGACAGGTTTGAAATCCAATAAGGTCTGAGCTAATTTGATGCATAGTGGATAACAGATTTTTTTTATTTGCTAGTAAATAAGCCTGACTCCCCCTGGGCACACTCCATAACTTAAACAAATGATTTGATTTGTGAAATTTGACATATGAATAGCTCAGTATGATGATGTACGTTTTACCTGACATTTACACCTGATTCACACTGTTACCATGTGTAAAGTCACTCAGTAATATGCACTAAAGTAAGGCTTATTCATTTTCAATAGTAGGTCAAGGCATGAAATATCATTTTCAATAGTCAGTCACATGCCTTGAGGAAAATTTAGGCAGGCCTAGCTGGTAGCTAGGGCTGTTTGTTTTGATCTGGGTTGGAAGTGGCCCAGTGTAGAGCTGGTGACTCACAAACAGCATCATTAAGATCTCCTACTTCTTTCCAGAATGTTCTGGTACTTTCTGGAAAGAGAGGTGGAGTGGTTTGGGGTGTTCTAAGGCGCCCTGACCAATCCCCAATTTGGATTGGCAGGGCCTCCTTAAATACCTAGGGTCAGCCCAGTGGGGGGAGAGTTGTTTGTGAGGAAGCTGGAGATGGAGTGCTGTCAGTGGCCTTTGAGGGAGCTCCCCAGTCTGGGGGGGGGACCTTGGGCCTGGGCTCGGGTGCAAACAGGATCCTCTGAGAACACATAGAGTTCATCCTGAACTGGAGACACGGGAGCAAGGAGAAGACAGTGGGAAAGAGCACTGCCAGGCAAGTCTCCAGGGAGGAACAACAGGTCGCAGCCGGGAGGGCTGGTAAATGATGCACAGTCAGGAGGACTGGGGAGGCACACCTGAGAGGACTAGGAGAGAGCAGTCTGGGATGGGTGCAGAACCAGAAGAGTGGACTGTGGAAGCATGGGCAGGAGAGAGAGGCAGCTGCAGCCATGAGGGCTGGTAGGGCCTGAAAAGGTGGTGCTGGGAGCAGTAGCCACATGTAGGACAACTAATACCAAGGAATGTCATATTTTTGCTACACCATAGGGATCCTTAATCCCTACCCACAAAGGAAACTTGCAAGGCCTGGCTGAGTCAGTGTCAGGCCTAAACTTGTGTGCTAGTTGATCCTGGGAGTACAAGCAAGTGATGTGCTGGAGGTGTTAAGGAGGAATAGTCTGCAAGCAAGTGATGTGCTGGAGTGATGACTGACGTGTATATATAAGGAGTATACATAGTTGGTCCCATGTAAATATTATGCAATTAAGTGGGCTTTAAGGATTAGCCGAACACTCCCCGATTCGGTTCACACTAGAACATGCGAACAGGCAAAAAATACGGACGAACATGCAAACACCGTTAAAGTCTATGTGACACGAACATAAAAAATCAAAAGTGCTCATTTTAAAGGCTTATATGCAAGTTATTGTCATAAAAAGTGTTTGAGGTCCTGCCCCAGGGGACATGTATCAATGCAAAAAAAAGATTTAAAAACTGACGTTTTTTCGGTAGCAGTGATTTTAATAATGCTTAAAGTGAAACAATAAAAATGAAATATTCCTTAAAATATCATGCCTGGGGGGTGTCTATAGTATGCCTGTAAAGGGGCGCAGTTTTCCCATATTTAGAACAGTACCACAGCAAGCTTAAATTTCAGAAGGAAAAAGGTAATTGAAAATTGATCGTGGCTGTAATGAATTGTCAGATCTCGGCAATATAGATAAAACTCATTGGAAAAAATGGCATAGGTTCCCTCCAGTCCATTACCAGGCCCTCCAGGTCTGGTATGAAAATTAAGGGGAACCCTGGGCAAAAATTTTAAAAAATGGCATAGGGGTTCCCCCAAAATCCATATCAGACCCTTATCTGAGCACGCAATCTGGCAGGCCGCAGGAAAAGAGGGGGGGCGAGAGAGTTCCCCCCAATGTGAATTGGTAATGGGTACATTGTACCCCTACCATTTCACAAAGAAAGTGTCAAAAATAGTAAAAAAGACAGGAGACACTTTGGTACAAGTCCTTTATTAAAAGATAAAAAAAAAAACTGTCCCACAATGTAAATCCATCTCACGCCGCCGACGAGCCGAAAAAGAAAAAACGAGCATCACATCATTTACATCACCGAGTGGCCCCACCCTCAGCTATATAACAGCTGTCACCGAGAAGAAGCGTCACTCGCGGGAGCCTCCCATGGAGACGGAGCTGTTGCGGCTTTTTTTTTCTTTTTTCAGCTCGTCGGCAGCGTGAGATGGATCTACAGCGCGGGAAATTTTTATTTTTTAATAAAGTACTTTTATAAAAACAGGGCTTGTAAACACCTTCTTAGAGCTATCTTCAGACCAGTCACGTGACTCATGGCCGCTGTACAGCTCCAATACATGGCTACTGCAGGAGGGGCCGAAATCTCCCTCTGATGTCAACTGGGGAGGTCACATGGCCGCTTATCCCCTCCTTCAGTAGCCCTGGAGGCTGGCCTTGAGTCACGTGACCGGCCTGAAGCTCGCTCTTAAAAAGTATTTACATGCCTCGTTTTTATATTGTTTTAATAAAAGTCTTATACAGTGTGGTATGCCTGCCTATAAGAGAGGGGCTGCCAGTGACCATTTGTAATTTTTTATTGCTACTAATAGCAGCGGGGGAGGGGAGGCGGAGTCAGAGACACAGAACAGGGAGCTGACAGGCAGGGAGGAGGGGGTGAGGGGGAGAGAAGAGAGAAGAAAGCAGGGCTGCGGATGATGGAGGGATGTATGATGACCTGATTATTATGGTAAGCACAGAGAAGGGGATACAGGAAGTGGCAGAGTCAGCCAGGTTTTTTACAGGGGGGCAGATTGCACAGCACAAGCACTGTGCTGTTTAATCTGCTTTAAGGGAACAGGAGCTCCATTTTTTTGGGGGAGGTTAACAAACACTTTTGGGTACAGTGCTTAAAGTGTTTGTTAACCCCCAAAAAAACAGATCCTATTCCCTTAAAGCATGTTAATATAGCACAGCACTTGTGCTGTGTAATTTGGCCCCCTGTATACCCCAAAAAACCTGGCTGACCCTGCCTGGCTATACCCTCCCCTCTGCAAACTGACCACGATAATCATGGCTGCTGAGCCCTGACACCGTGGTCAGTTTGCTTGATTCCGACATCCGCACCCTGCTCTCTGCAGCTCTTCTGTGTCTCCTCTGTCCTCCTCCCCCTCCCTGCTCGTGCCAACGCCAACCCCCCCACTGCTCCTGCTGCTCTTTTTTCTGCTATTAAATTGTCTTATCCCCTCTGTACCATAATAACATGTGTCCCCATGTCTGTATAATGTAAAAAATCTGCCAATCTCTACCTGTATAAGCTCCACTCCAGGCGCTCAGCTGATTGTCGGCACTCTCTCCTCTCTCCCCCTCCTCCCCAGCTGACGTCAGCGGGAGGGCTCGGCCCCACCAACTGCAGCTGTGAGCTGGAGAGAGAAGAGAGGAGAGGAATCATCTGAGCGCCTGGAGCGGAGCTTATATCGGTACAGATCGGCAGATTTTTTACATTATACAGGCACAGGGACACATGTTATTATGGTACAGAGGGGATAAGACAACTTAGTATAAGTGGGTCAACAACCACTTTAAAATGATTGTAAAGGTTTATTTTTTTTTTTAAATAACAAACATGTCATACTTACATGCTCTGTGCAAGGGTTTTGCGGAGTGCGGCCTCGATCCTCCTTTTCTGGGGTCCCCCAGTGGTGCTCTTGATTCCTCCTCTTCTTTGGGTGCCTCTGCAGGGAGCTGCTTAAATGAGAGCACCCATGCGGGAACGCTTCTAAGTCCTACTGCTGCATCCATTGACACAGACAGCAGGACTCGGCCCTGCCCCCGGCTCCTGTGTTACTTGATTTTCTTGACAGCAAAGATAGCCAATGGCTCCTGCTGCTATCATTCTATTCAATGAAGACCTGAGACAGCGGCTGAAGCTGCTGGGCTTGTCCTGGATGCTGGAATGATCGGGTTTAGGTAAGAAAAAGGAGGGCTCTGGGAGGCTGCTGCAGCACAGAAGGTTTTTCACCTTATAGCACAGAATGCATTAAGGTGAAAAACCTTGAGACTTTACAACTCTTTTAAATAATGTTTGCTTACTGATAAGAGATCTATTTTAATAAAAAAAAAAAATTTTAACTTTAGTAGACTGTTTATTTCCTTTCGGTTTCCCAGCAATCCACAGCAGTGGAAGGAGGTTGCCAACGATTTCCAACAACAATGGGACTTTCCTAATTGTGGTGGAGCCATTAATGGCAAACATGTTCATATTGCACCACCTCCAAATTCAGGCTCCTACTACTTTAATTCTAAGGGCTTTTTTAGTATTTTCATGCTTGTAATAATTGATGCCAACTACAAGTTCTTTTATTTAGATAGTGACAAGAATGGGCTGAACTCCGATGGAAGCGTAGCCAAGGGTTTGCTACTATAGTTATTATAGTTGAATAGTTTGTTGTTGTTTCAAATAAGTTTGGCTCCCTCTAGTGGCTGCTAGACTGTGATAAGATATTTTTCCTTACCCCTTGAGAAGGAATGCAGTGAAGTATTGTTGGAGATGTAGTTTGGAGAAGGAAGTGACTCTGTTAGCTAGTTTAGCCCTGAACTGCAAGATAGACGTTGCAAAGCGCGCAGCACTGCCTCCTGGGAGGAGAGATAAAAGGCCTGTTTTCAGGCTCTCTGGACGCCATTCAACACCTGCCAGCAGGAGGTCTGTGTGTGACCAGGAGTGAGAGACTGCGGCCTATACAGCAGAGAGGGATCTCGGAGTAGAGCCTTGCTATCCTAACAAGTGGACTGGCCTGCTCTTCAGAGCAACTGGAAGCCCCTGCACTTCAGCCCAGCGGGAGTTGCAGCATGGCGCAGCGGCACCATCTTCACCAGACGGAGACACCAGGAGGGGATTCCAGACAGAGCCTCACAGCCATTGGAGCCTATTGTGGTGGGAGGGCACTTGCCCATTCCAGTAAAGAGTACAGTATTGCTGAGTGAGTTATTTTACAGACTGCTGGTGAGACTTGTAGTTCCACGGAGGTGAATCTACTTCTTCACAGGCATCTGGACTTTGGGGTCTTGTCTTTCTCCCCTGCGCTGTAAGGTCAGTACTGTATTGCTCTCACATGTAAGGAGGAATCTACAGGTGGTGATATTTTTTCAGTTTAACAGCCATCAGACCATCTTTTGCTCTACAGTCATTTATTTTCCTTTGTTCTTGTGGATTACAAATACTGCAGTTTAAACATCAGGCTAGCTGAAGATATCCGAAGTTGAAAGAACTTTCATCATCTTCCTCTTTTACAATGCACTGCTGCTCTACTTATAAGTTGAACTCTTAATTACAACCAAGGGGGAGACATTGAGTATATGCAAGACTTTACACTGTGCTTTTGAATGTAAAGATTATTATTGCATTTGGTCTGTGTGTTGAGGCCGAAGTGGGAAGGTATTTAATATATGTTTTTAAGATATTGAGTACCTATACCTCTGTGCATCTGTTCACATATACTCTTTAAAGTGATTATAAGGTTATAAGCTCTGTAAATGTGCATTTAGTGATAACATTTGCCAATTATAATTTGAGTTCATTCATGCCAAGTGGTTCAGTGATATTGTGTGAGTTTTTCATTACAGACGTCACATTGCAGAATGGAACCCAAGGTGTCAGAGGTAAGAGAGGATCTGCAGAGTCGGGGTAGCCAGTGGGGTATAGAGTAACTCAGCAGCCCTCACAGGGGGTACCACTACAGAAATATCATAGACCAAACAGATTTCTACAAGCAGCTCATAGAAGGGACACTCAACATACCGTCCAGTGATAAAAACTTTGAAGGCATAAAATTTGTCTTTGTTGTAGATGATGCATTTGCGCTCAGTGAACATATCATGAAACTATTCCCCATGAGAAATCTCACTAGACATCAGAGGATCTTTAATTACAGGTTGTCCTAGGCATGCAGGGTTGTTGAAAATGCCTTTGGCATCCTTGCCAATCATTTCAGAATTTTTCTTACTACAATTAATCTAGCGTTGTACAAAATCAACTGCCTTGTACTATGCTGTTGTGTCCTTCACAACTATCTGCAGAGAAATTCCCAGGGATACATGATACGTGTGCCCTTTGAAAGAGGGCCAGATATTCCAACAGCAATGCCAGGGAGTAGGGATGAGCTTCGTGTTTGAGTCGAACCCAAGTTTGACTCGAACATCGGCTGTTCGATCGTTCGCCAAATTATGAACGATATGGGCCGTTCGCGCCAAATTTGTATGGCGTGTCACGGCCTATAATTCACTGCGTCATCGCAGTGCATTGCTGGCTGATGATTGGCCAAGCATGCACTATGACCCACATGCTTGGCCAATCACAGTGCTGTCTGTAGAGAGAGCTGTAATTGGCCAAAGCCAGGGTGGCTTTGGGCAATTATGGCTCAGGGGGTTTAGAACACCCCCTACAATATATAAGGCCGCCTGCATGGCGGCCCTGTGTAGTGTGTTCCAGCTTGAGAGAGAGATAGACAGAGAGAGAGACAGTGTCATTTGATTTAAGTTAGATAGATTAGGCAGGATAGTCAGTCAGTTAGCTGCCCTTACAGTGTATTGTGTATATATGCATGTCAGCTGATTATATATATATATATATATATATATATATATATATATACATATATATATACACACACACACTGTATTCAGTTTAGCTAGATCCGTTCCTGTTATCTTCCTACTGACAGGCAGGCTTGTGTTGTTACAGTATTTACAGCTACCTGAAGAAAATTGCTGATGTTCTTTTGAACCTATTAGTACCACAGTCAGGCAGCTAGACTATTTACAGTTAGTGTAGTGCGTCCTCCTCACAGTGTTCAGCTAAAGCTACAAGTTAGTTTAGTGTGACCTCTGCACAGTGTTCAGCTAAAGCTACAAGTTAGTGTAGTGCGTCCTCCTCACAGTGTTCAGCTAAAGCTACAAGTTAGTGTAGTGCAACCTCTGCACAGTGTTCAGCTAAAGCTACAAGTTAGTGTAGTGCGTCCTCTGAACAGTGTTCAGCTAAAGCTACAAGTTAGTTTAGTGTGACCTCTGCACAGTGTTCAGCTAAAGCTACCTGTAGAAGGTTGGTGGTGTTTTCCTGATGCTATCACTACCACAGGAAGCTAAATTATTTACACGTTAGTGTAGTGCGGCCTCTGCACAGTATTCAGCTAAAGCTACCTGTAGAAGGTTGGTGGTGTTTTCCTGATCCTATCACTACCGCAGGCAGCTACATTATTTTAACATTAGTGTAGTGCGACCTCTGCACAGTGTTCAGCTAAAGCTACCTGTAGAAGGTTGGTGGTGTTTTCCTGATCCTATCACTACCGCAGGCAGCTAAATTATTTACACGTTAGTGTAGTGCGACCTCTGCACAGTGTTCAGCTAAAGTTACCTGTAGAAGGTTGGTGGTGTTCTCATACTACAGGCAGGCAGTTGATTTTGCTAGCTGCAGTATCAGTATATATATATATATATATATATATATATATATATATATATATATCCCAGCTTAGTGCAGCTACAGGCCATTAGTATGTCTGGAAGGCCAACAAGGAGGCAGACAGTCACAAGCCAATAAAAGAGGGCAAGCAGGCTCTGTGTCTAGAGGCAACAGTGCTGATCGTGGAGATGGTGCATCCTCATCAGCATGTGGCCGTGGGACACGCTTGGCCATTTTTTCGGCAGCTGGCCCTGTTGAGCCGCAACATGCGGAAGACTTGGTCGAGTGGATGACCAACCTGTCCTCATCCTCCTCATCCTCTCTCACCCATGCTCAGGATACTTTGTCTGGCAAAGCAGCTGCCAACGCGGCCTCTTCCCTCGGCTCAATGGCATCAGTGACTCCTTCTCTAGCCCCACCATGTCCTCCTGAGGAGTCCCTCGAACTGTTTGACCACAGTGTTGGGTACATGCTCCAGGAGGATGGCCAGCGTTTAGAAGGCTCTGATGATGATACTGAGCTAGATGAAGGCAGTAACGTGAGCACGGGCAGAGGGAGTGCCCAAGAAGGACAGCAATCTGGCAGTCATGCTCCCCCTGCTGCAGCCTACTGCCAGGTTTGCTCCAGTGATGAGGAGGGAGGGGATAATGAGGTCACTGACTCAACGTGGGTGCCTGATAGGAGAGAGAAGGAGGAGGAGGCACATCACCAACAAGGCAGGATGCCCTCCAGGGGCCAGCCTAAGGGCAGCACACTGACTGCATCACACCACAAAGCTCTGCATGTACAGGGCTCTGCTGTCTCTGCATGTTATTCTAAAAGTTCTTTGGTGTGGGCCTTTTTTGAGACGAGTGCATCAGATAGCACCGCTGCTATTTGCAACATATGTCTCAAGCGTATCTCGCATGGCCAAAACGTCTCCCGCTTGGGCACCACATGCTTGACCAGACATATGTTGACTTGCCATGCAGTTTGTTGGCAAGCGTATCTAAAAGACCCACACCAAAGAACAAAGAGGACCTCTCCTTGCTCCTCACCAGCTGAGATCTTCAACCCCACTATACCTTCAGTCCTCTCTGAGACCTGCACTGAGAGGAATGAAGGTGTAGAATTAGGTGTGTCAAGGCCAAGTACTTGTGGGCAATCTGCTTTCGGTACACCGACGTCAGATTGTACCAGGCAAATTTCCCTGCCCCAGCTGCTGCACCGCCGAAAGAAGTTAGCTCCCAGCCATCCACATGCCCAGCGGTTGATTGCTAGCTTGGCAAAATTGCTAGCACTTCAACTGCAACTTTTTCAGTTGGTAGACTCTGTCCCCTTTCATGAGTTTGTGGAATGTGCGGTTCCTCAGTGGCAGGTACCCAAATGCCACTTTTCCTCACGGAAGGCGATTACGGCTCTCTACCGGCATGTGGAAGGCAATGTCTTGGCCTCTCTGGACAGGGCGGTCAGCGGTAAGGTGCATATTACCGCTGACTCATATTCCAGCAGGCATGGACAGGGATGTTACCTAAGTTTCACGACGCATTGGGACACTCTGCTGGCAGCTGGGAAGGATGCAGGACAAGGTGCAGTAGTGTTGGAGGTTGTTCCACCACCACGCCTCCAAAATGCCACTACTAATGATTGTGACACACCTCTCTCCTCCACCCCCTCCTCTTCGTCTTCCTCCATGGCCTCTTCCTGTGCTTTTTCCTTAGAACCAGCGGTGCTCCGTAGGCGTTCAAGGGGCTACGCAAGTACGCAGGCCAAAAAATGCCATGCGGTGCTTGAGCTGGTGTGCTTGGGGGACAGGAGCCACACTGGGGCAGAGGTTCTGTCAGCTCTGCAGGGGCAGGTTCAGAGGTGGTTGATGCCATGCCAACTTAAGGCAGGTTGACGCCACGCCAACTTAAGGCAGGAATGGTGGTTTGTGACAATGGCACCAACCTCCTCTCCGCCCTCCGACAGGGACAACTGACCCATGTGCCCTGTTTGGCTCATGTCCTTAACTTGGTGGTGTAGCGGTTCTTGGGCAGGTACCCAGGCTTACAGAAAAGTCTGTGTGCATTTCTGCCAGTCATATAAAGCCAGTGCTCGGCTGGCAGACCTCCAAAAGGAATTTAACCTGCCCAAGAACTGCCTAATCTGTGACATGCCCACCAGGTGGAACTCAACGTTGGCCATGCTGCAGCGGCTGCACACGCAGCAGAGGGCCTTCAATGAGTACCTGTGTGACCTGTGCGACTATGGCACCAGGACAGGGTCAGGGGAGGTTGTTTTTTTTCCCCATGCCAGTGGGCCATGATCAGGGATGCATGCACTGTCCTGTCACCATTTGAGGAGGCCACGAGGATGGTGAGCAGTGACAGTGCATGCATCAGTGACACTATCCCCCTTATCCACCTGTTGGAGCACACGCTGCGTGGAATAATGGATAGGGCACTTCAGGCAGAACAGAGGCAGGAAGAGGAGGACTTACTTAGCTCTCAAAGCCCCCTTTATCCAGACAGTGTTCCTGCGTGCCCGCCGATCACACAGGAAGAGGAAGAGGATTGTGTCAGTATGGAGGTGGAGCCTGGCACTCAGCATCAGCAGCAGTCTTTAAGGGATCAGTCCCAAGAAACACATGGACTTGTACATGGCTGGGAGGAGGTGGCTGCAGACCATGTCGTCCTTAGTGACCCAGAGGACTCCGGACCGAATGCCTCAGCAAACCTATGCTGCATGGCCTCCCTGATCCTGCAAAGCCTGCGTAAGGATCCTCGTTTTCGTGGTATCAAGGAGAAGGACCAATACTAGCTGGCAACCCTCCTTGATCCACATTACAAGGGTAAGGTTGCGGACCTTATCTTGCTGTCGCAGAGGGAGCAGAGGATGAAACATCTTTGGGAGGCCTTGCAGAAAGGTCTGTGCAACGCGTTCCCAGAGACTGGGAGGTTACAAACTCCAGTTTCTGGACAACGTGTTGCTGAGGCTTCGGTCAGCCAAAGAAGGAGCGGTGGAGAAGGTGGCCGTCTGACCGATGCGTTCAGACAATTTTTTAGTCCGTAGCCCCAAGGTATGATCGGTTCAGCAACCATCGCCAGTGTCTGTTTTACATGGTGCAGGAATACCTAGGGGCAAGTTCTGACTTGGACACCTTTCCCACCGAAAATCCTCTGGGTTACTGGGTCTTGAGGATGGATCACTGGCCAGAGCTTGCACAGTATGCAATTGAGCTACTGGCCTGTCCTGCATCCAGCGTTCTTTCGGAACACACATTCAGTGCTGCTGGAGGCTTTGTAACCAATCACAGGGTGCGTCTGTCCACCGACTTGGTCGATCGACTGACCTTCATAAAAATGAATCAGTCTTGGATCACCACCACCTACCAAGCACCTGATGCTGATGTAACCGAAAAAATTTTTTTTGAAATGTCAGATCCCTTCAAAGACTGCCTATGCTGATGCTGAGTGACTATCCTGTTATGCTGAGTGATTATCCTCTTCCTCCTCAATGATCATGCTGATAGCTTGTAAGAACATTTTTGGTTCTGGGCGCCACCACCAGTGCCTAAGGCCCAATTTTTAAGCCCCTGTTTAACAGGGGCATGTAATTACAATTTTTGATACAATTCTTTGCAGCAGGGCTAGTTCCTGCGCTCCAACTAGAGTATCTGTGAGGGGTTGCAGTGTTGTGGCACCAGTGCCTAAGGCCCAATTTTTCAGCCCCTGTTTAACAGGGGTGTATAATTACAATTTTTGATGCAATACTTTGCAGCAGGGCTCGTTCCTGCGTTCCAACTAAAGTATCTGTGAGGGGTTGCAGTGTTGTGGCACCAGTGCCTAAGGCCCAATTTTTCAGCCCCTGTTTAACAAGGGCATGTAATTACAATTTTTGATGCAATTCTTTTGCAGCAGGGCTCATTCCAGTGTTACAACTAGAGTATCTGTGAGGGGTTGCAGTGTTGTGGCACCAGCACCAGTGCCTAAGGCCCAATTTTTCAGCCCCTGTTCAACAGGGGCATGTAATTACAATTCTTGATATAATATTTCACAGCGGGGCCCGTTCCAGCGCCCACCAAGAGTAACTGTGAGGACTTACAGTGTTGCGGCACCAGCACCACCAGAGTTAATATGGGAAAAACTTTTCTCCTTTCCACCAATCCTTGTTTCACTAAAAACCCTAAATTTTCAAAAAACATTTGTCATTGGGACAAAAAGTGAGGTGAAATACTTCTGAAGAGGAGCACAGACAGCAAAACAAATGTCACAGGGGTGATAACCCTTCCCTATGTTTTCCAAAAAGCTTAAAAACAGATTTTTTGGCTGGAGCTTCACTTTAAAAATGTACCAGATCAAAATTACAAACAGATTCTACTTAACAACAAACCTACAATCCCTGTCTTGTTTGCACCTCCTGTATATTGCTGTTCAGAGTATATAGGACCTGGGGGCCCCACTCCTTTCCTTTTTTAAATTTGGGTGCGGGGTTCCCCTTAATATCCATACAGGACCCAAAGGGCCTGGTAATGGACTGGAGGGTACCCATGCCATTTGTCTCACTTATTTTCATCCATATTGCCAGGACCCGACATTACATTAAAGCCGCAAGCAGTTTTAAATGACTTTTTTTCCTTTAAAAATGTCATTTTGTGCAGGGACTGTTCTAAGCACGGGAGACATGCGCCACTTTACAGGCATACTATAGACACCCCCAGGTACGATATTTAAAGGAATATTTCACTTTTTTTTTTTTACTTTAAGCATCATTAAAATCACTGCTCCAGAAAAAACGGCCGTTTTTAAAAGTTTTTTTTACATTGATACATGTCCCCTGGGGCAGGATCCAGGTTGCGAAACCCTTTTTAGGACAATACCATGCAAATTAGCCTTTAAAATGAGCACTTTCGATATCGAACATTCGAGTCCCATAGACGTCAATGGGGTTCTAACGTTTGTGCAAATTTTCAGTCCGTTCGCAGGTTCTGGGGCGAACCGAACTGAGAGGGGTGTTTGTCGCATCCCTACCAGGGAGTAGTATTTGTGGAGACAGTCATGATCATATGGAGGTACTCACTCCCCTGAACAGTGGACCAGCAAAACACCCAGCAATGCTGACTTGATTACATGGAGTATTTTGTTGGAAGGGGGTCAGTTCCCTTGCAGGATGACAACTAAAAACACCACTTGGCCACTTTGGCCAAATTCCCAAAATAAAATTCTCAACTTACATCTTCAGGAAGTTTACTGTTTATTGTTCAAAAAAACATTGTTATGTGTTTCTGCATTATTGTTTTTACTAAATTGTTTGTACTTAATGTTATTTGAAATATTTTTGAATATTTCCACCTTCATGCTACCTATTTCAGAAATTATATGTTTTAGCCTTTATACTTTTTTTTTTCCATAAATGTTTTTATTTTATTAAAGAATAACAAAATATACATATATGCAATACAAATACAGTAACGTCACCATATCTGTGTCATAGTATATATACAGTCTCGCGCAAATTTTGAAATAGTACTTATATGTCGTACAACTTGAGACATTGTAATAGGTGACAACCAGGTATATTAAATGTCGTGCGAATAATTGGAGCTTGGAAGAGTCCCGTTCAAAACAAAACACCATGTATATAGCTCCATGTGTACCGGGAAGAAATAAGAACTGAGAGTAGAAGAGATATAGGATAGGGGCGGGATAAGGGGAAAAGACAGAGGAAAGGGGACAGGGAAGGGACCAGGATAGCCGTAAAAGGGAGAAGGTAGGGGGGGAGATCTCTCTAGCGGGGAGGGAGTGAGTGTAGAAAGTAGAGGTAATGTTATGAAGTGATTAAAAAGTCGTTCCTGTGTGGCCCTGCCCTCCCTCTTTCTCCATGACCACCAGTTAGCCAAGGAGGGAGGAATACAATTCTTATAGGGCTTTTCTTATGGTATATATATCAGTATGAAGAGGTAAAGTGATTCCAGCACGCCCAAGTAAATGTAAACTTGTGCATTCTGTCTTGGGATGTGTATATCAGTTCTTCCATGTTTTTTATGTGTGAGATTCTCGTCAACTATTCTCTGATGGAGGGCGCGTTTTTGGAACGCCAGTGGTTTGGTATGCATAGTTTAGCTGCGTTAACCATGTGCATGGCTAAGGATTTGTAGTATGTTTTTTTCCTTAGGGAAGTATGGTGAAGGAGAAACTGTGCTGGGGAGTAGTCTAGTGAGTATGTGGTGATCTGAGTTATAAGGTTATGGACCTCTTTCCAGAAAGGTTGAATTTTATCGCATTCCCACCAAATGTGAAACATAGTGCCTTCTGCTTTCTCACATCTTCAACACATCTTGGAAATGGAGGGAGAGAATTTGTGAAGGCGAGATGGTGTCTTGTACCATCTCATTATTACTTTATAGCAATTTTCTTGAATTGCGACATTCAGTGTGCCTTTGTGACAGTATTCGTATACCGTTTTCCATTCCTCTCCGGAAAGAGGTGTTTGGAGGTCTCTATTCCAGGCTATCTGTGAAGGATGTAGTATTGTTTCATTCTCCTCGGAGAGGAGTGTGTAGAGAAGGGAGATGAGTTGACGTTGTGGTGTTTTGCGATAGCAAAGGTCTTCAAAAGGCGTAAGCTTTCTTGTCCAATTGGCTCATTGCGTATGAGTCGATAGAAAGTGGTGTATTTGCCTAAAGGTCCAAAAGGGGAAAGAGGCGGTTTTGGAGATACTAATTAGCTTCTCTATGGGGATGGGGGATACATATGAGAAAAATTGAAGTGGTAAAATGTCTTCATATGGCCATTCCCGGTGGAGAAAATGTTGGGATTCTCCCAGCGGGAAAGCAGGATTCCCTCTGAGAGTGGTCAGGGGTCCCGGTATGGGTGCAAGAGATCTAGACTGTGACGCTTTTTTGAATGCCAATAGGGAGGCATAGTTAAGTGGGTGGGAAGAGATATCGGGTGGCCAGTGTTTATGGGGAAGCCAGGGAATCAGATGTAGGGGGTTGGAAGTGAAGGAGTCTTCTAGATGAACCCATTTTTTTTAGAAGAGTGGATATTCCAGTCCGCCACCCTGGTAAGATGACATGCCAGGTAATATTTGTGAAGGTCTGGCAGCCCAATACCCCCTTTGGTCTTGTGAAGTGTTAGACAGGAGTATTTGATGCGTGGTTGAGCATTTTTCCAAATAAAGGCGGAGCATGCTTTTTGGTAGCTCGAGAAAAAATTTGGGGGCAGGTGGATTGGTATTGATTGGACTAAATATAGAATACGCGGGAGGATTATCATTTTGATCAAGGCAGAGTGCCCAAACCATGAAACATTCAAGCCCATCCAGTCTCTCATGTGTTTTTGGGCTTTCAGAAGGGCAGTGTGGAAATTTTTCTGGTATAAATCAGATAGGCGTGTTGGAATCTGCACACCGAGATATGTGATTGCGTCTTTTTCCCATCTAAAAAGGAAAGATACTTGGCAATGAATTATTTCTTGTGGGGGCAAGGTTATGTTCAAGGTGTTTGATTTCACGTAATTAATTTTGAGGTTGGAGAGGACACCAAAAGAGTCAATGTCTTTGAGAAGATTAGGCAAGGAGGTTCGGGAGGGGGACAAAGAAAGCAGTACATCGTCCGCAAACGCGGCCACCTTATACTCCACTCCTTTTACGTTCACTTCTTTTATGTCGGGGTTGCTTCGTATCCTATTAAGAAAGGGTTTGAGAGTTAGAACATATATCAGGGGGATAGGGGACACCCCTGGCGTGTGCCATTGGAGATGGAGAAGACGTCTGACAGGTGACCATTGACCTTAACGGCCGCAGTGGGAAAGGCGTACAGAGACAGTATATGTGTTAGCATGCGTGATTCAAGGCCAAGGGCCATGAGTGTTTCACGCATGTAGTCCCAGGCCACCCTGTCAAACGCCTTCTCCGCATCCAGAGAAAGAAGAAAGCCTTGAGCTTTTGAGGATGTCAACCAGTGATGTATGTTTAGGGTGCGTATGGTATTATCCCTAGCCTCCCTGCCAGGGATGAAGCCTACTTGGTCTGTGGAAATTATATCAGGCATTAGGGGAAGTAATCTGTTAGCCAGAATTTTTGCGTATAATTTAACCCTTTCATGACTAAGCCTATTTTTGAAATTTGGTGTTTACAAGTTAAAATCCGTATTTTTTGCTAGAAAATTACTTAGAGTTCCCAAACATTATATATATTTTTTTAGCAGAGAATCTAGAGAATAAAATGGAGATTGTTGCAATAGTTTATATCACATGGTATTTGTGCAGCGGTGTTTTAAATGCAAATTTTTGGAAGAGGGACACTTTCATGAATTTTTAAAAATCCAAACAGTAAAGTTACCCCAATTTTTTTTGTATAGTGTGAAAGAAGATGTTACGCTGAGTAAATAGATACCAAACATGTCACCTTTTATAATTGCACGCACTCGTGGAATGGCGACAAACTACGATACCTATGAATTTCCATAGGCGACGCTTTAAATTTTTTTTACGGTTACCAGGTTTGAGTTACAGAGGAGGTCTAGGGCTAGAATTATTGCTTTTGCTCTGACGATCACGGCAATACCTCACATGTGTGATTTGAACACCGTTTACATATGCGGGAGCAACTTCCGTATGCGTTTTCTTCGCTGCACGAGCTCGCAGGGTCGGGGGCACTTTAAATTTTTTTTTATTTATTTTTTACTTTATAAATTGTGTTTAAAAATTTTTATTTTTTTTTACTTTTATTGGTGTCACAAGGAATGTAAACATCCCTTGTGACAGTAATAGGTGGTGACAGGTAATCTTTATGGAGGGATCGGGGGTCTAAAAGACCCCCGATCCCTCCTTTGCACATCAAAGTATTCAGATCGCCGAAAACAGCGATTCTGAATACTGTATTTTTTTTAAAAACCGGCGCCATTGGCAGCCTAGTAAACGGGAAGTGACATCATGACATCGCTTCCGCGTTTACATTAAGAAGGCTGGAACAAAGCCGCCCACAGCTTCGTTCCAGCCCGCCCACAGCCGCTGGAGGCAGCCGATTGGACACCGGGCCTCCCGATCTCACGGTAGGCCCGGTAAGAGCGGCAGGAGGGGGGATGTCCCCTCCCGCTGCTCCGGTATAACAGCCGAGCGGCTTTTAGCCGCAAATGTTGTTAGACTCGGGTAGCCTATCGCCGGCTCGAAACAACGGTACCGGGATGATGCCTGCAGCTGCCCCGGAAAGCCGAGTACGCATATCTGCGTACGGTCAGCGGGAAGGGGTTAATATCCACATTTAGGAGGGAAATCGGTCTATAACTCGCTACTTGGGTAGGGTGCTTACCTTCCTTAGGGATAACAGAGATGTGTGCGGACAGCATTCTTCCCGGGGAAATAAGGAGATCTGCTAGAGCGTTAAAAGTAGATAGGAGTTTAGTGGAAAGCACATCATTGAACGCCTTATAATATTGGAGGGTAAAACCATCCGGACCTGGGCTTTTGCCGGGCTTCATTTGTTTGATAGCTATTTCGAGTTCTTCTCTGGTAAGGGGAGTCTCCATCTCTTGAATCTGTTGAGAAGTGAATGGTTTCGGGCTGTATTTTGCTAGGAATTCTCTGATTTTGTTGGTGCGCGTTGCAGTGGGAGCTTGAATTGGGGTGTAGATTATAGAGTTTCGAGTAAAACTCAAACTCTCCCGCAAGTTATTCGTTCTTGGCCAGAGGTGATCCCCGAGAACTGACCGGGCAAGTAGATGACCACATTTGTTGCCATGCTCGTAGAAAATCCTCTGACCAAGAACGTAGCGTTGTCTAGTGAGTCTGCCTAGCTCATCCAAAAGTACGGAGCGTGTATGTACTAAATCCTGGAGCGTGGAGTGGGCTTGTGTCTGTTTATGGGTAAGTTCAAGCGATTTGATAGTCTTAATTAGGGTATTTATCCTCAGTTGGGAGTCTTTTTTGTTTTTTGCCGCTAAGGCTAGCAGTTCACCTCGGATCACACATTTATGTGCTTCCCAGAGTGAAATAGGGGAGACACCCGGGGTGGCATTTTCTGTGAAGTAAAACTGAATATGTTTGCGTATGTGTTCAATAGTTGTTGGATCTTTTAGTAAGGATGGGTTTAGACGCCAGGTTTTTGTTTTAGTGCACGTTTCAGGAAAGGATAGAGTAATTGATATAGGATGGTGATCGGAGAGAAACATGGGCTCAATTGTGGATTGTTGTAAGTAGTTCAAATTTGGTTGAGAGAGGAAAAAGTAATCGATCCTGGAATATTTCTGATGAGGGGCCAAAAAAAAAGTGTAGTCTTTAACTGAAGGTAATAGGTTGCGCCAAGCATCATGTAGTGTTAGTTTCTGGAGTTCAAGCTTAATCTGGCGTAGGGCTCTATATGGTAAGTTAGAGGTGCCTGACGACGAGTCCAGAACTGGGTTCAAGGGGACATTGAAATCTCCTCCAAGGATTACCAATCCCTTTTGAAAGGACAAAAGCAGGTCACAAGTGTTTCTGAAAAAGGTGACATGGTGTTCATTTGGGCAGTAAATGTTGGCTAGAGTTATTGGTTTTGTAGCATGTGTGCCCTTGAGGAAGATGAATCTACCGCCAGGGTCAATAAGGGAGTCGCTCAGTTGGAAATCAGCATGTTTGGATTAGAGTCTGGGTTTGTGGAGTGGAAGGCCTGCTGGTACATGTGGTTGGATAATTTGGGTATGGAGTCCGAACGGAAATGTGTTTCTTGTAGGAAAATGAAATGGGCCTTATGATTCGAAAAAGATGACATAACTTGGGATCTTTTTTCCGGGAGATTAAGGCCTTTTGCATTTAGTTATATGCATTTGAGGGTTAGGGAAGCTGAGGTGTGCATATTGTTTTGCATGGTAGCGTACAAATGTGCTATTCAGAGAGCGGTGGTTGGATCTTGAAACAGCGGGCAATATCCGCTTAAAGATGGTGGGTATTTACTGAAGAACGGGGCCACACGGGAAGGAGGAAATTGGGCTTAGGGGTAATGGGGGGGAAGGGGGGTTATATCGGGGTTTAATAGAGGTGATGGAAAAGAAAGAGAAAGAACAGAAAAATTACAAGGGTAGGTAGGCTAGTAGGGGTCAGAAAAGGAAGACTAGAAAATGGAGTGAAAAGAGAATCCCAGAGGTGAATTTAGACAGACTACTTCACCTACAGAGAGAAGTGCTGGGGGTGTCAGCAAAGTCCAGGCGGACCTCTGTGAAGGGACAGAAGAATGGACGAAGACCAGAGAGTCTCTGCGACTCGGGGAGTGTGAGTAAAGAAGCCTATAAGATGTTGCCACAATATGTAGTGAAGAACCATTCAAACATAGCAATACTTAACAGGTAAGCATAAACATGCATTTAAACATGGCATTACATGTAATGACCAAAACATAATATGTAAAAAACTATAACTGAAAGGTAGCCCTCGAGTACTTCTGTCTTATCAGCGTATGCCAGCAATATGACTATAAATGGGTAGGGCAAAGAACTCAGTGCCTATCAACCCGTCAAGGGTACGTAGTCGTAGCTCGCATAGGTGAGCTACGTAAATTCAGGTGTGCCCAGATAGAAGGTAAGACGGTAAAATAGGGTAAGATGAGTATGATAAAATAAAATAAAATAAAGGGGGAGTTGGTATAGGGTGGGTGAGGGTGGGCAGGGGTAGAGGATGGGAAGGGAGCAGGGGAAATGATTAGGGGAAACATAAGTAACCACAGACAATGAGAGGAACCAGCGTTCTAGAAGTTTTTAAGCAACCAAATATTTTCATCAGGTTAGGGGTTGTTGTATATACCCATTGAGAAGGGGGAAAATATATGTTGCTATGATAGACCGGTATTCTAGGCTAGTCTACAGCTGATCTGCACAATATATGCACTCGGGCAGAGGTTATGTCTCAGGGGCCCGAGGTCCCCGGATTTTGCAGGCTATGCCTTGTCGGTGAAAATAGAAGAAAGATCCATAGGAGCTATGGCTTACTACGTGTCTATGTATTTGAGTTATCCGGGTTCGTTTGGTGGCTTACCAATTGTTGTTTTGGGGCATGTTATGTATTATGAATAAGGCAGCAAGCCTTCTGTTACATATATCCTGCCCACCGGGTCCCCAAGACAACTCAGACTCTACATACCCATCTGGTGCCGAGGAGCATACAAACTACATTACTCACAGCAAAACCTCTATACTATCTGCTCCTAGGCGACATTCAATACATAGAAAACCACATAGTTATAACTAGGTTTCTTTTGAGGCTACTGACATTATCCGGTGGCAATGAGGGGGAAGTATAGAATTAATTAAGGCAATTGCATTGGCTATATCAAGTGCCGAATACCGGATCAAGAATCTGGAGTGGAGGGTGAAATACCATGAACCATTAGTGTATACCCGAGAGGGTCTGCCACGGGCAGTGTTCCCACTAGCATTCAGCCGTAGACTCGTTTACATCCTCCGTATGCAAGTGTGGTCTGGTATAAACCCATAGTAGCGTGAGAAAGCATGACCGGCATCTATGCACAACTATACGGTGTGTTTGTGAATGCTTTGCGCTAAAGGAAAAAATTAAAAAAAAACCTTTTCATTAAGAAGCTAGTTTCCGAATGGATGTTAATCACAATCCACCGTATTGCAGGAGAGCTGGGCAGAGTGTCCGCTCATGGAACGCTCAAGGGAAGGGGGGGGCTAGGGGCATGTAGCATTAGGTCTGAGTATCTGGGGTTGACAGAAGGTTGAGGCACTTACTTCAGAAACAGTCTGTAACTAAGCAGAGAGTTGGAGATTTAGGTAGCAGGTCAGTCTCTCTTCGTAGAAGGTGAGGAGGGGGATCCCGGGCTGCGCTGATACAGATCCTGTCGAGATGAGCGGGCAATTTGGAGATGGTTGATCTGTTCTTTGCTTGCGTGATCTCTGACATTGGGCTTTTGGATATGGGTTGGTTGAGACCGGAAGCCATGGTTCCTGGGGAAAGTAGAAGGCGTACCACTCTGGAAGTTCTATTCTTGGGAGATCGAGTTGTTCACAAAACATTGGAATGTCCTCTGGTGTGCGCAGTATAGCGGAGCGCCCTCTAGCTGAAGCCGAAAGTGCGAAGGGAAACTTCCAGCGATATTGTATATTTCTAGCACGGAGCAGTTCCAGCAGGGGGCGCAGAGCTCCCCTGTTCTGAAGCGTGATCTGCGAAAGATCTTGGAAAAGTTTAATCTCCGTTCCATTGTGGAGGATGCGTCCTCTTTCTCTGGCTTTACGGAGAATTTCTTCTTTCAATGGGAAGTTAACAATGCAGCAAATTACATCCCTGGGAGGTTCACTGTCTCGAGGTGGTGGACGCAGGGCACGGTGTGCCCTTTCCATCTCGACAGGTGAATCCATAGGGCGGTCAATTAGATTATTAAAGATGGCACAAATGGTCTGTTGTAGTTGTCCCGGGTCTCCACTTTCAGGAACTCCCCTCACCCGTATGTTGTGCCTTCGGCCTCGGTTATCGAGGTCCTCAATATGTCTGTGTAGATCAAGAAGGTGAGGAAGCTGGGAGTCATATGTGGTCTGCACTTGTCTGATGGCTGCAGCATGTGTCCGGGCCGTTCTCTCCACATCTCCTATGCGGTGCACTGCCTCCTGTATGTCCGATCTGAGATCAGCTATAGCAGTTGTAACCGTGCTTTTAATGTCTAATGCTACCTTCTCTAGGTCAAAGAGGCTCGGCAAATGGGCGCGATCTGCGCCGGGTGTAGATCCTCCCGTCATCTGTATACCTGATGCATCGGTAGGCGAGCTCTGGGTCTGGGCCTGCTGTGCCGCGTGTGCCGAGAGGCACTGTGTTTGCAAGAGCTCCGGTATATTTCTGCCGAGCTGTGTGCTGGTGTCTGAGACAGCTCGAGAGGTAGAGGAGCTTCTGGTAGATCTATTCATGATGGTTTGTGTAGAATTCGGCATGTGGGTTCCCCACTAGATTAGGCTCAATCCCCGGGTCGCAGGAGCGAGTGATTCAAGCTGCCATCTCGGTCTCCGTCCAAGTCACACCCCTTAGCCTTTATACTTTACTACATGTGCCATTATTTAACACAGAAATAAATCCTAAAATTATATATATAATTCTGTTATCGTTATTCATATTGGTCAAGAAATACACACATTTTTACAAACAATTTTCTCTCTATTATAAAGAAGCCAATAACAGTTCGAGTGCAATTTTTGCAGTAAACAGCAAAAAAAATACAAGTTCTTAAAGAGGAACTGCAGTCTGCCCACATAATTCGTAATAATAACATCTTTGCCATTCTGAAGCTTCCCTCCAACCACTTTGCATATTATTTTACATATACTGTGATTCTGTATTTGCCAAATATGCTGCAGCAATCTCCCTCCACTGAGTCTGGCGCATCCATTTTAACTGTGGGCAGCTGAAGCTGCTGTCTGTTCACTTACTGGATTTTCACAGACACGCAGAGGCACACCTCCAGCTCTGCAGCTCTCGTTGGCCCTCTTATGACTCCCCCTCCATTCCTGGCAAACTCTCACAAGAGGGAGAGTGAGAGAGAGAGCTGTGCATATTGTCATAAGCCTAGGCTACTGAACAGACAAGAAACAAAAAAGTTTTACTAGCCAAAGTTAAAACAACAAGGGCAGAAGACTTATTAGATGTAAAGATGAAAAAATGACTGAAGCTCCGCTTTAACTTCAACTGCAGCAAGATCTAAACATTCCAACATTTCTGCCGTTCTTTTTTTTCAAAATAGTGATAGCGCAAAACAAAAACAATGGCAGTCAGGCTTTAATCATGATTGCTGTATTTTTGGCATGTCCCCTTCTACAAAAAAGGTAGAGGAATGGTTACCCTGTAAAGAGTCAAAAATAGTGCAAAACAAAAGCAATGGCAGCCAGACTTTTTATGAGATCATGATTGCTATATTTTTGACATTTCTGTCATTCCTTTTTTGTTCAAGTAGAAGAAAACAGAGTCCCCTTCTACAAAAAAGGTAGAGGAATGGTTACCCTGTAAAGTGTCAAAGATAGTGCAAAACAAAAACAATGACAGCAAGGCAAGTATATACAATTATTGAGATTAACAGCCTACAAATTTGTAAAAACACAGCATTGAAAAGCATGAAAATACTTATATAAAATATTTAGTCAGGCGCCTGACTAAGATGGCGGCGTAAGCCTGGAGCTCCACACAGCGCCGGTCACACAGCGCAGATAGCCATGGGAACCGGCTACCAGAAGCTCCCAAAACAATGGGAGGCGGCTGCGGACTCGCCCGGGCACCTTTATATGCCATACAGGCACATCAGATGAGCCCTGGGGCCACAGTTTGAGACCTTGGAAGGTCAGGCTGAATCCAAGATGGCGGCTGCTTCTCAGCCATGAGACCAGGCCACAGAAGAAACCTCCACAGCAGTCAGGCAAGCTGTGCACCCTGCAACCCTCACTTATGCCCCACACATACCGGGCCTCGAGCTGTCTCTTGCCACCCCTTCCCCTGCATCCAGTGTCACTTATAGAGCGCTCTATGGGGCCTTATGGACTGTCCTCACTGGAAGCAACCCCCACTCACCCAGACTCCATATCTGCACAAGCTGCACAGGTTCTTGGTGTTACCTTCAGTGTATCTGACTTGTTTTCTAAAATCTCAGACCTGCTGGACAAAGGTTTGACCCAAACTGCTGACAGGATCACAGGGGAAATCAGAGCAGATTTTCAGAACCTAGGAACCAGAATTGAACACATAGAGCATAAGCTGGACGTTACCATATCCAGGGAGAACCAGGACACTGACCATTTGCATTTTATATAAACAAAAAAGTCAGTGCTACTACCCATACATCACATAGAAAGCAGAGATCCTGGGTGCTCGATCCACAGTCACTGGTTGAGTAGGGAAATGAGGAAATGATGATCCGCACCGGTAATTGCTCTTAAAAAGTGTAATATTTATTAACAAGCCACAGTGACCAAACGCAAATGAGAACAGTTGACGCGTTTCAGCCTATTAGGCCTTAGTCATTTTATGCAAGAACAGCTTGAAACTGCTCAATCCCAGATTGATGATCTTGAGAATTACTCGAGGAGAGACAATTTTCGGATCAGAGGGTTACCAGAATCCATTACTGATGTCCAGTCTGCAGTACAGGACGTTATCAAATCCCTGATCCTTTCTGTCCCAGTTCATAAATTAGAGCTGGCCAGGGCTCACAGGTCCCTTGGCCCTCCCAGGAAAGATGGAACTCCAAGGGACATTGTAATAAAACCACACTTTTACTCCATTAAGGAAGAAGTGATGAAACGTTCCCGCCAACAGGACCAGATACAGTTCCAGGGGAAAGCCATCCAAATATTCGCCGACATTTCCCCAATCACCATTCAAAAGAGACGATCATTCAAGCCCCTCCTGGTGGTTCTCACCAAGAAGGACATCAAATACCACTAGGCGTTTCCATTTGCCCAGAAATTCACCTACAAAGGTAAACAATATGCATTCCACAGCTTCCCAGAGGGTGAGCGTCTACTGCTGGACCTTAAGCTCATCACCTAAGAGTCAGCGATAGATACATCAAATGCACAACAGGGATCTGCTAAACGCTATTCCCCACTAAGTCCCATCTCCACTAGGGATGAGCTTTGAGTTCGAGTCAAACTCATGTTCGACACGAACATCGGCTGTTCGCCAGTTCGCCGAACAGCGAACAATTTGGGGTGTTCGCGGCAAATTCGAAAGCTGCGGAACACCCTTTATAAGTCTATGGGAGAAATCAAAAGTGCTACTTTTAAAGGCTTATATGCATGGTATTGTCATAAAAAGTGTTTGGGGACCTGGGTCCTGCCCCAGGGGACATGTATCAATGCAAAAAAAAGTTTTAAAAACGGCCATTTTTTCGGGAGCAGTAATTTAAATAATGCTTAAAGTGAAACAATAAAAAGTGTAATATTCCTTTAAATTTCATACCTGGGGGGTGTCTATAGTATGCCTGTAAAGGGGCGCATGCTTCCAGTGTTTAAAACAGTCTGACAGCAAAATTACTTTCAAAGGAAATAAAGTCATTTAAAACTACTCGTGGCTATTAAATGAATTGTTGGTCCGACAATACACATAACAGTTAATTGATAAAAACGGCATGGGATTTTCCCACCGGGGAACCCTAAACCAAAATTAAAAAAAAAAAAAAAAAAGGCGTGGGGGTCCCCCCCCCTAAATTCCATACCAGGCCCTTCAGGTCTGGTATGGATATTAAGGGGAACCCCATGCCAAATTTTTTTTTAAAAATGGCGTGGGGGTGCCCTTCAAAATCCATACCAGACCCTTCAGGTTTGGTTTGGATTTTAAGGGGAACCCCGCGCCAAAATTTAAAAAAAAAGGCGTGGGGTCCCCCCAAAAATCCATACGTCAGAGGAGACGGGGTCACCTGTTTACGTAACGGGTGACCCCGCCCCCCTCTGACATCACAGGAAAGCCATAGGGAAGTCCCCGTCAAGTCCCTGTGCGTCAGAGGGGGTGGGGTCACCGGGTGGCCCCGCCCACTGTTATATAAGAAGTGTCAGAAAAAGAGAAATGTCACACAGCGGGAGCCTCCCATGGATGCGGAGCGGCCCAAAAATGAAGTGAGGAAGAAGACGCCGGAAGGGTCTGGTATGGATTTTGAGGGGGACCCCCACGCCATTTTTTTTTAAATTTTGGTGCGGGGTTCCCCTTAATATCCATACCAGACCTGAAGGGCCTGGTATGGAATTTAGGGGGACCCCCGCACCTTTTTTAAAAAAAATTTGGTTCGGGGTTTCCCCGTGGGGAAATCCCATGCCGTTTTTATCAATGAACTTTTATGTGTATTGTCAGACCGACAATTCATTAATAGCCACAAGTAGTTTTAAATGACTTTTTTCCTTTGAAATGTCATTTTGCTGTCAGACTGCTCTAAACATGGGAAACATGCGCCCCTTTACAGGCATACTATAGACACCCCCCAGGTATGAAATTTAAAGGAATATTACACTTTTATTGTTTCACTTTAAGCATTATTAAAATTACTGCTCCCTGAAAAAATGGCCGTTTTTAAAACTTTTTTTTTGCATTGATACATGTCCCCTGGGGCAGGACCCGGGTCCCCAAACACTTTTTATGACAATAACTTGCATATAAGCCTTTAAAATTAGCACTTTTGATTATTCATGTTTGAGTCCCATAGACTTTAACGGTGTTCGTGTGTTCGAACTAATTTTTTTTGTTTTGCCTGTTCACATGTTCTGGTGTGAACCGAACAGGGGGGTGTTCGGCTCATCCCTACTCTCCACTATGGGGCACAGCCAAACCCAAGAGAGTCAAGGATAACCTACCCCCCTGATGTGGGGGCGCATAACTCACCTGTGTAAAGAATTTATTTTCTCTTCACCATGTTACTCAGGCGGAAAATGATGCCTGCACACCATTATCGAGTTTGGATTGACTTTGTCCTTAACACACGGAACAGTTGCTAGGGTTCCGTTTAGAGGTCTTTGCCTCATTTCCACCGCCAAGACTGCACCTCTTACCTAGCAACCTAATCAGTTTGAACTCCACCCCCCATTTGCAATGTCTCCCCCAGTTAGATTTTTTAGAATACAATATCAAATGGAGTGACTGTAGCTTGCCTACTGATGCCTTTTCCCTACAAGGTGAACTTGGATGTGCTAGTCTCCCCACCATAGACCGATCATCTCATATCTCCTACATGCAATAAAGTAAGTGACCGTGGATCGGTCAGCGTTCATTCCCTTCTGCTCCATGGCTATTGACAACACTACACCATCTTCCCTACGCATAATCTCTTATAACACTCAGGGGTTAAACTCACCAGTCATGAGAAGGAAGGCCTTTCAGGTTTACCGTTCTCGTCATATAGATGTGGTCCTCCTGCAGGAGACTCACTGTCCACAGCGGTACACTCCCTCGTTTCTACATGCACATTTCCCTATGTTTTACTTGGCCAATGCTGAGGACAAGACAAATCGAGTGGCAATTCTATTTTCCAAACACTGTAAATTTAACTTTAAAATGGAACACAGAGACCCGGAGGGAAGATTCCTACTAGTAAAAGGTACAATAGATGGTAGATTATATATGTTCATATCTTACTATGCTCCCAATAGAGTACAGATACAGTTCTTCAGATAAATGTTTAACACCCTTGGGCCACTGACGGAGGGTGTCATAATTTTAGGAGGTGACTCTAATACTGCCTTCGATACTGGCCTTGACAAGCCTAAACCACTTAAAGCACAACTAGATAGACCCAGCAAAGCTAGTGTCCAAATAGCATGACTGATTTTTCAGTCTAGATTAGCTGACATATGGAGGGAACTAAATCCGACCGCACGTGACTTTACCCACTTCTCAAACCCACACCAATCTTACTCACATATAGATCACATCCTGCTCTCAACCCATCACATTCCACTGGCCCTTACATCCTCTATCTTAGATGTAGCTTGGTCAGACCATTTCATTGCATCAAGACATCCGTAGACAACACGCCTCTCATTGGACTCTCAATCATTCCATCTGGAAGGATCCTATCAAGATAACTGAAATACAGGGGGCTCTGCAGGAATACTTCCACCTCAATGACTTTGGAGATGTTTCTGCAGAGACTCTATGGGTAGCCCACAAGGTAACCATTAGAGATAAACTAATACAAATTGCAGCACAACAAAAGAAAGAAAGGTTGATAGACATAGAGAGACTGGAGAGAGATTTTATAACCCTGAGCAAACAACATAAAGCGGCCCCACTAAAGTCCCTAGTTCTACACGGGATGCTGCTCGAGTGGCTCTGAATTTTGCCCTCACAGCAAAAGCGGATAAATCTATCAGGTGGACTGGGACCAAGTTCTACCAGAAAAAAGACAAAATAGGACCCATGCTGGCCTATAAATTGTCCACCAGGCTTCACTCCCACACCCTACCCAAAATTAAACAGGCTGATGGCACCTTCACCCTGAACCCACAGTGCATAATGAATGCATTCCAAGAATTTTATACTGACTTATATAAAGCAGATAAAAACTCAAACCCCCCTAAAGTAGAAAAATTCTTGGATGATTTACATTTGCCAACACTGACAGATAATCATAGAGCAGAAATGGATGCTCCCATTTCCGCTGAGGAGGTTGCGGAGGTTATCAAAACACTAGAGGGCGGGAAAGCTCCAGGGCCTGATGGGTTCTCCGCACCCTATTATAAAACTTTTTCGGAAATCCTAACCCCATACCTCATTAGATTCTTCAATTCCCTGACAAAGGGCACCCCAATAGGTAACCAACTCAATATGGCGTATATTCCGTAATCCCCAAACCAGGTAAAGATGCCAGCCAGATAGAGAACTACAGACTAATTTCCCTAATTAATAACAACTTAAAAATATTAACTAAAGTATTAGCGTCCGATTAGGTCTATATGTCCACAAGGACCAGGTTGGATTTATTCCTGGCCGGCAGGGACCCGACCAAGTGAGAAGAGAGGTGGACCTTATAGCAATATTACAATCGGAATGGGAGGGAGGAAAACAAGAAGGAATGTTATTATCGTTGGACCTTCAGAAGGCCTTCGATTCAGTTTCATGGCCATATCTCTTTGCGGTACTCAGACGCAGGGGATTTGGCCTGAATATTATAGGGATCCTGGAAGCCTTATATTCAACACCAGAAGCTAAATCAGACTTCAGGGACACTTCTCCAACCCACTTGCGATTGCCAGGGGCTGCCCCCTTTCGCAATAATGATCAAATCATTGTCGATAGCCATTCGCAAACATCTGAATATCGGTGGGGGGGTTCAGTGTGGCCAAGTAACTCATAAATGCACCCTATTCGCAGATGATCTGCTGCTCTTTGGGATCTCTCCAACCTCCTCCTTACCTGAGATATGTTCAGTACTTAATGAATTTGCAGCAATATCGGGTCTCCGAGTAAACATGTCTAAATCTCAGGCTCTGAATGTATCTCTCCCGGGCTCCCTAGTCTCCCAATTACAGGAAACCTTTGAATTTGGATGGGGTAATTCCTCCATTAAATACTTAGGACTTAATATCACTCCCAAGATTGAAAGTTTTTATCAAGCAAATTACCCCCCAATGTACCAAAACTGGAAGCTGATCTTAGGAACTGGCGTCGCACAATATAGCTTGGACAAGCAGAATTAATTTGGTCAAGATGACTCTTTTACCCAGGCTTCTGAAGGGAAGGGACCACCTGAAAACCTTTCAAGGCAAACTTGCTAAATTCATATGGAACAAGAAAGGCCCATGTCTATCACACCGCAACCTATCTAATCTTCCCAAACAAGGGGGGCAAGGTCTTCCAAATCTCCTATGGTACTATCAGGCCACTCGATTAGCACAACTGTCTACTATATACCTTAAAGCCAGACTGGATAGCCATAGAAAGACAAGCAGTATCTATGTTCACCCTAGACTACTTATTATGGTGCCCACCCAAGAGCAGACCCCCCATCCTCTCTCCAACTCTCTCACACTCACTCTTTATGTGAGATTCGCTTAGGAAGCTTCCCTCCCTGGTCTCTGAACTGTAACCATTAGCTCATTTGTTCCGAAATCCTTTATTCCAACTAGGCATGGACATTAAGGCCTTCAAGTGGTGGCTGAACAAGGGGGTGTACAGCATTGGACACTTTCTCTCTTGTACGGGCCCGTTAACCCTTAAACATTTTGAAAAAGAGCTGGATCTCCCTACTACAGAAAAGTTTAGATTTCATCAGCTCTCCCACTTCATCCACTCCATCTGGAAATATACCTAACCCCCCATGGTTCACGAAATATGAAAGCTGGTGTGGACAAGCCATGGAGCAGAGGGGAGGGATTTCTGTAATCTATGAGCCTGGGAAAAGGACCTCCAGACCGATTGGGATCTGGAGGATTGGTATGAGAACTATTCTCGCTCGATCAAAGGCATCTACAATACCTCACTCATAGAGGCCAATGTCAAAATATTTACGAGATGGTATCTGGTGCCCACAAGATTGGCCACTATGTATCCATCCACTTCACCTCTATGTTTCAGGGGCTGCCAGAGACTGGGTTCTATGATTCACATATGGTGGGAATGTCCCAAACTCCGGGGGTTCTGGAATAGGGTCTGCCACCGCATACGCAGGGTCACAGGTTGTGCTATTCCCCAAACACCAACGATTGCCTTGCTCAATGGCTTAGTGCCGCATGTGCCTAAACTCACCTGTAAACCGATTCTGTTTATTTTGACGGGAGCTAAAATGACCATAGCCAAAGCATGGAAGTTGCCCTCAGTATCACTATTATCCATGAAAAGAAAGATTTCCTGGATAATGGCACAGGCAAAAATGGTCAGCTCCTTATTGGACAAGACCAAACAATTTGAAGCTATATGGGAACCCTAGGCTCAGTATCTGGGAATTTCCCTGATATCGGGCATAGATAGCAACACCAATCACTGACCACTGGAACCTGCATCGGACAGAAAGGCATCCTTTCCTCTTCTCTTTTCTATCCCTCTATTTTCCTTTCCCTCTTCTTGTCTCCTTTCTTTAACTTTCCCTTATGACTTTATAGTCTTTCCTTTGTCTCCTAGGAATTCTCAGGTATAGACACTGGTTTATCATTCCAAAGTTCAGGTTTTTAGGTTATGCTCTAGTCCAACAGGAACACAAACTTGTATCCACATTAGAGTCTGAAATATCCTTTAGACTGGGCAACATAAGAAGACAATGATATAACACCTCTTCCCTAATTAAGAAGTCCACAGACGACACTGGACATTGGAGGGGGGGACCTTTGCACCTCTTTAGACACAGTGTGATCCCTTTTGGGGTGTCTGGAGGGGAGCGGGACTCCAACCCTCCCTAGAGTAGCTATAGCTAGGTGCCTAATATGATACAGAGTTGCCACAGCCAGCGACACGTAATTATTTTCTACTCTGTTAGTTCTCATTGTTTTACCGGTATGTTGACCAGTAGCCTATTGTTACATTATATGATTTCACTGCGAACTCTACTGTGATGTTATTTCTATGTGGAAAAATAAAAAATTTTAATGACAAAAATATTTAGTATAAAAAAAATTGAATTTTTAATTTGAGAGCTTGAGCAATGACTTTTTTTAATAATCATATGAATGTACTGTAGCTAACAGGTCAAAGAAGTACTGCATCCGTGGTAGTATGGATGATGCAGCATCTTTAATCCTTTGCACCTCTGCACAACAGTGCAACAGGTCTCTGGACATCATCGACAATGTTTCAGAATTCAAAATTGGTTCTGTCGAAAAATATATTTGCATATTAATCATCAAGTATAAGGCAGTGACATGTGTGCGTACATATCCATGCATGCTACTCACGGGCGGAAGAGATGACGTCCACTAGGCTTTGCTGTTCTACTGATGTATCACACTGGATATTCAAATTATCTTCTACAACATCAGGTATGCCTGGGTCACAAATTACCTGTGAAGAATAAAAGTATGCAGTAATTCACAATTGCAGTATTCACAATTATTCCATTAAAACCAAAATTATTCTATATTGCCTGAAATACAATTAGATAATCCCACAGAGGATCACTAATCCCATAGCAGATCACTAATTGGACCTAAAATAAAACCTACCTAACTGAATATAAGGAATGTGCATTTGCATTTTAAAGGAACATCTTGCATACCTACCTGGCTTGGTCCACTCATCGTCAATCATCCTAGTAGTCCACTAACCTCACATAATGTGGTCATGCAATCTAATGACTGTTGATGCAGCACAAAAAAAAAAAAAAAAAAAAAACACACAACAAACAATAAAAATGTACTAATCTTTTGCAGGTTCCTCAGGAAAGGACGATTCCTCGAGCGTTATCACACCACTATCTTCATCTGGGACATATGCATGCTCAGTGGTTCTATCTTCAGCATTCTCCCACATGCATTGCTCACCTTCTTGCTCTTTTTCAATTCTATTCGTTTTTTTCTCTGTCCAAAAACAAAATTACACATACACAGTACTGTACATTATGTTTGTGCTGATTTACAACTAAGTGATCAAATTCATAGAAACACACTGCATTGGTGACCTTTTTTTTGTGGAGTTGTCAACTTTACCACTTGACAACAACCAAAGTCCCAGTATGTTGCTGTACCCCGGTAACGTGTAAAGAGCCAGTGTTTGTATCTCTTGTAAAAGCAATCCTAGCATCTAACTAGATGTCCCCACCTCCCCTCCCGCCGCCTTCCACAGCTCTCTTGGGCTGTCTAGAATGCTTTCAATGGCAGAGGTGGGAAAAATGTCCACATAAACAGTACCTGGCACATGCTTTCACATGGACTGTTTAGCTATTGTGAAAACAATTAAGTAAACAAAATAAAACTGCACAAAATTAAAAACTTCATACAAGAGCTTAAAGCGGTAGTGTACTTCATCATTTTTACCTACAGGTAAGCCTATAATAAGGCATACCTTTAAGTAAAATTAATATATCCTAAACCTGCACCTAAACCTGCATGGTTTAGGAGATATTCACCCTGCATACAGCCCCTAACATCAGCGGCACATGCGCTCTGAAGGTCCGAAGTATTGTTCTGGAACTTCAGAGCTCCTTGCCGGAATGAAGGGCTCCCACGCACATGTGCAGGAGTGATGTCATTGCTGCTCCGGCCACTCACAGCGCCAAAGCCCATGAACCCGGAAGAAATGCTGAGGGAACATGTCAGCCTTCTCAGCTCGGTAACCATACGCTGCTGCGGGGGCTTTGTTCTAAGAGAAGTATTTCATAATGTGCTAGTATGCGATGCATGCTAGTACATTATGCCATGGCCTTTCAGGTTTTAGGCGGTTTATTGCTTTCATTTTTTTTTTTATTAAAAATGAGCTTGGACCACAGCTGTTTCGCATTAATTGGAATAAAAAATTAATATGCCATACCTTTTTCAATGACTGTTTGCTCATGAGCTGCTGATATGTAACTGTGTTCTAATTCATGGTCAGATGTGATTCCTGGCAATCTTTTGTGAAAGCGCCTTTGACAATGTCATTTATTAGATCTAAATTTAATTTCTTTCACTGTACAAAAAACATAAATTGTATTCATTTTACAGGTATTACATGTTTTCAGATTCCCATAAGCAAAAAAAAAAAGAAGTTTACATATTGTTATCTGTTTTTTACTTACTTTTTTTAATAGCTTGATGAATTTGGTCAAGTTTGTTCTTTTTCCCAGTGTTTTAGGTCAGACCACTGCTTCCTCAACTGATCCTTGGATGTTTCTACATTAGGGGTTGACAACCCGCTGCCCACCACCGCTAGACATCCAGCCCATCAGTGCCCATGATTAATTTACGGGCACCCGACCCGCAAACATGTTCGCCGCTGTCCTCTTTATTGGATTGCGGTGAGCGGCCAGTATAACAGAGCTGGATGGGGGAAGTTGGAGTTTTCATTACACAGCAAGTGATTGTTTGCTGGGCAATCCTAGCAACCAGTCACCAGCCTGTTAATGTGAAAAGGTTAGTCCAGCGGTTTCTGCCCCCATCAAGCTCTGTGATGCCGATCTCTGCTCGCTGTACACCTGTGTAAGGTAGGAGATTTCTACCTACACAGTGTGTGTTTGTGGGGTGGAGAGGAGCAGAGGACACTTCAGTGGGGGATGCAGGGGACAGAGGAAACTATGGGGGTACAGAGGACACTACAGTGGGGGGGGGGGTGGTGCAGGGGACAGAGGACACTAAGAAGGGAACAGAGAACACTACAGTGGAGGGGTGATGCAGGGGACAGAGGACACTATGGGGTACAGAGGACACTACAGTGGGGGGGAGTGGTGCAGGGAACAGAGGGCACTATGGAGGTACAGAAGACACTACAGTGGGGGGGTGCAGAGGACAAAGGACACTATGGGGGTACAGAGGACACTACAGTGGGGGTGCAGGGGACTGAGGCATCTATGGGCGTGCAGAAGACACTACAGTGGGAGTGCAGGGGACAGAGGACACTATGGGGGTACACAGACAATACAGTGGGGGGTGCAGGGGACAGAGGACACTATGGGGGTACAGAGGACACTACCGTGGGGGGGTGCAGGGGACAGAGTACACTATGGGGGTACAGAGGACACTACAGTGGGGGGGGGGTGGGGGGTGCAGGGGACAGAGGACACTATGGGGGTAAGGAGGACACTACAGTGTGGGGGGGTGCAGGGGATAGAGGACACTATGGGGGTACAGAGGACACTACCGTGGGGGGGTGCAGGGGACAGAGTACACTATGGGGGTACAGAGGACACTTCAGTGGGGGGGTGGGTGGTACAGGGGACAGAGGACACTATGGGGGTACAGAGAATACTACAGTGGGGGGATGCAGGGGAGAGAGGACAGTGCTTTGGGGCACAGGAAACTTGCTATGGGGGAGGGGGGCAGAGGACACTATGGGAGTGATGTGACAGAGGACACTGCTATAGGGGTACAGAGGACACTGCAATAAGGGGGACCCTATTAGGGACCCCATCACTCCTGGGGACAGGTACCCCTTCTCACCTGGGGACAAGGCTCCTCTGTCATCTGGGGACAGGGACCCCATCACCCCTGGGAACAGGGACCTCTTCTCACCTGGGGACAGGGACCTCTTCTCCCGTGGGGACAAGGACCCCTTCTCACCTGGGGACAAGGACCCCTTCTCACCTGGGGACAGGGACCCCTTCTCAGCTGGTGACAGGGACCACATCACCCCTGGTAACAGGGACCCTATAACCCCTGGGGACAGGGATTCCTTCTCACCTGGGGACAGGGACCCCTTCTCACTTGGGGAGAGGTACCACATCACCCCTGGGGACAGGAACCTCTTCTACCATGGGGACAAGGATCCCTTCTCACCTGGGGACAAGGACCCCTTCTCACCTGGGGACAAGGACGCCTTCTCACCTGGGGACAGGGACACCTTCTCACCTGGGAACAGGGGCACCTTGACCCCTGGGGACAGGGACCCCATCACCCCTCGGGACAGGGACCCCATCACCCCTGGGGACAGGGACCCCATCACCCGTGGGGACAGGGACTCCTTCTCACCTGGTGACAGGGACCACATCACCCCTGGGAACAGGGACCCTATAACCCCTGGGGACAGGGACCCCTTCTCAACTGCGGACAGGGACCGCATCACCCCTGGTGACAGTGACCCCTTCTCACCTGGGGAAAGGGACCACATCACCCCTGGGGACAGGTACCTATTCTCCCGTGGGGACAAGGACCCATTCTCACCTGGGGACAAGGACCCCTTCTCACCTGGGGACAGGGAGCCCATCTCCCCTGGGGACAGGGACTCCTTCTCACATGGGGACAGGGACACCTTGTCCCCTGGGGACAGCAACCCCATCACCCCTGGGGACAGGGACCTCTTCTCACCTGGGGATAGGGACCTCATCACCCCTGGGGACAGGGACCTCATCACCCCTGGGGACAGGGACCCCATCACCCCTTGGGACGGGAACCCCATCTCCAGACCATGCTGGCTGGCAGGGCTGGCGTCAGCCACCCTTGGGTGCCAGGATGGGGGAGGGGCAGTAAAATCCAAAACCCCAGCCACACTCTCTCTTGGGTGAACTGGCTTTGTATTAGTGAAGCACCTTAAAGTGAGGTAAACCTGTACTGTTATTATTACTATGGATACTATCTTCATTTATTATTAGCAGGTGAATGCGGCCCTCCATGCATTCACATACATTGAATCCGGCCCTTTAGTGGAAAAAGGTTGCTGACCCTTGTTCTACATCATGTTTCTTCTTCAGCAATATAATTACTTTATCCAGGATGATGTCCTTCCTTCTGTTGGGCCTCTCATAGTTCTCCAGCTTCCCATCATAATCTTTCTTCTCAAGAAGATAGACCATGTCCACCATGTCTGACTTGTCGACATTGCACTTGCTTTGGTTTTGTTTCCAGCTTTGGCACTATGCTTCCTTCGGTGTGCCTTCCCGCCCTCCACATTCACCATTGTCTCCATGCTGCAGCTGAGGATTCGTGGCTGTGTCGCAGGCGTTGGCTAATATGCACGTTCACACTGTAGCTGAGTCATCAGAAAGGGGTGGCGCAACAAACACATGCCCAGTGTATAAAGTACCGACTAAATGTAATTTTGTTGGAGCGTTAGTTGACGAGAGACCGACGAGAGCATGATGTTTCACCGCCCACAAAAGATTTTTCCACCCGAACGTAGGTAAATTATATTTCATACATATATTTTGTCTTTAGGCAAATCCTTGTTTCTGTATTCATAATTGCTATAGTAGTTTTTGATTTGTATGAGTTCAGTGTTATTGCAGGCCTTGAGTGGCAGAACTGTGTGCATACAGTATTGTGATGTATATACAATAGGAAGCAGCGCTGTGACAAAAAAGCTATGTATGATATAACCAAATCAGATAAAATGAATATTGGACCCAAAATTAGGATTAACTTCAGAGTTCATATTAAAGTCCATAGTACCAAAAGGTAAAAAAGTCCTATCCAGAATCAATTTCAGATAGTAGATATAGTGAGAAGCGTAGATAGGTGGGAATAAAAATAAATCAATGTGTCCTTCACCGCACCACTGTGGTATTGATAGGAATGCGCGCTTACCAAACGGCAAGCTTAGGGGAGCTTGCGACCTTAACCCGGTCGGGGCCTTTCAAGATGGAAACACCAAAGGAAAACACACCACCTTCACTTGGATTAAGCACGCTGTTCCCCAATTATCCAGTATTCACTGTAATGTAGAGATGTGACCCCCTGGCTAGGGATAAACCACTGAGTTTGGATGTACCCCTCGATCAGAGCCTCCCCACATAGCAGCCCAACCATCCAGTGTGCCCGCACGCAGCAGCACCCCGGAAGAGGGGGAACAGGAATCCACTTGATATGGCTTGCAAGGAGTCACACGTATAATTGCCCCCCCACCAACACGCCACTGGGGGGTGGGGCCGGAACTCCTACTGTTGAGGAAAAAGAGTCTGGCCGTCCAAGGAGGAAGTGGAGAGTATTGTGATGTGTTAGCAGGCTAAATTAATCATGTATATTTAGGTCTGATAAAATAAATTATCGTATTTATTGGCATATAACACACGCCAGCATATAACAAGCACCCCAATTTAAGAGGGAAGTTTCAGGAAAAAAAAACTTTTTAAAAAAATAAACCACTTTGAAGCAAAATAATGGTCAGTGAGAATCAATGCCTTCTTATTAGTGCCCATATGCAGCCTAATCTGTGCCCATGTGCAGCTTCAGTGCAGCCTTTTCTGTGCCCATCTGCAGCCTGTTCTGTGCCCATCTGCAGCTTCAGTGCAGCCTGTTCTGTGCCCATCTGCAGCCTGTTCTGTGCCCATCTTACCCATCAATGCAGCTCACCATCTCTCATATGAAATCACTGAGTCGTCATCTGTTTCCTCGGCTCTCAGTCGGCAGTCACACATCGGCATTGGACCAGCTCCTGTGATAGACAGAACACTGGTCCAATGCCGGTGGCGGAGGCAGGACTGTGTATGTGACGTGCAAGCCGAGTTAGAGTCGAGTGAGAGCTTAGTGGAGAGGAGATGTAAATATCTCCTAAACAGTGCACGATAAGAAGATATTTACAGTACCTATAGGTAAGCCTTATTATGACCTTGTCTATAGGTAAAAATCAACCAAGGGAGTTTATTCCCACTTTAACAGCTTGCTGACCAGCCACCGCAGTTGTACTGTGGGAACATGGCTCGGCTGCGCGAATCGCCGTTATGTTACATCGCTCCCTCTGGTGGCCACTAGGGGCACCCGCAGCTCACAGTCTCGATGACCGCCGGGCTTCCGCGATCTCTCGTAACACAGCGAGAACTGGGATCTCTGTGTGTAAACACAGAGATCCCGGTTCTCTGTGGGGAGAAGTGACAGATCGTTTGTTCATACAAAGTATGAACAGCAGTCTGTCATCTTCCCTAGTCAGTCCCCTCCCCCCTTCAGTTAGAACACACACTAGGGAACACAATTAACCTCTTGATTGCCCCCTAGTGTTAACCCCTACACTGCCAGTGACATTTTTACAGTAATCAATTTATTTTTATAGGATTGATCACTGTATTAATGCCAATGGTCCCAAAGATGTGTCAAAATTGTCCAATGTGTCCGCCATAATGTCGCAGTCACAATAAAAATCACAGATCGCCACCATTACTAGAAAAAACAAAAAATAATAATAATAAAAATGCTATAAATCTATCCCCCATTTTGTAGACGCTATAACTTTTGCACAAACCAATCTATATACGCGTATTGCAATTTTTTGTTAAAAAAATATGTAGAAGAATACATATCGGCCTTAACTGAGGAAAAAAAATTGTTTTTTATATATCGCTCTTTTTTTTTATAGCGCAAATAATAAAAAACGCAGAGATGATCAAATACCACCAAAAGAAAGCTCTATTTGTGGGAAAAAAAGGACATCAATTTTGTTTGGCTGCAACGTCGCATGACTGCGCAATTGTCAGTTAAAGCAACGCGGTGCCGAATCGCAAAAAGTGCTCTGGTCAGGAAGGGGTAAAATCTTCCGGGGGTGAAGCGGTTAAAAAAAAAATATATTTTTTTTTGGTATCTGTATTTTGTGGTTTCCAAATGCATTTATTTTACTGAAATGTATTATAGTAAGCCATGAACTGGTTATGTATGCAAAAGAATACTTCTCTCATTCTTTTCTATTGTAGATGAACATACCTAGGAACTAAAGTGTAGAGGTATAATTGCTGATGTCCCTTAGATGCCTATACAGTAGAGATGAGCCAGATGTTCCAGTTGAACGTAAGTTGAGGGCATGTGGCCTGGTACTGTTCAGGAGGGGGGGGGGGGTGCTTGTGTCCCATAGACTTTAACGGTGTTCATGTGTTCGTTCAAATTTTTTGCCTTTTCGCAAGTTCTGGTGCGAACCGAACCGGAGGGTGTTCAGCTCATCCTTACTATACAGTATAAACTACTGACTGACTCAAACCATCATCTATATTTCATATAACTAATAGATTTTGGCTTATTTAGTAATATCATGCAAAATTTACTGAGGTTGTAAAAAGTATAGAAAGCCATAGTAAGCAGTAAAAATATTCTTTTTACTGATATGACTAAAATTTTTGGCTACTATTGATTTTATTTGTTTTTGTGTGTAAAAAGCTTCCATAAAGAACACGTCCACTCAAATCATAAATCCGTTTTGAGTTGACCAGGGCAGGTGTAATAAAGGCTAGAAATCACTTCAGCATATGGTAGATGATACAGCACATCTGTTTCCTATTGACTTTAGCAGTTCTTCCATAGGATACAATAAAGAACTTAAATAGCCAGTAGTAGCTGAAAATCCAATCTTGACCTACTGCAGCTATGCCGGAAGTGTGGTGCAATTCTTATACCCTAACCTTTTTCATGTAAAACATAACAATGTGCCTGGATGGAGTTGCTTTTAAGGTCAACTTCAAAAAAGCACAAAAAATTCAAGAAAACTCTCTATAATTGTTAGATTTTGATGACTCACCAAAAAAACCCGATATGAATCAAATACATTTACAGTGTGCAGATATGTTAATGTAATGACGTAATACTGAGGAGAAAGTCAGAGATACATTACTAATGATATAAACATGAAGTTGACCTGTACCTCAGTGAGAAATTCATTTCAGACACAGCAACATCTATAATCCCTTGAGCTCAGCATGAACAGGAGGCAAGGCTTTTTACATGATTAAATGCATGGATTAATCCAATGACAGTGTGTTAAGTAATGGAAAATATAACTTCTGTAGAGCTATTTTTATGAAAAAGGCTTGAGCAAACCATATGATTGCAAAATACGTTAAAAAGGAAACGATAAATGTTATTGTATATTTAAGTTATTAGAGTCTATCATCCTGGTGATATTGTTATAAGCACAAAGTAGCATGCCAGATGTCAAGATTGTTTACAGTGGTAAAAATAAAAACACCACTTGGTTTTCCATCCGGAACAAACTTTCAGTACTGTATAGAAGCCAAATGTTCCACACTCCACTGTTCATCATCCATAGAGGTAATGTTCAGAAACATCTGTGCTCCAACAGGGCTATAGAGATAGATGATGGAGTCCTGTTTTTGGGCAACCTAGGTCTCTAACCTCCATCTTCAAAACATTCCCAATAGTTATAGTTGTGTTTTTCCACCACAATAAATAATATATGCCCAACCTACACAATATTGCCTGGAAAAATCACTATACAACTAGAAAACCCCAGGCTCCTGCAGCAGAACCCCATAGCAGCTGAATGGTCTGCTATGCGTGTATGTTTTTCTTATTCTTTATTTTTTCTACACACTTGCCAATTCATATAATGCTTGCTGGATAATGTGTTTTTTGTCCAAATAACAGTGGACAGCCAGCTTTACATCTTTTCACAGGACAGAAGCACATGTTATGGGTAAGACACCATATAAAGTTTATACAGTTTGCACAAGATACTGATGGAATGCAGTCAGGAGGTACACATCTCTTCCAGTAGACCTTTTCTACACTAAATTTGAATTATGTCTGCCTTATTGAAAGGAAGGCTTTACAGTTAGTCAAAAAGGTCACACAGTTCAAAATGTTGGTTGTACAAGATCATTTTGGCCCCCCTGGCATAAGTTCCCAAAGGGATGATGTGCTATAATGCATAATAAATGTATGGTCTTACTGTGTGTATAAAATTTAGCCTTTCTGTTAATGCAATTAAATTGCCTAAGGCCAATCACAATCAGTGCAGAATTATTCCAAATGCAAGTTTATTAGGAAGAACAAGAACTGTGTACACTGTGTCAGAAAAGGCAGCAGAAAGCCATTGACTAGTCAGTGTAGCCAATGTCACCAGTATTGCCTGTATACTCACTACATGATTTATTTCCCCTTAATAACCTACCATGCATTACTGCACTCTGTCTCTGTATAGAGGATGAGCTTTGCTTCCCTTTTTCAGAACATCCCCTTAATGACTGGTGATCTGATGACACGTAGAATAATGGTTAAGAAGCAGTAAGAAAAGTTCAGAAATCACAAATCCACAGAATAAATGAAAGAGAAGCAGGAACATCCTTGCATCACAGACCCTCAGAGCTTAGAGCTTCCTCTTCAGCAAAGCGAGCAATGAGCAGCCCAGTATTGACCTCTACAAATCTCATTCCAAATCTGGTGAAAGTAGCAGACAGAGGTAGCAGTGCCTTAGATGATATTATACTGAAGATATACAGATATGAGGCTTAAAGGCACAGGAGTACCTAGGCATGATCACACACAAGGAGAATGCACTACTATTTTTCAGGAGGCAAAGGTACATTTTCAGAGTACTGTTTGGGCTCAATTAACATTCATAGATGTTCCCTATAGACAGCAATTCTTCACTTGAATTTAGGTTTAGGTTTCCATTTTAACTGGAATTCAGTTCAGGACAGTTGTGCTCCGCTGAGGACATCATCTACTTTACATATTACACAGCACCAACATACTTTAATTACTTCAATTCACATATTTTTTTTAAGCTCGATAAACTTGTAAGAACAAACTCTTTTTTCAAATTCCTATATCGGTATATTTTAAAGTTATATAGGTTTTTGGTTATGTTCAAGCCAGTCATAACTTGCACCACAGATGATCTGACTGAATCAAACTCAGAATTCAGTTTACAAGTGAATACCTACCACATAAACTGGTAAATTAAAAACATATATATATATATATATATATAGATATCTATATATATATATATAGATATCTATATATATATATATAGATATCTATATATATACTGTATAGATATATATATATATATATATATTTATATGTATTATGGCATGTTAATGGTGTTTTACTTCAGAATATGTATTCGTTACCCACATAGCAGTGAAAAGATAAGTAGTGACCATCCTGTCCAGCTATTATAACAAATTAAAATCTATCCAAAAAGGTTTACAAAGGAAGTTATAGCAAGCAAGACAAGAATCTAGGCTATAAATGAAAAACTGACACTTTTTAAAGTCCTGCACAAAATGGACCCTATCCAGAAATAGCAGCAAGCCAGGACTCCAGTGCAAAAGGAAAGTGTTGGCACCTATACAGAGCACTGTGAATCTCAAAGTGGGTCATACCAAGACAAAGCAGCTAAATTTAGTTCAGCTTTCTTTTCAAAACCATTTTCAGCATTTGCAAAATAATGCTTGTAACAAAGATAAAGGGTCACCTAAATGGCTGAGTTGGAACCTGGGTTCTTCTTTTTCAGCCAAATTGAGAGTTTTTGTTATCCTGTCCACATTTGTGTGTTTCAGCACCTAAAATAAGTAAAACATTCATCAAGCAAAATACATTTAACAACCACAGCAGATGTGCAGCCTAAGGAATTCAAGGACAGATATCTTAAATACAGTTGGACTATAGGTCCTTCTATTGCAACCAACTTGAGAGTTATGGTATACCTGCCAACCTTTGTGTGTTTAAGCTCCTAAAATAGGTTAAACATTCATCAAGAAGGATGAGGGACCTTCATGACCACAGCACAGACCAAATAAATCATTTGCAGATGTCTCATCAATAGAGTTGGCAAGAGAAATAAGAAATTTTCAGGTGGTTTAATCCTCCAGTATCTAATAAAAACTGAAATTTTCGCTAAAATGACTTGACTGCCACAAAGTCATCAGAGTGAGTCAGATTTTATGCAAGATTTACATTTGTTTGTGCGTGTCCAGAGACTGTGGACACACACAAACAAATGTTGTGTGGGTGTTCGTACTAACAGTAGATGTGATGTTGCCTGGGTTAGCTAACCCATAGCTGCTAGTGAAAGCTGTTGTGTTGTTGTGTGTGGTCTGCAAAGCCTGTTTGCCAGTATGCTTTTGTGTGAATGAACTGACCAGATGTTTCAGCTGGAGGCAGCTCAATATTGGTGTGTGTGTGTTTATTGTTGTTTATCGACCACTACCAGATATGGAGAAACCTTGAAATTTTTATGATAACTGGCCTCTGTTCAGGTCAGCTTCTGATGACATGCGACAGGTGACGATACCTTGTGTATCTTTTGGCCTCTCTCATCCATGTACTCCTTTGGTACCCCTGCCTGCAATCCATAACAAGAGGATGTTCTTGTGGGGGGCTCTGATGGGGGACACCTGCTGTGGGGGGACTCTGATGGGGGACACCTGCTGTGGGGGGACTCTGATGGGGGACACCTGCTGTGGGGGGACTCTGATGGGGGACACCTGCTGTGGGGGACTCTGATGGGGGACACATGCTGTGGGGGGCTCTGATGGGGGACACCTGCTGTGGGGGGCTCTGATGGGGGACACTTGCTGTGGGGGACACCTGCTGTGGGGGGCTCTGATGGGGGACACCTACTGTGGGGGGCTCTGATGGGGGACACCTGCTGTGGGGGGCTCTGATGGGGGACACCTGCTGTGGGGGGCTCTGATGGGGGACACCTGCTGTGGGGGGACTCTGATGGGGGACACCTGCTGTGGGGGGCTCTGATGGGGGACACCTGCTGTGGGGGGCTCTGATGGGGGACACTTGCTGTGGGGGGCTCTGATGGGGGACACCTGCTGTGGGGGGGCTCTGATGGGGACACCTGCTGTGGGGGGCTCTGATGGGGGACACTTGCTGTGGGGGGCTCTGATGGGGACACCTGCTATGGGGGGACTCTGATGGGGGACACCTGCTGTGGGGGGCTCTGATGGGGGACACCTGCTGTGGGGGGCTCTGATGGGGACACCTGCTGTGGGGGCTCTGATGGGGACACCTGCTGTGGGGGGCTCTGATGGGGGACACCTGCTGTGGGGGGCTCTGATGGGGGACACCTGCTGTGGGGGGCTCTGATGGGGGACACCTGCTGTGGGGGGCTCTGATGGGGGACACTTGCTGTGGGGGACACCTGCTGTGGGGGGCTCTGATGGGGGACACCTGCTGTGGGGGGCTCTGATGGGGGACACCTGCTGTGGGGGGCTCTGATGGGGGACACCTGCTGTGGGGGGCTCTGATGGGGGACACCTGCTGTGGGGGGACTCTGATGGGGGACACCTGCTGTGGGGGGCTCTGATGGGGGACACCTGCTGTGGGGGGCTCTGATGGGGGACACCTGCTGTGGGGGGGCTCTGATGGGGGACACCTGCTGTGAGGGGCTCTGATGGGGACACCTGCTGTGGGGGGCTCTGATGGGGGACACTTGCTGTGGGGGGCTCTGATGGGGGACACCTGCTGTGGGGGGACTCTGATGGGGGACACCTGCTGTGGGGGGCTCTGATGGGGGACACCTGCTGTGGGGGGCTCTGATGGGGACACCTGCTGTGGGAGCTCTGATGGGAACACCTGCTGTGGGGGGCTCTGATGGGGGACACCTGCTGTGGGGGGCTCTGATGGGGGACACCTGCTGTGGGGGGCTCTGATGGGGGACACCTGCTGTGGGGGGACTCTGATGGGGGACACCTGCTGTGGGGGGACTCTGATGGGGGACACCTGCTGTGGGGGGACTCTGATGGGGGACACCTGCTGTGGGGGACTCTGATGGGGGACACATGCTGTGGGGGGCTCTGATGGGGGACACCTGCTGTGGGGGGCTCTGATGGGGGACACTTGCTGTGGGGGACACCTGCTGTGGGGGGCTCTGATGGGGGACACCTGCTGTGGGGGGACTCTGATGGGGGACACCTGCTGTGGGGGGACTCTGATGGGGGACACCTGCTGTGGGGGGACTCTGATGGGGACACCTGCTGTGGGGGGACTCTGATGGGGGACACCTGCTGTGGGGGGACTCTGATGGGGGACACCTGCTGTGGGGGACTCTGATGGGGGACACATGCTGTGGGGGGCTCTGATGGGGACACCTGCTGTGGGGGGCTCTGATGGGGGACACCTGCTGTGGGGGGCTCTGATCAGGGACACCTGCTGTGGGGGGCTCTGATGGGGGACACCTGCTGTGGGGGGCTCTGATGGGGGACACATGCTGTGGGGGGCTCTGATGGGGGACACATGCTGTAGGGGGCTCTGATGGGGGACACCTGCTGTGGGGGGCTCTGATGGGGGACACATGCTGTGGGGGGCTCTGATGGGGGACTCCTGTTTTGGGGGGACTCTGATGGGGACACCTGCTGTGGGGGGACTCTGATGGAGACACCTGCTTTGGGGGACACCTGCTCTTGGGGGGCTCTGATGGGGGACACCTGCTCTTGGGGGGCTCTGATGGGGGACACCTGCTGTGGGGGGACTCTGATGGGGGACACCTGCTGTGGGGGGGCTCTGATGGGGGACACCTGCTGTGGGGGGACTTTGATGGGGACAACTGCTGTAGGGGACACCTGCTGTGGGGGGTTCTGATGGGGACACCTGCTGTGGGGGGACTCTGATGGGGACACCTGCTGTGGGGGGACTCTGATGGGGGACACCTGCTGTGGGGGGCTCTGATGGGGGACACCTGCCGTGGGGGGACTTTGATGGGGACAACTGCTGTAGGGGACACCTGCTGTGGGGGGTTCTGATGGGGACACCTGCTGTGGGGGGACTCTGATGGGGACACCTGCTGTGGGGAGACTCTGATGGGGGACACCTGCTGTGGGGGGCTCTGATGGGGGACACCTGCTGTGGGGGGACTCTGATGGGGGACACCTGCTGTGGGGGGACTCTGATGGGGGACACCTGCTGTGGGGGACTCTGATGGGGGACCCTGCTGTGGGGGGCTCTGATGGGGGACACCTGCTGTGGGGGGCTCTGATGGGGGACACCTGCTGTGGGGGCTCTGATGGGGGACACCTGCTGTGGGGGGCTCTGATGGGGGACACCTGCTGTGGGGGGCTCTGATGGGGGACACTTGCTGTGGGGGACACCTGCTGTGGGGGACTCTGATGGGGGACACCTGCTGTGGGGGGACTCTGATGGGGACACCTGCTGTGGGGGGACTCTGATGGGGGACACCTGCTGTGGGGGGACTCTGATGGGGGACACCTGCTGTGGGGGACTCTGATGGGGGACACATGCTGTGGGGGGCTCTGATGGGGACACCTGCTGTGGGGGGCTCTGATGGGGGACACCTGCTGTAGGGGGCTCTGATCAGGGACACCTGCTGTGGGGGGCTCTGATGGGGGACACCTGCTGTGGGGGGCTCTGATGGGGGACACCTGCTGTGGGGGGCTCTGATGGGGGACACATGCTGTGGGGGGCTCTGATGGGGGACACATGCTGTGGGGGGCTCTGATGGGGGACACCTGCTGTGGGGGGCTCTGATGGGGGACACATGCTGTGGGGGGCTCTGATGGGGGACTCCTGTTTTGGGGGGACTCTGATGGGGACACCTGCTGTGGGGGGACTCTGATGGAGACACCTGCTTTGGGGGACACCTGCTCTTGGGGGGCTCTGATGGGGGACACCTGCTCTTGGGGGGCTCTGATGGGGGACACCTGCTGTGGGGGGACTCTGATGGGGGACACCTGCTGTGGGGGGGCTCTGATGGGGGACACCTGCTGTGGGGGGACTTTGATGGGGACAACTGCTGTAGGGGACACCTGCTGTGGGGGGTTCTGATGGGGACACCTGCTGTGGGGGGACTCTGATGGGGACACCTGCTGTGGGGGGACTCTGATGGGGGACACCTGCTGTGGGGGGCTCTGATGGGGGACACCTGCCGTGGGGGGACTTTGATGGGGACAACTGCTGTAGGGGACACCTGCTGTGGGGGGTTCTGATGGGGACACCTGCTGTGGGGGGACTCTGATGGGGACACCTGCTGTGGGGAGACTCTGATGGGGGACACCTGCTGTGGGGGGCTCTGATGGGGGACACCTGCTGTGGGGGGACTCTGATGGGGGACACCTGCTGTGGGGGGACTCTGATGGGGGACACCTGCTGTGGGGGACTCTGATGGGGGACCCTGCTGTGGGGGGCTCTGATGGGGGACACCTGCTGTGGGGGGCTCTGATGGGGGACACCTGCTGTGGGGGCTCTGATGGGGGACACCTGCTGTGGGGGGCTCTGATGGGGGACACCTGCTGTGGGGGGCTCTGATGGGGGACTCCTGTTTTGGGGGGACTCTGATAGGGACACCTGCTGTGGGGGGACTCTGATGGAGACACCTGCTTTGGGGGACACCTGCTCTTGGGGGGCTCTGATGGGGGACACCTGCTGTGGGGGGTCTCTGATGGGGGACACCTGCTGTGGGGGGCTCTGATGGGGGACACCTGCTGTAGGGAACACCTGCTGTGGGGGGTTCTGATGGGGACACCTGCTGTGGGGGGACTCTGATGGGGACACCTGCTGTGGGGGGACTCTGCTGGGGACACCTGCTGTGGGGGGGCTCTGATGGGGGACTCCTGTTTTGGGGGGACTCTGATGGGGGACACCTGCTGTGGGGGGACTCTGATGGGGGACACCTGCTGTATTTGGGGGGACAGAGGCTGCATTTGATGTGACAGAGGCTGCATTTGATGTGACAGAGGCTGCATGTAAGGACGGACTGCTGGGGACACCTGATGGCATCTGGTTGTAGGCGACGTGGCTAGTGACACACTCGGGGCTCCCACTGATTCTGCATTTTGGTGAGTTGAATGATTTCATTTTATATTACAATGTAACAATAGAAACAATGCGCTTCAATCATCCTGACACCATAACAACGATTGTGCCGGGATGATTGAAGCGCTAACACCAGGTGTTTGGAGTATCTTTATCTGATGATTGTTAAACTTTGTAGAATACACATTTCTATTGTTGTGTAGGATCTAGGCCTGCTGTCCCTCTCTCCCTCTCCCTCTATCCCTCGTTCATCTCAGACGCTAACCACACCACCTTAGAGCCACGCCCACTATTTTGCTGAAACCACGCCCATTTTTACCAAGTGGGAGGGGTCAAAAAGGAAGGGCGGGGTCTGGCGCCCCCCCATCCTAAAACTTCACCAGCCGCCACTGGCTGAGAAGAGTGATGAGGTAAATCCTTCCATTGTGAACAGGGACATGACCTCTCGGGCTGGACCATAGTGAAGCTAAAAAACTGCCTACTGACCTAACTTATCTGCAGGGTCCCATGAGTCATATCTGTGAGCACTAAGTTGGAGGTCACTGAATCTGTGTGGTGTTTCCCAAAAGAAGTGCTACATATCTGAAATATCATTGCACCCTAAAATTGACTTTGAGTATATTTTGTCATGAAAGTGAATGTTGCCAAAATAGTAGTGGCAATATACTTTTCATGACTACTGCTGCCACACTTTGTGCCTAGAGACTTTTTCTTTACATCTTTTGGGAAAACTTTCTATGCTTGCCTTGTGCTCAGGTACCTCCATGTCTTAAGCATATCAATATCTATCCCCAGTAGCTTTAAGCCATGTTGTAAAGCAAAGGTTAGGGTCAGAAACACAGCTATGTCAGGATGGGGAAGCATGCTTTATAGCTGAAATCAAGAAACTGTTAACACCTTCTGAGGCAACCTTTAACATGTGATTCCCCTTTGGTGACGGGTTGGGCCACTATTTACTAGGCATTTGCTCGTAAGTAAACTTAGAACCATAGAGTAGTGAAGAGAAGAAGGTGAACAACATACATGTATCCTTTTAGTAAACCGATTACCTCTTTACATAAAAAGTTTCATTATAAGATTTATTAAAAAAGTCAAGGCATTTTTATACTTACAGCAGCACTTTTGTTTACAGTGCTCATACATATAGTCATTCAGAGATAAGGAAATCCAGAAACTGTTCTTTCATCTTTTATGTTATTTGAAGACCATTAATATGGTTTCTCACTCTGTACCTTTGGACACCAGTCATTTACCCATTTTATGTGGTTTATGCAACTCAAATACTTCATGTGAAATAGTACATTTTGCATCTCATTAGGACTGTGGTCTCTTTTTCATCCTGCTATTTGTTCTTTGTTCTGAACCACTAATGATTTATTTTCCTAGAATGTTGTAATATACTTCCCTGGAAAATCTACTGGCATTCTAGACAGTAATAATGATGAAATGGACAGTAAACTCAGCGTGTGGATATGTGAAGAAGCAATGTAGCAATTATTTCTACACATGATTTATATTAGAAATGTTTATTAGGCAATTGACAGAGTTTTGGGCCACCCATTTGGCATTTGGTTCAGATTTCACTGCATGTGTTAATTACAAATATTGTATGTTTTATTGTTTTAGTAGACTTTTAACTGAAACTTTACACTTGTTAAAAACAACTTGTAATACTAAAAATGTATCACCCTATATTTTCCATTTGCAAAATATCTCCACACTATTTACTACTTTAAAAAAATAATAATATCCAGTTATTTATATGCTTTAAAATTCTTATACTAGGGCATTTCCATCCCTTTAAATGAAATAGAACAGACAACTTCATGGATAAAAGTTGGCAACTTAAAAATATTGTCACAAAAATAATTAAAATAAATGGGCATAAAACTAAAAAAAAATGTATCCTCACAGATATCGCACCATGTGTTCTCACACATATTGCTAATAGGTAACAGATATATTGTTTTTTAAAGGCAAAACATTAGGCAAAAGTAAAATACATCTATATTAAAACAATTCTTCTTTTAGCTGTTTAAGCCTACCATCTGACATATCAACACCAATTAAAGTAGATCTAAATGATAACTGGATGGAAATTCATGCATTTAAAAAAAATAAAATACTGTTTTTACCTTTTTTATTTCGGTGCTACTAATTTCCTTTTGGCTTTTTTAGCAATGTTTTATCTACATGTACTCATTCCAGCATCAGCACACATTGTTGGTCTTCATCTTGATAGTGACAATGGTGGATCCGAACATGCAATCTTTGTTGGTATAACCACTTTTAGCCTCCATTAGGGACACCTGTGGAGATAGTTGTTACCCAATAGGAGGAACTGTCTGAACAAGGACCTTCATGGCAGGATCAGCAGATAGTCAAATAAATAAAGTTAAAGTTAAATAAAGCTACATATTAAAAAGGATTAAAACACAGGTTTTTGTATTTAAATTAATATGTTAAAGGTTATATAAGATGTTTTGGTTATTGGGTTTAAATATACATTAATTTGTTTTCCTGGTGCATCCATGGCAGCATACTAGTGATAGGCTCCACCCTCAGGACAGTGAATATTATAAAAGAAAAGGTTAAGGACTCCCCCATCATTCTCCTTTTTTCCTTATACCTCAGTGACATCATTGTGATGGTCCTTACCTCTGCTTCAAGCAGTTTCTGTCTGGGTTCAGCCTCTCCCAGATGCAGTCCTCAGTCCTGGGCCGCTGAAAGGGTGAGGAGTCCCTTCTGTGGGTCTTTTCGCACAACAGCAGCTTTCCTAACCAGGAGCGTTTTGCTGGTTACTTTTGGGACCTGACAGACAGGTAGGTCTTCAAGCAGCATTTCCCTCTTATCTACCCTTTCTCTCCCTTCCCATGCTCTGAATAAATGAGTTTTGGGGATAGTGTTTTTCCCCTGGGTCAGTTGGATTGCTTGAGCCACCGCTCTTTCTTTCTCTCTCCAGAGCTGCTTATAAACTCTAATGCTCAATGTCAGAGTTGGTCACATCACGCAAGCACCGGCATCCACAAATCACTGAGGTGGCCGCATGGGGTGGTTGGTTAGGAACAGTCAAGGGCTCTACTCATGTGCGCGTGCGTCACGCATGCGCAATACGAGGGGAGGTCACGGTGACCACTTTGATTGATGGCAAAGACGTCTATCTTGTGTTCCTGCAGGTGGTGGGTGGTTCTGTTTTCTTAGAACCGCCCACTCGTATACTTAATTCCTTCAGCGAGTCCATTATGCAGCTCTCTATCTCGCAGAAGGTGACTTGTATTGAGCTCCTACCAGTACCCGCTTGCCTCTGTGTGGTAGGTTCCTAAAAGCTTATTTTGTTCTTCCTTTTAAAAAAAAAAGGAGTGAAGATGAAGGGGAGAAAGAGGGGAAAGGTTGAGAAAAGTCAGATAATTAAAGGTAAAATTTCCTCTTCTTTTTCTATCTTAATCTTCCTTCAGCTGCTTGTTGCACCTCAAGTCATGAGTCGTTCACCACCTGACCAAGACCTTCACACTGTCCTAAGGTAAGGGCTTTCGTTTAAAAAAAAAAGTGCATTAACACTGGGATTTTTTTTTTTCTCTCAGTCCTGTATGCCCAGGAACGTCCAAGGAGACTTCTAGGCATGAGACCAGAGGATTCAGCTCGCACCATCAGAGAATTCTTCTGATGAAGCAGATCCAACTGGTTTCAGTTTTGCCTTACTACAACCCTAAGTGCGGGCTATAAAACAGGCTATTGGCTGGGAGGAAGCTGAGGAACCACTTAAAAGGGCCAAAAGTTACTTTCTGTTTTTAAGAAAACGCTTGTTTTTTTTTTCCTCTCATGGATAAGGTTAAAGTTCTCATTGAGAAAGAGTGGAAGAAGACAGAAAAAAGCTTCTCTTTCAATTGACTTAATAAGTTGAACCCCTTGGCTGTGGAAGACGCTGGGTTAATTGATCACCTGTCGGTTGTAGATGCAGCGGTAGTACGCTTGGCTAAAAATGTAACTTTACCTATGGACGGTTCCACCTCTTTCAAGGACCCATTGGACAGACGCATTGATACCGATATAAAAAAAGCCTATCAAATGGTGGGGTAGAATGTAGGCCAGCAATTGCACTGACATCAGTGTCCAATGTCATCAGGGTGTGGACAGACAATATAGAGATGACAATCCAACAAGAGGTCCCCAAAGAGGACATAGTGAAGACACTAGAAGAACTCAAGCTTTCCGCATATTTCGTCGGGGAGGTATCTATCGAAATCATAAGATGCTTGGCCAGAGCTATGCTTCATACTGTCATGGCTAAACTAGCACTTTGGCTAAAGCCATGAGCAGCGGGCGCTGCATCCAAGCAAAAATGGTGTAAAATCCCATTCGAGGACACGTACTTGCATGTACCGATTCTTCCAGCCTTTCAGAAATATCTGAGGTTCTCAGTCGGTCAACTTCACCTCTAATTCTGGGGCCTGCCCTTCAGGCTCTGCACCTCTCCAAGAGGGTTTTCAAAGAACCTAATCTTGATACTTGCTCCCCTGAGAGAAAGAGGTCTCAGAGTCTTTCACTATCTAGACGATATCCTTCTATTGGCAAAGAGCCCAGTAAAGCTATTGTCTCACATGAAGATTCTCATGTCAACCCTCTCAGATTTTGGGTGGTTGATGAACAAAGAAAGAGCCAGCTTATACCAACCCAGAAGATGATTTATCTGGGAGCCCTCTTCAATGCAGCAGAGGGAACAGTTGCCTTACCTCACCACAAGATAGTGTCTATTGCCCGGAAAATGAGATCACTAGAGTCAACTCATCACCTCTCAGCTTCCAAATGTCTGAATTTGATAGGAACTATTGCAGCCTGCATCCCAATGTTACCATGGGCACATTGGCACCTGAGACACTTTTAGCTAGGCTTCCTGTCTCAGTGGAAGAAACAATCTATGTCTCAAGTAATATATCTCACGAGCCATATGCACAGAGTTCTCCTATGGTGGTCAAAAGAGGATATGTTGTCAAGATCACGCCAGTTGGGATACACCTCCTGGATCATAATTACAACAGACACCAGAATAAGGGACTGGGGAGCCCATTGCGGAAGAACATTAGTACAAGTGAGGTGGTCCTTTTCCACCAACAGGATTGTATCAAACATTCTGGAGATCCGGGCAGCATTCCTGGCACTAACAGCCATGACCGCACAAATCAAAGGCAAGTCAGTGCTACTGCGCATGGACAATCATGCGGCCGTATCATACATCCAGCACCAGGGAGGAACCCACAGTCGGACCTCTTTGCCTCGCCAACCAACACCAAACTATCCAGGTTTATCTTGCGCCTTCCTCATCCCCAAGCAAAAGCAGTGGATGTGCTACTGAGCCCGTGGAGATGCACCCTAGCCTATGCATTTCCACCACACCTTCTTATTTCGAAGTTCATAACAAGATTACTAACAGAACCAATATTAGTGAATGCAGTTCTTCCATATTGGCCAAGGTGCCCATGGTTCCCCTTAGCAATGCATCTCAGCACTCAACAGCCAGTCAAGATACCGATCATGCCACACTTGCTCTTCCAGGGGAACCTCTCACATCCCAACCATCTTCAAGTCTGGATACTGAAGGTCAAGATAACATCTGAGACCTAGACATAGGTCTAGGTTTCAGCATTCTTAAGGTTCAAGTTGCAGCAATCTCAGCAGCCACAGACAAAAGATGGGCAGAGGACCTCCTTGTAGTTCAATTGTTCCAAGCAGTAAGAAAGATACCCTCACCAACCAGACAGTCTTTTCCCAAGCGCGACCTTTCCCTCATTTTGGAAGTCTTGTCAGAACAATCGTTTGCCCTGTCCGAGACAGCTTCATTGTGTAATCTGACCCTAAAACTGGCCTTCATGATAGTGATAACATCAGGCCAAAGGGTCTCAGGGTTGCAAGCCCTAGGAGCAGAGGAAGAGCACATCGTCTTCTACCCAGATAGAGTGGAATTGCGTACAATACATGGTTTACATACGCAAGGTGTCTACTCCTGCTTCCCTGGTGGATCCTTGGGCTTTACCGGTTATCCCAGATTCTACCTCATGCCCTCTACATGAGTTAGATGTTGCCTATGTTCTCAGATGTTATCTCAACCTCACAACGCCTTCCAGACGGTCTATAAACCTATTTGTACTTTCAGGAGGCAAAAACAAGGGCAAGGAAGCCTCAGCCAGGACAATCACATCATGGATAGTAAAATCAATCCAGAAAGCATACATGTCCAGAGGACTGGACCCTCCCTCCTTGGTCAGGGCACGCTCGACTAGAGCAGTAGCATCATCATGCGCCGCAAGGGCGAATGTCTCGGTGAATACAATCTGCAGAGCGGCGACATGGTCCTCTCAGCACACATTCATGAGGAGCTAGAGGGTAGACCCAGGAGCTCTAACCTCTGTAGATTTCAGAGACAATTAAATCAGACTTTGTTTCATCCAAATAATTTTTTTCTCTCTAAGCATTACCCACCCATCTCAGCTAGTTATTTATCACTAGTATGCTGCCATGGATGCACCAGGAAAACAGAAAATTGTTTCATATTTATCGTAATTTTCCTTTCCTGATGCATATCCATGGCAGCATACGCACCCTCCCTTGGTATTGTATACTATGGAAAATGATGGGGGAGTCCTTAACCTTTTCTTTTACAATATTCACTGTCCTGAGGGTGGAGCCTATCACTAGTATGCTGCCATGGATATGCACCAGGAAAAGAAAATTACTGTAAGTATGAAACAATTTTCAGTTTTTGTGGTTATTTTGGGCCAATTCATGCAAAAAATTATGGAACAATTACTTTGGCTCTTGGAAAAGGTTGCAGCTTGTGAAGGAGGTCTGCTTTATACCATGTGTACTTGACCCAATTCCTTCCCCAATCATTTCCATGCTAGGTGAATTTATTAAACAGTCACTGAACAAGCAACAGTTTACTGAGCTGTATTTTTTGCAAAGTGGATCATTTAGATAGACTTGAGCACTTTGTTAATTCTATTATTAGTGTTTACATATGGGAAATTTGAATGTTGTTAGACTACTTGGGAAAGTTATATCCTCATGGGTGTTCTGTCATTCTACTCCTACCTCCCTCCTCTCTTGCAATTGAAACTAATTTTATGTCTACCTTTTTCAAGGAATCCTCCCTGCACTTCCTGTATTCACTCCTAGGCAAGAATGACATTGCAGTAAACCTCAGCTTCCTGGGATACTGACATCACACATCCCAGGAGACCTCGGGATACTCCAATGTGTATGTACCATGGCATTTCATTGGGGAAAGGTGACTCTTTTCCTTGTTCTTGCAAGCATTCCCCTGATGGTGCACAGTTGTACATGCATGTCATCAGGGGGCCATGTGCAAGAACCCAAAAGAGATAGCTGGCTCTCTATGATGTCACAGAAGAAGAAGAAGGACGCACAGGACTTGGTGCACGCTAGTGGAGCATGAGATCCCTACAGTACACCACTGGCTCGCTGTGCTTGTGAGTATGTTTATTGAGAATAACACAGCAAAAAATAAAGAGAGGGCATGAGGGGAGTCAAGTTCCAATTTCACACTGGCTAATTCTTGCTAATATAAAAACAATTAAATACTTAAATGTAGAAAAAAAACAAATTTAAAATGAATCCCTGGTCTCATTACTTTATAATATGTTACTTGTTCTATCTCTTCTGTGTCTTAGTAAAATATGCCTCCTGTGTGAACCCAAACCACTACTGAGTGTGCCAGATATAAAAGGACCAAATTAAATGACCAAACCAAACTTCCTTGTTTTAGCAAAGGCCTGAGCTATTAATTAGTCAATAGACAAAGTAATAGCTTGGTATCCAGAACTAGTATTGACCACTATTTTGTTCTGATCATATCATCAGTTGACATATTACGCATTATCACTCCAATTCAGTAAGATAAGCACCAAACATTTAAGACAAGCTGTGTAAAAGTAATTTTGTAAGACCAACACATTAACTACAGTTAGGAAAACCTTTGAGCAGATATCTATGTGGACCATGCTCAATTTGCCAGTATATATTATGGACTCATCAAGTCAAAAACAGTTCTAGGACTAAAGATTTTGAAACTTTTGAGACATTTATCACCTGTCAGATGATTGGAGTGGTTTGTATATTGAAATGTAAACGGGTTAAAGTAAAAATGAATTGAAATACATGCTACAAAAACATATATATCAAATAATAAACTCTCAACAAGTACAGTATCTATAGCAAAAAACTAACATCAGTGGCTGATCATTTTCTAGTGACACATAACAGTAATTCTCATGAGCTCGGAACAAATGAGTCGATGATACTTCCAGGTGACTCTTGCAGCGGGAATCCAAATGGATCTATCTGTTAGAATCTGTGGTACCATACACTATTCAAGATCATCCACTGATGAAGAGTTGAATTTTATAGTATTTCCCAGGAGATATGGTCAAATGCTCACATCTTTGACTTTTTTTGTGATTACAAACAGCTGACACACTTCTTGATTTCTCAATAGCATGTTCTGGTGCTGGGTTTTTGCTCAACATAGTTTTTTTACAGATCTACACTGGGAAAGTATGGAAAGTATGACACTTCTTTATCATCCTTTTTTACTGCTGTTTTGCAAACTTTCATGACCATTTCATACAACGTGTATGTGGCCCTATGAGTCTCTTATTTCTCAGCATTAATTTTTACATTGTCTTTTGGCAACTCTGACACCTTTTTCTCTTTCTACTCCCTGTAGGGTTTTCTAATATGTTCATAATTACCAATGTATTAGCTTGGAGAACTTGTGTGGACTTCTGTGGTTTGACAGTGTATCATTTGTCATATGATGTTGTTCTCCATTTCATCTCACAACTACGAATGTGCCAGTTCTTGTTTTGGCTTGCTTGGGTTCCACCAAAATTAGGAGTTGGAGGCCCTAGGATGCGCTGGGATTTTTTCTGGTGTATTGCTGTTTCTTACACAAATTATGTTCTCCTGTTCCATCATCTACTAATATAACTTTTGGAATTTTGGATTTAATTTTCTTTTATGTTATCTACTCTACTGACACTAGACCTTTGCCATCTCCCAGGAGGCACCCTCTCTCTGCATTCGAGTTATTTAGTAGCGCATTAGGGTGTTTTCAGGCTTTTCCCATGTTATATCTTTTCACTATGTTATACATGCCTTCTATATCTCTATATGTTGCATTCAGACTACCAGCAGCATTTTAGACATGCTTGATTTATTCTATATTGACAGACACCACTTTTCTCCAACGCCAAGAACTTGCTTGCCTTAATATCTTACCTGATCTGCCCTCCCCCCCCCCCCTGCATTCTTTGTGAGGTATTTGTCTCAAATAGGTACTTTGAGATGAAGAAAAGTGTCATCTTCTTACTAGCTGTGTGGTTGGACGGCCATGGTGGGAGGAGGGGGGAATTCCTGTCCTTAGGAAGATGGGACAAAGTACTACATGTGCATTGTCCCTTGGGGAACAGAACACTTTAATAAAAATCAAAATGAGACTTCTATAAAGTCTCTATACTTAGACTTCTATACTTAAATCAAGTATGCTCTGTTTAGATGCATGTTTCTACAATCTGATTTCAGATAATAAGCACCATGGTAGGGTGACACTGCAGCCCATAGCTGATCCCTGTTAAGCACCATGTTTAAATCAGGCTCCGTGCATGGACTCAGTGCCTGAAAAACAATGTCTGTCATTCAGCATTGGCATATATTTGAAACATGAATTTAATATCATCTTGTTTCTGCTCCTGACATCCTGTTTCTGGTTTGAACCTGGTTTGTTCCCTGATGAAAATCTCTAAACAGTTTATCTTATTTAAAGCAGGAATTCTGGTTTCTTTTCTGTGTCTGCCCCAAAATTTTGCCTGCATACATTGCTACCTTCCATCATTATTGAATTATAATTATAATCATATTTTTACCAAATTATGAATACAAATATACTGTATCTTCCATTACCATACTTAGATATACTCTTATATATGTTAAGATATGTACAGTATATACTTATTTACAAGTATAATGTTAAACAAACACGACTTGGTTATCCGCAATATTTTTAACAAGATGCAAAGGATTTGATTCTAAGTGACAAAATTCCTGTTGTAGGTGTTAAATTGCTGTTAAGAAAATGTTGCCTTTTTTTTACATATTAATAACTTTCTTGGCATCCTGGTATATATATAATATCTAGTAAATTATAGCTTAGTTCCCATGGACATTTATGATTTTCATTTAAATCTGTACATTTATGAGATGCAAATAGTCTTTTTATGATTTGTTTATTGCAAAACAAACACCACTGGCATTTTATTCAGCATTAGAGACATAACTGTAATTCCACATTTTAATAAGAGTCCACCATTTTAGTTTAGGTCATTTTACTGTAAGTCTGATTGCAGGACATGCTATTGTGCAGATCCAATTTGACCTACCTCCTGTCTGCTGTCTTGCATTTTTTTTATAGTATTATTTTTTCTGTGTCTCCCAATGGACTTCAGCTGCATGGGTTACCACTACTCCACTTCTATTTACCAGGGGCAGCTCACAAGCAGAAGGAGCTCAAGAGACTTAATTGTTGGCAGCATTAAGCCTAGGTTCACATTAATGCGATTTGGCATGCGATTTGACACAAATTGGCGGCTATTGCCGGCAATGGCACCGTCCGAATCAGTGCGACGCTGACTTTGCGTTGCTGCACTGATTCCCAAAAGTAGCTTCTGTACTACTTTTGGCGACTTTGGGGTGCAATTTGTATAGACATCTGTGTAGAAACTCGCACAGATGTCTCTGAAATTGCTCCCGAAGTCAGACTGACATGCCGGTATGAAATCGTGTGAGATCAGCTGAACTCGCACGTTTCAATCCCGCCGTCAGTGTGAACCTAGGCTGAATCATGGAAGATTGAATATGGGAAATTAACTTTACTATGGTAGTTAATGGACTATTGGACTAAAATTTCCAATGTGAGTCAAGTATAAAGAGAGAGAGATATTTTCACAGGCTAAACAACAAGGGTACCTCTTTAGGGAGTTTTAAATTTCATCACTGCCATTCAAATACTGGGGTTGATTTACTAAAGGTGGAGAGTGCAAAATCTGGTGCAGATCTGCATAGAAACCAATCAGCTTTCATGGTTAGTTTTCAAAGCTTAATTGAACAAACTGAAGTTATAAGCTGACTTGTTACCATGCACAGCTATACCAGATTTTGAACTCTCCAGTTATAGACCCCTTTCACACTGAGGCAGTTTTCAGGCATTTTAGTGCTAGAAATAGAGCCTGTAAAGTGCCTGAAAACTGCCTCCCATTCATTACTATGGGTGCTTTCACACCCGGGTGGTACGCTTGCGGAACGTTCGGAAAAGTCCTGCAAGCAGCATCTTTGGGGTGGTTTGGGAGCGCTGTATACAGTGCTCCCAAAACGGTCCTGCCAATTGCAATGAATAGGCAGCGCTTCCGAAGTGCCTTAAAAGCGATGAGGATGCGCCACAACACAGGAGTATTTAACCCCCGCTAGCGGCCTGAAAACAGCGGTAAAGCGTTGCTAAAACGAGCGGTGCTTTACCGCTAACAGCCGCCACTTTCAGTGTGAAAGCAGCCTTAATAAATCAACCCCAGAGTGCATTGTTAACTGGGTAAAGCCTAATGTTTACAGAAGAATTATCGCAGTAGTGATTATCATCGCTGTTACTGTTTTCTAATGCCAATACTGCTGATTTTGTGGATTACTATGTTTATTCTAATTTAGCTTCATAGAACTCCATTCTATGTTGCTATAGCTCAGTGAACATATTGTCCAGTGAACTGTGATTGACTAATCAATTACTGCAACCCGTGGCTAGACATGTGCAGAATGAAAAAATGTGTTTAGTTTCCTTATTTAAATTATTGCGCTTAGTTGAATTAATTTCATTTGTTTTCGGAATTTGTTTTGTTTATTCATTTTCAAATGAGATTAGAATTTTCCTAATTAGGTCAAATTGAATGTAATTTGATCAAATTTGGAAAATTCTAATTGGCATTCGAAATTAGAATTTGGAAAGATGGGTATATTCAATTTTATTCTATTTTATTCCATTGTTTTTTCTGTTCTATTATATTCATTTATTTTCTATTCTATTCATTTTCTATTCTTTTCTTTTCTATTCTAATTCAAATTTATTCTATTCGAAATTGAAATTTTCGAAAGACATTTATATGCTTTCTATTGTATTCTATTCTTTTATTTTCAATTCTTTTCTTTTTCAATTCTATTCTGTTCTATTCCTTTATTTTCTATTCTATTTTATGCCATTCTTTTATTTTCTATTCTATTCTTTTTAATTCTATTCTTTTCTATTCTATTCCATTATTTTCTATTCTATTTTTCTATTTCATTTTCAAATTGAATTTGAATTTCTGCCGAATTTCATTGCGTTATTTCGGATTTGTTTAAATTCGTTACTATTGTAATTCAGAAACCTGGATACATCAGAATTTATGAATTTCAGAATAATTTCAGAATGAAACGAACCGCACATGTCTACCCATGACAATATATGGCATTTTATTCAGCATTAGAGACATAACTGTAATCCCACAGTTTAATATATTGATACTAAACCCTACTTGTGTGCAGGGTATCTATATTGGTTCTCCCAGTAGCAGTGCAGTATCCATTTGTTTAACCTGATGTGTCAGTGGGGCTGAGGTTGTTCTCAGAGTTATGACAGAAGAACAGAGAACCCAATCTACCAAGTGGCTCCTGCAGGGGTAGTGCTGCAACTATATTTTAACTAGTTCTTGAACAAGACATCCCTCCTGGCTGACTGAGATGAGAATATTGAATAGGTTTCCTCTGTCAATCACAAGGCAGAAGCAATATTACTCTATTTAGAATTTACAAACTCTGAAAAGCCATTAGGTGGAAATCAGTTTTTAGTGTCTACACATACTGTATGTAGCAATAGCCTTAAAGTATAACTAGTGGCAAAACTTCTAGGGGTTATAACCTGTCCATTTTTTTTCACTATCTGTGTCCCATTAGGGTTATTTCACTTCACTTCCTGTCCCATAGCCAAAATTGGAACTAATAAGAAATCCCTTCAAAATGAAGGAATCCCTGGTTGTCACCAGGGTCACCAGAACTTTTCCCTCTATTACTGTTCTGGGGACAACCCAAATTTTGGGAACTTCTTTCCAAGAGGAGTGCGGGATAGGAAAAAAAACACTCATACTCACCTAGGTGGATGCAGCATCAATCCAATGCTGAATCTGTCCCCTGCCTCCTCTACAATGAGAACTTAGCCGTCAAAGACTAATGATTGCTTAGTTCTTGATCCTCAGTGAGCAGAGAGCTCACTGGAGCTCACTGGAATGCAGGGTTGTGGAGGGGCGGGGAGGTGGCTCAGGCTCCCAGGGGCATGTTGCGAGGCTGAGCCAGCTACCAGTCAGGCATCTGGCCCGGATCCCGGCATTAAAGTCAGGAACTATCCAAAGCCTGGCTCAATATTCGATACAATTAGAAACACGCCCACTCTTTGCCACACCACATTTTAGGATTTGCAGGAGTTAAGGTACAAGATATTTTAGTTTTACCTTTGAGATTAATATGTGAACACATAGTTTAGAAATGTATATTACAGATGATCCTGTAGCACAAGTATATGCATCTATAAAATACAAAAAAGAGAACAATGGTTGAGCATTTATTAATCTCAGGATGTATACACCTAATATAACTAGAGAAAGTTTCCTAATTCATGAATTTCATGTATAAAAACTAAGATATACAGCAGCTGAATCTTACAGTTAGACTTTTTGGATACAAAAATTTCCATAGACCTTATATCCTTTAACCACTTAAGGACCAGCCTCGTTTTGGATTTTAGGTGTTTACATGTTTAAAACAGTTTTTTTTGCTAGAAAATTACTTAGAACCCCCAAACATTATATATTGTTTTTTTTCTAACACTCTAGAGAATAAAATGGTAGCACACTTTTTTTGGAAAAAAATTCACTTTTTTGAATAAAAAAATAAGACAACAGTAAAGTTAGCCCAATTTTTTTTATATTGTGAAATATAATGTTACGCCAAGTAAACTGATATCCAACATGTCACGCTTCAAAATTGCGCCCGCTCGTGGAATGGCGTCAAACTTTTACCCTCAAAAATCTCCATAGGCGACGTTTAAAAAATTCTACAGGTTGCATGTTTTGCGTTACAGAGGAGGTCTAGGGCTAGAATTATTGCTCTCACTCTACCGGTTGCGGCAATACCTCACATGTGTGGTTTGACCACCGTTTTCATATGCGGGCGCTACTCACGTATGCGTTCGCTTCTGTGCGTGAGTTCGTCGGGACGGGGGGTTTTTAAAAATGTTTTTTTTTTTATTATTTATTTTACATTACTTTATTTATTTTTACACTGTTTTAAAAAAAATAATTGTGTCACTTTTATTCCTATTACAAGGAATGTAAACATCCCTTGTAATAGAAAAAAGCATGACAGGACCTCTTAAATATGAGATCTGGGGTCAAAAAGACCTCAGATCTCATATTTACACTAAAATGCAATAATAAAAAAAAAGTCATTTAAAAAAATGACATTGAAAAAATGTGCCTTCTATAGATCCTTGTAAACTTACTTTATGTATCTTTATAACATTGTATACTCAATAAACTTCTTTTGACAAGGAAAAAATGTGCCTTTAAGAGGCGTGGGCGGAAGTGACGTTTTGACGTCGCTTCCGCCCAGCAGTGTCATGGAGACGAGTGGGCACCATCTTAGCCTCACTCGTCTCCAGGCACAGAAGGGAGATGGACGCGATTGCCTCCGCCGCTACTGACGGCTCCGGTAAGCGGCGGAGGGCACCGGATCGCGGCGGGAGGGGGCCCCTCTCCCACCACCGATAAAAGTGATCTTGCGGCGAATCCACCACAGGGACCACTTTTATTTGAAAGCCGACCACCGCACGAAAACGGGGATACCGGGGTTATGGCAACTAGCTGCTGCCATAACAGCGATATCCGCGGCCAAAGTTTGGACGTACATCAGCGTGCGTCGGTCGGCAAGTGGTTAAGCAGTATTAAACCCAAAAGCAAACATTTATTATATCATGTCATACCAATTATTAGATGTGATGGCTGAACTTATTGTCTTTTTTTTCCCGACTCTCTTTCTTCTATTTTCATCTGGTGATCCAGCCAGTAAGTCTGTTATTATTTAAAAGAACAAGCTGTATTCCAGACGTATCAGCATAAGATTGTTGAGGCAAACCATTTAACACAGGCAGGGGTGCTTACAATTATCATTATTTTATTTATTTATTTATTTATGTAAAACCTTTATCCTAGAAGAAAAACAACTACAATTTGTAGTTTGGCTTCAATCTGTTAGTGTATTTAAATTTGCTAATACATTTAAACCCCCCCCCCCAGCCTGACAATGCTGTTGTCAAACATTGCCCCAGGGGCACTCTTTCATAAGAGGTATATTACTGCAAAATCACCAGGAGAAAGAGGGAGAAAAGCCTAAAAAAACCCATTGCAGTCACTACATCTAAAGATTGGTAAGCTGGAATGTATTAATTTTTTGGTTTTGGTTTTAACACCACTTTAACCTGGAAGAGGACTGGCACTGGAATGCTGACTAGGGAGTCTGTAGTGAATAGTACCAGAGAGAAGGTAAGTATTGCAGCCAGAGGTGCTTTTTATTTTAATTCGGGCTTTTACAGTACATTCTATTAGGATTAATACAATGTCAAAGTCCTTGACATTATCCCCTTCCCGCCGACCGAACGCACATATGCGTACTCGGCTTTCCGGGATTATACCGGGATGATGCCCGCAGCTGCAGGCATCATCCCGGTACCGTTGTTTTCAGGGGGCGATCGGCTACCGGAATATAACAACCGATGCGGCTAAAAGCCGCTCGGCTGTTACACCGGAGGAGCAGGAGGGGACATCCCCCCCCTCCCGCCGCCTCCCGCCGCTGTTACCGGGCCTCCCGTGCGATCGGGAGGCCCGGTGTCCGTTCGGCTGCCTTCGGCGGCTGGGGGCGGGCTGGAACGAAGCTGCGAGCGGCTTCGTTCCAGCCTTCTTGTTGTAAATGCGGAAGCGACGTCATGACGTCACTTCCCGTTTACTCGGCTGCCAATGGCGCCGAATTTAAAAAAGTACACAGTATTCAGAATCGCCATTTTCGGTGATCTGAATACTTTGAAGTGTAAAGGAGGGATGGGGGGTCTTTTAGACCCCCCATCCCTCCATAAAGAGTACCTGTCACCACATATTACTGTCACAAGAGATGTTTACATTGCTTGTAACAGCAATAAAAGTAAAAAAAAAAAAAAAAAAATTTAAACACAATTTATAAAGTACAAAAATAAATAAATTAAATAAAAAAAAAAAAAAATTTTAAAGTGCCCCTGTCCACGCGAGCTCGCACAGCGAAGAAAACGCATAAGGAAGTCGCGCCCGCATATGTAAACGGTGTTCAAACCACACATGTGAGGTATTGCCGCGATCATCAGAGCGAGAGCAATAATTCTAGCCCTAGACCTCCTCTGTAGCTCAAACCTGGTAACCATAAAAAATTTTTAAATCGTCGCCTATGGAAATTCAAAGGTACCGTAGTTCGTCGCCATTCCACGAGTGCGTGCAATTATAAAGGGTGACATGTTTGGTATCTATTTACTCGGCGTAACATCATCTTTCACATTATACAAAAAAATTTGGGTAACTTTACTGTTTGGATTTTTTTAAATTCATGAAAGTGTCACTTTTCCAAAAATTTGCGTTTAAAACACCGCTGCACAAATACCGTGTGATAAAAAATATTGCAACAATCGCCATTTTATTCTCTAGATTCTCTGCTAAAAAAATATATATAATGTTTGGGGGTTCTAAGTCATTTTCTAGCAAAAAATACGGATTTTAACTTGTAAACACCAAATTTCAAAAATAGGCTTAGTCATGAAAGGGTTATACCCATGGATAACGGAAAGCAAAAAGAGACTCGGGTCAGTCTGTGGAAAGGATACATTTTCATTCACCTTGCCCCTTCACCTGTTTCCTTGACACAAAACAAATAATCTTGGATGATTAACTGAAAAAGAAAAAAGATACATTATTTTCTGACTTAACCTTAGTTCAGTAAGCTGTGAATTTTTATGACTGAAAAGACTAGAGGTCAGGAAAAACTATAGTGAGACAGAGCTGCTAACTTATTTTCTATGTCTAGTAGAAGCCTATTCTATTGTTATATAGATGTTCCATCCAGAGACATTTCCACACTGTGATCCACCAGACCTTTCTGGCCTGAGTTGTAAAACATTGCTGTGATGATGGGTTATGTCACAGCCATAAACACCTTCCCATCTCTGAAAGTTGTAAAGGCCCCAGACTTGAAGAGAACCATCTGTTTCTGTTTTCATATGTGTAGGTGGGTATATATTGCCATTGGAAAAACCTGGCAAGTAACTGGAAGCTGGATCCACTTCAGTAACTAACAAATGTGTCATATCTAACACAAAACTAATTCCAAATGCCACAAAGTGATGATTGGGGTAAAATCTGAAAATAAATCTAGGTCTACTGTGTCATCTAACATTTGAAAAACTTGAAGCAAAGGAGATTAGGCAGCACAGTGGTGTGGTGAATATATAAATAAAGAGTGCTGCTCTGCCATGATGTACCAGTGTGTGCAATGAAAAATATATACACATCCAAAAAGTGAGAAGAAATGAACTATTTAAATAAAGTACTTATGCTCATAAAATGCTCCAATAAAATCCAGTGATCCTAAATAAACGCAATAAATGTCCAGTGCTGAAGTCCAAATAACATTATTAGGTAATAGTGTATTGAAAATGTTCAAATGGTTCAATTTTCCACTTGCTGTGTCTCCTTTATGAGTGCAAAATATTCCACTTGCTGTGTCTCTTTTATCAGTGTTTAAAACCCAAATCGCAATGCTGTAAGTGCTTACAGTATCTTCAGATCCCTGAAGAGGTCATGTGGTTTGTGATGATATGCGTGGGAGGAGTGAGGTGACGTCACAGATGAGCTATGATGAATAACAGCAAGTTTTTAATCAGTTTGTGCTGAATCCTATATTGGAATGCTAGTTTACAAGTGCTTTTAATGTGAGTGCAATACATAGTTTTAATACAATCTTTGGAGTTTTTACATACTACATTATGGTAGTTTCTCAGTGAGTATGAGCTATGTCTAGAGAATACCACGGGGATATCCATGAGGTTAACTGGATAAGGAGAGAGGAGATACCAAGCAACGTCTGAGCGTCAACCATCCTTAAAGGAGTCTACACATCTGATTACCCCTGACATTGGGGAACAGGCGTTTCTAGACATATAACATAGTTCCAGGCAACAGGTACTGGGCCACTCTTATATTTTCACTAGCTGGTAGAGCACTGGAGAAGATACAGCAAGCACTTACAGCAATCGCATTTGGGTTTTAAACACCAGTAGAATATTGGATATTGAATATCACAGGTGAAGTCTATACTGTACCTAATGGTGGAATTCACATCCATAAAAGAGACACATGCTGGTAGGTTAATTGGATCCTGTCTAAACTGGCCTGTATATGTATGAATGTGAGTTAGGGACCTTAAATTGTACATCCAACCAATATCAGCAGTGGAGTATGAAACCGTGCTTTAACTCTTTTAACAGCCTTCTTTGCTTGAGAAATGGTGAAGTCACTAGAAGAGAGTGATCTTTTTTTTCTTATCTTTCTATTTGCACATTATAAACATTATGTATTATTCCCCTTCATGCAAAAAAAAAAAAAAAATCTTTGTTTTCCCATTTTAAAATTCTGGTGTTAGAATGTTAGGAGACCAAAAAACAAAAAGACTTTATTTCTGCTCATTTTTAAAGGTCTGATGTTAGCACAGCATCTTTTTTTAAGTAAGATTTTATTTTCATTAATCTCCACAAAGGGCTCCAGATTTTTTACAATGCTACCTTGAAAACTTGCAGAAATGGAATTTTAAAATATGTCTTTGTCAACCTCTGTAAATATGAAATATAACCATACCTTAGCTCCACTATCACAGCCAACCTTTTAGGAAAGTGACATGGAAATTAAAGTATCATCCCAACATGGTGATCATGATTTTCCATGATAATTCCCCTCTCCTTCTAATATCAATACGACAAGAACTCAAAATATGGTGTAAAAAATGTATAAAAATAGACGCCCCTCAAAAATAAAGTTTATATTAAATAGTTTATATGATATGTGCAGCAGCAGCCTGGATCCAGAATCCTGCTCTGAAAATTGACACATTTCCTAGAACACTGCCTGCACAGCAGGTGGAAAGGAAACTTGCTTAACCACCTCAACATTTTCACCCCCTTCCTGCCCAAGCCATTTTTCAGTTTTCACTTTGAATGAAAATTGCACGGTCATGTTATATGCACCCCAATGAAATTTTTATCATTTTTTCCCCACAAATAGAGCTTTCTTTTGGTGGTATTTGATTACCTCTGTGGTTTTTATTTATTGCGCTATAAACAAAAGAAGAGGGACATTTTAAAAAAAACACAATATTTTTTACTTTTTGCTAGAATAAATATACTTTTTTTTTTTTAAACAAATTTTTTCCTCAGTTTAGGCCGAAATGTATTCTTCTACATATTTTTGGTAAAAAAAAATTGCGATAAGCGTAAATTGATTGGTTTGCGCAAAAGTTATAGCGTCTACAAAATAGGGTATAGATTTATAACATTTTTATTTTATTTTTTTTTACTAGTAATGGCGGCGATCTGCGATTTTTATTGTGACTGCGATATTACGGCGGACATATCGGACACTTTTGACACATTTTTGGGACCATTCACATTTATACAGCGATCTGTGCTATAAAAATGCATTAATTACTGTGTAAATGTGACTGGCAGGGAAGGGGTTAACACTAGGGGGCGATCGAGGGGTTAATGTGTGTCCTAGGGAGGTGATTCTAACTGTGGGGGGAGGGGACTGACTGGGGGAGGTGACCGATTGGTGTCCCTATGTACAAGGGACACACCATTGGTCTCCTCTCCTCTCTGACAGGACGTGGATCTGTGTTTACATACACAGATCCATGGTCCTACTCTGTTACCCGGCAATTGCGGGTGCCCGGCGGATATCGCGGCCGCCGGGCACACGCACCGGGTCCCGAGCGACGAAGCGGGCACGCGCGCGCACCCCTAGTGGCTCGGGAGGGCGATCACGTCATATGACGTCCACCCAGAACAACAGCTGCCTCGTCCTGCCGTCATATGACGGTGAGCGGTAGCTTAGTGGTTAAAGTGGATGAAAACCCCATGTTCAGCAACTATAGATACATACACCATGTGTTAGCCCTTTCTTTAAAAATCAAAGTACATTAGTTGTACCTGCATTTTTTTTTTATCCCTGTCCCTTTCACAGCCCTCTGAAAGACCCATAGGCATGCATATGGACCGGAGCTCGGTAGGTGGAGTTCTCACATCACAGGACTTCCCTCCCATCTGTACACTCCCCCTTTCCCCTGGCACACTAGCTCAGCTTGAATGCTGAGCTGAAGTCTGTAACATCAGTTATTCTCCTAGGCGTGCGCACAAGGTGTGCTGGATGTGCCTAGGCACACCCTAACCACCCTGTGTGCATGTGTCTCTATGCCAGCAGGGAGATGGGAAAGATCTTTATCTTACCGGTTCCACCATAAGAGAGGTGCTTACACACTTCTCTATCACTGTGCTTGCAGGGAGATCAATGCTGGGTCCATACATCTGTAAACACACGCGCACGTGTGTTGGAGCTTTGGGGTGCACACCCTAATGCAATAGCCTGCGCACACCTATGGTTATCCTCATAACCTCTGGGCAGCATTTGAGACTCAGGAGGATGCAGGCTTTCATAGAAGGGGGGAGCAGAACAAATGTCAGGAATCAGTACATGATACTGCCGTTCTTATCTGTGCTTATCAGGGGGCAGCCATCACTGTCATCATTATCAACAGAGCCGAACAGCTTCACACAGATTTAACCCCACAGCTGCCAGGGAGCGAGCTGAGCAGGAGAATACAATTAACCCCTCAATGGCTGGACACTTCTACTGTAATGCCCTACTTTCAAGTAGTAGTTACACAGTAAAAGTGCCCAGCCATTGAGGGTTTAATTGTATCCTCCTATTTGGCTCTCTCCCTTACAGCTGTGGGATTAAATCTGTGTGAAGCTGTACGGCTCTGTTGATAATGATGACAGTGATGGCTCCCCCCTCCTCCTCCGTTAGCAGAGATAAGCACAGATAAGCACGGCAGTGTCCCGCTGTGTACAGATTCCTCCTGCTATGAAAGTCTGCATCAGTCTCCGCGGGCTGGAGATCTTTCAGGAGTGATCTGTGATTGGCTGTGGGACGCACACCCCTTCTCTCATGCCCATGCATAAGTCTCCTAATTAGTCTGTCAGTCACAGGAGAGGGGAGGTGGCGACACAAATTTTTTTGGTGTGTCAGTTTTCTTTACTGTAGGACAATCGGTGGGGATTGAAGATGACTGGCTGCTCCTTTCCTGACCAGACTGGGGGAAGATGGCTTCTATTGCTTTACTGTGTGAAGAAGACTGGTTATTTCAATTTTAATGTTTTGAGTTCACATCCACTTTAACTTGTTTCAGATGGAAAGGTCCCTTTAGCTGCACCCTGTTCCCCCAGGGTAATGTACAGTATCTCACAAAAGTGAGTACACCCCTCACATTTTTGTAAATATTTTATTATATCTTTTCATGTGACAACACTGAAGAAATGACACTTTGCTACAATGTAAAGTAGTGAGTGTACAGCTTGTATAACAGTGTAAATTTGCTGTTCCCTCAAAATAACTCAACATACAGCCATTAATGCCTAAACCGCTGGCAACAAAAGTGAGTACACCCCTAAGTGAAAATGGACAAATTGGGCCTAAAGTGTCAATATTTTGTGTGGCCACTATTATTTTCCAGCACTGCCTTAACCCCCTTGGGCATGGAGTTCACCAGAGCTTCACAGGTTGCCACTGGAGTCCTCTTCCACTCCTCCATGATGACATCAAAAAGCTGGTGGATGTTAGAAACCTTGCGCTCCTCCACTTTCCGTTTGAGGATGGCCCACAGATACTCAATAGGGTTTAGGTCTGGAGACATGCTTGGCCAGTCCATCACTTTTACCCTCAGCTTCTTTAGCAGGGCAGTGGTCATTTTGGAGGTGTGTTTGGGGTCGTTATCATATTGAAATACTGCCCTGCAGTCCAGTCTCCGAAGGGAGGGGATCATGCTCTGCTTCAGCATGTCACAGTACATGTTGGCATTCATGGTTCCCTCAATGAACTGTAGCTCCCCAGTGCCCACAGCACTCATGCAGCTCCAGACACTCCCACCACCATGCTTTACTGTTGAAAAGACACACTTGTCTTTGTACTCCTCACCTGGTTGCCACCACACATGCTTGACACCATCTGAGCCAAATAAGTTTATCTTGGTCTCATCAGACCACAGGAGATGGTTCCAGTAATCCATGTCCTTAGTCTGCTTGTCTTCAGCAAACTGTTTGCGGGCTTTCTTGTGCATCATCTTTAGAAGAGGCTTCCTTCTGGGATGACAGCCATGCAGACCAATTTGATGCAGTGTGTGGCGTATGGTCTGAGAACTGACAGACTGACTCTCCATGTCTTCAATCTCTGCAGCAATGCTGGCAGCACTCATACATCTATTTCCAAAGACAATCTCTGGATATGAGGCTGAGCACGTGCACTCAACTTCTTTGGTCGACCATTGCAAGGCCTGTTCTGAGTGGAACCTGTCCTGTTAAACTACTGTATGGTCTTGGCCACCATGCTGCAGCTCAGTTTCAGGGTCTTGGCAATCTTCTTATAGCCTAGGCCATCTTTATGTAGAGCAACAATTCATTTTTTTCAGATCCTCAGAGAGTTCTTTGCCATGAGGTACCATGTTGAACTTCCAGTGACCAGTATGAGAGAGTGAGAGTGATAACACCAAATTTAACACATCTGGCCCCATTTACACCTGAGACCTTGTAACACTAATGAGTCACATGACACTGGGGAGGGAAAATGGTTACTTGGGCCCAATTTGGATATTTTAACTTTGGGGTGTACTCACTTTTGTTGCCAGTGGTTTAGACATTAATGGCTGTGTGTTGAGTTATTTTGGGGACAGTAAATTTACACTGTTATACAAGCTGTACACTCACTACTTTACATTGTAGCAAAGTGTCATTTCTTTAGTGTTGTCACAAAAGATATAATAAAATATTCACAAAAATGTGAGGGGTGTACTCACTTTTGTGAGATACTGTATGTCCCATGTGTCTTGCAGGTAAGAACTATCAAATCCAGAGCCATAACTAGCACTAAAACCATCTAGTGGTTGGCACTATAAAAATCCTGTATAATAATAAAATAATAATAGTGTACTGTATGTTCCTGTGTGTTAACCTTTATAAATGTATATTTATGATTTATTAACCAAAAGATATGAGGTTGGTTAAATAAGAGTTCTTTTGACCAGAAGTGAAAGCTTTAATATAATAACATTTATTAGAGTATTGTTAAAAGTCTACCTAATACACAGACAATATCTATAGTCTTAAACAAGGGAGAAAATATTAGGTTAAAATACAAGAATGCAGAGTATATTCATCACAATACAAATAGTAAACAAACAAACATATGACAAGCAGGTATACCTTTAAGTGCTGGGAGATGCTCTGATAATTACCTATATTAATGGTCCTGGGCCCAGGTCAGTTTTCATCTCTCTCACCACTCTCTTTGGGACTACTTCTTATAGGCCCATCTCTCATTGACTCAAATAGGGCCACTCTGATTGGGTATTCTGTTAGCCCTCTACTCCTTCCAGGCGTATCTCCTAGTTTGGGCAACTTTCTCTTGTTGGGGTAATGAGTTAGTGATAATTTGTTTGAAGAGGAATTAAGGTGAAGGTCGTCACCTTATCTTGAATGGGGCACTTAACTATGCACGGTATTAGCCAGGGCAAAACCTCCTTTCCTGAACAGATGAAAGAAATATTCTCATCCTATCAAACACCCCTTTGAAATGGATAAATGGTTGATTAGCACGGAGGAATACAAAGGCCTTTATCGAGCTAATGAATTTGGCCCTGTAACGACTATACACTTCAGATGGTATCTCTTGCTCTTTGAGTATTAAGCTAGGTACACAGCAGATCGTCTCCACAACACATCCTTCTCGCATACTACAAGTAACTGTTAAATGAATTAGCTCTTCTCAGGCAAAGCCTGTCATACATTTACATCTAGCTAAGTTAACCCTTTACAGAAAAAATATCACATACACACTACTATTATTTCTTATCCAAAACTATATATATATATATATATATACAAATATTCTCAGTTGCTACTGGAGATTCCACATAAACTCATAAGGCAACACTGTGACAAGTAAATGCTGCCACAGTGTAATATGAGAACAAACTGTATGTTTGTTATTATAGTTTTGCAGATATATGTTTCTAGTGTACAGGACGTGATTTTTGCACTCCATTACTAAAATGCATTAGCATTGCAGAAGCATTAGGGACTATATGTGCACAGTTGTATGTATGTTTGCTGTATTTTATGATTGTTTTATTTAGTTGTACCCTGTTCCACCAGTGTAATGTATGTCCCATGTGTCTTGCAGCTACTATTTATTAAACACCCCAATTTCACCCTCCCCTATCGCACTGTGGAATTTATTTATCATATATGCAACAAAACTAACACCCAATGTGGGGAGTGGTAAATAGAATGCAGAAAAGTCACAGAAGTGATCTCTGCATGTGAAAACGGTAAGTGAAAGAAAACTGCTGCATTTCCTGTGATAGAGCTCAAAGAGAAGACAGCTTGTCTGCAAAGGGGAACAGAGACAAGGAATAAAGACAGCCTATGGTGCTGTGAAGGATATATGATAAATTAACCCTTGTGGTGCCAGAAATATCACATTTACAAATGGATATGGAGAGTGTAAAAGATTCAATCAGTCGATCTCTAACTCAGATGATAGTCAGTGAGTTGATTGAAACCTGTCAGTTTATCAAAACTCCAGAAGAAAGTATGGCAAGAGGCAAAACCCATTGCCATTGCATGAGGATAGTTAATGAGGTGCTGAATGAACTGGTAGAGACTGAGAGTGCAGAGTTTGTCATGGAATTTCTACCGGCAACTAGGGAATTCAACTCTGAGTTACACAAAATGAATAACACTAAAGCACCAAGTAATAGTGACAAAGATTCCCAAGCTAAACAACTACAATTAGAATCTTTAAAACAACAGTACCACATTATGCAGGATACATTCCAAGAAACAGCTAAGATGATGGAGGAGCAGATTAAAAAACTCAGCATTACAAATAAAGATTTAAGGGAAAGCCATTCACAATCGGAACCTATTCTAGCTGCTAAGACGCCTCACTAGAGTAACTTGCCAGAAGTCACAATACCAAATAACTTTAAAATTGTCTTTCTGATAGGTGAAGGGGACAGAAAGACAAACCGTCTTATACTAACCTAATGCACTAGCTTGATATGGGACTACAGAGAGGATACTCAGAGTCAGAGATTGTGGAAACTGTAGTCAAGGTCATAAGTCCTGGTTTAAATCTTAGAGACATGCTGGAAATGAAGAATGAGGTGACTCTAGTGCAACTGAAAATAATCCTAAAAAGTCACTACAAGGAAGAAAATGCTTTAGATTAGTACCAACAGCTGATATTAATCACACAAAATAGCAAAGAGACGCCTCAGAACTTTTGTTTAGAGCCATTGAATTGAAACATCGCCTTTTGTTTGTTTCACAAGGAGAAGGTTCAGAGGAACACTTTGGGACTGAGCTAATGAAGAAAAAATTTCTAAGGTCAGTACTTACTGGACTGAGAAGTGACCATATCAAGTTTCAACTAAAGCAATATTTAGATGACCCTTCTGTTTCAGATGAGTTGCTCATAGAAAAAATGAATGAAGAGGCTAACATGGAGATTGGAAGGGAACAGAAGCAAAAAAAAAATTCAGGCCAGCAAACCAATGAATCTCAGCGAGTGCCAGTCCAATAATCTACATTGTACTCAAGAAACAGTTGCTATTACTAGCACAGCTTGCACAGTACCATTTCATCAACCACAAGTGAGTAGTCAAACAACTCAGCAAACCCTGAATACTAAATGAAAAGATGATACTGCAGATGCAAAAAGAAACCTTAGAAATAAAAAAGCTTCTTCAAAGTTTAGGAGGTAGACATGAACGAGTATTTGAAGGGCCCTTCAGCAATGCTAAGAACAAGAATAAGAGGTTGTGAGTATTGTGGAAATTTTTGGTGAATACTGCGCTGTCAGTAAAATGAAGAACAACTGGCAGCACCACAAATGACAATTGTAAATAACAGAAAATATATAGAAAAGTGCAGCGCTATATAGGAATGACTAATATTTAGACATTTGAAACATGTGCAAAATATACTTGAATGTACAAAAAAAATATATATAAATATAAAGTGCAAAGTTATTAACATTAAAAGTCTGCATTGAGAAGAGAGGTTGAAACATTTAAATATAGTCCAAAACAATAATTGAAAAAAGTTTGTGACAAAAAATATTATTGAAGTGTTGATCCCGATGAATAGATGATGAAAATGATAAGGGAAACCACCACCGATAAAACTGAAGCCTACCGGAACATATGGACTCAGTAAGGTATATGCCAAATGAGTCGTCAGAGTTTTGTGGTGACTAGGGATGAGCCGAACACCCCCCTGTTCGGTTTGCACCAGAACATGCGAACAGGAAAAAAATTTGTTCAAACATGCGAACACCGTTAAAGTCTATGGGACACGAACATAAATAATCAAAAGTGCTAATTTTAAAGGCTTATATGCAAGTTATTGTCATAAAAAAGTGTTTGGGGACCTGGGTCCTGCCCCAGGGGACATGGATCAATGCAAAAAAAAGTTTTAAAAACGGCTGTTTTTTCGGGAGCAGTGATTTTAATAATGCTTAAAGTGAAACAATAAAAGTGTAATATCCCTTTAAATTTCGTAGCTGGGGGGTGTCTATAGTATGCCTGTAAAGGGGCGCATGTTTCCCGTGTTTAGAACAGTCTGACAGCAAAATGACATTTCAAAGAAAAAAAAGTAATTTAAAACTACTCGCGGCTATTAATGCATTGCCGGTCCGACAAAACACATAAAAGTTCATTGATAAAAACGGCATGGGAATTCCCCACAGGGGAACCCCGAACCAAAATTTAAAAAAAAAAATGACGTGGGGGGTCCCCCTAAATTCTGTGTGACGCTTCTCCTCTTCTGACGGTTCTTAAATAATGGGGGCGGGGCCACCCGGTGACCCCGCTCCCTCTGACGCACGGTGACTTGACGGGACTTCCCTGTGGCATCACGGGGAATGCCACAGGGAAGTCCTGTCATGTCCCCGTGCATCAGAGGGGGGCGGGGTCACCGGGTGGCCCTGCCCCCCGTTATTTAAGAACCATCAGAAGAGGAGAAGCGTCACACAGCAGGAGCCTCCCTCCATGCCAGCATGGATGCGGAGCGGCCTGGAGAAGAAGATGAAGAAGAGAAGAAGATGAAGACAAGAGCAGGAGCCTCCCTCCATGCCATGGATGCGGAGCGGGCCGAGGAGAAGACGGGAAGAAGATGCCGCGGAGGAGATGCTGGACGAGAACACTTGAGGAAGAACCAGAAGAGCCAGAAGAACCAGAAGAAGAAGAAGATGGAGGAAGAAACCGAAGGAAGATAGAAGATAGAAGAAAGAAGAAAAAAGAAGCATTTAAATAAAGGAATTGTCAAAAACTGTGTCTTGTCATTTTTAAAATTTTTGACAGTTTTTTAGTGAAATGGTAGGATTTCACACAGGGGGGAGGGCCGGGATCTGGGGGTCCCCTTATTAAAGGGAGCTTCCAGATTCCGATAAGCCCCCCGCCCGCAGACCCCCACAACCACCGGCCAGGGTTGTGGGGATGAGGCCCTTGATCTCATGAACATGGGGACAAGGTGTTTTGGGGAGCTACCCCAAAGTACCCTCCCAATGTTGAGGGCATGTTGCCTGGTATGGTTCAGGAGGGGGGGCACTCTCTCATCCCCCCTCTTTTCCTGTGGCCTGCCAGGTTGCGTGCTCGGATAAGGGTCTGGTATGGATTTTTGGGGGGACCCCACGCCGTTTTTTTTTTAAATTTTGGCACGGGGTTCCCCTTAATATCCATACCAGACTACCAGACCTGAAGGGCCTGGTATGGAATTTAGGGGGACCCCCACGTCATTTTTTTTTTTTTTGGCCGGGGTTACCCTTAATATCCATACCAGACCTGGCCCACCCGTCTCCATACCATAGGATGGCCGGAGCGATGTCATTACGTCAGCTCCGCCCACTTCTCTTAAAGGCGCATTTTTTTTGTGTCATTTTTTTCTAAACGACTTTTTTTTTTTTTTTTTGCATTAAAGTCTAAATATGAAATCTGAGGACTTTTTGATCCCAGATCTCATATTTAAGTGGACCTGTCATGCTTTTTTCTATTACAAGGGATGTTTACATTCCTTGTAATAGGAATAAAAGTGATCCAAATTTTTTTTTAAAACAGTGAAAAAATAAATAAAATAAAGTAAAATAAAAAAAAAAAAAAAAAAATTTTAAAGCACCCTGTCCTGACGAGCTCGCGCGCAGAAGCGAACGCATACGTGAGTAGCGCCCGCATATGAAAACGGTGGTCAAACCACACATGTGAGGTGTCGCTGCGACCGGTAGAGCGAGAGCAATAATTCTAGTCCTAGATCTCCTCTGTAACGCAAAACATGCAACCTGTAGATTTTTTTTAAACATTCCCTATGGAGATTTTTAAGGGTAAAAGTTTGACGCCATTTCACGAGCAAGCGCAATTTTGAAGCGTGACATGTTGGGTATCAATTTACTTGGCGTAACATTATATTTCACAATATAAAAAAAATTGGGCTAACTTTACTGTTGTCATATTTTTTTATTCAAAAAAGTGAATTTTTTCCAAAAAAAGTGCACTTATAAGACCGCTGCGCAAATATGGTGCAAAAAAAAGTATTGCAATGACCGCCATTTTATTCTCTAGGGTGCTAGAAAAAAAACAATATATAATGTTTGGGGGTTCTAAGTAATTTTCTAGCAAAAAAAACTGTTTTAAACATGTAAACACCTAAAATCCAAAACGAGGCTGGTCTTTAAGTGGTTAATTTTGGCCGGGGTTCCCATTAATATCCATACCAGACCTGAAGGGCCTGGTATGGAATTTAGGGGGACCCCCCACGTCATTTTTGTTTTTTAATTTTGGTTCGGGGTTCCCCTGTGGGGAATTCCCATGCCGTTTTTATCAATGAACTTCTATGTGTATTGTCGGACCGGCAATGCATTAATAGCCGTGAGCAGTTTGAAATGACTTTTTTTCCTTTGAAATGTAATTTTGCTGTCAGACTATAGACACCCCCCAGCTATGAAATTTAAAGGGATATTACACTTTTATTGTTTCACTTTAAGCATTATTAAAATCACTGCTCCTGAAAAAACGGCCCCCAAAAAGGTCCCCAAACACTTTTTATGACAATACCATGCATATAAGCCTTTAAAATTATCACTTTTGATTTCTCCCATAGACTTTTAAAGGGTGTTCCGCGGCATTCGAATTTGCCGCGAACACCCCAAATTGTTTGCTGTTCGGCGAACTTGCGAAGAGCCGATGTTCGAGTCGAACATATGTTCGACTAGAACTCGAAGCTCATCTTTAGTGGTGACAATGCACCAATGATTGGAAACATCAGCGTTTAAAGATGTTTGAACACCGGAAGTTATTAATCCCACTTTCCTCCAGGGGACACAGATCTCAAGAGCAGAACTTCAGAAATAGATTCCGTAGCATGGGTTCAAAGATGTATGGCCATAAATTAAATAAAAATCCCACATAGTGTGAATCCGTTCAACAGGAAATTTATTAAAATAGTAAGTAGAAAACACTCACATTTGAGCTGAACAACAAGCGCTTGTATAACCGGACTGGTAACGTAATGAAAACATGTAGGCGCGACCCGACGTGTTTCATCTAAGAAGACATTACCTGGTGTGAGCTTTGGGGAGTGAGCCGGGAGATAACAGCTGTAGAATGTGATGGAATAGGGTGGCTGCTCTCTACTCTTTCTTGATGTTGGCCTCCTTGGGGTTGTGCCTCCTCACCTTCAGTTTCCTCCTCTGCTCTATCTGGCACCCAGGTCGCATCAGTGACCTCATCATCATCATCTCCATCTCCTCCATCATCATCATTACTACTGGAGACAACTTGGCAATATGCTGTGGCTGGGGAAAAATGAATTCCAATTTGTCTACCAGTGTTCTCCCCTCTCTCTAGTCTCATGTTCCTGTCATCCTCAACCTCAGAACCAACATCTGAATCCAGTAATGGCTGGGCATCATCAAGGAGCAAGTGGCTGACGCTGTGGTCAAATTCAGCTGACTTCTCAGGAATAGATGTGGACAAGGAGGCAGGTTTATCCACTCTGGCAGGAAAAAAAACAACAGTGAATAGCGGCGCAGGTCAGAGTAAGATAATAAGCAGGTGCAAATTCATAAAAAAGTCCTTTGAGCAAATACAGCTCTTTGCGAAGTTTTACAGTCTTTTTGATAGGGCAGCCTTGTGTGGGGAGTTGAAGCCACTCCAGATATGGAAGACAGAAAAACAAAACAACAGGCGCCTCTTAGTAAAACTGTATAGATTTAATGACCGGAAGTAACCTGTGGACCAGGACGCCGGCTGCATATGGAGTTACAAGGCTGCATTCTATCCAGACTGCTGAGATCCACTCTGGCAACTGCAGGGGAATGCACACTTGTCTCTGCTTGCGTGACAGAGGATGAGGAGGATGAGGAAGGTTTAGTAAGCCAGTCCACCACCTCCTCTGCATGCTGTGGCTGAATAGCACGGGCAAACTCACTAAACAGAGGAAATGATGCCCTGCCTGAGGACTGACCACCACGTCCACCTTTGGCTGTGGACACATTTGTTGCTGGCCCCCTTACAGTGCCAAGGGAACATCTGCCTCTCCGTGTTGTCCTCCCAGAAATAATTTGGAGGGAGAGGGCAGTGCTTATAAGCAAATGTAAAGAAGAAGTGGCAATCTGTATGTAGATGCACTTTAATCAATGTAAAGTGGTGTCAAATAGACAGTGTTCGACTGTCACTACACTGACACTATCTGAACAGTCCCTACTATAGCTTTACACTAATGTAGTATATGTATGAATGTGAGTTAGGGACCTTAGATTGTAAGCTCCTTGAGGGTAGGGACCGATGTGAATGTACAATGAATATGTAAAGCGCTGCGTAAATTGACGGCGCTATATAAGTACCTGAAATAAATAAATAAATAAAATAATAAATGTCAAGATTACTGACACGGTCTCACTACACTACACTGAAACTATCTGAGCTGTCCCTACTCTATTAGCACTAATAGCACTGAAGAAAATGTTTGTTCTTTTTTGTTTATTTAGCAAAATCCCAGTAGTGATTAACCACTCAGCGTCCGCACTATAGCCAAAAGACGGCTACAGCATGGCGCTTAATTGCTGGGAGGGCATCCCTGGATGTCCTCCTGTTCACTTGCTCCCTGTGTGCCGCCACGGGCGCGCATCGGGGAAAATCTGTGTTGGCCGTGTCTCTTGGATACAGCCAATCACAGATCGTGCTAAATGGACAATCACAGCGGCCATTTAGCACTCGATCAGCGTTTCCAATTAGAGATGATCTCAAATGTAAACATATGAGATCATCTCTCATTGCCGGCTCTCCCTCCTCACACAGAGACTGTGTGTGAGGAGGGAGAACTTCTGTGCTGCAGCATGAGTGAACACTAAATAAAACACAGTGCCCACAGTACCTATCAGTGCCATCTGTCCCCAGTGCCACCTGTCCCCAGTGCCACCTGTCCCCAGTGCTATCTGTCCCCAGTGCCACCTGTCAGTGTCACATGCCATCTGTTATCAGTGTCACGTGTCATCAGTGCCACGTATCAGTGACATCTGTCATCAAGCCATCAGTTATCAGTGCCATATTGTCACATGTTATCAGTGCCATGTATTAGTGCCATCTGTCATCAGTGCCACATCAGTGTCATCTGTCATCAGTGCCACGTATTAGTGTCACGTGCCATCAGTGCCACATATTAGTGCCATCTGTCATCAGTGCCACATCAGTGTCATGTGTCATCAGTGCCACTTATTAGTGCATCTGTCATCAGCGCCACATCAGTGTCACGTGCCATCAGTGCCATGTATTAGTACCATCTGTCATCAGTGCCACGTATTAATGCCATCTGTCATCAGTGCCACATCAGTGCCACCTGTCATCAGTGCCACGTATTAGTGTCACGTGTCATCAGTGCCACATATTAGTGCAATCTGTCATCAGTGCCACATCAGTGTCATGTGTCATCAGTGCCACGTATTAGTGCATCTGTCATTAGTGCCACATCAGTGTCACACGTCATCAGTGCCACATCAGTGTCACGTGTCATTGTCCTGGTGCTCCAGGGCCTTTAAAAGTGTAATAGGTAGTCAACAAGTTAGATGTGTAATTTATGCTCCTAGAACACCTAATGGAGATCCCTGCATGTTGGGCCTCTCTATGTGGCTAGGCTGTAAAAAAAAGTCCCACACATGTGGTATCGCCATACTTAGAAGGAGTAGCAGAATGTATTTTGGGGCTTCATTTGTGGTATACACATGCCACGTGAGAGAAATAATCTATTACAATGACAATTTTGTGGAAAAAAAATCTTAATTTAGCAAAGAATTGTGGGAAAAAATTACAACATCAAATTTGGGGGGTATTTGTACTTTCCTGGCTTGTTCGGGTCACAAGAAATGAAATAGGCCACCAGTACATCAGGTATGATCAATTTTTTATGATTTGCACCACAGCTTGTAGACTCTAACTTTCACACAGACCAAATAATATCCACTAATTTGAGTTATTTTTACCAAATATATGTAGCAGTATAAATTGTGGCCTGAATTTTTGAAGAAAAATTAATAATTTGCAAAATGTTATCACAGAAACTAAGAAAAATGCTTTTTTTCAAAATTGTCGGTCTTTTTTCATTTATAGCGCAAAAAATAAGAAACCCAGAGGTGATCAAATACCACCAAAAGAACGCTCTATTTGTTTGAAAAAAAGGACAAAAAATTCATTTGAGTACAATATTACATGACTGAGTAATTATCATTCAAAGCGTGAGAGCGCTGAAAGCTGAAACTTGGTCTGGGCAGGAGGGAGGTTTAAGTGCCCAGTAGGCAAGTGGTTAAATACCACCAAAAGAAATCTACATTTGTGTGAAAAAAATGATAAAAATGTCATATGGGTACAGTGTAGTGTGACCGCGCAATTGTCATTTAAAGTGCAACAGCGCTGAAAGCTGAAAATTGGCCTGGGCAGGAAGGAGATAAAAGTGCCCAGTAGGCAAGTGATTAAAGGAGGTCAAATACAGGTCAAATACAGGTCAGACGGAGGTCAATTGCATATCTCCACTTTAAAACTATAAAAGATTTGCCTTTAGTTATACTTTAATTTAGAATTAGGAAGTATGTTGACAGGCTTTTGTACACTTTAAATAGGGTTTTCAATCCCATATATATTTGCTATAGGAATCGCAAAACCTACTGAAAGCAGGACAAATACAGGTCAGAAGGAGGTCGATTGCAGGTTAAACAGACTTTTAAACATCGAATGATTGTAGAAGCATCTCAAACTGATGTCAATCTGCCATCAACACAAGTTCAAAGCCCTTCCACATACACCTTTACCCACTTCCCGTCCATAGGCCTTCGTATGACATCCTGGACTTTGACTTTGCAGCTACAGGCATCATCCAGATATCATCTTTTTCAGCCAGCGATTCTGTGCACCGTAAGAACAATCATAGTGGCAGTTCAGCTGCTTGATCGTTCTTACAGGCGGCGGGTGGGGACGTCCCCCCTTATCGCTGCCCTCCGGCGCTTCTCCTTGCTTGCCCCTGCAATCTGTGATCTGGAGAACAAATCGTTTGCTTGCGGAAGTTTACCATAGAGATTTCTGTGACCAGATGGTCCCCAGTCATCTCTTTGACCCTCGGAGGTCCAGGCGCAACGTTATGACGTTATGTCCGGGCCAGCGTAGGTAAACAAAGCCGAGGACGGGGCCGGAAAGGCCGAGAGAGTTTTTTTTTGTTTTTTGATCTTAGCCATTACAGCCTGAAGGAGAGAGATGTGGGGTCTTATTGACCTGTCACGCACTATTCCTATTACAAGGGATGTTTACATTCCTTGTAATAGGAATAAAAGTAGTCATTTTTTTTTTAAAGAGAAAGAGTTAAAATAAAAAATAAAAGTAAAATGAGCACATCCGGACGTGCTCTTGCACAGAAGCGATGCATACGTAAGTCACGCCCACATATGTAAACAGCTTTCAAGTCACACATGTGAGTTATCGCCACGTGCGTTAGAGCAAAAGCAACAATTCTAGCCCAAGACCTCCTCTGTAACTCTAAACATGTAACCTGTAAACATTTTTAACCACTTGCCGCCCACCCACCATCAAATGACAGCTGGGCGGTGCAGCTCTCGTTCTGGGTGGACGTCATATGACGGTCTCCCAGAATGACCACTCTCACACACCTCCGGGGGTGTGCAGCGTGGCGATCGCAAGCCGCGGCTGCGGCTCTTTAACCATGTGATCGGCTGTGACCAATCACAACCAGTCGCATGTAAACACGGAGATGCCGGTAATTGGCGCTCCTCGCCTCAAATAGTATGAGGATAGGAGAGCCAGTCAGCGGAATCTCCTCAGGGGACAGCTAGGTATGTAATCAGGGCACTAATCATCAGTGCCCTGATTACAATTAGTGCCCACCAGTACAAGCAATGATTGCCAACCACTGCCACCAATCAGTGCCAACCAGTGCCCACAATTGCCACCAATCTGTGCCTACAAGTGCCAGCAATCAGTGTCACAAGTGCCAGCAATCAGTGGCCATTAGTGTTGCCAGTCAGTACTGGCTAACAATGCTGCCCATCAATGCCCCTCACTGCTGCCCATAAATGCTCATCACTGCTGCCCATCAATGCCACCCATCAATGCCCATCAGTGCCCATCAGTGCCGCCTATCCGTGCCGCATATCCACGCCCACCAGTGCTGCCTATCTGTGTCACCAGTGCCACCTATCTGTGCCCAGTGCCCACCAGTGCCAACCATCAGTGCTGCCTATCAGTGCTCATCAGTGCCACATATCAGTGCCACCTATCAGTGCCCATATGTGCAGCATATTCGTGCCTCCTCATCAGTGCCCATAAGTGCCACCTCATCAGTGCCCATAAGTGCCACCTCATCAGTGCCCACAAGTGCCGCCTCATCATTGCCCATCAGTGACCAAGAAAAATTACGTATTTACAAAATTTACTGACAGAAACTTTAGGAAAAAATAAAAAACCTAGGAGTGATTAAACACCACCAAAAGAAAGCTCTATTTGTGTGAAGAAAATTATAACAATTTCACATGGTTACAGTGTAGCATGAACATGCAATTGTCATTCAAAGTGTGACAGCGCTGAAAGCTGAAAAATGGTCTGGGCAGGAAGGGGGTGCAAGTGCCCTGTATTGAGGTGGTTAAAGCGTGGACTATGGAGACTTTTAAGTACCGAAGTTTGGCGCCATTCCACGAGTGTGCGCAATTTTAAAGCGTGACATGTTAGGTATCTATTTACTTGGCATAACATCATCTTTCACGCTATTAATAAAAAAATTGGGCTAACTTTATTGTTTTGTTTTTTTTTTAATTCATGAAACTGTTTTTTTTCCCAAAAAATTGCTGCGCAAATACGGTGTGACATAAAAAGTTGCAACGACAACCATTTTATTCCCTAGAGTCTCTGCTAAAAAAACATATATAATGTTTGGTCGTTCTGAGTAATTTTCTAGACAAAAATTATGATTTTTACATGTAGGAGCGAAGTGCCAGAATTGGCCCGGATGGGAAGTGGTTAAAGTATTAAGTCCAAAAGCAAACATTTATTATATTGCAGCTTACCAATTCATACATTTACTAGCTGATTTAGTTTTCTTTTTTAGTTTTTCTTTCTTCTAGATTAACCTGGTGACCTGTCAAGTAAGTCTTTTGTTTTTCAACAGAACAAGCTGTCCTGCAGATGTATCAGTTAAAGGGTTGAGACAAACCATTTACGACTGACAGGGGGTACTTACAATGATTTATTTATGCATGTAAAATCTTTATCCCAAAAGAAAAAAAAACTATTGATGTAACTGCTTGTGTACCTGGAGCGTGAGCTGGAGTTTTGCTTGTATTCAGTTTGTAGTATTCCTCCATTAATATTCTATAATCCAGCTGGACAAATCTACTGTTGCAGGTATTTTATTCTGATAGCTGGCACATATGGCTGTCAGAATATTTGAATATTGATTGCACATGATTGAATGCAGCACTGTTTGGCTGAGAATTTTCCATCCAGCTCTTGATTTTTCAATGAAGAATGATGGGTGGGAGCAGTGGCGTCGCTAGGGGGTGGCTTTTGGGGCTATAGCCCTGAATCTGGGGCCCATAGCCCAGAGTCTCTCTAGGGGTCCCCAAGGGGAGGGGAGGCTCTCTGGGGACCCTGATGTAAGTGCTGGGCTCTCTGGGGACCCTGATGCAGGGGGGAGGCTCTCTGGGGACCCTGATTTAAGGGGGAGGCTCTCTGGGGACCCTGATTTAAGGGGGAAGCTTTCTGGGGACCCTGATGCAAGGGAGAGGCTCTCTGGGGATCCTGATGTAAGGGGGGCTCTCTGGGGACCCTGATGTAAGGGGTTATATACATGTGTATGCCCTCCCAAGCGTATGACTTTCTTTACTACGTTGCTATGGGCTCTAGCCCCAGATCTTTTGTAGACCTAGCAACGCCCCTGGGTGGGAGAATGGTGGATTCTCCCACAAATGTGATACAGATAAAGAAAGACAAGTTTTTATATATTCACTATTATCACTGGGGTTATTGCACCCATTAAACATTATCCATTAAGGTGACACTTGTTTGTTGCAAGTTTGGGGGTTGGAGCAAATGGAGAATCCAAAAAAGAGAGATGGGCACAAAGTATTCTTCCAAAAACTGATTTATAAGGTTTTTGGAGGCTTTGGATTCTATGAGTTTAAAAATTGCAAAAATAGCCTTAAAATGGTTGTTAAGCCACTATAGTATAAGCATGCCATCCCCTCTGTTAAATAACATTGTGGGGGTTATTTACAAAAGGCAAATCCACTTTGCACTACAAGCACAAAATACAAGTGCAAAGTGCACTTGAAATTGCACTGCAAGTGCACTTGGAAGTGCGGTCGCTGTAGATCAGAGGGATAGATCTGAAATGAGGGGAAGCTCTGCTGATTTTATCATCCAATCATGTGCAAGCTAAAACATGCTGTTTTTTATTTTCCTTGCATGTCCCCCTCGGATCTACAGCGACTGCACCTTCAAGTGCACTTTCAAGTGCACTTTCAGCACTTTCGTAAATAACCCCCTACGTGTCCCTGTGCATGTGCTGTATAAAAAAGCTGCAGATTTTTACCTACAGTATATCAGAGTGTCTCCCGGCACTCACATGAGTCCTCGTCTCTCTCCTCTCCCAGGCTAACAGCTATAGCGGGAGGGGCCGAGAACTCCTGCTGACATCACCCGGGGAGGAGGGGAGGAGAGAGGAGAGTGAGCTGAGGAGTCACTTGAGCGCCAGGAGACGCTCTGATATAGGTACAAATCTGCATTTTTTTTTATACAGCAGAGGCACACATAATGTTATTTAACCACTTGCCTACAGGGCACTTACACCCCCTTCCTGCCCAGGCCATTTTTCAGCTTTCAGCGCTGTCGCACCTTGAATTACCCAGATTCATATTTTATCATTTTGTTCACATAAATAAAGCTTTCTTTTGGTGGTATTTAATCACTGCTGGGTTTTTCTATTTTTTACTTTAAAAAAAAGACCAAAAAAATTTGAAAAATATTTTTTTTTACTTAGTTTCTGTAATTTTTCTCCTTCACTGATGTGCACTGATGAGGTGGCAATAATGGGCACTGATAGGCTGAACAGGTACGCATTAATGAAGGTAATGATTAGGTGGCACTAATATGTGGCACTGATGAGCACTGATAGGCGGCACTGAGGGACACTGCTAGGTGGCACTGATGGGCACTAATAGGTGGCACTGATAGGTGGCACTGGTGGGCACTGATAGGATTCACTGGTGGGCACTGATAGGCGGCACGGATAGGTGGTACTGATGGGCACTGATAGGCTGAACAGGTACGCATTAATGAGGGTAATGATTAGGTGGCACTAATATGTGGCACTGATGAGCACTGATAGGCGGCACTGAGGGACACTGCTAGGTGGCACTGATGGGCACTAATAGGTGGCACTGATAGGTGGCACTGGTGGGCACTGATAGGATTCACTGGTGAGCACTGATAGGCGGCACGGATAGGTGGTACTGATGGGCACTGATGGGTGGCACTGATGGGTGACACTAATGGGCATTGATGGACAGCAGTGATGGGCATTGATGGGCAGCAATGATAGACGGGACTGATAGCCAGCACGGACTGGCATCACTAATGGGCACTGATTGGTGGCACTTGTGGGCAGTGGTGGGTACTGATTGCTGGCAGTGGTGGGCACTGATTGCTGGCAGTGGTGGGCACTCATCGCTAGCACTGACTTGTGGCGCTGGTGTCGCTATTGTAATCAGGGCACTGATTTGATAAATTTTGTAGAAATGCAGGGACTTTTTTTAACATGGGTTCCTATGGAACACGTTCATATCAATGAATTTTTGTGCCTCTGCACTTTTGGAAAGGATCGGGGATTTTTTTCCCGCAAAAAAAAAAAAAAAAGCGTTTTGCATGTAATAGAATTCAATGGACCCGCATCCAAAACGCAAGTACGCGTTTTTACAGCATTTTTACCATGATTTTGCCTACCCATTCACCAAAAAAGTAGTGTAGTGTGACAAAAGACAATAGACAGTTTTTGACAAGTCCTTTATTAAAAATGTCTTCTTCTTCCCCGTTTCTTCCTCCTCCGGACTTCTCCCGCTTCTTCCTCCGGTCTTCTCCTTCTCCCGTTTCTTCTTCTGGTCTTCTTCTTTCTCCTGTCGTCTTTATCCCATGTTCTTCTTCCTCCGCCGCCGCTCCTGCCAATGACCCTCCTCCAATGCTGCATCCCTCTGATCTATCCGTGCCAATGTCAAGCATTTCTTAGATAACTATGGGGCGTGGCCATCGAATGATGTCATCCGGAGGCCCCCCGTGATGTCACAGACCCATCATGTCATGGGTGGTGAAGTCACAAGGAGGCGGGCCACTGTATGATGTCATCCAATGGCTACGCCCCATAGTAATCAAAGAAATGCTTGACATTGGCACGGACAGATCAGCGGGATGCAGCATCGGAGGAGGGTCGTCAGCAGGAGTGGTGGCGGAGGAAGAAGAACACCGGACAAAGAAGACAGGAGAAATAAGAAGACCGAAAGAAGAGATGGGAGAAGGAGAAGATTGGAGGAAGAAACAGGGAAGAAGAAGACATTTTTAATAAAGGACTTGTCAAAAACTGTCTATTGTCTTTTGTCACACTACACAAATTTATAGCAGTGTACACAAATTCTTTTACATTTGGTTGTGGATATCATTTTTTTTTATTTTACAATTAACTTGGCTTACGTACATGAGCAAAATCCCAATCTGATTTAGTGTAGTAAAAAACACTTTTTTTCAGGAGGTTTTATCAGCAATACATCATTTTTATCAAACGGTGCTAGGCCTGCTTTTGACAGATAGAAACTGGCCAGTGGTTTGCTGAGGCTCACTGATGAACAACTGTCTTGCTACCGGCCAATTCCTGTCCAATTCTCATTAGGATTTAAAATATATGTAAACCCTCACCTTGTAAAACAACAGATTCAATTTAAATTAGAAATGAAAAGCAAAATATTTGCGTATAAAAACAAAAATACAAATACTGTTTTTTCCCCTTTTTTATAAGTGATCACATACCCTTTGCTTTTAGCTGTATAAGAGCTAGGGGATGAGACACAGCAGCAAGCTAATCTTGCCAGTGAATGGCTGTCCAGGGGGGGAGTGTCAGCACAAGCCTGATCAATGAATTAGCTCCCAGCACAGCCAGAAAACTGACCACACTAGGCTCTCATGCCTAGTGTGGTCAGTTAAAAAAGAAGAAGGACTGATAGGAACACCAGGTATTTCACACAAAGGAAGCAATACAAAGAGAACATGGTATTATGTCCTACAAGTACATTGTACATATTCTTTAACCACTTAAGGACCGCCTAACGCCGATTTACGTCGGCAAGGCGGCACGGGCAGGCAAAATCACGTACATGTACGTGATTTGCCTCTCACGGGTGGGGGGTCCGATCGGACCCCCCCCCGGTGCCCGAAGCGGTCCCGTTCTGTTCCCCGGCGATCCGAGATGAGGGGGAGGCCATCCGTTCGTGGCCCCCCCCTCGCGATCGCCGCCGGCCAATGGGAACACTCCTTTGCTGCTGTATGCTAAACAGCAGCAAAGGAAATGATGTCATCTCCCCTCGGCTCGGTAGTTTCCGTTCCAGCGCCGAGGGGAGAAGACATCAATGTGAGTGCACAACACACACACAGTAGAACATGCCAGGCATACAAAACACCCCGATCCCCCCCCGATCGCCCCCCGATCCCCCCCCAATCACCCCCCCCCCCGTCACAAACTGACACCAGCAGGTTTTTTTTTTTTTTTTTTTTTTTTTTTTCTGATTACTGCATAGTGTCAGTTTGTGACAGTTACAGTGTTGGGACAGTGAGTATTACCCCCCTTTAGGTCTAGGATACCCCCCTAACCCCCCCTAATAAAGTTTTAACCCCTTGATCACCCCCTGTCACCAGTGTCGCTAAGCGATCATTTTTCTGATCGCTGTATTAGTGTCGCTGGTGACGCTAGTTAGTGAGGTAAATATTTAGGTTCGCCGTCAGCGTTTTATAGTGACAGGGACCCCCATATACTACCTAATAAATGTTTTAACCCCTTGATTGCCCCCTAGTTAACCCTTTCACCACTGATCACCGTATAACCGTTACGGGTGACGCAGGTTAGTTCGTTTATTTTTTATAGTGTCAGGGCACCCGCCGTTTATTACCTAATAAAGGTTTAGCCCCCTGATCGCCCGGCGGTGATATGCGTCGCCCCAGGCAGCGTCAGATTAGCGCCAGTACCGCTAACACCCACGCACGCAGCATGCGCCTCCCTTAGTGGTATAGTATCTGATCGGATCAATATCTGATCCGATCAGATCTATACTAGCGTCCCCAGCAGTTTAGGGTTCCCAAAAACACAGTGTTAGCGGGATCAGCCCAGATACCCGCTAGCACCTGCGTTTTGCCCCTCCGCCCAGCCCACCCAAGTGCAGTATCGATCGATCACTGTCACTTACAAAACACTAAACGCATAACTGCAGCGTTCGCAGAGTCAGGCCTGATCCCTGCGATCGCTAACAGTTTTTTTGGTAGCATTTTGGTGAACTGGCAAGCAAGCACCAGGCAGCGTCAGGTTAGCGCCAGTACCGCTAACACCCACGCACGCACCGTACACCTCCCTTAGTGGTATAGTATCTGATCGGATCAATATCTGATCCGATCAGATCTATACTAGCGTCCCCAGCAGTTTAGGGTTCCCAAAAACGCAGTGTTAGCGGGATCAGCCCAGATACCTGCTAGCACCTGCGTTGTGCCCCTCCGCCCGGCCCAGCCCAGCCCACCCAAGTGCAGTATCGATCGATCACTGACACTTACAAGGCACTAAACGCATAACTGCAGCGTTCGCAGAGTCAGGCCTGATCCCTGCGATCGCTAACAGTTTTTTTGGTAGCATTTTGGTGAACTAGCAAGCACCGGCCCCAGGCAGCGTCAGGTTAGCGCCAGTACCACTAACACCCACGCACGCAGCATACGCCTCCTTTAGTGGTATAGTATCTGAACGGATCAATATCTGATCCGATCAGATCAGATCTATACTAGCGTCCCCAGCAGTTTAGGGTTCCCAAAAACGCAGTGTTAGCGGGATCAACCCAGATACCTGCTAGCACCTGCGTTTTGCCCCTCCGCCCGGCCCAGTCCAGCCCACCCAAGTGCAGTATCGATCGATCACTGTCACTTACAAAACACTAAACGCATAACTGCAGCGTTCGCAGAGTCAGGCCTGATCCCTGCGATCGCTAACAGTTTTTTTGGAAGCTTTTTATTGAACTGGCAAGCACCAGCGGCCTAGTACACCCCGGTCGTAGTCAAACCAGCACTGCAGTAACACTTGGTGACGTGGCGAGTCCCATAAGTGCAGTTTAAGCTGGTGAGGTGACAAGCACAAGTAGTGTCCCGCTGCCACCAAAAAGACAAACACAGGCCCGTCGTGCCCATAGTGCCCTAATTGGGAACCCACCACTTCTGCAGCGCCCGTACTTCCCCCATTCACATCCCCCAACGAAATGCAGTCGGCTGCATGAGAGGCATTTTTATGTGCTCCCGAGTACCCCTACCCAACGAACCCCCCCCAAAAAGATGTTGTGTCTGCAGCAAACGCGGATATAGGCGTGACACCCGCTATTATTGTCCCTCCTGTCCTGACAATCCTGGTCTTTGCATTGGTGAATGTTTTGAACGCTACCATACACTAGTTGAGTATTAGCGTAGGGTACAGCATTGCACAGACTAGGCACACTTTCACAGGGTCTCCCAAGATGCCATCGCATTTTGAGAGACCCGAACCTGGAACCGGTTACAGTTATAAAAGTTAGTTACAAAAAAAGTGTAAAAAAAAAAAAAATATATATAAAATAAAAAAAAATAGTTGTCGTTTTATTGTTCTCTCTCTCTATTCTCTCTCTCTATTGTTCTGCTCTTTTTTTACTGTATTCTATTCTGCAGTGTTTTATTGTTATTGTTATTGTTATTGTTATTATGTTTTATCATGTTTGTTTTTCAGGTATGTAATTATTTATACTTTATTGTTTACTGTGCTTTATTGTTAACCATTTTTTTGTCTTCAGGTACGCCATTCACAACTTTGAGTGGTTATACCAGAATGATGCCTGCAGGTTTAGGTATCATCTTGGTATCATTCTTTTCAGCCAGCGGTCGGCTTTCATGTAAAAGCAATCCTAGCGGCTAATTAGCCTCTAGACTGCCTTTACAAGCCGTGGGAGGGAATGCCCCCCCCCCCCACCGTCTTCCGTGTTTTTCTCTGGCTCTCCTGTCTCAACAGGGAACCTGAGAATGCAGCCGGTGATTCAGCCAGCTGACCATAGAGCTGATCAGAGACAAGAGTGGCTCCAAACATCTCTATGGCCTAAGAAACCGGAAGCTACGAGCATTTTATGACTTAGATTTCGCCGGATGTAAATAGCGCCATTGGGAAATTGGGGAAGCATTTTATCACACCGATCTTGGTGTGGTCAGATGCTTTGAGGGCAGAGGAGAGATCTAGGGTCTAATAGACCCCAATTTTTTCAAAAAAGAGTACCTGTCACTACCTATTGCTATCATAGGGGATATTTACATTCCCCGAGATAACAATAAAAATGATTTAAAAAAAAAAAAATGAAAGGAACAGTTTAAAAATAAGATAAAAAAGCAAAAAAATAATAAAGAAAAAAAAAAAAAAAAAAAAAAAAGCACCCCTGTCGCCCCCTGCTCTTGCGCTAAGGCGAACGCAAGCGGCGGTCTGTCGTCAAACGTAAACAGCAATTGCACCATGCATGTGAGGTATCGCCGCGAAGGTCAGATCGAGGGCAGTAATTTTTGCAGTAGACCTCCTCTGTAGATCTAAAGTGGTAACCTGTAAAGGCTTTTAAAGGCTTTTAAAAATGTATTTATTTTGTTGCCACTGCACGTTTGTGCGCAATTGTAAAGCATGTCATGTTTGGTATCCATGTACTCGGTCTAAGATCATCTTTTTTATTTCATCAAACATTTGGGCAATATAGTGTGTTTTAGTGCATTAAAATTTAAAAAAGTGTGTTTTTTCCCCAAAAAATGCGTTTGAAAAATCGCTGCGCAAATACTGTGTGAAAAAAAAAAATGAAACACCCACCATTTTAATCTGTAGGGCATTTGCTTTAAAAAAATATATAATGTTTGGGGGTTCAAAGTAATTTTCTTGCAAAAAAAAAAAAACTTTTTCATGTAAAAAATAAGTGTCAGAAAGGGCTTTGTCTTCAAGTGGTTAGAAGAGTGGGTGATGTGTGACATAAGCTTCTAAATGTTGTGCATAAAATGCCAGGACAGTTCAAAACCCCCCCAAATGACCCCATTTTGGAAAGTAGACACCCCAAGCTATTTGCTGAGAGGCATGTCGAGTCCATGGAATATTTTATATTGCGACACAAGTTGCGGGAAAGAGACAAATTTTTTTTTTTTTTTTTTTTTTTTTGCACAAAGTTGTCACTAAATGATATATTGCTCAAACATGCCATGGGAATATGTGAAATTACACCCCAAAATACATTCTGCTGCTTCTCCTGAGTACGGGGATACCATATGTGTGAGACTTTTTGGGAGCCTAGCCGTGTACGGGACCCCGAAAACCAAGCACCGCCTTCAGGCTTTCTAAGGGGCGTGAATTTTTGATTTCACTCTTCACTGCCTATCACAGTTTCGGAGGCCATGGAATGCCCAGGTGGCACAAAACCCCCCCAAATGACCCCATTTTGGAAAGTAGACACCCCAAGCTATTTGCTGAGAGGTATAGTGAGTATTTTGCAGACCTCACTTTTTGTCACAAAGTTTTGAAATTTGAAAAAAGAAAAAAAAAAAAAGTTTTTTCTTGTCTTTCTTCATTTTCAAAAACAAATGAGAGCTGCAAAATACTCACCATGCCTCTCAGCAAATAGCTTGGGGTGTCTACTTTCCAAAATGGGGTCATTTGGGGGGGTTTTGTGCCACCTGGGCATTCCATGGCCTCCGAAACGGTGTTAGGCAGTGAAGAGTAAAATCAAAAATTCACGCCCTTAAAAACGCTGAAGGCGGTGATTGGTTTTCGGGGCCCCGTACGCGGCTAGGCTCCCAAAAAGTCCCACACATGTGGTATCCCTATACTCAGGAGAAGCAGCTAAATGTATTTTGGGGTGCAATTCCACATAGGCCCATGGCCTGTGTGAGCAATATATCATTTAGTGACAACTTTGTGCAAAAAAAAAAAAAAAAAAGTGTCACTTTCCCGCAACTTGTGTCAAAATATAAAATATTCCATGGACTCAATATGCCTCTCAGCAAATAGCTTGGGGTGTCTACTTTCCAAAATGGGGTCATTTGGGGGGGGGTTGTGCCACCTGGGCATTCCATGGCCTCCGAAACTGTGATAGGCAGTGAAGAGTGAAATCAAAAAGTTACACCCTTAGAAATCCTGAAGGCGGTGATTGGTTTTCGGGGTCCCATACGCGGCTAGGCTCCCAAAAAGTCCCACACATGTGGTATCCCCGTACTCAGGAGAAGTAGCTGAATATATTTTGGGGTGCAATTCCACATAGGCCCATGGCCTGTGTGAGCAATATATCATTTAGTGACAACTTTTTGTAAATATTTTTTTTTTTTTTTTTTTTTTGTCATTATTCAATCACTTGGGACAAAAAAAATAAATATTCAATGGGTTCAACATGCCTATCAGCAATTTCCTTGGGGTGTCTACTTTCCAAAATGGGGTCATTTGGGGGGGTTTTGTACTGCCCTGCCATTTTAGCACCTCAAGAAATGACATAGGCAGTCATAAACTAAAAGCTGTGTAAATTCCAGAAAATGTACCCTAGTTTGTAGACGCTATAACTTTTGCGCAAACCAATAAATATACGCTTATTGACATTTTTTTTACCAAAGACATGTGGCCGAATACATTTTGGCCTAAATGTATGACTAAAATTGAGTTTATTGGATTTTTTTTTATAACAAAAAGTAGAAAATATCATTTTTTTTCAAAATTTTCGGTCTTTTTCCGTTTATAGCGCAAAAAATAAAAACTGCAGAAGTGATCAAATACCATCAAAAGAAAGCTCTATTTGTGGGAAGAAAAGGACGCAAATTTTGTTTGGGTACAGCATTGCATAACCGCGCAATTAGCAGTTAAAGCGACGCAGTGCCAAATTGGAAAAAGACCTCTGGTCCTTAGGCAGCATAATGGTCCGGGGCTCAAGTGGTTAAGAAGGTTGCAGATGATATAGCAGTGTAAATTGGCCATCAGCAAGACAGCTTAAATGAGCAAGACTAGGCCCAAATGTACTAAAGACAAAAAGCATAGACTGGTGTTTTATTACAAGAATTAGGAGACCACAGAGAATATAGCAGTGTAAAACTGGACAACATAAGGGAAAATTGGCTGAAAGTTATTAGAGACAAAAAAAAATACAAAAGTGCTTTACTACAAGATGTAGCAGATGATACAGCAGTGAAAACTGGCCAGCAACAGGACAGTTTTAATTACAGGTAATAGACCTAACAGTTGTGTGCCTAATTAAATTTTACTATAGGGAATGGTGAATGTGAGTCCCAAAATAAGAGGTGGTTTAGGTGCACACTGTTTGCACACTTTTTTTCTTTCAAAATCACGACATTAACTGTTGCTGACCAAAAGAAAGTATCTCTGACCTGGAGTGCTGGACTTTTGTCTTTTGACTTTTTTTGATGTACATTTTGCTGGGCAATTAAAGTGTTTTCCTGTGTACCTTGCTGAAGAATCAGAACGATGGAGTGAATTTGAGTCCTTTTCTTTTGGTTAACAACAAGTGAATGCTGTTCTTTGAGTACCCCATGCCCTAAATCAACATAAAATAAACACCAATATAACCCAATAAAAGAACCCCCCCCCAAGAAAAAGGGAAATGGGAAGCCTTGCAGCAATAAAAAAAAACAGTTAACTATGGATAGGACAGCAGCTAAAAGTGACCACTGCCCCCAAATATACCACTAACTAAAATTTAAGGTGAAAATCTTTTAGTTTTTCTATTGGTTCTCTACACAAGACACTATGGGGTTGATTTGCTAAAACTGGAGAGTGCAAAATCTGGTGCAGCATTCATAGAAACCAACCAGCCTCCAGAATTTTTTGTCAAAGCTTAATTGAACAAGCTGAAGTTAGGCCCGGTTAACAACTATGCAGGTTTCAGTTTGCATATTCCATGTGCATTTTGCATTTTTAAATATTTTGATCCATTGAAGTCTATGGAACCAAAAACCAGGAAAAAGTGCCTGGTCCTTTCCATGAAATGCACAGATATGAACTTGACCCAAAGGAAACCATGTTAAATGGTCTGTAGTGTGTTTCTGCAAAACTGAAAACGCACTAAAAAATGCATAGGTGTGAACCAGGCCTTAGAAGATGATTGTCTACCATGCACAGCTGCACCAGATTTTGCACTCTCTGCATATTGCTGCACGGAACCATAGATTGGAGGAAAATTACCTGAAACTGTAGGGGACTATCATGATAGTAATGCGTAACCGAATTTGATCAACTTTCTGACCATTGTTTATGGATGTTTTATGGAGCCAAATAAAGACAGTTTGGGATTAATGGAACAGTGTCTCCATCTTTTAATGACCAAGATGAGGCAAAATTTAGTGAAGACTTAATCCTTAGCAACCATCTGAATTGGTGGGTAGGACACAACAATTACCTAGTGTAGTAATACTGATGTTCTAGTGCTACTCCAGTGCTGTAAAGGAGAAACCACGATTATACAGAACTTGAAAGTATAGCAAGTATTAAATTAGGAATATAAAAACATTATATTAGGAAATTGTAAATAAATAAATAAATAGCAGGAATATTCATAATAATACTGAAATAAAAGAAAAAACCTTTTCAGGACATTTTTGTGATTTTGCATTGGCATCAAAATACTTAAGATGTCATGAATATTAAAGACATATGTTGATGATCCTTTTGATGGCTTTAGTAAAGAAAAGTTGGAAGAGGCGTGAAAAGATTATTCATAAATGGTAAAAACAACACAACACATGTGAATTTAATAACATAGGTATAGCTTACTGGAAACGAGTGTAGTATCGGATAACCTGTTAATCTCTTTTATGCAGTATTAAAATTATGTTTTTAATAATATATTTGTCCCTAGCTACTGGACAAGAATTCATTGGCACTAAATGCTTGCTGTTAGCGTCCAGTTGTTTCTGGATAAAAAGCACATGTAATATTAGAATCATATGTCAAAATAAAGCTGAATTACTGAAAACATTAACAAGTTTAATGTAATTTAACAGTAAGGTAACTTAAATGAGAATTGCCTTAATGCTGCATAAAATCATCCAACTAAAACACTCGCACAAAGAAAGTACACAAAATCCAAAGGTTAGAGTCCTTTAAACCACCATATTAGGGAAACCACTTCATCTTTGATTAGAAATTGCAACATTGCATGACATTTCCACTGTTCTTATATTTGACTCATAGTGATATGATATCATGAATTTCTCAGTACATATCAATGTCATAGAGGAAGGACGTTTTTCCTCACGCGCAGGTAGCCTCAATTCCCTGTTGTCATTCATTAGAACCCCAGGTCTCTCACCATTGGAGCCTCATCCTTACTGCTCTGTAAACCCAAGCATGACAGACACAAATTATTTGGTTACAACTAGTTTCCCTAAGTGTCTTATTGAAATATATCCTAAAATAAACCAGTCACAAACCTGGATAATAATAAACCAAAGTTTATAGAGCAAAAACTGCATGCTATCATGATCCATCATGATCCATCATGATCCATAGATCTAATGATATAGGCAGGTGACTTTATATTAAAATTTTGACTTTTCCTGTAAAAGTCAAATCTTCTTACTCCTCCTGAGCCTCTCTTCATCAACTAACGCTTCTGTTTCCTGGGTGAGCTCTCTGCTTACTGGACAGAGGTGATGGTGCTGATTTATGTGCAATGAGGCGTAGTAAGCTGCATGTCAAACTAAGAAGATGAACTGTTCAACCAGGAATTAAATATGTTAACCTTCTGGTTGTGCAATGTGGAAAATGTGTATAACTCACATTATTGGCTGTACAGAATTCCTAATCCTTTGGGAGATAAAGGTAAAATATTTGTATTTCAACTGGGCATTTAGCTGTTTGACTGGAGTTTTACTATAAGAAGTTTGCATTGAAGACATCACTCCTTCGGATTTACTTGTAAATACTATGTTGTTTTTTCATTTTGATTTTAGACAGTGCTTTTAATAAGAATATACTCACAATGTTGCACAAAACTGCAGAAGAACAGGTTTTCCTTGTCAAAAGAAGTTTTTTGAGTATACAATGTTATAAAGATACATAAAGTAAGTTTACAAGGATCTATAAAGTAAGCTCATTGTTTTACAGTAGGGTTTATATAGGTAAATATCATGAAATTTCAAATATTAAACATTGGGTTCACGTAAACCTAAATTAAAGATATATATCATTTCCTTAGTTACTTTTGTAGGTATTTAAATGATTTATACCTACTATACATATTGTTTACAAGTAGAGTGTATATAGGTCAAATAAATTCTGATAATGAGCTTTAATCGTAAGGTGGAGAAAAGGAAAGAGAAAGAAGAAAAAGGGTTGAAAGGTAGAGGTATGGTCCACAAGGTTGTCCCGCTCGTCAGTTTATTATTCTTTTTAGTTCTCTTTGAAACCTTAGAATGGGTGTCTCTGTAAGTCATTTAATCTGTTACCATGGTAACAGGACAGAGTCATTGAAGTTTGACAGGAACTGTTGTTTTATCCAAGGATGCCAAAGTTTTTCAAATTTTGGAATTTGATTTTGATCGATGGCTACCATCTTAGCATGGGACATTGTATTATTCATTCTGTGAATTGTTTCTGCTAGTACCAATGTAGGAGATTTCCATGCCTTGGCCACTGTTTGTTTTGCAGCCGTTATTAGTTGGATCATAAGTTTGAATTGAGAGAGTGTTAACCATTCCGGTTTTAGATTAAGTAAAGTTAAATATGGATCTGGTTGTATTATTTTTTTAAATATTTTAGATGCAATCACGAAGACTTCCTTCCAGAAGGTTTGGATTACTGGGCACGTCCACCATATGTGTAAATATGTGCCTATTTCTGGGCATCCTCGAAAACAAAGAGCTGAGGTATTATGTGAATATTTTGCCACTCTAGCGGGTACAAGGTACCAGCGAGTTAGGACTTTATAATTTGTCTCCAGTGCTAAGATGTTGGGTGAAGATGACTTAGATGTGAGCCATATGTTAGACCAGTCCGTGTCTTCTAAAGTTCGTCCCAGGTCCTCCTCCCACCTCTGAACGTAAGAGGGTCTATTAAGATTTGGTACTCCATATAATTGATTATAAAGTGATGAAATTGTACCTTTAGCAAATGGATCTTTTGTACAGATTGATTCAAAAATGGATAATTGGGATAATGGTGTATCCCCCTTTAGGAATGGTGTATAGAAATTTTTGATTTGGAGATATCTAAATATCTCAGAGTTTGTTAGATCATATTTTTCTCTAAGCGATGGGAATGAAAGGAATGATTTAGATGCTATGAAGTCATTTAGTGTCTGAATGCCTGATGTTGTCCAAGCTTTAAAAGAATTTGGGTAGATCCATGCCGGATAAAAGGCCGGATTTCCGATAAAAGAAAGGAGAGGATTGTGTGGAGATTGTAACTGATATTTGGTTTTTAGTTTATCCCAGAGAGATAAGAAGTGTTTAGTTATGGGATTATGAATTTTAAAGCGGTCTTTAGGATCAAGCCATAATAAATTTGATATTAATAGAGGGTCATTTTCTGAAGCCTCTATAAATACCCATAATGGGATTTCCTGTTTTGCATGGTATTTGGACAGACTGGCCAAATGTGCCGCTCTGTAGTAGTTAGTAAAATTAGGGTATCCCAGGCCTCCTTTATTTTTGGGAAGATGTAGTGTGTGTATAGGTATACGTGGTTTAGAAGAGCCCCATATAAACGAAGTTGCTCTTTTTTGTACTATTCTCAAAAAATAGGAAGGAATTGGAATAGAGAGGACTCTGAATAGATAAAGCAATTTGGGTAGAATAGTCATTTTGATTGCATTAATCTTCCCCATCCAGGATAAAGGAAGTTGCGACCATTGTTTTATTAGATTTGTGATCTGTCTTAATACAGGAGGATAATTGGTTGAGAATAAGTCAGAATGAGAGGCTGTTAAATGAATTCCAAGATATGGGATTGATTTTTCTGCCCATGTGAATGGGAGTGCAGCCCTAGCCGGGATCAATTCCATGTTTGTGAGTGAAATATTAAGCACTAGGCATTTCTTAGGATTAATCATAAGGCTGGATAGGGCTGCAAATCCATCAAGAGCTGGTATTAAGTTAGGACCAGAGACCTGTGGTGATGATAGAAAAAGTAATATATCGTCTGCAAATATACATTATTTGTGTGTAATACCTCCTACTTCAATGCCAGTTATAGTTTGGTTTGTTCTGATATATTGGGCCATGGGTTCGAGTATAAGGGCAAATAATAAGAAGAACAGGTTTTCAAATTAAAATAGAATGCACACACACACACTCACCACAGGTTGAACTGAATGGACTGGTGTATTTTTTAGCCTCACCAACTATGTAATTATATATGAATGAAAATAATATAATAAATTCAAATAATCTGGAAGTGAAAGGATGAGTTATCTTTTCTGTATTGCTGTATGCTGTATTTCTTTGTATGGCCTTTTACACGCCACTGTGTGTTTACATAATGTCGCTTATTAAACAATTAGTGTAATTCAATGCATTAAAAGTCATTGTCTTCAATTCTGTTAAAAAAATATTCTTTGGGGTGCCATAAATAGTTACTTTTTTTACAGGGCATACAAAAAGGTACATTCAAGGTACTGGTAAGGAGGTTCAGATGTTACGCAAAAAAGAATTGGCGGGTGTAGATAAAGCAGAGGTAATACCAGTAACCCCTTTCAATCAAATTCAAATGCTTCATGTGGAGAGAAGGTAGTACCAGCAGCAAGCAGATGAACACATGTCAGCTGTTTCCACATTTATTGATAGAATCCAATAGGACCATGCAAACCACAAGAATAGTTTCAGATTTTTGGAAAACATGACTCATTTCTTTTTCACGGTCATGGGGATATCTTAGGTTGTTTCTTCTAACACAATATCATGGTACTAGGGTGCTTCTTCTGTTTTTTTTTTTTCCTAAGGCCTGTAGAATACTCTTTCCCCCAATTATATTTCAGTGAATATCCATCTTTAGTAAGTAAAATTGTCCCTCTATAGAACAAAGTGAAAATCGAAAGCAAGCTGTTCATGACTAAAAAGTATAAATGTAAGAAAACAACAAATCCCTTTTTCCTTTTATATACAGTAAATCTACAGATAGCTTCACAAGACAGAACAGTCCATTAAAAAGGCCTATTGCTTCCTGTGTTTAATTAGGGAGACCACCAGCAGTGACAAATACGACATCAGCTCCTCACGTCTGCATTTATATCTGGGAAACACCTCATGTTGTGGAGAATGGAAGCAGATAAATCAAGTTAATACTTGATGTCAAGCTGCTAGGGACCCATACTGATGAGACGCTGTTTGGAAGTAAGTAGAGAGGGATTGGGTGAAGTTTTTAAATATCATCCCACTTTTGGAGGAGTGAGAGCAGCGGAGCATGTTTAAAAACTCAGCCATTTATACATAAGACTTCCTCTATGTCTCTAAGAAAGTCCAGTGGTGACAGAGTGACCATAAAGAAAACATTTGGAAACGGAATGTCAAGCATTTCAGATCAGGCAGTTTGTCAAGCAAGGTTGGTCATATGCTTGAGTGATTAAAAAAGACAAGCACATTGTCACCGTTAAAGCCCAACTTTAGCCAAACCTTTTTATTTTGTTTTGGATAGAGTGGGGTATTTAGGTAATTGGTATTTTAGTTAAAAACACACTCCAGACAAAACGCTTGGACTGCTATTGGAATCTTTGTTACTTTACTAAATTACAAGGTCCACTAAATTTAACTTAAGTTGAATTTTACATTATTTTCCAAATGGCAAATTGACCAGGCCTTTAACGTGATCTTTGAAAAGATTTACACATCTCTTGTCACAAACCGAGATGTGGACCCAGCTCCTCTCAGCAGTAACTTTAGCTGCAGATGCAGCAATGTCTAGGCTGCAAATGCTGTAGAGACCAGGTTCAGGTGCAGTTAAGACTTTGCTGTGGATGCAGCAGTGGCTTGGTTGAGGGTGTTGTGGAGAGCAAGCTGGAGTACTGAAGAAACTCTGAAAGGCTACAGTTACATAAGTGGCTTTGCTGCAGGTGCATATGGGACTGTGCCTGTGGGTGCAGCAGTGGTTGAACTGTTGATGCAATGGAGATCAATCCAGGGTGCAGTGGAAATTTTGGCTACAAGTTCAGCAGTGACTGGCTGCTGGTGCAGTGAGGATCGGGTTGGGTGCCACAGAGGCTAGTCAATGTCTAAGCTGCAGATGCAGACTAAGTTGCATGCTAGGGATTGTAGTGGAATGTGTGAACGCAATGCTTTAGAGGAGACTGCTCAAGTTTAATTACAGATCCGCTGTGTCGTGTGCCACTTCATGCGATGTGACTGCGACACTCAGGGTAAAACACCCAAGTGCTAATAGCTGCAGGAGATTGAAGAGATGCTGACATTGCAACATGGTGGGTTAGCAATCATGATGTTACCCCCCTCTAATGGGGTCTCCCCATCTGCCAAGGGCCTGGTTTTAGTGGAAAGTGTTGAGATGTTTTCTGGCCGTAGTCTTTCCAATCCAACAATTAATACCACACTAGGCTGCAAATTCAGAAGAACCAAACTCAAGCGACATATAAACAAAAATCCGTGTAACAATTACTATTTTCTAAGTGCTCGCACCAAGTGAAAATAAAATCAACCAATAATAGTATAATAAATGTGCTGTGTTTAATAACTTAGTGATATGTGATCAAATTCAAAACATTACCATGAAAAATAAGGTACGTCCCTGAAGGCGAAGCTAATTACAAAGCATTGTTGGGTTGAACTTGGTGTTCTAAGGGAGAGGTATTGCTGTGACTGTGTAGAGTGACATGCGCTTTTTTGTGTGTCATCCATTGCATTAACAACAAGTGCTTTACCACAAGAGATTGTACATACAAGTGATTTTCTGCTTTTTTGATCTGAGTTTATTTTATTAAATAAAAATGATATGGCAAACACTTAGATGTTTCTGCTTTCCCTTTGAGTTGATATGTGGGATTCATTCCCTTGGGTTAAACTGGCTGTTTGGTCCACAAGGCTGACCTTTGAGAAATAATTGATCTGGGCCAAAACTCAGTGTGATTTGGAAGACTTCTGATACTTGCCTAAATTCTGATGCTTTTTAACACCCATATTTGACCTTTGTTGAGAAGGTATATGTTGAAGGTGAGCAGACACCTTTGGGTAGTCAGTGGAGGCTTTCTGCTTTTAGAGAAGAGTTCTCAACATATTTTGGAAAAAAATGCTGGATTGAGTGAACTGGACATGATTTTTCATCACAGGACTGTGCACACATTGTTGTTGCTTTTCAAGAAAGTAACACAAATCAAACTTTATTCATTATTTGATGAATTGACTTATCACTCTGATCACTCTGTGGCATGCTCTTTTTTATTTATTACCGTTGTATGTTTTGAATTTGATCATATATCACCAAGTTATTAAGCACAGCACATGTATTATACAATGGATAATACAACTTGTCTCTGGGGAACTTGAAATTTTAAATTTACTGGATCTCATATTCATGAGAGGAAGCTGCTGGTAGAGAAACAACTGTGGTGGAGCAAAAAATCTGTTGAGAATTTGTGGCTTTAGAAGGGGGGCATGAAAGGAATTGTCTACATAGAGATGGGGTAGTAAGTGTAACTTGAAAAACACAGGATTGGTCTTGGCTGAGATTTTGGACCAATGTAATGTAAAGGAAATGTAGCAAAAAGTGTCCTGAGATGATTTTTTTTGTGGAGAGGAAGACATTATCACTAGCCTGGAAGCCAGGGACTTTGTGGTGGCGGTCATATTTTGTATCTGGATGCAGAATTAATAGCACACCTTAGTACCTGAGACCAAATTGCTTTGAAGTAAATCTGCAAAGTGGCCAGAGCAGGCATATAATAAGTCACTGGGTTTGGAACCAAGATCCAGGGATGCTTGCCATAGACTACAAAGAATGATGTTGCCTTGGAGCTAAAACTTACAAAGTTGTTATGGGCCAGCTCGGCCAAAGACAAGAGGGAGACCCAGTCCTCATGGTGAATAAGGATAAGAGAACAAAGGTATTATTCCAGGGTCTGGTTAGCTCTCTGTATTTGGCCATTTGTTTGGATGAAAATTGAAAGGATATGTTTATGGATTTATAAAACACCCTCCAAACCTGGAACATAAACTTAACCCCCCTACCCCCATCCAAAATCATATGGTATGCCATGCAGACTAAAAACTTCCTAGGTGAAGCCAGGCAGGGGCAGGGGTGCCAGGGATTCTGCAGATGGTATAATGGGAAGAGGGACAAAGTAAGCCATTTTATAGGATCAGTTGACCACCATCCAGATAACCGAGGATTAAAGTGGATGTAAACCCGAATTTTTTTTTCTTATGTCATAATGTAGAGTATAAGATTTCCTATCATTTGATCCCAGTCTTGCCACAAAGAGTTAATCCAGCTCTGATCAATCCTCTTTTATTGTTCAGTGAGATAAAACTTGACAAACAGAGAAAAACTTTATCAAATCCTCCCCCTTGCTGTGAGTGACAGGTGATTTACATATCTTGTGCACTAGCCTAAGACATGCATTATTTTTTAATTCCCACCCCACTCCTTTCTTCAGCTGGTCTGCAAGGATTGGCTGTTCCATACCTCAGCATGATTTTCCATGCTGAAGTCATGTGGTTACTTTGTGTGGCTGTCTTTTCACTGAATGTTAGAGATCATAGCAGAAGTTCGGTGTAAGAAATACACAGGAGAAAATGCATAATGACAAAGGGAGTGTAGAGGTGGGCGGGGAGTCTACTGACATCATGACTCCACCCACCGAGCTCCAGACAACAGACCCACCCACAGAATCTGCAGTTTTTAGGGTCTCATAACAGACAGAGGGGAGACATTTGATGGGTAAAGATACATGCAGGAGGCATGTATATCCTTATAGATAACCCCTATGGCAGTAGTTTAGAAAGGATGACATTGGGTTTACATCCACTTTAAGGTTCAAGATAAAACCCATAAATGAATATTACCAGGATTCCTTGGGAATAGGAAGAGGCACAAAAGGGTCTGTGCTTTCTAGAGATGAAAGCACAGGGGCACTTTTTGCCTCAAGTGTGCAGTATTACAGCACTGATGTCTATGGTGGATGCGTCAAATATCAAGTAGAAGAGTTAAGCAGTATAAAGCTTAAGTAAGCTGGTCCTGTTAAGAAGACTTATTTCATAGGGTCAAAAGCTTCTTCTGGTTTGGATGACTAATTCTTGGGATCATTGCCTTTATGGGTCAGGGCAGCAATAGGTGCCACCAAAGAGGCATTTCCTTTATTAAAAGTTTGTGAACATCATGAATCACTTAGTGGATTTATTTTTCTCAACTTTAAATTTTTATTAATTTCTCAGTTGACATTATCCAACATTGTTAACACAGAAAATTTATAGTAACTTATAAAAACATTGGGTATTCCATTGTTTAAACATATATTAAAAGAACAGGTGAAGAAGTGATCAAGTATAATGTATTATCATTTTTCTTGGTAATCAATTTCCGCACCACCCCTAATGGGAACAAACCAGTGGCGATGTGTCCATAAGGGTGCACGGGCGCCGCCCCCTCTCTCCAGTCACCCCCTCTATGACCAATGGATAGATTCATGCATTGCATGAATCTATCCATGGCCGTAGCTGCCACCCCCTATTCGGGCGCCCGGCCCCCTTTTGGGTGCCGGGCGCCTAAATTACAGGTGACCTGCAAGCGCCATGCGGCATTTGATGGGCACAGTGGCTGCGTTTGATGGCATAGTGGCTGCATTTGATGGCACAGTGGCAGCATTTGATGGGCACAGTGGCAGCATTTGATGGGCACAGTGGCTGCAATTGATGGACACAGTGGCTGCATTTGATGGCTCAGTCGCTGCGTTTGTTGGGCACAGTGAGGCTGCAATTGATGTTTTTTTTTCAGAATTTTTCAGTTTGTTTGCGCCCCCAAAAATTTTGAGCACCGACCACCACTGGTACAAACTGTGGGGAGAGATTTAATGGTGTTGACTCCCGCGCTTATGGTGAGAAGATACAAAGAATAAAGAACTGCAGCCTCCATCAATAAATTCACCCTAGGCTGAAAATAGAATGATATGGGAAAAGGGGGATAGAAATGGCACTGTTCTTACTTTAAATGCTCCAGACCCTCTAAGTTCGTGAAGGATTACCAACATTGGTAAGTGCAAAAGTCATTTAAAAAAGTGCAAATGTGCAACAAACTGGCAGTGTTGATGTCTAAATATAACAGAAATGGTAAAAAACACAAAAAGCAAGAAAAACACAAAAATTCAAAAACACTGACCAGCATCCACACTGTGATATACTGCTGTGTAGTGGTATAGTGTGAGCCTCCTAGTCAGAGGGCCATCCTCTAATACTAATGCTAGTGAAAGGACATACAAAAAAGAAAAAAAATGTTTATATACCTATGCAAAAATGACAAAATGACCAATGTAAATACTGTAATGCTAAACCCACCGTGCATATAAAGTCCTTAAATGCTGGTGTATTACAAAGTCCAAAATAAAGTGACAAAGTGCTTCTGTAAATTGTTATTCAGTGCTTCTTAGAAAAGGTGCACTATAGGAAGGCACTCACCGCTATTATTCACCCCACAAGGAGGTATTCCACTTTCACAGTATAAGCCACTGTGTAGCATACGGGATAGGAAAACCTGTTGTCCTGTATCTGCAAATGCTTATGGGTCTGCGGTGGGAGTGATCTCCTTGTGGCTAGCATCTCATGTTACCCACACATAGAGAAGAAGAAAGCTCCATAGTGTATTACCGTAAAAAACATTAAGGATTTTATTCACATAATCAGTGGGTACTAACATTTGATAAGTAGATACAAAGCGAAAAGTTTTAAAATCAGAAAGCCGTAATGTTCCACGGCCCAAAAACCGGAAGTGATGCAATAAAGCTATAGCCCCGCCCTACGCGTTTCATCACTGGGATGTCATCTGGAGCTGAGATTGGGGGAGAGATTGTTCGCCAAAGTTTTCATATCCACTATTAAGGAAGAAAAGAGAAGATCTATCACACATAGTATGCTAGTAACTCAAACTTTTGATTAAAGTCTTCACTTAGTGGATTTTAAACTGGTGGGACCCAGCCAATCCTCCATCCTTCTTTTTAATGAAGAGAAAGCCACTCCAAAGAGCCAGGTGGACTTATGAATAAAACCTTTTTTCAAATTTGCTGAAATATATTCAGACATGGCCTGCATTTCAGAAATAGAGAACAGGTAAGTTATTGTGTGAGGTCTGGGATTCATGTTGATTACCCAGTCGAAAGAGTGATGATGAAGCAAGATGTCAGTAAAACGCTCAGAGAAAACATCAGGGAAAATTAACAGACAGAAGGAACCTGTGGAATGGGCAGAGCATGGGCCAGGGGCACTATTTTCTTTTCCAATAATTTTTATTAAATATTTTACATATCAATTTCCAAGACAAAAGATTGTTTACATAAGATAGGTATTTCTGTGTACAAAGTGATTGCTCAAGGTACTAGAGGTATGGGCAGATTGGTATATTCCAACAAATGTACTCGTTACATTTGTTATCTCTATATACTATAACATAATAAACTACAAAAAAGTTAGCACAATCTTGGTTCCCTGTCACTCCTTTAGACTTTATGAGGCTGAAGCGGAGAGATCCATAACTAAATGACCATGTGGCCAATGTCCATATCGGCATGTGATGTAACATGATTCGGGGAGAGGAGGCTAAGCCATCAGTCCATGTTGTATTTTGAGTCTGATAGAATCCCCACCATATTTTACGTATATCAATATACCATTTAGCTCACTGGTCACTCAAAAAGGGAAAGGAAAGAAAAGCCTGCAAAATGAAGGAAGGAAAGGGAAAGAAGAAAGGAGGGAAGGATAAAAGGGGGATGTGCACCCCTGTCATTCCAGACATAACTGTACGGATGCCTCTTAAGCCTTTGGACAGATATTTAATCCAAGATTCCCAGACTCTATCAAAGATGGGCTGCTGCTTATCAAGTAATATCGCTGAAAGGCATTCATTGGTCATGATCCACGAAAACTTAGTTCTCACCAAATCAAAGGGGATCATGGGCATCTTCCAAGATCTACCTACCGCTATCCTGGATGCTGTAAAGATGAATTATATATTTCCTCATGTGTACCGACACACCCTCCACTGGGCATCCTAGTAGCTATTGCTGTGGTGATTTAATCAAATTCACCTGGGTTAGTGAAAAAATAAAATTGTAAGTGCGAATCCAAAATTGCTTGACTTTAGGGCACGTCCACCATATGTGGTATACTGTGCCTTCCATGCCACATTCCCTAAAACATAAGGGGGAAGTGCCTGGGACACATGCCGCCACTCCCACCAGTACCATGTACCATCGTAGCAATACTTTGTAGTTCTCTTCAATCAGTGAAGTATTAATGTATGATTTTGAAGCGAATTGTGCCATTTTAAACCATTTATCAACTTCAAACATTTCCTCTATATCCTGTTCCCACTTGTTCATATAAAACAATTTTTCCGACTTAGAGGACAAGATGCTATATATTTTTGAGATATGGCTGGTATGCTTAAAGAAAGACCTTCATAAATATTCCATTGGGATGGAAGTTGTTAAATCATTTGTACGCTGTAAAGTCGTCAAAAAATGCACTGGGAGAATTGGTACTTGTTAGTTCACCATGCGAGTCCTTGAGGATTGAGACCCGGGGTGAAGTCAGGATTACCAGTCAAGGGAGCCAAGGGAGCGTGAGAAGATTTAAATGCATAAGGTTTCATTAATCTGTCCCATAGGCTTAGAGAAAAGGATAGCGTGGGGCACATTATGATTGGTCTATCTCTCGTCCGTAGCCACATCATGTGATTAATCGGTTTGGTTATTTTCATAAATGGAGTGGGGAGAAGGCACTGGAAATGGCAGTGAGGCCAAGAGGCCTTTTACTTTTACCAGCCTCCTTTTGATTTGTGCAAGCAATCCAGCCGGTGTTAGGTTGCCCCAGGGCATAATACACAAAGAGATATGCTCTTGCTGTAAAATGTTGTTAGTGGATCCAAAAAAAAAAGTTGCCGTACCATACAGCAATGGGAGAAACAATATGGAAGGAAGTCTGGAGGTGTCAGGACCAGTGGTTGACAGCAGGCACAATCCCTGAATTACTAGCAAAGGTTAGAACAGGCAGCTAATAGCTATCAGTAATGTAGCAAAGGTCAGGGCAGACAGCAGACAGTAAAAGTATTTGGTAAAGTAGCACAGGTCAGGGTGGGCAGCAGTCAGCAGAACAAACTTGAGAATGCAGCAAAGGTCAAGTCAGGCAGCAGACAATAGAGCTATTTAGTAATGTAGCAAAGTTCAGCAACATGAGTAATCAAACAAACTAGTCAGGCACATTTGGTCAGGAGGAAACTTCTGAGCTATGGACCAATTTCAGCTAGGGGGTATGTGTTACCATGTTACTATGTTGTCCAGCATCCAGGACACTAACTGAGCAGAGTAGGAATAGTGCCATGTCCTGTTTCCTAGAAACCAAGATGCAAACCTCCTCTGGGAGCTGGATACGGACAGCGAGGACCTTTTCCTGACAGGTATATACAGTATACAGGCTGCATGTCCCCTTTGATGATTGGCTTCCAAGCCCTTAGGAGCTAATTTCTTAGTATGAAACTGGTGAAATGTTCTTATCAAACATTTAGCATAAACAGCAGAGGCCAGGACCAAGGAAAAATTCTTCAGGGCCATAGCCTTTTCCAATGTATGAAATACTGAAAAAGTTTCTTACCCTTTTTGAGTTCACAATGCTTTGTGCTTTGTATTCCTCTTGTCTGTTCACAAGTAAAGGAAATCGGGAGGCCACTTTAGTCTGAAGGTGTATTGGTTTCAATAAGGACATATGGAACATATTGAGAATCCTTATGGAATGAGGCAATCTGAGAAAAAAGAAAAAGAATTTACCTTATCACGTTTTACCACATTTTTATGATGGCGTTTTGAAAAAAATGTTCTTGGTTGAGTCACCAACCTTGAATGAGGAGAAAGGCAACGAGAAACAACAAGTCTTCTGGGAAGACGCTGGAATGTCAGATTCTCATGGAAAGTCTTCTAGTACTGGGAGATCTTCAGATGATATGCATATATACAAAAGAAGTGTGAAATCTCAAAAGAAGAATGTGGACGATTATTATAAGTAAATTCTGCCAAGAGAAAATGGGATTCCAACTATATTGTAGTTGGTTATCTGAGATGAAGCACCGACGGAAAAGCTCCAGGTACGAATTAGTATTTTCAGTATAGCCATTAGACTGGGAGTGATAGACAGATGAAACAGATCCAAAAGTGCCCAGAAGGAGAACAGAACACTTACCAGAACTTGAAAACAAAATGGAGACCCTCATTCAGACTCCAGATACTGTGCAATCTGAAAATGTATTGTATAAACAAAATTGCTAATTGTTTAGCTGAGGGTAACCCATAAAATGGTGCAGTTAAGAAAAAAGGAAGATGAATGATAAAATCCATAGAGAGATAGGTTCATGGAGGGTTGGGAGTCGAAAGAGGCTTGAGGAGACTGGACGGCTTTTTTTTTAGGAGACTTAGACCCAGCATAGACTTCTGTTGCTTGGGAACTATGAACCTCAAAGATAACTTTGTGTCTGGGATGAAAAAAACACAGTACCTGCTTGAAGGTCCATGCCCACTTCCATGCTTAATATTGAGGAAAGATAGGTCAGAAGAAAATGCCCCCAGGACCTGTGTGAAGGGAAGGATATTGTGTAGCACTGTTGGAGTATTGAGAGGTGGCAGGAAGCTACAGGCCAGAGAATTGGACTAGTAAATGGGTCTGTATGTGAGCTGGAAGTTAATGTGACTGAAAAACAGGCAGCAACATGATTGCCTGGAGTTCAAACATTTGTATTTGTTTACAAAAGAATTCAAGATTCTAATGCTTGGTATACATGATGACCAATGGCACCAGTCTTCTAGGACCCATTTGACAGCAAAAGCTCTGTGTTACCAATATCATAATTCCTCTCTGCTAAGGAAAATTTCCCCAAGAAGAAGGCTCAGGGATGAAACTTGTTGGTGAGTGATACACATTAAGAGAGTACTGCTCCAGCTCTAACTACAAAGGCATCAACTTCTAAAGAAAATGTTTAGATGCAAGTGAGTTGGAACTGGACCAAAAACAAAGGCTTTCTTTAGAGGCTCAGAGGCTGACAGAGCCCCTTGGGGGCCAATTTAAAGTACAAGCACCCTTTTGTATCAAGGTCGTAATGTGTGCAATGATCAGAGAAATTCTTAATGATTTTTTAATAGAAACTGTCAAGACCAAAGTAATACTGTATTGCTTTCAAACTTTGGAGTAGAGCCCAACAGAGGATTTCCTGGACTTTCTCTGGATCCATTGAAATTCCGGTGTCTGAAATGATATACTCAAGGAAAAATACTTGAGTCTAATCAAAACTGCATTTTGTGAGTTTAGAATTGAGAGAATGTTCCAGGAGCAAGGACAGGACACTTCAAATGTGTTTGACATGCAGTTTGACAGAGAAAAAAATAAGGATGTCATTCAGGTAAAGTACTGCAAACCTTGTGGACCACAGAAAAAGGATCTGCAAGTTGGACCTTGGGTCTCGGTTCTAAGTTTGGAGACTGCATGGAAGCTGAGGTCATTTGTTGGCATGGCACTTTGAGGGAAAGGTATTCGAGTTCACGAGAAAACAGTTTCTCCTGAACAGGTTCCGTCAGCAAATGGTGTCTGACTTGTGATAATGTAAGGTCTGGGCACAGGCACTCAGTCTGTCAGACACTGACAGTCAGAGTAAATAGCTAGTATAGATTCACCTTTACCACCCTCCATTACCTTAAGGCAAACATGCCTACAAATACTAGGTTGCCCCTAGGGCTTAACACACAAAGCCATTTACTCTGGCGGTAAAATGTCAATAGTTGACCCAGTAGCTATAGCAGTGGAAAGGTTCACACAGAAACTAGCAGGATAAATACACAAGCAAGTCCCCCTGGTTGGTGACATGGGCTCACCTAAGGTGCGGGACCTATGCACTAGCTGGTCTTGCACAGAGCTCTTTAAGGTGGAGATCGGTTTGGCTGCCAGTTAGTACGAGGTCATGGTCCTCAGGATCACTCCACCAGGAGGTGAGTAAGCTGGGGTCCGGTAGCAGATGTAGCAAGTATGAATCAAGCAGACGCATAATCAGTAAACAAGCCAAAGGTCAGTAACAGAGTCTGGCGGACGAGATGGAAGAACTAGAGCTACTGTTGTACGAGGAGGATTTTGATTTTCTGGGAATTACAGAGACTTTGTTCGACAGCTGTCATGATTGACTGGCAACCATTCAAGGGTATTCCCTATATAGCAGGGATAGAGAGGGTAAAAAAGGGGGAGTAGTATGCCTATGTATCAAAAATTATGTGCAAGTGAATGTGAGAGATGACATCACTAAGGGAGCAAGGGAGGAGGTGCAATCCTTGTGGGTAGAGCTACAAAGGGAGAAAACCAAGGGGAAAGTAATACTGAGAGTATGCTATAGGCCCCCTAACCAGAGGGAGGAGGCGGAGGTGGACCTCCTTTCACAATTTGTATTAGCGGCAAGAATGGGAAGTGTTATTATAATGGGGGATTTGTAAGGGCTTACCTAGGTTGGAGTCCATGGCGCAGAGATGTACGCTCACCCTTGCAAATACACACAGTCCACGGTAACAAAGAGATAAGCTACCTGGGCTGTGAATCTCTGCATGGGGGCTTGACAGGAATAGCCAAGGGACAGTCGAGGTAAAGCCGCAGTCAGGGATTCCAGAAGTCAGGATAACGATAAACAAAAGCCAGGGTCTGAAGCCAGGGTCAATCTTGGAACACTGGAACACAAGACAGGAACACTTGGCAAACATGAGAAAATGAACTGACAAAGTCTTCAGAGTGAGACAGGGTTTTATACCCAGCTAATTAGGTAACCTGCCTCAGTTGATCCAGGAATGACAGGTACAAACAGAGTATCGCCCCCAGTACTTCATGCTAAACTAGGCATGGCTGGAAAGCAGGCAGAATAGAACTGAGGCATGGCTCAGAGGTAAAGAAACAGGAGCAAGAACAGACAGTCATGAGTTCAATGCCACTTGAGGCACGACCATGCCTGGCCATCTGCAAGGCACAGTAGGGACCGTGGCAGGATTTGAATTATCCAGACATAAGCTGGGTGGAAGGAACCGCACGCATTCATGAAAGGCTTTCCAGTTCCTATATGTCTTACAGGACAATTTCATGGGTCAGATGGTAAATGCACCAACCAAAAACAAAGAATTACTAGACCTACTGACTACCAACAATAAAGACTTGATCACGGATGTGGAAATATGGGGCAATTTAGGAAACAGTGATCACAGGTCAATTCGTTTTAGTATAAATCACACAAATAGGAAACATAAGGGGAATACAAAGACACTGAATTTCAAAAGAGCCAACTTTCCTAAACTACGATCCTTGCTAGAGGATAATAATTGAGATAAAATCTTAGGAACAAAGAACACGGAGGAAAAATGGGTATGCTTTAAGAGCATATTAAGTAAGGGCATTGGCCAGTGCATCCCAAAGGGAAATACATTCAAAAGAGCTAATAAAAGTCCTGGGTGGCTTAACTTCAACGTAAAAATGCATATACAAACAAAGGAAAATTTGGAAGGCTGAGGGATCATCATCAGCATTCCAACTTTACAAAGAATGCAACAAGAAATGTAATGGTGTAATTAGGGAGGTTAAGATAGAACATGAAAGGCACATAGTGGAGGAGAGTAAAAAAAATCCCAAGAAATTCTTTAAGTACATAACTAGAAAAAAGGGAGGTCAGACCATATTGGTCCCATAAAGAATGATGAAGGGAATCTGGTTACTAAGGACAGAGAGATGGCGAAGGTTTTGAATTTATTCTTCTCCTCGGTCTTCACAAGGAAATCGGGGGTAACCAAAACTGCAATGTTTATCCTCATGACATGTCACGGGAAGAACCCTTATGGCTAACAGAGGACAGAATTAGAAATAGACTTGAAAAACTTAACATTAATAAGTTACCAGGACCAGATGGCTTGCACACGAGGGTCCTTAAGAAACTCAGTCAAGTAATTGCCAGACCATTGTTCCTAATTTTTACAAACAGCCTACTGACTGGAATGCCAACGTAGCACCAATTATTTTAAAAAGGGCCAAGATACATCCCGGGGAATTACAGACCAGTTAGCCTGACATCAATTGTATGCAAGCTCATGGAGAGGATGATAAGGGACTATATACATGATTTTGGTAATGACAACAGTATCATTAGCAGTAATCAGCATGGATTCATGAAGAATCGTTCTTGCCAAACCAATCTATTAACTTTCTATGAGGAGGTGAGCTGTCATCTAGATAAAGGAAGGCCCGTAGACGTGGTGTATCTGGATTTTGCAAAAGCATTTGATACAGTTCCAAATAAATGTTTACTGTATAATTTAAGGTCTGTTGGCATGGACCATAGGGTGACTACATGCATTGAAAACTGGCTACAGGGGCGAGTTCAGAGGGTAGTGATAAATGGGAAGTATCAGAATTGTACAGGTGGAAATTGGGGTCCCCCAGGGTTCTGTCCTGGGACCAATCCTATTTAAATTATTCATAAACAACCTGGAGGATGGGATAAACAGCTCAATCTCTGTATTTGTGGACAATACTAAGCTAAGCAGGGCAAAAACTTCTATGCAGGATGTGGAAACCTTGCAGGAAGATCTGAACAAATTAATGGGGTGGGCAACTACATGGCAAATGAGGTTCAATGTAGAAAAATGTAAAATAATGCAAGTGGGTGGCAAAAATATCAATGCAATCTACTCACTAGGGGGAGAACCTCTGGGGGAATCTAGGATGGAAAAGGACCTGGGGGTCCTAGTAGATGACAGGCTCAGCAATGGCATGCAATGCCAAGCTCCTGCAATCAAAGCAATCAGAATATTGGCATGCATTAAAAAGTGGATTAACTCCAGAGATAAAAACATAATTCTCCCACTCTACAAGACTCTGATCTGGCTGCACCTGGAATATGCTGTCCAGTTCTGGGCACCAGTCCTCAGGAAGGATGTGCTTGAACTGGAGAGAGTCCAGAGAAGTGCAACAAAACTAATAAAAGGACTGGAGGACCTTAGTTATGAGGAAAGGTTACCAGCACTGAACGTGTTCTCTCTGGAGAGGAGACGTTTGAGAGGGAATATGAATTCAATGTACAAATACTGTACTGGTGACCCCACAATAGGGATAAAGCTTTTCCGCAAAAGGGAATTTAATAAGACACGTGGAAACTAATTTGGATTCACTAAAATTAGAAGACAACCTGGACCAGATATTTGGAGGTACCAGATGGCATCGCAAACGGCTTAAGCATTATGAGGGTGAACCCTCTTCCTCAGAGCCACAGCGATGGTAGTTTGACCTCCTCTAGCGTCCTCTTAATATACCCACATATACATGTGATTGTGGGCATAATAAGAGGACGCAAGCCATTTGCGATGCCATCTGGTTCCTCCAAATATCTGGTCCAGGTTGTAGGCGTCTAGAGATACTGCTTGTAACTGCCGGAGTATTGATAAGCCTTGTTTTAAAGCTCGTTTGTGAGTATATTTCTTGTTATATTTTATGAATAAATTCTATCTTTGGTAATGCACAAGGTCGGTGTGTCCTCCTAATCTCTTTGTATGTTTCAGTGTTTGGCTAGTGGTGCCTCTTACTTAGGTGTTGCAGCCTCTGGGGCCTTTCAAAAAGGTGTGTATATGTAATGACAGATCATGTGACACTTAGCTTGTATACAGGTGGACATCATTTCACTAATTATGTGATTTCTGAAGGTAACTGGTTGAACCATAGCTTTTTATGGGCTTTATAACAAAGGGAGCGAATACATATGCACATGCCAATTATCAGTTTTTTATTTCTGAAAAATAGTTTTATGTATATATTTTCTAATTTCACTTCACCAACTTAGACTATTGTGTTCTGATCCATCACATGTAATTCAGATTAAAAAAACATTGAACTAAAGGCTGTAATGTAACAAAATAGGAAAAAGCCAAGGGGGTGAATACATTTGCAAGGCACTGTATTTGAAGACCCTGGTTATGTTTTCCTTTTCTTTTCTTTTTTTGTGAGTTCTCTTACCTATTTAGAGAAAGCAAAACAGAAATACTATATATATTATATACCTCTTTTCTGATGGCTTTAGGTATAACAGACGGGGATGGCTAATCAGATAGTATTAATGTCTTGGAATGTGAGAGGATTGAAGGATCCGGTTAAAGAAAGGGCTACTTTCTCCATTATGGAACAATATAATTCATCAATAGTCTGTCTGCAGGAAACTCATCTTACAAAGGATACTTTCTCTCTATTACAAAACGTAGACTTCTCTACTCAAAATCACTCAGTGTTTTCTGCTTTTTCAAGGGGAGTTAATGTGTTAATATCAACAAGGATACAATTTTCCTGCAGACAGACATTGATAGAGCCCCAGGGTAGATATGTCCTACTCGTTTGCTCTATATTTTCTACTAAATGCATAATAGGATTAGTGCATGAACCTCCACCTTATAATTCATAGATATTGCGCAGGATTAGTATATTTTTGGCTGAACACCCTGGCATCCCAATAATGATAATGGGGGACTTTAATAATGTCTGTGATGCGAGTATGGATTACTATTCGGTGGGTCCAAAGTCGGAGACCCCATTTGCTAGACACTTGCAGGAGACGGGTCTGTGCGGCATGTGGCGCCTTCTCAATCCTGGAGTATATGCTTATACTTGTTGCTCCTCTACTTATGGTACTTTTCCAGGATTGACTTGGGTCTGGGCACGGAACTAGCCCTTCCAACGGTTTCAGATATATGGTGTCTGAGAAAAATTAAACCATATAACAAAAGTTATTGGAGTATGGATGCCTCATGGCTACGGGTGGTCCATGGGTGGTCCATGGGAAATAAGAATATTTCCCATAATCAAGAGGATATATTATCCTTATTTACTACTTTTTACAGGGATTTATACCAGAGTAAGGCCGCCTACCATCTGAATGAACTCAGAGACTTTTTGTATCCTTTTAAAATACCATCTATTAGCAGAGAGGAAAGAGAACATCTGGATGCACCACTAACATTAGATGAATTAACTGGGGCAGTTTCAGACTCCCCTAATGGGAAAGCTCCTGGTCTAGATGGGTTATCATCAGAAATGTATAAAAGCTATGGAGATATTTTGCTGCCAGAACTGTTGAAAGTATTGAATCATGCACATGCATCATTTAGGCTACCGGAAACTATGAACGATGCTTGTATAATAGTATTACCCAAACCAGATAAGGATCATCTATTGCCAGAGTTTTATCGTCCAATTTCACTGTTAAATGCTGATGCTACGATTCTGGCAAGGGTCTTGGCATGTAGATTAAATAAGGTTATACATAAGTTGATGCATGCGGACCAATCAGGTTTTATACCTGGAAGGTCCACAACAACGAATTTGAGAAGTTTATTTTTAAATTTACAGATACCATCAGATAATGTAGGGAAGAGTGCTATACTATTGGTAGACGCAGCCAAAACATTCACCTGCGTTGAGTGGATATATTTATGGGAGATTCTGGAAAAATTTGGGCTGGGTGGAGGATTTGTAAAGTGCATTAAATTATTATACACAGCACCATGAGCATGTATACAGATAAACGGAGCAATATCAGAGCATTTTTCTCTGACTAGAGGTACTAGGCAGGGGTGCCCGTTGTCACTGTTATTATTTGCATTGGCTATAGAACCACTGGCAATAGCAATCAGACAGACAACTATTATTAGGGGTTTTGAGAGAGGAGGAGGAAGAGAGGATAAAATATCATTATACCCAGACGATGCCTTATTATTCTTGGGAGCTACAGATCCCTAACAATCCCTAACATCTGCAATACAATTTATTGAGACCTTTGGTAGATTTTCAGGGTTTGTTATAAATTGGAAAAAATCAGTACTGCTCCCGGTTTATTTTTTTAGCAGTGACTTTAGCACAAACAGATCACAAAATACAGGTTGCTACAACTTTCAAATATCTAAGTATACAGGTTTCTTCTAATTTAAAGGAATATATTAATTATAATTTAGTCCCCATATTAGATAAATTTAAGATGAATAGTAAAGTATGGTCCAAATTAACTTTATTGGTGGTAGGACGTGCAAACCTAATAAAAATGGTCTGGGCCTCACAGTTGCTTTACGTTTTACATAATTCATTGATCTGGATATCACTTAAATGGTTTAAAAAAATAGATTCCCTATTTCAAACATTGATATGGAAAGGGCAAAATGCTAGAATAAAACTCAATACATTACAACTCCCTAAAGATAAGGGGGGTCTTGCTGTTTCAAATGCTAAAATGTATTTCTTAGCAGCACAACTCCAACAGTTTGCAGGATGGAGAGTGATAAACTGGACAGATCCTATCCAATCGATAATTTTGAGTAGATCCTCACAAAACCATTTGATAGCTCAAATAGAAGCAGGCAACTTTGCTGATATGGCGCAAGGTTTAACTCTTGGACTCATACATAAGGTTTGGCAGGAAATGAGGCGTATTATGCAATATAACCATATCTCAGAATACTCCCCCTTATTGGGAAATAAAAATTATGAGGAATTAGATAAATTAAAAGGGATTGGAGTATGGAGAGAAAGGGAATAAAATATATTGCACAGCTTTATACAGATAAATATTAGAAACATTTCAAGATTTACAGAAAACATATGTACTGTCTTCTCACACTTCTTATCAATATTTACAATTACGCCATGCGCTACAGAGTCAAAAAAAGTTAAGATACAAGTAAGCCACTTATGGATGTCCTCGCAAAGAAACAGGTTAATAGGGGTTTGATCTCTACTTTTTATGGTTGTCTAATTGAGCAGCCACAAGAAACAAATAGTTGTTGAGCCAGAAAAGGATGGGAAAAAGATCTTTGAAAAATGACAGATGAAACATATATATATATATATATATATATATATATATATATATATATATATATATATATATATTGGAATATGTACAGTCTGTATCAGTATTTCCACAGCAATGCCTAACCCAATTATATATAATATATAGAGCCTATAGGACACCAGCTAAATTATACCAATGGGGGAGGCGGGACATATCTGAATGTCCAAGATGTTCAAGAGTATCTGCTGACATAATGCATATGCTTTGGAACTGCCCTAAACTGTTCAGATATTGGCAGAATGTGGTACAAACCATTAATCAGGTGTATCAAACACAGATACAGACAGACCCAAAAATATGTTTGTTAGGACAATTAGAAAAATAAATATATACTCCAACAATTAGACTCCCCATTACTAGGATATTATTTATAGCAAGAAAATTGATAGCAGATTACAGTTGTAAACAAAGCAGTTAAGTGACCACCACTTACTACTGGAGCTGGGTGAACCCAGAATAGGACTAATATGTCCCCTGCCATAGGCTTCAGCCCATTTTGGGACATTTTGGGACAGCGTGTGTCTAATTGACATTGCATTCTCTTGAGATTTTTGGCCACTCTTGGATACATGGAATCTATGTGCAGCCCTGCCTGCATCATTAGCTGGGCCCACAGTTTGGAAAGTAGAAGTAGGGACAAGATCCTGTTTGTTAGCTGGAAGTTACAGCTAGAAATAGGGCAGGTTCCCTTCGAAGAGGAATAGTGAATAATCTGGACATGTCATCCCTGGAGAGGACAGCAGTGGTAAGAAGAGTTTGCATAAAGTGGTAAGGTTAGGATAGAGCCCACTGCTAGGATTACCTTACTTTACCTATTTCTTGTTAAAGAAACACTTAATAATGCAGGTCTGTTTAAGGAAGCATACCTCCTGCAACCTCCTTTGTGTAAGCCCTGAATCCTTATATTGTATTGCATTATTGCTGGAAGGGAGCATTGGAGAAGAATTTATTTCGTTGTAATTGCCAAAATACTGAAAGCAAGAAATTGTGTTGTCTGTTTCCTTAAAGCCTCCCCTTTGTGGTAAGCACCTGCCACACCTCTGCATCTTTAGATGCAGATTTATGAGGAGCATTCCTGGAACCTGGCAGCTGAACTGAAAAGGGAGCCCTGGCAGCCCTTAGGTAGTGGAAGAGGCAAAGTTGATAAAAGAGAGTTGGAATATGAAAGTGTGAGGTGCAAGACTGCTGGCGGGAGAGATGACACAGCTAAGACTGCAGGAGCTGCAGAGACTGTGGTTACAGCTGTGGTGCAGAGGAGAATATAATGCAGCTTGCGGCTCAGGCTGCCTGTGGGTGCAGCAGTGGCTGGACTGTGAATGCAGCAGAGACTAGGTTTGTGTGTGGGGGGGGGGGGGGCAGTGGAGGTTTAAGCTGTGGTGGAAGCAATGGCTGGGCTTTGGAGGCAGCAGAGGCCCGAATGGGGTGCAGTAGGGACTCTGGCTGTCGATGCAGTTTTGGCTGAGGTGCAAGTACAGCAGAGACCAAGCTGGCATGCATCAGATCAGAGACTTTGACTGTGGGAGCAGCAGTTGTTGGGCTGTGGTGTAGCAGTGGCAGAGCTGTGAATACAATAGAGATTAGTCGGCAGCTGAGATATGGGCTTTGGGTGCATCGGTAGCAATGTTGCAGGTGCAGCAGAGATCATGCTGGGTGCCACACAGGCTAGGTTTGCAATTGTCTTTGATCAATGACTTTATAGCTCAAACAGTGTACACACTTGAATGTGGACTGGTGCCTGAGCATAGAAGGTAAGTTACTTTGACATCTCTCCTTACAGAGAGGAATTCAGTAGGGTTTCTAAGGGCAACAGTAATTTTTTCACTAAACTGACCAGATGATTATGAGTAAACTGCAGAGACAATTTGTTGGTTAAGGCACAAATTGCTTGTCCCATACGATAAAAAACGAATGATTAGATGTTAGAAAAACTAGATAGGTAACCACACTATCAGCAAACTGACAGTAAAAAAGCAGCATGCCTTCTATTCTGATACGCAATATAAAACATATTGGTTATTGATGTGCAATGCTAAATCTCACAAATCTAAAACCAAAGTTTTATATGTGTGAATCAAATACTTAAAGCGGAGTTCCATGACAACTGTGGCTGCAATGATAAATCACTTTAGCCCCATGCATTTTGGGAAACTTTTTTTTTTTTCAATTATTACCTTTTTTGTAGTCCAAAGGCAATACTTCCGTCCAACCTCGCCAATTCAATGGGCAGCCAGAAATGTTGTGATGCTAGGAGGACATAAGTGCCATCTTTAATTTAGGCATTCAGGCTGTTGTCTGTATCAGTAGCGAGTAGCAGAGGCGGTGGCAGTGGCAGGAACTGCACTTCCCACTGAACATGTGTGAGATCGGGAGGAAGAGAGTCCCAGCAGACTTCAGATGCCCACAGTCAGGATGGTATTATGAGATTAGAGTTAAGCCTCGTACACACGCTTTGATTTTCGGATGACAGAACTTCTGATTTTTGTGGCATGCTAGTCTTATGTTGAAAGTGCAGATGTTGCTAACAATATGAGAATTTTAGTTTAACAAAATACAACTTCAGAAGTGACGTAACGTTTTGAATAGTTTTGTATGTAGTCTTTCGTTTCTGCGCATGCATAGTCTTGCTCTTACGATTTTTTTCGTACGAAAACCAGACTAATGAAACAAAAATCAGACAATGAGTTCACATCCAACAAAAAATTTTATAGTCTGCACATCCAGCTTTTGTCTGATGAAAAAGTGAAATCGGCTGTCGAAAGCATCGTACTAACGGTAAGATTTTCAAAAGATCGGTCGTCGTAACACAATTGATGTCCGAAAATCAAAGCGTGTGTATGGGCCTTAAGCAATCTATTCTGCACAAAAAAAAAAAACAGGGTACACTTTTGAATATTGTCAGTTTATAACGCACGAGTGGAAGATGTCATGAAGGTTATTTAAAAAAAAAAAAACCGTCAGGAACTTCACTTTCACATTAAACATTTATCCTAAATTTGATGACATAAAAAATGTAAATAGTGTGTGTGTACAGAACATCCACCAGTGAAACAAACCTACTGTATATAAATGTACCATAAATAACTTCTTTTGGATGCTTGAATGATCGTAAACATGTGTCAACACTTATTCAGTGCCAATAAACACACAATACCCATGGAAAAGGTGTTAGAATAAACAACTAAAAACAATGAAAATAAGTAAATACAAAAAGTGTCCATACACATAAAATGCATTCATAGAAAAACTGTGATCTTATAAGGCTATACAAAGTTCTCAAGTGCACTATTTAAAAGTTCCAGTGACAATACATTTGAATAAAGCAGGGTATACACTACAACCTACAACATACAACCAGCAGGTTGAATGAAAAAAAAAACAAAAAACCTCTCAGATCCCCGCATTAACACAAGAGATGTGGATGCAGGGATCCCCCCCGCTGTGCAATTGTCTTCTGAGAGAGTGACCCTCTCTGTCGGAATACACAGCCTGCATGCACTAAGTGAATGCTGTTTTTTTAGAAGGACCGTTTGACAGAAGTCAGTTCCACATCACCACTGAGCTCTTAACTGGACTCTTATCAGAGCACCATGTCCCTCAAAAATGAAGTGATTACAACAATTGTAGCACCCTCTACCTAGTGTAGGTGCTAGAGTGAGATTTTTCTGTAGTGCAGGTAAATTTAAGCAGGCCTAGCCAAAAGCTAGGCCTGTTTGTTTTGATCTGTGGGCTGGGAGCAGCCTAGAGTAGGCTGGTGACTCACAGCTAGCTTCATCTTTCGGTTACCTCCCTTCTGCTTCTAGAGGCTTCTAGAAGGAAGGTGGAGCTGTCTGGGGTGTTCTAAGGAGCCCTGACCAATCCCCAACCTGGATTGGCAGGGGCAGGCCTCCTTAAATACCTAGAGTCAGTTGTTCGGGAGGAAGAACTGGAGATGAAGTATTAGGCTGTTGGGGCCTTGGAGGAAGCCCCCTACTCTGGGGGGGCTTGACCTTGGGCTAGGGGCTCGGAGCTGAACAGGAACCCCAGACAACCCAAGGGTTGTCTTGAACAGGAGCAGGAGAGTACAGCAGGGAATACTGCTGGGCAAGTCTCCAGGAGGGTTCCATTAGGTGTCGGTGAGTGACAGGCACAGTTGGGAGAGCTGGGAGAGGCATGCCGGAGCGCATTGGGAGTGTGCAGTCTGAAATGGATGTAGAGCCAGCAGGAGAGACTGTGATGTTACTGGCAGTGAAGTCGGGCTGCTGCAGCTGGGAGGGCTGATTGGGATCAGTAGTCCCCAAAGAGGGCCGCTAGCACCAGGATTTTCTTTTGCTACACCATAGGGGCCTGCGGTCCCTGCCTGTAATAAGGTACTTTTTCTTAGGCCTGGCTGAAACCAGAGTCAGGCCTAACCATGTGCTAGCTGCGCCTGAAGAACTGTGCTGGAGGGAAAAGGAGAGATAGTCTGCAGCAAGTGTTGTGCAGGAAGAGAGCATCTAAATTGTTCCAAGCCATGCAAGAATTTGTCCTGGGGCATCCCATGAATTCCTTAACCCCATCCAGGTTTTAATCCCTCAATAAAACACAAAAACAAAGCTGATGGACTGATTCATTGTCTTGGAGTGTCTGGAAGTGAATGCCGGGCTGGGCAGGGTGCCGAGCGGGGATACCGTTACATTTGGGAGCTCATCCGGGATCACCTGATGAGTAACCTGCCAGTCTTTGCCCCTAGTAACCGAAGTTGAAAGAGAAGGCGGAACTCTTCTTTGTTCCTCCACTAATAAGGATTGAACTCAATAGGCAGAGCACCTCCCCTGTTTCAGTGCTGTAACAAGTGCCATTGTCCATAGCAAACAGCAAGGACTGTCGCTATCTATTTTTCCTGATACCCAGTTGCCCCAACTGGTGCTGGGATGGACACTTGTACCAATCCGGCAGTTCAGAAACTGTTCACCATGTGCTGTTACCCGTGGTAACCACGCGAGGTAACCGCGCCTATGGATTACAAATACGTTCAGCATTCTGCTTTCTGCTATTACTGGACATCTCACTGTGGATTGAAAATATGTCCAGCGTTCTGCCAATGCTGGACATCTTAAACTGTTGCACCAAACTCCTGCTCCAAACAGTAAAGCAAGCTGGAGAGTGTCTTCTGTTGCCAGGGTGGTCGGGGTAAATCTACAGGCGCCTGCAGGTGGGACTGTACTAAAATCGTTTCCTTCAGTAGGACATTGGCTGTGAACTTTATTGTTGCTACCGGCAACTACCAGGAAAGTCAGCTATCATCTGCTTTCGGTCGCTTGGGCATAGTCGGTGCCGAGCAACATGCCCGAACAAGTCCTGCTAGAGCCAGCTTGCCTGCAAACTTCAGTGAGTTCAACAAGGGGTTACAGCAGTGTGCCCAGGGAGGAGTCTGCCTATCAGTTCTACTGGCACCAGCCCATCTGGAAGCGAGGGGGCAGTGCCACGCCCTGGAGGAGACTCAGCGTTCCCTGCTAGCAGCAGACACGAGGGGGAGGAGTAGGATGGTGGAAGGTAGTCGGTTGCTATCCACCCAACAGTGGTTTCCTGATGTGCAGGAAAAGACGCTGGTGAACATGGGTGTCCTTCTGGAGATCCATGGAGGATCTTGGGGTGATTGATGGAACGTAGTGATTCTGCCTGCCCTGTCCTGATTTCCAGATTCCGACAGTGGTGGTCACTGCTTGGGCCCGGTACGGCCATTGTGGGGAGCCACTTACCCGGCTGGGACCCATCCAGAAAGAGCCACAGTACTAAACTGTAGGCCTGCTATCGGGACTCTGTAGTCTACAGCCGCAGAGGAACCGGAGGGCCGGGGAGGGCCTAGAATCACCCCTAAAAGGCGGAGTAGAGTTGCAGCCTAGCGACTCCCTTGTGAATACAGAGGACATCAGTCAAGGAGAGACTGCCGTGACCTGTGGCCTGGCCAGAGGCCAGGCGACTGTATATATTGCTATGTATGAGCCAGATGACATCCTTGAGTAGCCAGCCAGCTCTAAGTCCATTATTATACCCATCTGGAAGGAGCCATTACCAAAGGGAGGTGCGCTTCCAGGTGAGCTGGATGAGATAAGCGAGGGCCAGGTCATTGATTGGGGTTTCCCCAGAGTGCAGGCTTAGTTTGGGTCCCTGGAAAGGTTGGCGGAGTGGTCATACCCTGTGAGAGTTCCAAAGAGGAGTGGGAGACCGGGGAGTCCCATCTCCTTGAGGGAGGAGATGGACCAGAGCCAGCAGTGGGACCTGAGCAAGTTGCAAGAACTCTGACAAGTAGCAGGCAGCTCTTTCTACACAGGCCTTCCACTACCCAGACCAGAGTGCCCACCTACCGTCAGTGGGTCATGAGGGCCCCAGATGCCTGCATTCTCCAGGTAACAGGGAATCCTAGAGAACTACCAAGATTCTCTTGGTTTCAATGAGAAGTACAAAGGAGGGTGGCTCTGGAGTGGGGCCTGGACTTTCCATATATCCCTCCCCAGATTATGGATGTTGTGGAGAACTTCTGGGAAGAGTGGGAGGACGACCTAGTCTGGGACTACCTACACATCCCCAAGCCATTACGGGTGCCAGACAGTGAGGCCTGGGCCTGGTTTAAAGGCATTCGGGAGGAATGGAAGCTTGGGAGATCGATCTACCAAGACTGAGTGCTTGTGTCCAGGGCGGGTCAGCCCAAGAAAAGCCACGCAGTCTCCAGCGAGGAAGAAGGAGAGAGCTGGAGAAGTTGCCTGATCCTCGGTTTTATGCATAGGAGGGCTGTGAGCAGCCACAGAATGCATAGAACGAGCCACATAGACTGTGGGGAAGTTGCAGTGTATGTCCTTTCTTTTCTCCCTGATTTGCAGGAACAAACCAGCCTGCCACCCTGTACTTGATTGAAAAATCAGGACATTGGATGGCATCTAATGCAGCATAAACACGAGCGGACTTTTCTATCGGACTGGTCCAACGGACCGAGTCCGGTGGACAATCCGATCGTGTGTGGACTTCATTGGACCTTCAGTGGACTTTTCCAGTCGAAAATCTGATGAACTTTAGATTTGAAACATGCCTCAAATCCTTACGTTGTAACTCCGCCGGACCCAGTTCCTATCGAGAAATACGCTCGTCTGTATGCTAGTCCGACGGACAAAAAACGACGCATGCTCTGAAGCAAATAAGAAACTGAAGCGCGTGGTCTGGTAAAACTAGTGCTCGTATTGTAGGTAGTACATTCCTCACGCTGCAAATTCTGTGTTCGTTTAATGCAGAGCATTATTGTCTTCTTTATAATGCTAGAAGAACGAAGTTGTTTTGCTGTTCATATTTACACAGAGTTCTCACAAACTTATTTCTGGATTATTGCTCTTCATCTCATGAATGACATTGTATTTTTTAAAAGCCATATCTCCATACTAATGTTTACACAATTGTTTTTTGGAGTCATCTTTTAATATTTTTTATTTCATCAAGATCATTTTTTAGGATTGTTACAAAATTATTTTATATTTATCTCCATATATCTTTTTATTTTTGGTGTAAAGTTACCACAAAGAACCTTATTTTTGTATATATATATATATATATATATATATATATATATATATATATATATATATATATATATATATATATATATATTTTTTTTTTTTTTTTTGTAAAGTTACCACAAGAACATTATATAATTTTTTTTTTTTTTGGAACCTCAAGGAGGTTGTTGTCCCTTGTTAATTTGACATTGTCTCTAAAAAATTGATGGCATAGGCAAGTATTTTCATAAAATAAAATATCCATTTATTATGGTTAACAAAATAAAGATGAAGTCAACGCTGGAGACATTTTTTGAATTTGTGAAGACTTTTGGCCCCAGGGCACACATCAAGTCTGTGGAAAAGAAAATTGGGATCTTGAGGAGTCCATATAATAGGGAGCACAATCTGGTCAGCCCCTTGTGAAGGACATCAGAAAATAGTTTTTCACACAGGAGGCATTGTCCCTTCTCCATTTCAAGCAACCTGCTGGCTATATAGGAGCCATAGGCCTCTTCAGCTTCGGGGGGGCTCTTGAGGAAATGTGTTGCTTCTCTCATGAGGCGCAGTGATGCCTCCTCTGTCACCATCCTCTTTCTGGGCCTTTTTGTATGAAGGCAGAGGGGAGGAACCTGCGATTGTGTGAGGCTCCTACTGGGCCCGGCCACCTCCTGGCTGACACTAACCTCTGCCTCCTCCTGGATGACAATGGGCCCGACCTCCTCCTGGATGACATTGGCCCGGCCTCCTCCTGGATGACACTTTCCACACCTTCCTCCTGGCTTATCTCATCCTGTGTATAAAAAAGGGACATAGTTTGAGTTTTTGGTTCATCAATGACACACAATTTTCAGCTCATGACTTGCAAATTCAATGTTAATACATATAAAAGAGTATCAATCTGACACCAGCATTTTTTAAAGCTGGTGACAAACATTTTTGGCCACTACTGTCAATTGATATGTATACATCATTTTTTAATCCAAAATCCTTTAATAGGTAATCAACTATAACATGTAGTTAACATCCTTAATATTAGGACACTAAATATGTCTAAAAATAATATACCTGGCTCTAGATGGTCACATCCGGTTCTTCGAAGATGGAAGGCCCAGTTGCTCCTCATCAGCCTCTGCTGGGGTGGAGGGAAAGGTGGAGGGAAGGGTGGAGGGAAGGGTTGAAAGTGGTGCCCTGGCTTCAGTCTGGTCATCAAAAAAACATAGTTTATTGTAGTACCACAGCCTGGGTACATACACATCATCTGCTGATGCTCCTGATCTCAGGGAAATCTGGATTTTGTTATGCTCCCTTCTATACATATTTCACAAGATCCCAATTTTATTTTCCACAAACTTAAAGGTTGTTTCTGGGATGAAAGTATGCACAAATGCGACAGGTTTCTCCAGTGTTGACTGCCTTATTGTTTTAATATAATATGCAGGGTGTTTGACCTCCCATAGATTCCTCATCTCCCTGTACTTCTCAATAAATTGAGTCAGAAATTCAGGGTCCTTAAACTTAGTATTCATGTTTTCTGTCAAAGATAATACAGAAGACAAAAACACTAATGTTAGGCTAAACTCTCATAATCTTACTTATCTCAACATAGGCCTCAATCTTTAAGAAGTATAGGCTGATACAAAGTTAATAAAATTTACCTTCGTTTCAAACGCTCGCAAATTCAGTTCCTCTATCCTCCGCGCACAGAAGTTACGTACGACACGTGTGATAGCTTTAAACACACTGCACATGCGTGAAACTCCACCTGCGTCGCCCACCCCTGATGTTCTTTTTTTAACGAATATTCTCTGCCCTTTTTTCCATGCACAGAATGTACATACGGCACATGAGTGATAGCTTTGTATACACACTGCGCATGCGTGAAACTCCGCCTGCGTCGCCCGCCCCTGACGTTCTTTTTTAATGAATATTCTCCGCCGCTTCTCTCTATGGTATGCAGTAGGAGTAACAATGGCGGAGACACAGCAGGTGTGTACTAACTCCAGTAACGAGGAAAGCCCGGAGCCCGAAATGTCCTGATCCGGGAAGAGGAGATTTAAGGCCTCCAATATGGCCTTTGAAGAGATGGTGGAGATGGTATCAGTTTTGAAAAAAAAAGATTACGATGGGAAGCATGGACCGTACACCCTGCCTAATTTAAGAAAGGCGAAAGTGGTGAAGAGCCTGCATCATAAATTTGGGGTACGACGCTCTAAAGATCAGCTGAGGAAACGATGGTCCGACCTCAAACTCAGGGAGCCGGATCAGTACAGACGAATCCAGAAAGTGCTGAAAAAAGTAAGTATTTGTCGTGTGTTCATATTGTGATTATTACCTTGCATGCTGCTCCATGAGGTTATCTTTACTGTACAAGTTTTACTGGTTAAACATTCATAGGAAACATCGTTCGCAGTAAACATCATTATAAAAAATATATATACAATGTATTTAGTTGATACAGGGTTGAAACAACATTTTGGTCTTGGTAGTTTGTCTTATTAACCGGTTCAATACCAAGCATTTTCACCCCCTTCCTTCCCAGACCAAAGCGACGTTGTATCTAAACAAAATTGATGTCCTTTTTTCCCCCATAAATAGAGCTTTCTTTTGCTGGTATTTGATCACCTCTGCGGTTTTTATTTTTTGCGCTATAAACAAAAGAAGAGCGACAATTTTGAAAAAAACACAATATTTTTTACTTTTTGCTATAATAAATATCCCAATTTTTTTTTAAAAAAAACTAATTTTTTCCTCAGTTTCGGCCGATACATATTCTTCTACATATTTTTGGTAAAAAAAAATTGCAATAAGCGTATATTGATTGGTTTGCGCAAAAGTTATAGCGTCTATAAAATACTGGATAGATTTATGGCATTTAAACAAAAAAATTATTTATTTATTTTTTTTTACTAGTAATAGCAGCGATCGCAATTTTTTTCATGACTGCGACATTATGGCGGACACATTGGACACTTTTGACACATTTTTGGGACCATTCACATTTATACAGCGATCAATGCTATAAAATTGCATTGATTACTGTGTAAATGTGACAGGCAGTGAAGGGGTTACCCACTAGGGGGCGGGGAGGGGTTAAATGTGTTTCCTAGGGAATGCTTCTAACTGTAGGGGGAGGGGATGCACAAGGGGAGGAGACCGATCAGTGTTCCTCTGTTCTGGGAACACAGATCGCTCTCCTCTGAGCTGACAGGATGTGGACCTCTGTGTTTACACACAGAGATCCACGGTCCGGCCCGGTTAACGGGCAATCGCGGGTGCCCGGCGGACATCGCGGCCACCGGGCACACGCACAGGGTCCCAAGCAACGTGGCGGCCGGGAACCCGAGGCCATCATATGAGGTCCACCCAGGATGGCAGATCCCATCTGTGGACGTCATTTGTCTATGGCCGGTTAGGGAAGCGGTTAAAAGAAGTTTATGACATTGTTGTCTAGATGTCTTTTGAAACTAGAATGAATAGCAAACCTCATTCAGTGGAATGTAAGGAGAGGACAGTCAGCAGCTGTTTACACTTCTGGACAAAGGAGCACTAGTGTGGGACACCAGAATACATTTTTTTTGGTTAACCCACACAGGTGCTCCAGTGGATACTTGTTGGGATGTCTCTATCTGTGAAATGTGGCCAAAAAAAGGTAAGTATTCCAGCTTGTTTGCAAGGGAATTTTAATTATGTCTTCAACTTGGATCTCTGCACAAACAGACAATTGTACAGCACTTCAATGCAATGTTTCATATTCCTATTCCTGGACTCAAATATGTGTGTGCCAAGTATACCTTTTGTTTCATTCTCATAGGGGAGAAAAGACTCAGACAACCTGAACCCAGGGACCCCCGACCTCACCAGCCCGTTTGGGAAATCAGCTCAAGCCCCACAGACGATGTTGAGGAAGGACAGGTGAGCGACATGTGCACCCCACAGGTGAGTGTTTGACACCCCAGCTTATGTTAATTTATGTATGCCTGCATATTTCTAAATACATCTTTTTTGCAACAATTTTAGGTGATGTAGTTGTGGAAGGGGAAGAAGTGGTGGATGCAGGTCCAAGTGCCAGCGCCCCCCCGAGGATGTGGACGAAGGAGAGGGGGAGGAAGTGGGCAACATGTGCACCCCACCAGGGTGTTTGACATCCCAGCTTACGGTAATCTATGTACGCCTGCATATTTCTAAATACATTTTTTTTCATTAATTTTAGGTGATGTGGAAGTGGAACCATTTACCACCGACAGTGCCCAACGATTAATTGGGCAGATCATGGCCTGGAATGGGGATATAGATGCCATGCGCACTAGCCTTGACCTAATGCGTAATCGGCTGGACAATATGCAGCAGAAAATGAAGAACAGGATCAATGTTTTGGGGAGAATCTAAATAACTTTTTCACAAAAAACATCAATCATGTTCTTCATTTCCTGTTTTGCTGACCCCATTCTGGGCTTTGACTTTTAAAGATTGTATGCCTGTTTTTAAAAAAAATTAGCAAAAACCAAAATAAATAATATATAGAGGCCTGGTAAAAATAAAAAAAATAAAAATAGAGGCCTGTTTGTTAAAAAAAAAAAAAAACAAAAAAAACTAAAAAAAAAATAGAGGCCTGTTTGTTAAAAAAAAAATAGAGGCCTGTTTGTTAAAAAACAAAAAAAATAGAAGCCTGGTTGTTATAAAAAAATTCTAAATAAAAGAATATTTAGAATAAAATAAATTTGATTCAACAAAAATTTATATCTATTTTAAATCATAACATTTTTACAAACGCACATGTGAATGTGCACAGATTAAAACATCTGTTATTAAACAACAAGCTATGTGACTTCTTCTTTCAATGCTCAATATCATTTTTGAAAGTTATTTGGTGTTTACAGTGACAATGGGGCTTATTTACTAGAGGCTTACTAATACACTTGGCACTACTTGCATTAGGATAACCTAGGAGACAGCCAAAAAGAAAGGCAAGCAAAAAAAACAATTCTAGATTTTATCTTATCATTATTTTTTATTTAAAAAAAAATAGAGATTGTCTGGCATTACAATGGCCCCCCTACCCACAAAATAATCAACATATTGATCCCAAACTTGACGGGCGCTTTGGGGGGCCGGGCCAGTACGGCCAGTATCCAGGCCTGTCAGAGGATTCTCTGTAAGTCTGACCTCAGGCCCAAGTGATGCAATATAATTGCTGCAAAGTTTGTTTAAATAATTGTGCAGGATGCAGCACGCTAGGATAAGGTGATTTAGTTTGTATTCCGCCATGTGGATAGCTGTCTGAAACATGCGGAACCGGCTGGCCATGATCCTGAAGGCATTCTCCACAACCCTTCTCGCTCTGGCCAGCCGGAAGTTAAATACCCTCCTCTCTGGGGTGAGGGTTCTTTGGGGGAATGGCCTCATCATGTGCTCGCCCGGACCGAAGGCTTCATCTGCAATGAAGACAAAGGGGAGTCCTTCCACATTATCCACATCAGGTGGCAATCCCAGGCCACCACTCTGGAGACGCTCTTAGAACTCCGTCTGGGCGAAGACTCCTCCATCCAACATCTGGCCATTCTTCCCCACGTCCACATACAGAAATTCATATTGTGCTGACACCACCGCCATTAAGACAATACTATGAAACCCCTTATAAGTAAAATAGTATGACCCCGAATGGGGTGGTGGCAAGATGTGGACGTGTTTCCCATCTATAGCCTCTCCACAGTTGGGAAAGTCCCAACGGGTGGCAAAATGGGATGCCACAGTCTGCCATTCCTGTGGTGTTGAAGGAGTCAAACAAGAAAAAAAAGTACTTTTGCACATAACATTGCAAGCACATTACACAGAAAACATTCTTGCCCAGCATCAGTATAACATTCATTGTAATAAGTATTATTTAAAGACTAAAATATAAGGCCCACTTATCAGATTCCTCACCCCCTCTGATGGCACATTGCTAAATTTTAGGGGGGGAGGGGATTGTAAATCAATTTAAGGACACACAGACCATTTGCTGACATTTTAGGGTAAAGCAATACAATCGAGCTGACAAAATACATTGGTAAGTGACTACACTAGGTGGATTTGGGCCCAGAATAGCATGCTGGGTAGATTAGTGAATGCTAATATGCATGCAGTACAAAAAAGATCATTAAAACGTTACAGCATGCATGAGGACAAAGGGGACATTCACACTATATTGCAATCATGGTAATTAGTGTTTGAGTAAAGAAATACATTACATTAGCAAACATTAAATACAATAAAATGTGATGTTAAAGGATACAAATTCTTACCTTAATATAGTCCTTCTGCAGGACCTGGATGATGGCAGAACAGGTCTCTGGGATAATGATCCCCAGAGCCTGGGGGGAGATGCCTGTCGAGAACTTAAGATCCTGCAGGCTTCTCCCCGTCGCCAAGTACTACAACGTGGTGACTAGCCTCTGCTCCGCAGTGATGGCTTGCCTCATGCAGGTATCCTGCCTGCTGATATAAGGGGTGAGCAAAGCCAACAAACGGTCAAAAATGGGGTCCGTCATCCGGAGAAAATTCCTGAAATCCTCAGGGTTATTCTCACGGAGCAAAGGCATGTGACAGAATTGGTCATGCTGGAGCAACCAATTCTTCGTCCATGAACTCCTCGTCCTGTTCATAGACTGGGCTTGGGCTGAAGAATGAACTACAGCACCAAGCACATACAATGCATTTGCTCTACGATGAGTACGTACACGCAACATGGCTTCAAAATGGTCGGCTGGTCAGAGCGAACTTAACAGAAAGCACTGAAGAACAGCAAGGCCTGTGAAGAGCGAGCTGAAAATCAGCAACGAGCGAACAATAACACACTGAATATATCAATGTGGACTGACTACACGCATTGAAAAGCTGATACAAACCTCACAAGCACAAACTGAACAACAGTTAAACGATCTGAAAAATACGAGTCTCACAAGCGCGAATCATCTCTCACCAAACTTCTACTCACACGAGATTAGCAGAAGGGGCTATATCAATGCGAACTGACTACACGCACTGAAAAGCTGATACAAACCTCACAAGCACAAACTGAACAACAGTTATGAAATATGAGTGGTGTATCCGCGCAACGGAACAGAAAATTAAAAAAGTGGAGAAAATGGAAAAAAAATGGAAACAATGGAAGAAATCGCATAAAGGATTGCTGCCTCCACAGATGTGATTTCCACCTAGGTGGAAAAAACAGAAGGTAAGTGAAGGGTTAGTGTGTGGGTGTGGCGCTGTCCTAATTTATAGAAATACTTGGTAAATTGTGTGTAGCCAAATCCCATATGTAAAGTCGCATAAACCAAAATTGCAAATAAAAAATTCAACGAAAATAAAACCAAACATAAAACAGCAAAGTGACCCCCTTTGGAGTGTGTAGGTGTAACATTGTCCTAGTTTAAAAAATACTTTGTAAATCGTGTGTAGCCAGATCCCACATGTAAAATCGCATGTAAATTATAAACAAAATATAAACAAAATCGCATATAGCAAATATAACGGCTAGGTTGGCCCCCTTTGAATTGGGGGAGGGGGAAGGGGAACAGGGGATGAAATCAAAAAATGACTTTAGCCAAAGCTATTCCATCCGCATAAAAACCCCATATAGTGATTGACAAACATAACATTGCTGAATAATTACATAGGTTAAACAACAGTTAAACGATCTGAAAAATACGAGTCTCACAAGCGCGAATCGTCTCTCACCAAACTTCTACTAACACAAGAGTAGCAGAAGGGGCCCAAAGGGAGGCGCACGAGCTATTGAACTTCCGTTTTATAGTCTCGTCGGACCTGGTGTACGTCACCGTGTACTAGACGGTCGTATTGACCGTGTGTGCGCAAGTCCGTTCGTTCTAAAGTCTGTCGGAAATCCGTCAAAAGTCCAACGAAAGTCCGCCGGAATGGCCGCCTGACTTCGTGTGTGCGCTGCATCACTCTTTCCAAGAGCCTGTTTGCTCTGGGAGGGGTCCCTCCCATCTGGAACTCCTGAGGAGAACGGTCCATACTGTATATATGTTGTTTTTCCTTATTGTTTCTGTTAGCAGGTTATAATCCCATCCTGACAGAACAAGACAGAAAAAAATGTGTGTGCATATTAAAGTGGTGTTGGTGTTGTACTTCTGTTGGCAGGATACTAATGCCCTTCCAACAGAAGTTATGTAAAGTGTACAGTTAGATTTAAGTATAGGATATGCTGTGTTTTATTTATGTTTTCTTATAGATCCCTTGGGATGGGACCGCTGTCTATTCCCTCCGGCCTATCAGAGCACCATGTCCCTCTAAAACAAAGCATTTCTCCCGAGTCAGAGATGCTCTGGCTCAAAATTTGTATGTTGTGTGATGTTACTTTTAGCTGCAGGGACCTGTAGTTAGGAGTGTAATATTGTACATTTGTATGCACTTACTTAATAATTAAAATCTATTTTTGTAAGTATTTATTTGTACTATAGCCCCGTTCAAATTATTTCCCTTTCCCCTTCCAATTTATTTTATGGGATGCCCTTGCTCCTGGGCCCAGGAGCCATATTTTTCTAAATTCCAAGCAGATTTCTGGTGGGGGGTGAGTGTAGCACCCTCTACCTAGTGTAGGTGCTAGAGTGAGATTTTTCTCTGTAGTGCAGGTAAATTTAAGCAGGCCCAGCCAAAAGCTAGGCCTGTTTGTTTTGATCTGTGGGCTTGGAGTGGCCTAGAGTAGGCTGGTGACTCACAGCTAGTTTCATCTTTCGGTTACCTCCCTTCTGCTTCTAGAGGCTTCTAGAGGGAAGGTGTTGGAAGAAAAGTGTCTGGGGTGTTCTAAGGAGCCCTGACCAATTCCTGAACAGGAACAGGAGGGGACAGCAGGGAATACTGCCAGGCAAATCTCCAGGAGGGATCCATCAAGTGTCGGTGAGTGACAGGCATAGTTGGGAGAGCTGGGAGATGCATGCCGGAGTGGACTGGGAGTGTGCAGTCTGAGATGGATGTAGAGCCAGCGGGAGAGACTGTGAAGTCGGGCCGCTGCAGCTGGGAGGGCTGTCAGGGTCTGCAAAGGACTGACTGGAATCAGTAGTCCACCAAAGAGGGCAGCTAGCACCAGAACTTTCTTTTGCTGAAACCAGAGTCAGGCCTAACCATATGCTAGCTGCACCTGAAGAACTCTGCTGGGGGGAAAAGGAGAGATAGTCTGCAGCAAGTGATGTGCAGGAAGAGAGTATCTAAATTGTCTCAAGCCATGCAAGAATCTGTCACAGGGCATCCCATGAATTCCTTAACCTCATCCAAGTTTTAATCCCTCAATGAAATACAAAAACAAAGCTGATGGTCTGATTCATTGTCTTGGAGCGTCTGGAAGTGAATGCCTGGATGGGCAGGGTCACAGGTGGACCACATCACTCAGCAGCTCCTGCGGGGGTACCGCTACACAAGCATGAGGAATATGCCAGCATACATGACTCGTCTAAAAGCACAGCTAGATTCACCCTTGGGCTTCCAGTGGGAAAGGAAAAGGAATACTCCCAATAATGTAAATCTGGTTAAGAAAATTCATTAAAAATGAATAAAAAAACTCACACAGGGTAAAAAGAAATAGGGCTTAGCTGGGTATAAAGTTCTGTGGACCATCTGACAATACATGCATTTGATTCTAACGCCCAGCCTGTGCAATAAATTTAAAATACAAGTGATGGGTTCACTGTGTTCCCGTATGCCCTCTGTCTTCACCAAATGTGCTTGTTTGAATGTACTTAATAAATCTCCAGTTTCTGTTCTGTACAAGTAAGCCTTTCTAAAAAATCACACTTCATGTGATATGAACAAAAATTGGTGTGTTTTAGGATCTGTGAGAAAAAAATGGAATGGAACATTATCATTTATTGTTCCAAAAAAACTCAAAGCGTTGTTCGGATCAAACGTGTAGCTTCGCTTGAATATGAATATCATACCACTTTTGTGTCGTATTTATAATACTAAAAGAACATATTTCTTCAATTAATTAATTTTATGTTACTTTTCAATTAAGTCTGGAGTACAACTAACAAACAGCAGATGCATGCATAACAGTAAGCTTTTCATTTTCAAAACAGTGAAAAACACATTTATTCAGTGCTTCTGGCTTGGCGGTGGACACACAATGAAATCCATCCCTGGCATGTGCAGCAAGTCGTTATTTTAAGAGAGAAGTACATTTTTGTGTGCAGGCTTTAGCCAGGAAAGCAGAGGATTGGCTGATCTTGCAGCTATATCCTGTGCATTTTTTGGCTTCACTGACTTTAGAAAGGAAACATAAAAAGTTAACTTGCACAAAATGAAATATACTAACCTACAGCAGAATCATAGGCTTTACTACCATAGGCTTTACTGCACTTCTATTTATTTACTGTTAAATTTACATGCATGTTATTAAAGTGAAACTTTAATACAAAAAAGAAAACATTGCAAATGGGCAGGATTTTTTTAATGCAGAAGAAACCTGCTATGTAATTTCTACATTAAAGTTTCTCACCTGACTTTCTCCACTGTACACTGAGCTGCCACAATTTCAGCAACACCAAAATTAATGAACTCCTGCTGATGTATGGGAGTAAGTATTGCCAACACCAAAATTAAGGATAGTTTGTAACAAAAAAAAAAGGCACATTTCTTGTGTCTGTAAATGTCCGTGGACAGGAGAAAAGTGCCTGTAAAAAAGGTCAGTTTGTTTGCAGCTTTGAACTGCGCATGCATGTGCAGTTCCAAAGCTGGCTAAGTGCTAAACTGCCAAACTTGGCTTTGGCTTGGGCAGCAGTGTAGGCCTTGGTGTGCATGTGTGCAGTGACATTGTGGCTTTTGAATAAAAGCCTGTTCTCTCCAGCCACCACACCATTTACAGAGAAAGTTTGTTAGGAGCAGGAGTAAGAGGACTAGGATGGCCAAAACAGCATGTTTAGCCCAGCCCAGCACTCACCCCCCATGCCTAGGTTCTCTCAAACATCAGGTTGGTAGTTAGCTGCTGCTGGTTCTAATGGCGCTGCACTTTATTGTACATAACATCATGACATACCATTTCTGACTGTCTCTCTCCTAGTCAATTTGTGTGTGAGGGAGTAGGGGCTTTCTCTGTAATACAGTCTCTGTGAGCTGTCTATGTATTACAGTCTCTTTGGTGCAGTCTCTGTGGCAGAATTCTTTCTCTGTAGGGGAAGTCTAATCGTACACACGAGCGAAATTTCCGACAGAAAAAGTCTGACGGGCGCTTTTCATCATATATTCCGACCGTGTGTATGCCCCATCTGACTTTTTCCATTGAAAATTCAGACGGACTTAAATAGAGAACATGTTCTATAGTTTTTCCGACGGAACAAATTACTATTGGAAAAACCACTCGTCTGTATGCTGTTCCGATGCACCAAAAACGATGCATGCTCTGAAGCAAGTACGAGACGGAAGCGCTCGGTCTGGTAAAACTATCGCTCGTAATGGAGATAGCACATTCCTCACGCTGCAAATTCTGTGATCTTTTAATGCAGCGCATTCTTTTGTGCTTTATAATGCTAGAAGAATTAAGTTTTTTGCTGCTGATGTTCACAGAGTTCTCACAAACTTATTTCTTTATTATTTCTCGTGATCTCATGAATAATCTTTCATTTTTTTAAAGCCAGATCTCCAGAATAATGTTTAGAATTATTTTTTATAGTCTTTTTTTTTATTTCATCCAGATCTCCTTTTTTTTGGATTATTGAAAAATTATTTTCTAATAATCTCCATAATATTTTTTTTTGTGTGTCAGGTTACCACAACACCATTATTATCTTGTATTTTTTAACCTTAAGGAGGTTGGTTATTGTCCCTTGTTAATCTGACATTGTATTTTTGAAATGTACCTGCCTACTCACAAACAAACTGTCCTTTTTGTAATTTTTGTAATTTATTCTGGGTAACAAAATAGAGAGGAAGGCAACACTGGAGAAACTTTTGGAATTTGCTAAGCCTCTTGGCCCCCAGGGCAGACATCAATCTGTGGAAAATAAAATTGTTATAATTGTTAAAATAGAATTGTTGTTCTGTTGCAGGATTCCTCGAGATGAGGACCAGCAGTAGATTATATATTTGTCCCCAGGCTGTGGTATTACACCAGCCTGCGTCTTCTGTCAGACCAGACTGAACCCTGGCAATCACTTTCTTCTCTTCACTGCAGCCTTCCCTCCACGCTTCCCTACAGCCTTCCCTGCAGCCTTACTTGGAGGCTGTGGCTCTGGTGGTGGACTTGTGGCAGGAGGAGGAGGAGGGGGAGGATGGGCAAACTCACATACGTGGCTGTTCTCAGTCAGCTGGGCCCTCAACCCCTCCTGGCTGACACTGGGCCCGGCCACCTCCTGGCTGACACTGGGCACGTCCTCCTCCTCCTGGCTGACACTGGGCACGGCCTCCTCCTGCCTGCCACTTTCCAGACCCTTGTCCTGGCTGAGCTCATCCTGTGTATAAAAAAGGGACATAGTTTTACTTTTTGGTTCATGACTTGCAAATTGAATGTTAATAAATAGAAAAGACTATAATTCTGAGCCCAGCATTTTTCATTCTTGCCCCAAACATTTTTGGCCACTACTGTCAATTGATATGTAAATCTCTTTTTTTTAAATCATTAATTTGTTAGCAATTATAACATCTAGTTAACATCATTAATATTAGGACAATAAATATGTATAAAAATAATATACCTGTCTCCAGCTGGACGCATCCACTTCTTCCAGGATGGAAGGCCCAGGTTTTTCCTCATCGGCCTCTGCTGGGGTTGAGGGAAGGGTGGAGGGAAGGCTGCAGGGAAGGGTAGAAAATGATTTCCTGGCTTCAGTCTAGTCGTCCAGAAACCGCAGTTTGTTGAAGTACCACAGCCTGGGTACATACACTTGATCTGCTGCTTCTTCTGATCTGAGTGATTTCTGGATCTTATTATGCTCCTTCTTATACATGTTCCTCAATATCCCAATTTTCTTTTCCAAGAACACAATGGTTTCATCGGGGACCCGAGTCTTCACAAATTCCAGAAGTTTCTCCAGCGCTGACCTCCTAGCTTGTTTACTATAATATAAGCTGTGTTTCACCTCCCACAAATTCCTCATCTCCCTGTACCTGTCTATGAAACTGGCCATGAATTCTGGGTCCTTAAAGTGATTCATATTTGCTGTAAGACAATACACCAGACAAAAACACTAATGTCAGCCTAAACTCTCAAAATCTTATCCCAATATAGGCCTCAGTCTTGAAGCAGTATAGGCCACCGATGGCCCAAGTTAAAATTTTACCTTCGTTTAGGACGCTCTCCACTTCCGTTCCTCCTTCCTCCGCACACAGATCGTACGTATGACACATGAGTGTTAACTTGATATACACTGCGCATGCATGAAACTTCACCCTCGTCACCCGCCCCTGACGTTCTTTGGAGAATATTCCCCGCCCCTTCTCTTTCGGCGCGCAGTAGGAGCGACATGGAGAGACACAGCAGTCCCAATCCTTTTGGGATAGGAGCACCCCACTCCCTCATCAAGTACCTCTCATTAGTGTCCACTTGTGTCATAGGTGGAGACGTCAAGATTCTCCCATTTAGAAGAGTGTATTGCTCTCATGGTTCAGAGAAGTAGGATCTCCCACATCTATGGATAGTGTAGGACCCACTAATCATGGGGTACTTTGTCGAAGTAAGTGGGCTTAGCACCATATAGCAATATGGTGTGACCAAATCCCCATATTTTTGATAATGTCTTTTTCAAAATGTTTAGGTGTTTTTAAACTAGCCTTGCTGGAGGTAAATGTTTGTGTGTGCTGTAAAATTTTCTTCTACTGTATGGTCTTATGGCTGCACCATCTTTAATGAGAGGGTGTGCCCCCCAAATATCTTGTTTGTTTATTGTATGGATTCTGACCAAATCCTTTTGGGCTAGGAGCACCCCACTCCCTCATTAAGTACCTCTCATTAGTGTCCACTTGTGTCATAGGTGGAGACCTCAAGATTCTCCCATTTAGAAGAGTGTATTGCTCTCATGGTTCAGAGAAGTAGGATCTCCCAAATCTATGGATAGTGTAGGACCCACTAATCATGGGGTACTTTGTCGCAGTAAGTGGCCTTAGCACCATATAGCAATATGGTGTGACCAAATCCCCATATTTTTGATAATGTCTTTTTGAAAATGTTTAGGTGTTTTTAAACTAGCCTTGCTGGAGGTAAATGTTTGTGTGCGCTGTAAAATTTTCTTCTACTGTATGGTCTTATGGCTGCACCATCTTTAATGAGAGGTTGTGCCCCCCAAATATCTTGTTTGTTTAATGTAAGGAGAGGACACTCAGCAGCTGTTTACACATCTGGACTCAGGAGCACTAGTGTGGGACAAAAGAACAAACTTTTTAAGGTGTCCCACACAGGTGCTCCAGTGGATACTTGGGGTGTCTCCATGTGTGAAAATTGTCACAAAAAGGTAAGTATTCCAGCTTTGGTAAGGTAAAAAAATCATGTATTCAGCTTGTAACTCTGCCCAAAATGGACAATTGTACCCCACTTCCAAACAATGTTTCATATTCCTATTTCTTGACTCAATTATCTGTGTGCTAAGTATACCTTTTGTTTCATTCTCATAGGGGAGAAAAGACTTGGAGGACACCAGGAATCCCCACACCTCACAAAGAAGGGGAACTCAGCACAAGACCACACCCCGAGGATCTGGAGGAAGAAGAGGTGGAGGAAATTGGCGAACTTGTCACCATAACAAGTGATGTCTGACATCCCAGCTTCAGGTAATATATGTATGCCTGCATATTTATAATACATGTTTTTACTCAAATGTTTAGGTGATGTGCTGGTTGTGGAAGTGCAAGCTGAACATTTCACAAGTGACAGTGCACAAAGGCTAATCCAGGACATCATGGTGTGGAATCGTGAAATTGATATCATAAGGAATAAAGTAAAGGTTTTCGAACAACAAATGAAGAACATGATTGATGTGTTGGGGAGAATCTAAATATCTTCCAAATGCCACCATTTTACCATTTGGTGTACTAAACAAAAAACATTTTTCTTGATCATACATCACGGGACACAGAGTATTCATTACATAGTGGGTTAGATAGGCACCATCGGTGATTGGACACTGGTTAACCCCAATTGAGGAGAATTCCTCCCCTATATAACCCCTCCCATACGGGGAGGACCTCAGTTTTTTCACCAGTGTCTAAGGTGGTTGGTCACGTAAAACATGTGCTGTTAAGAAAGCTCCAGTTTGGTCCCTGCGAGGGCTTAAAGGGCTATGCTGACTGGATCCATATCTCAGGCCGATATTTTGACTCCCAAGATGGTATGGTACCCTGGCCTCGTCATCTGAAGAAGTGAGGTTTTGCCTGTAAGTCTCTCTTTGGAGGACTGGGCTCTGAGAAAACCAGGCTTGGTGTACTATTAAAACAGTGACACGAAAGTTTCTGGCAGAGTCTTTTACAGGTCCAGGTAAAGAGGTTTCTCTGAGAAGGAACCCAAAAATCCTGAAGGTTGGCACAACGCTACCCGCTGTGATGGGTGAAGGCTGGAAACTGTCTGTTCTCAGCAGTTCCTGCGGCGGGGACAGGTAAGAGAAGTTAATCCTATATATATATTTATATTACAAGTGGATTTTCTTCAATGAGTAGTTCATGTCTTACCTGATTTAAAAGAGCAAATTTACGTGCTTTTCAGACACACTCAGTGAAGCTGGTGTCCAATCATTCCCTTCCTCCACTGCAGGTGTGCAGATGCCAGGTGGCTAATTTAAAAGCCCAGAGCGTTCAGAGCTCTGTAAACAGATGGACACAGAGTTTGGGCAGTGAGCATCTTAAAGTGGTCGGATCCAGGCTAACCTAAGACACCTACTCGGCATCAGGTTGTGCAGTATTAAGCATATATGTATATTGTGAGACTTTTAGCAAAACAGTGATTGCATATGTACTAGTCCTCTGCTTTGTAGCTTGGGACTATGTCTCCTCGTAAGAGGGTCTCGGGGGGAGGTATCAAAGGCACAAGAAAGTCACTGCCTGTGTCTAGGGGTCCTAAAGATGTCTGCAGATTACCATCCCCCCCTGCAAGACTGGAGCCAGCCTCACAGGATGAGTCAGTGCCCCTGTCAGGTTTTGCAGCCTCTCCTAATGTTACAGCCCCAGTGTATGTCACAGAGGATTCCCTTAGAGCTACATTGGAGGGTTTTGAGGGAAGAATTATGAATTTTATTTCAGCTTCCTTAAAAGATAGCAGAAAAAGGGGTAGATCGCCTCCCTCTGCTGCACTTTCTCTTTCAGATGATTCTTCTGACAATGAGGAGAGATCCCTATCCAGAGATAGGGATCAAGAGCAGTCTGAGGATTTAGAGGAAGAGGAGAGAGCTTCTTCCTCTCAGGCACTCAAGAAGCAGGCCCATTATTATACTGAACTAGTGCGTTCCACATTTAAAATGCCCTCTGCTGAGGCTGCTACATCCTCTGTTTCTTTCCTGGGGGTCAGAAGAATCCCACAGACTGCGTTTTCCTTTCCAATTCATCCTTTAATGGATAAATTGTTGTATGAGGACTGGGGACATCCCGATAAACTGTTTACTGCTCCTAAAAGGTTTTCTATGCTTTATCCTCTGGAGGAAAGATTCACCAAGAAGTGGGAGGTCCCATCCATGGATGCGACTGTCTCTTGTGTGAATAAAAACCTGACCTGTCCCTTGGACAATGCTCAGGTGTTTAAACATCCAACTGATAAAAAGCTGGAAACTTTATTAAAAGCCTCCTTCTCCATGGCTTGGGCTGTAGTCCAACCTACAGTCGCAACTGTGGGTTTGTGTCAATTCCTCAAGGAACAGGTTAAGCAGATGCTTGGCCTCCTTCCCAGTGAGGAAGTAGAGAACTATGCAGACCTTCCACAAGTGCTGTGTTTTATGATTGATGCCATTCTGGATTCTGCCCAGCAAGCATCTCGTTTGTCTCTCCTGTTGGTACACATGCGCAGGTCCCTTTGGCTTAAAAGTTGGGCAGCAGAGCTTTCATGCAAAAGATATTTAGCTGGCTTCCCATTCAAAGGGGAACGCCTATTTGGGGATGACCTAGATAATTTTATCCAAAAAATTACAGGTGGTAAATCTACACTCCTACCAGTTAAGAGGAGTAAACGTCCACCATTCAAAGGTCTCTTTCCCCTTCCCCTGGAACATCAGGCTCTAAGCAGTGGCAACGGCCTTCCCAATCTACTTTCAGAAGAAAGGCCCAGGGTCACGCCCAAGGGCAGAAAAAGACTTGGGGACGAAAACCTGCCAAGCAGAGCCCCAAAACATCCCTGTGAAGGGGTGCCCCCACTCGGCCGAGTGGGGGGAAGGCTCGTACAGTTTTCAGGAGCCTGGCGGAAAGAGGTTCAAGACAAGTGGGTGGTCTCTTCAGTATCTCTAGGTTACAAAATAGAGTTCCTAGAGCTTCCACCAGCTTGTTTCCTAAGGTCAAGAGTTCCCAAAGATCCAGTAAAGCGAGAACCGCTACTACTGGCCTTAGATCGCTTAATATCCCAGGGAGTGATAGTAGAAATGAATCCAAAAGATCAGGGTTTAGGGTTCTACTCAAATCACTTCACCGTTCCAAAGCCAAATGGAGATGTCAGACCCATCCTAGATCTAAAGGATCTGAATCAGTTTCTACACATTCGATCCTTCCGAATGCAGTCAATTCATTCTGTGGTCTCCACCCTGCAGGGGGGAGAATTTATGGCATCAATAGATATCAAGGATGCATATCTTCATGTGCCGATTTTTCCCGCTCACCAAAGATATCTAAGGTGCACGGTAGACCAGCGCCATTTCCAGTTTGTGGCCCTTTCTTTCGGTCTCACTATAGCTCCTCAAATTTTTACAAAAATTCTAGACCCTCTCTTAGCAAATCTAAGAGCTCAGGGCATAACTGTGGTAGCTTATCTAGACGATTTGCTACTCATAGAGCAATCAGTGGCACACCTGAACCGCGCTGTCTTCAAGACAGTAAGACATTTGGAAAGACTAGGCTGGATAATCAACCTAGAAAAGTCTTCTTTGCAACCTTCAACAAGGTTGGAGTATCTAGGCATGATCATAGACACTGCTCAAGGCAGGGTGTTTCTACCAGAGCCAAAGGTCAAGGCCGTAAGAGCTCTAATCCGCTTAGTATTAAGCAAAAAGAGTCCATCCATTCGGCTATGTATGAGACTGTTAGGAAAGATGGTTGCCACTTTCGAGGCTGTTCCATTTGCCCAGTTTCACTCAAGGCCCCTGCAGAGAAGCATTCTCGCAGCTTGGAACAAAAAGACTCATGCCTTGGATCTTCCGATGTGCCTATCCCAAGGATACGCAAAAGCCTCAATTGGTGGTTACGAACCAAAAATCTTTTGAAAGGCAAAGCTTTTCTTCCACTACAAAGGAAGATCGTAACCACAGATGCCAGTCTGACAGGCTGGGGAGCAGTTCTGGAAGAAAAATGCACGCAGGGAAGATGGTCTGCAACCGAGAGATGCTTGCCCATCAATATTCTAGAAATTCGGGCAATTTACTTGGACTGGACTGGTCTTACAGGCTACAGGGTCATCCTATTCGGATACAATCCGACAATGCCACGGCTGTGGCTTACATCAATCACCAAGGAGGCACCAGAAGTCTGGATGCCCAAAGGGAGGTGAATCGCATTCTTGCATGGGCAGAAAGCCATGTTCCCTGCCTTTCTGCGGTATTCATCCCAGGAGTGGAAAATTGGCAAGTGGATTTCTTAAGCCGCCGGCAATTATGCCCAGGAGAATGGTCCCTACACCCCGACATATTCCAAACCATATGTCAAAGGTGGCGAACACCAGACTACTGTGGAGCGCGGGCACCCCTAGAATTAAATTGGAACAATTACAGAACCCTAAGGACAGCGGAGGGCTGGCAATACCCAACCCTTGGCTTTACTATATAGCAGCTCAACTGCAGCATCTAATTGGCTCCATGGCCCGGGATCCGACCGGCTCATCAGCACGGTTGATGCTGATTGGGGCGGGGGCGGAGACTGTTCCCTTGGGTCTGGAGGCCCAGTTGTTCCATAAATCCAACAAACAGACGCCCACTCTCATGCTGATCCAGAAAATTTGGAACAAGGGCAGGCAGCTGCAAGAGGTGACAGGTTTCACGGAATATAGTCCGATATGGGGAAATCTCTCCTATGTCAAGCTAGCAAAGCTGCAACAGGGACCCAGATGGCGATCCTTTGGCGTTATTTTATTAGCCCATATATTTTGGAATGGCAAGCTGATGTCGTTTTCGGAACTACAAGCCAAGTATAATTTACCAACTACCATGTACTACCCATATCTCCAGCTTAAACATGCCGTGGGCGCGCAGGGAGAAGCTACTCCCTGGACACAGTCAACTACCCCCATTTTTCATTTGTTGCAGCACAGAAACTAAAGGGTTTATCTCACATTGTTATCAAATGTTACTGATGCAACTTTTAAAAGCTCACCCAAATAAGGCAATGGCCCTATGGGAGAAGGATGTAGGTCCACTCACGGGAGATCAATGGGAGGAAGCTCTGCAATCTATTAATATATGCCCCCTCAATGTGGCCCAAAAGGTCTCCCAATTATATATAGTACTTAGAGTGCACTACACCCCACTTAAACTATATAACATGGGTAGAAGGCCAGACCCTTTGTGTAGTAGATGTGAGTGCCATCCAGGTCATCTCATTCACTTACTCTGGAGATGCCCAAAGCTCCATAGATACTGGAGCGAGGTACTGGGGACACTTAATCAAGTATTCCAGACTAACATTCCCCTAGTTCCAATTCATTGTCTATTAGGAGTCTTAGAGGACATTGTCCCGGAAGAGATGACTAGAATAGCACTCACTAGGGCACTGTTCCAGGCGCGCAAACTTATACTGATTGGCTGGAAGTCGGTCTCACCACCTTCTATGACATCCTGGATAACACATATGGGTAACACCTTAACTATGGAAAAATGTATTTACCAACATAGGGGTAGCTCTAATAGATTTGAGAGAATTTGGGCACCATGGTTGAACACCCCTAGTCCCAGGGAACTGGTAATGTCTAGATTGCTGCAGTGTCATGGGGATGGTTCATGAGGTTTACTAAAGATTAAAGATCAGAGGTTAGATGAGCATTGAGATACTGTAAACATCTTTTGGCATACAGATACCCTGTTTCCCCGAAAATAAGACCTAGCGTGATTGTCAGTGATGACTGCAATATAAGCCCTACCCTGAAAATAAGACCTACAAGGACATTAACTAGGGCTTATTTGGGGGGTGGGGCTTATATTGCAGCCATCACTGACAATCACGCTAGATCTTATTTTCAGGGAAACAGGGTAAGACTTTGGTAATAGATGATGAATAGACTGTAATGTTTGCATAAGAATGTATTAAAGTATGATGCTTGTACATTGGAAACTATGTGAATTTGTTCAATAAACACCTTTTTGATTTAAAAAAAAAAGGTGGGGAACACCAGATGTGGATCTATTCGCGTCCAGATTTAACAGGAAGCTGGACAAATTTGTGTCCAGAACAAGGGATGTACTTGCCCAGGGGTCAGATGCTCTGACAATCCCATGGGATCAGTACAATCTAATGTATGCCTTCCCTTCGAACCCAGTTCTTCTGCGGTTCCTGGGAAGAGTCAAAAAGGAAGCAAAGTCGGTCCTTTTAGTAGCCCTGGCTTGGCCCAGACAACCTTGGTATGCAGAGATCGTAAAGATGGCAGTGGGCAGGCCTTGGGTCCTCCCATTCCGGCCAGATCTGCTCACACAGGGTCCGATTTGCCACCCTGCTTTACGAAGTCTAAATTTGATGGCTTGGCTGCTGAGACCCACATTTTAAAAGACCGTGGGCTTTCTGAGTCAGTCCTTTCCACTCGGGTCAATGCCATAAAGCCAGCTTCCAGGCTTATTTACTACAAAATCTGGAAGGCGTATGTTTCCTGGTGTGAACCCAGGGGATGGCATCCTAGAAGGTATATGATTAGCAGAATCTTGACCTTTCTTCAGTCAGGCCTAGAAATGAGATTGGCTTTGAGCACTATCAAAGTCCAAATTTCGTCTGTCTGTATTTTTTCAGAAACCAATTGCTTCACATTCCCTGATCCGGGCCTTTATTCAGGGGGCACTGCGGTTGAATACGCCAGTCAAACCTCCAGTATGCCCATGGGATTTGAATTTGGTGTTGTCGGCTTTACAGGGACAACCCTTTGAGCCACTGCACCTGGCACCTTTAGCGCTTTTGACAAAAAAATTAGTCTTCTTGATAGCCATATCCTCTGCTAGGAGAGTATCAGAATTGGCAGCTTTTTCTTGTAAAGAGCCATATTTAATTATTCACAAGGACAGGATTGTTATGCGTCCTAATCGTTCCTTCTTACCTAAGGTGGTTTCAGGATTCCATTTGAATCAAGATGTAATCCTACCATCCTTTTTTCCAGATCCGCAGTCCACGGAGGAAGAATCTTTGCACACTCTTGATGTGGTTAGAACAGTCAGTGTCTATCTGCAGACAACCGCTCAGATACGGAAAACTGATTGTTTGTTTATTCTGCCGGATGGCCATAAGAAAGGCCAAGCAGCGTTGAAATTCACTCTTTCTAGATGGATTAGACAGGTTATTTTTCAGGCTTATGATATAAAGAGGAAGACTCCTCCTTTTCATGTGAAAGCGCACTCAACTAAGGCTGTTAGTGCTTTTTGGGCAGTGCATCACCAGGCCTCCATGGCTCAGATCTGTAATGCCCCGTACACACGGTCGGACTTTGTTCGGACATTCCGACAACAAAATCCTAGGATTTTTTCTGACGGATGTTGGCTCAAACTTGTTTTGCCTACACATGGTCGCACAAAGTTGTCGGAATTTCCGATCGCCAACAACGCGGTGACGTACACCACGTACGACGAGACTAGAAAAGGCCGGTTCAGAACCAAGCGCGGCACCCTTTGGGCTCCTTTTGCTAATCTCGTGTTAGTAAAAGTTTGGTGAGAGACGATTCGCGCTTTTTCAGACTCGTGGCTTTCAGATCGTTTTCTGCCGTTCAGTTTGTGCTTGTGGGTTTGTATCTGCTCTTCAGTGCGTGCAGTCAGTTCGTATCGGAGTTTTCTGTGCGATCTTGCCCGCTCGTTGCTGTTTTTCAGGTCGCTCTTCACAGGCCTTGCTGTTCTTCAGTGCATTCTGTTACTTCGTTCTGAGCAGCCGACCGTTTTCTAGCCATGTTTCGTATGCGTACTCCTCGTAGAGTTCGTGCTATGCGGGGGCTTGGTGTTGGGGTCCTGACCTTGACACAAGTCCAGTCCATGAACAGGGTGAGGAGGAGTTCATGGACCAAGAATTGGTTGCTTCAGCGTGACCAGTTCTCTCATATGCCTTTGCTCCGTGAGATCCGTGAGAATAATCCTGATGATTTCAGGAACTTTCTCAGGATGACGGACCCCGTATTTCACTGTTTGTTGGCTTCGCTGACCCCCTATATTAGCAGGCAGGATACCTGCATGAGGCAAGACATCACTCCGGAGCAGAGGCTCGTCGCTACCCTGCGGTATTTGGCCACAGGGAGAAGCCTGCAGGACCTCAAGTTCTCGACAGGCATCTCCCCCCAGGCTCTTCTTTGTGGACATTTACTGCTTGTGTTTGTTTTAGCTGACCCTGACAGAAATGTGTGGAGTCCAGAAAATGTTGTGATTGTGTAACTTTATACAAAGCACTGTTGGCTGTTATTTACTAAATGCAAAGACACTTTTCACTACAAGTGCACTTGCAACTGCACTGAAACTGCACTTGTAGTGCAAAGTGGATTTGCCCTTAGGAAATTACCCCCATTTTCTCATAAAACAACAATTACATCACCCCAAAAGTGTTGTAGCATTGAGACAATAATCCACACATTCTTGATGAGCAATCTTTTTAATACCTGCACAATCACATGTGCATTTACCAAAGGTTTTTCTGACAAACCGACATGTTTGTTGTATAACAATTTTTGTGGTGTCATTATCCAAAATCAAAATGTGCATTTTATAGAAAACAGGCCTGTGTAAAACCCACAAGAAAGACACAAATCTTGATCTTACAAAGTTCACATTTGGTAGAACTTGAAGGCAATATCAGACATGAGTATTTAGGAACTGTGTTTGATATTGCGTTCAGATGGGGGGAAATCACCCCAGGAAAAGCCAAATTTGGAAGATGCACACAAATTTCACAATGTCAACATGTGCTAGCTGCCATCACGGGGGATCAAGGGACGTGTTTTGGGGGAGAAAGCCCTTCCTCACCGCTACTTTATTATTGAGGAAGGGGTTGCACCCCCAAAACGCGTCCATTGATCTCCCGTGATGGCAGATAGCACATGTTGACACACTGTGTGCATCCTCCAAATTTGGCTTTGGGAAAAATCTCAAAAACATTTTGCACATTGTAGCACACAAAAGAAGAAAGTGATTTGGAGGGGCTTTAAACTCGCCCCAAAACATCAATGATGTTTTTATATTTTGGAATAACATCATTGATGTTTTGCTTGATGATTTCCAATTGTAAATTACACCCCATGATCTCCCCGATCATGATCTGGGCACTTTCTGATGTGAAAGGATCTGGATCCACAACCTCACGATCACCTAAAAAGAGAGGAAACCCAAAATAAATTAGGTCTAAAAAAAATGCCGCCATCCATCTCTTATCGGAGCCTGTGGTTGCAGACACTCACCTGTTGTGGTGACTACTTCCACCACGTCTTCTTCCTCCTGCTCATCTTGTGTTGGGTGGATTTCCCCTTCTTCCAGAGGGGGGGGGGCTCTGGTCTCCTCGGATGAGGGGTGTCCTCCGAGTCTTTTCTCCCCTATGTAAAACAAAAATGGTATAATTAGCACACAGATATTTGATGGCAGAACTATAAAGATGAAACATTGCTTGGAAGTGGGGTACAATTATCTATTTTAGCCGAGTTCCAAGATGTAGCTTTTTTATTGTCCTTTGTCAAGCTGCAATACTTTACCTGTTTGGTACAAGCTTCACCGATGTATCCCCCCCTATAGTATACACTGGAGCACCTGTGTGGCCCCCCTAATAAAAATGGTGTTCTGGGGTCCCACACTAGTGCTTCAGCGTCCAGATGTGAAAACAGCTGCTCAGTGTCCTCTCCTTACACACAATCTAGTTTGCATTTCATTCTAGTAACAAAGCCATCTACACAACCCAATTCTTTGAAGACAAGTATAGGGCGTCAAAATGGTGGCCAAATGCATATGGCCTAAACAATGGTATTTTATCGTCCGAAATAAAAATGTGTGATCCGAACGAATAATGTGCCCATGAACATGAAAGTTGCCATTTTAAACCGTACAACAGTTCCTAAAAGCACATGGAGCAGCACGAACGTAATAAACACAAGAACAATAGGAACACAGCACAACTACTTACTTTTTTGCAGCACTCTCCAGATCTTTCTGTACTGCTCATGTTCTCATAATTTCAGGTCCGACCACCGCTTCCTGAGCTGATCTTTCGATCGTCGTACCCTGAATTTCCGGTGCAGACTCCTGACCACTTTCGCCATGATCTTGGCCTTTCTGAGATTGTGGTTGGGGTAAGGCCCATACTTTCCATCATAGTCGGCCTTCTTCAGGATGTCCACCATCTCCAACATCTCCCCAAAGGACATATTTGAGTCCTTTAATCTCCTTCTGGATTGGGACGTTTCAGGCTCCAGCCTTTCTTCCTCCTCCTCCTCCTCCTCCTCGTTGCTGTAATTAGCACGATCCTGCTGTCTATCCGCCATGTGCTCTTCCTCCACTGCGCCGAACGAAAAGGGGTGGGGAATAGAATAGAAAGAACATCAGGGGCGGGCGGAGTTATACACATGCGCAGTGTGTATAAATCGTAACGCGCGCGTCTTACGTACGATCTGTGAGCGGAGGAAGGAGCATCGGAGACGCCGATCGTGCTAACGAAGGTAGGATCTAAACTTGGGCCTATACTGCTTCGAAATTGAAGCCTATATTGTAACAAGATTAGGGAAGTTTGGCCTGACATTAGGGTTTGTCTTGTGTTGTGTCTTGCAGAGAAAATGGATGGGTTCAACGACCACAATTTCCTGCCCCTGTTCATTGACAAGTACAGGGAGCTGCCCTGTCTGTGGCAGGTGAGACACCCCCACTATAATCACAAACAGAAGAGGCAGGCAGCGCTGGAGAAACTGCTGGAGTGGGTGAAGCCGGTGGTCCCCACAGCAACCATCCCCTATTTAAAAGCTAAAATTGGTGGCCTGAGGAGCACTTATCTGAGGGAGCTCAAGAAGGTCACAGATTCCCAGAGGTCCGGAGCTGGAGCAGATGACATTTATGTCCCCAGGCTGTGGTACTATGAGAGACTGCGATTTCTGTCAGACCACACTGAAGTCAGGGAATCCCTCTCCACTCTTCCTTCCACGCTTCCTTCCATACCAGCTGAGGCTTCTGATGTCCAACCTGGGCCTTCCAGCCAGGAAGAAGTGGAGGAGCCCAGCTGGAGTCAGGTATAGCATTCTTCTACAGATTTCTGAGCAATAAATAAATTATGTTTATTAGATGTTATTATTGATCATTAATTGCTGATTAAAAAAAGTGTTTTACATATCAATAGACAGTAGTGGGCACCCAAAATTGGGACAAGAATTCAAAATGCTGGGCTCAGAAGGATAGTCTGTTATATTTGTTAACATTGAATTTGCAGCAGTCAGGAGGTGAAAATTGTGTGTGATTGATGTAAAAAAAACTAAAACTATGTCCCTTTTTCATACACAGGAAGACCTCAGCCAGGAGGAGGCTGTGGAATATGGCAGTCAGGAGGAGGCGGGGATTAGTGTCAGCCAGGAGGAGGTGGGGATTAGTGGCAGCCAGGAGGAGGCGGGGCTAAGTGTCAGCCAAGAGAAGCCTGGGACAAGTCGCAGCCTGACTGAGTCTCAGGTCCCTCCCCTTTGCCTTCCATACAAAAGGGCCAGGAAGGCCACTCCCAGTCCTGTGCAGGATTCAGCATACAGGCTGATCCAGGAGGCTTCTGCGTCCCTCAGAGCCTTCGAGGCCTTTGCCTGCATGGCTGCCACCAAATTGCAGGGCATGCAGGAGGGCCAACGCAAGATCTCTGAGGACCTGATTTATAAAGTCCTACGTAAGGGGTTGAGTGGGGAACTGACACCCAAGACGGATGTCATTGAGATCGACGATCCTCCTCCTCCTCCTCCTCCTGCTGCCACAACTCCACCACCACAGCCAAAGGCTGGAAGGAGGCGTGGAAGGAAGACCAAAGAGTGATGACCCTGGGTTCAGTCTGGTCTGACAGAAGATGCAGTCTCTCGTATGACCACAGCCTGGGAACACAGATGTCATCTGCTGCTTTCCGGATCTCTGGGACTTCTGGACCAGACTGCCCTCCCTTAGATATGGACTCCTCAGGCCACCAATTTTGCTTTTAAATAATTGATGTGTGCCCTGGGGGTCCAAGGCTTCACCCACTTCTGCAGTTTCTCCAGCGTTGCCTCCCTCTTTGTTTAGTTGTGACCCCTTAATAAAATATTTTTAGGTAAATTCTACTCTCCTGTGTGTGTTTTCATCCAAAAAGGACAGTTTGTTGGTGAGGATTTAGGTACATTTCTAAAAACATAAAATGTGAAATTAACAAGGGACAACAACACCAAACAATCTCCTACAGATTAAATAGAACAACATATCAATGGTGTTGTGGGAACTTGTCACAAAAAACACACAAACATTTTCGGGAGTACAAATCAAAATCACCAAAAAAAAAATTAAAAAAGAGAAACACAAAAAAAGATTCTACATTAAAGTAAAAAAAAAAAAAAAAAATATGTTGTCAGATGTGAGAAATCAAAATATATTGAGGGAATCCCGATAAATAGTAACGAAAGAAGTTTGTGAGAAGTGTGTGTGAATATGAGCAGCAAAACGACTTAATTCTTGTCACATTATAAAGAAGAAGAGAGTGCGCTGTATTAAACCATTTTGAACATTGCAGCGTGACGAAAGTGCTGTATCCATTACGAATGCTAAGTTTACCAGAACGAGCTGTCCCGTGTCGGAATTTCTTCTGAGCATGCGTGGCACTTTGTGCGTCGGAACAGGCCACACATGGTCGGAATTGACGCGATCGGATTTTGTTGTCGGAAAATTTTATCTCCTGCTGTCCAACTTTGTATGTCGGAAAATCCGATGGAAAATGTCCGATGGAGCCCACACACGGTCGGAATTTCCGACAACACGCTCCGATCGGACAATGTCCATCGGAAAATCCGACCGTGTGTACGGGGCATAAGGCTGCGACTTGGTCTTCAGTCCATACATTCACCAGATTCTATCAGGTGGATTTAAGAGGGCAAGAGGATACCGCCTTCGGGCACAGTGTACTGCAGCCTGCAGTTTAGTTCCTCTGGTCCGTTTGCGGTCTATATTTTCTGATCTGTGTTTCCCTCCCCTCAAATGAGCATTGCTTTGGGACATCCCACTATGTAATGAATACTCTGTATCCTGTGATGTACTCTCAAGAAAATAGGATTTTTAAATACATCTTACCTGTAAAATCCTTTTCTTGAGAGTACATCATGGGACACAGAGCTCCCACCCTTCTATGGGTTTTACGTGGTTACCTATTGCTTTGCTACAAAACTGAGGTCCTCCCCGTATGGGAGGGGTTATATAGGGGAGGAATTCTCCTTAATTGGGGTTAACCAGTGTCTAATCACCGATGGTGCCTATCTAACCCACTATGTAATGAATACTCCCGTGATGTACTCTCAAGAAAAGGATTTTACAGGTAATCTGTATTTAAAAATCCTATTTTTTACATTTTAAAAGCCAAATTTTGAAGATGCACATGGTGTCTCAACATGTGCTATCTGCCATCAGGGCATATCAATGTATGCATTTTGTGGGTGCAACCCCTTCCTCGTAACTCTAGTGGGTGAGAGGAAGGGGTTGCACCCCCAAAGCATGTCCATTGATCCCCCATGATGGGAGATAGCACATGTTGACATTAGGCATGGGATCAGGAGGGAAATACTCATTTTGACTCCCAAATTGTGTGCATCTTCAAAATTTGGCTTTTACAGGAGTGACATCACCCCATCTGATAAAGGCAATATCAACACATTTTGGACATACTGTAATGTCTGATATTGCCTTCATTTTTTCTATGTTGAACTTTGTAAGTTCCAGAGTTGTGTATGTTATGTTTTGAAACATGCCTGTTTATAACAAAAAAAACAAAAAATTGTAAAAAACTTGAGAAAAAAAAAATTTTCCCCAAAACTTTTATAACGCACATGTGAATGTGCACAGAGTAAAAAGTTTGATAATCAACAATGTGTGGCTTCTTCTTTCAATGCTCAATACCAGTTTTGTAAGTAATTTTGTGTTTACAGTGACAATGGGGCTTATTTACTAAAGGAAAATACACGTGGCACTACAAGTGCACTAGGAGAACCTAGGAGACAGCTAAAAAGAGACACAAGCAATAAAGAAATTTCAAGATTTTATCAGATAATTTTTTTTTTATTATTAAAAACTTATTTAGACATTGTCTGGCATAGCAATGCCCCCCTGCCTGTAAAATAATTTACATATTTCTGTCGAACTTCACGGGCGTTTTGGGGTGCCAAACCAGGATGGCCAGTATCCAGGCCCGTCAGGGGATTTGCAGGAAATCCGGCCTCAGGCCCAACTGAGGCATCATAATTTTGGGCATTTCTTAAAAAATTCTGCAATATGCAACAGAATAAGATGATGTGGTTTATTTTGTAGTCCGCCATATGTATTGCTGTCAGAAACAGGCGGAACCGGCTGGCAATTTTCCCGAAGACATTCTCAATGACTCTTCTGGCACTGGCCAGCCGGTAGTTAAAACCCTCCTCTCCGGGTTTTAAAGACGAACAGGAGTCCTTCAACGTTGTCCGCAGCAGGTGGCAATGCCAGGCCACCAGTCTGGAGACGTTGGTAGAACTCAGTCTGGGTGAAGACTCCTCCATCCGACATCCGGCCATTCTTCCCCACATCCACATAGAGGAACTCATATTGTGCCGACACCACCGCCATCAACACTATACTATTAAAACCCTTATAATTGTAATAGTAAAACCCCAAATGGGGTGGTGGCACGATGTGGACGTGCTTCCCATCTATAGCCCCTCTATAGCCCCTCCACAGTTGGGAAAGTCCCAACGGTTGGTAAAATGGGAGGCCACAGTCTGCCATTCATGTGGCGTTGAAGGAAACTGTGGAGTCAAACCAGAAATAAAAAAATTTGTACTTTTGCACATAACATTGCAAGCAGATTACACAAAAACATTCTTGGCCAACATCAGTATAACATTTATTTTAAGGAGTATTTAAAGACAAAAATATAAGGTCCACTTATCAGATCCCCCCCCCCCCCAGATGGCCCATTGTAAAAATTTTAGGGGGGGTTCTAAATGAGTTTGGGATCCAAAAAAAAATCCTCTGGCACTCTGCCTGAATTTAAGGACAACAGTAACATTTGTACACATTTTAGGGGGTGTTTAGGGTAAAGCAGTACAATGGAGCTGACAAAATACATTGTTAAGTGACTAGGCTAGGTGTATATGGGCCCAGGATAACATGCTGGGGAGGTTAGTGAAGGCAAATAAGCATGTAGGCCAAAAAAGGAGCATTAAAAACTTCCAGCATGCATGAGGATAAAGGGGACATTCACAGCATATTACAATCATGGTAATTAGGGAATGATGAAAGAAATACATTAAATACATATAATGTGATGTTAAAGGAGAAATCTTACCTTAATATAGTCCTTCTGCAGGACCTGAATAATGGCAGAACAGGTCTCTGGGATAATGATCCCCAGAGCCTGGGGGGGAGATGACTGTCGAGAACTTGAGGTCCTGCAGACTTCTCCCAGTCGCCAAGTACCACAACGTGGCGACTAGCCTCTGCTCCGGAGTGATGGCTTGCCACATGCAGGTGTCCTGCCTGCTAATATAAGGGGTCAGCAAAGCCAACAGATGGTGAAAAACGGGGTCCGGCATCCTGAGAAAGTTCCTGAAATCATCAGGATTATTCTCCTGGATCTCACGAAGCAAAGGCATATGAGAGAATTGGTCACTGGAGTAACCAATTCTTGGTCCATGAACTCCTCCCCACCCTGTTCATGGACTTGGCTTTTGGTCCAAGTATGAACCCCAACACCAAGCCCCCACACAGCTCGAACTCTATGACGAGTACGTACCCACAACATGGCTTCAAAACGGTCGGCTGGTCAGAATGAATTAACAGAACGCACTGAAGAACAGCAAGGCCTGTGAAGAGCGAGCTGAAAATCAGAAATGAGCAGACAAGAACACACTGAAAAACAGATGCAAACTGACTACACGCACTGAAAAGCAGATACAAACCCACAAGCACAAATTAAAGAGCAGTAACGGACTGAAAAGCACGAAAGCTGAAAAGCGCAAATTGTCTCCCACCAAACTTCTACTAACAGGAGATAAACACGAGATTAGCAGAAGGAGTCCAAAGGGTGGCGCACTGGCTATTGAATTTCCTTTTTCTAGTCCCGTCGTACATGTTGTACGTCACCGCGTTGTTGACAATCGGACTTCGGTGTGACCGTGTGTATGCAAGACAGCTTGAGCGGAATTCCGTCGCAAAAACCTTCAGAGTTTATTCCAACTCTGAAACCGGTTGTGTGTACAGGGCATAAGAGTCTCTCTGTTGGGGGCAGCCCTATGTTTCCACTAGCTTTGTGCTCTGAAGAGTGATCTGTGTTCGGATTGCTATTCAGAGAGCATTTGACAGGCAGTAGGGAAAAGTTGAATTACCTCCTCACTGCCTGCTTAAACCCCTTGAGCATGGCTGTGTGGCACTTGCAGAGTGGCCCCATTCACTGCCAAATGTAACAGGGGGTATAATTCCTGCCTCAATCCAAAGTGGCACATAATGTGTACACCTCTGTGAGATCGCAGTGCATTGACGTCTGATGATTGGCCAAAGCATGCACCTGACCTGCATGCTTTGGCCAATCACAGCGCAGTCTGCTGCGACAGCCATAATTGGCCAAAGGCAGGGTGCCTTTGGCCAATCATGGCTTAGGGGGACTAAGTCCACGCCCCACACTATATAAGGCTGCTTCCAATGGCGGCCGTGTGTAGTGTTGGCACGGACGGAGAGAGAGAGTATATAGTCTACACTAAATGCAGAGTATATATATATATATATATATACTATATATATATATATATATATATATATATATATATATACTCTGCATTTAGTGTAGACTGCATATACAGTGCATTTGGTGGTATACAGTATATCATACACTTCAGGCAGTGTATTCAAATATATATTATATATATATATATATATATATATATATATATATATATATATATGTAGGAAGGCCAGTATGGTGGCCTGAATTTATGGGAGGAGCCCGGGGGGTATATAAGCAGCCCGCTCACCTGTGGTGCTTGTCGGTTTCCTGTGCGCGATATACGTCACTAGGCCGACTATTCCGATTTCAGCGTTCGCAAATACTTGGCTCACGAGTTCCCGCATTCGTGATCTCCGTGCTCGAGAGTTTTTTGAAGTCCGCGTTTACCGATTCGTTCGCACCACGCGTCTGGCTGGGCTGTCGCAGGTAGGGTCCCCTCGGATTTTTGTTTTTACGTACTTTTATGTCATGTCACTAAACCGTGATATTAGAATTACGAATCACTCGCAAATTTCACGAACGTAACCGCATGTGTATCACTCGCACTGTCATCATGTTACCATTTCACGTTATCTGAGGAAACCACAGCGACGCAAGCGTCGCTTCATTTCAGACAGCTCTAAATTGTTAAACATGTGTCAGTAGACAGCCATAGCGATTTGTAAACGCATAAATCTTTTCGAACCACGTCAGTTCGATACCAATCATTTCTCATTTCTGAAACATTTCTAAAGACATTTCTAACATTTCAAACCATTTCAAATCATTTCTCATTTCAGTCACGTACCGCGCTCCGATTCGAATCCAGTCGCACCTAAAAGATGCACCGATTCGCTCCGGTGTGCCCCAGTAATTACGGCCTCATTTCAGTACATGCTCCAGAGTCACGTCATTATCAGTCGCTTCGTACCTCTGTCATGGTTATCATTTCATTGCCACGTATCACGCTCCGATACGAATTCAGTCGCATGGAAATGCACCGATTCGTCTCGGCGTTCCCCCCCGTATTAGCCACATTTCAGTACATGCTCCAGAGTCCGATTCGTGGTCAGTCGCTACAGCAGCACGACCGATTCGCGCCTCTGTCATGGCAAACAATATGTTACACCTGCACTTACCGCGCTCCGTTTCGAATCCAGTCGCATCCTCCATGCACCGATTCGTTACGGCGTGCCCCAGGGCTCGGCCTCATTTCTGAAACATGCTCCGGAGTCTGGATCATAGCTAGTCGCAGATATCGGGCGACCGATCCGCATCTCTGTCATGGAATTACTACCATTTCACTCCCACAGCGCATCACCGTTTCGAAACCAGTCGCATCCGAGATGCACCGATTCGTCACGGAATGCCTCAGTTGTTTCAGCCGTATCCATACCTATACCAGAGCTCGGTGCGTTGCCAGTCGCAAAATGCGGCACAACCAATTCGAGCCTCGGTCAAGGTAAACATTTCTCTCATTTCGTTTCATACTGCGCTCTGATTCGAATCCAGATGCATCAAACATGCACCGATTCGTCCCGGTGTGCACCAATGTTTTTCAGTTGCCTCATTTCAGTACATGCTCCAGAGCCCGGTTCACGGTCGGATCAGTCATGACACGACCGAGCCGGACCTCTGTCATGGAGTTCACTCATTTCATGATCAAGGCAAACATTTCAAATCATTTCATTGTCACAAATTGTAAGCACCATACAAGTCATTGCTTCAAGTTAGTCAGCAAACCCTTCACGAATTATCACCTTTCATTTTCCTCCAGGTCAGTCTAAGTTCAGTAGGTCCACCCTGCACCAGGTTGGACGATATCCCCTCAGGTAAAAAAGAAAAAAAAAAAAAAAAATGGGAGAAAATAAGTCGGGTAAGTATGACTCAGGGAATCAAAGAAAAAACTTGAAATTCATGTCACCCCAATAGGTTACAGTCAACCAAAAATAAGAGCTCAAAGACAGGACATTCTCACCAGATCAACCATGTCTCAGGCCGGCAGCGAAGACTTCACGGCCCCTCTGTCACCTTCCCCGGTCTCAGAGAGCGGCAGCGTGCAGTCCCTCAGGGGATGGACTATCCCCAAACTGACGGCAGAGCTAAGACGCAGAGGTGTGCCCTTCCTCGCCACAGCAAGGAAAGGCGAGCTGTTCAAACTCCTCTTTCCCCCACCAGCAGCAGGACCCAGTACCCAACAGGCATCCCTTCAGTCAATATCTTCAGCCATCTCACAACTTCACACGATGGTGTCGTCCCTGTCTACCTCGGTCACAGACGTACAAACCAGGGTGGCACTCCTGGAGGCACGACCGGCCGCGGCTATCCCCAACCCAACCGCAACCCAAACCTTAACACCCCTTCCTGCAGGTACCTCAGGCTGGAGCCCTATTGTCTACCCCTCCCATTTGGTTCCAACCAGCATCAGGAAGGACATTTTGGACGGCAGGGACGTCAACCTGGCCTCTCTCCTTATTTCTGTGCACGATCTGGCAGAAAATAAGGCCTACTCCTGGAGTGACATATCGGTGGTCCTTAAAGCCAAAGACCCCAGACTGAACCGCAAGTTATCCGTCCCAGAATTCACCCTGGCCTTTGGCATGCTGAGAGACGTCCTATGCTCTGCCGCCCCCAGCAGAAGGGAAGAGCTGGACTTGTACCTCCATACGGTAGTAGACTTGGGCTACAAGTATGGAGGATTTTCCTTTTATGACTACCACCATTCCTTTTCCGCAAAGGCTGCTGCCACACTCACACAGTTCCAAACAACAACAAATTGGAGTCTCATGGACACAGAGCTGTTCTGCCGCCATTTTGCCGGCTTACGCTCACCCCTATGCGCGATTTGCCAGTCCTCCACCCACACTGCCACCTGGTGCGCCAATGCGACAACCAGACGTCCCTTCGAATTTCCCTCTACCTCCGGTGCTCTTCAGGGTCAGTCGGCCCCTGAACAAACGCCTCAGGTGGACAAATTCGGACGCCCAGTCTGAACCGTGGGAGGGGCAGCCATCTGCAATAATTACAATTACGGGTCCTGCAACTTCAGTCAGTGCCGCCTACTCCACATCTGCACCTTATGCCAAAGAGCGCACCCAAGAAACTTGTGCGAAGTCAAACAACAGAAGAGGGCATGACTAAGCCGGATCAACGTCTTATGGCTAGGACTCTACCTCACCTCACATCCTACCCCCTCCCTGGCCACCTACCTTATCCAGGGCTTCACAGTAGGCTTTCACACCGGCCTCATTTCACTACCCCACAGTACTTACGAATGTGGGAATCTTCGTTCAGCAGCCATTGACGAACAAGCCATAGATCGGCTCCTACAAGCAGAAGTAGACCGGGAGTACGTTATAGGCCCTTTCACTCAGCCCCCTTTCAGCACTTGGAGAGTCAGCCCTATTGGGCTTGTCAAGGGCAAATTCACAAATAAATTACATTTGGTGTACGACCTGTCTGCGCCTCATTCTTCCCACATCCCCAGTCTCAATTCCCTGATCCCCTCCGAAGAATTCTCCCTAAAATATTCCTCCGTGGACATGGCGATACAAGCAATCATCAAAGCAGGTACAGGTGCCTGGCTTTCCAAAGCTGACATCTCGGATGCCTTCAAGCTCCTGCCTATCCACCCGTCCCTTTGGTGCTGGCATGGCATCAAGTGGAAGGAGGCATATTATTTTGCCACAAAACTGACGTTCGGTTCGAAGAGTAGTCCTTGGCTCTTCGACACATTCGCTCAGGCCCTTGCTTGGATACTGTTACACAAGGCTCAGTGCCAAGAAGTCATCAATTACCTGGACGACTTCCTACTAATAGAACCTCCCAGCAAGCCCCCAGAAGACCTCGACAAACTCAGAGCGATATTCGGAAACCTCAATGTTCCCATCGCCGAGCACAAAGTCGACGGCCCAGCACACAACATCACCTTTCTCGGGGTCAACTTAGACACCCGCACTATGCAAGCCAGTCTCCCCCTCGACAAACTAACCCGCATTAGGGCGGTCCTTCACAAATTCACCCACACCAAGGGGTGCACCAAAAAGCAGTTGCAATCTCTCCTGGGAATGCTTAATTTCGCCATGCGAATTATTCCACAAGGCCGCACCTTCGTGTCACGCCTGCTGAGATTCCTGTCAGAAACACAAGACCCCGACCAGATCCTAAATCTAGACTCCGCAGCAATAGCGGACCTATCTATGTGGGAGGAATTCCTGTCCGCCTGGAATGGCATATCCCTATTTATACCCATGGTTTCGGCCCAGTCACCCCAGGTGGTGACAGACGCTGCAGCCTCCACAGGTTTCGCGGCAATTTTTGGCCACCAATGGTTTTCAGGACCCTGGCCTCAACAGATACTGTTGATACCCGGCTTTATTCGAACATCTTCCCTCTTCGAACTCTATCCCATAGTGGCTGCTGCACAACTCTGGGGTCACCATTGGACAGGGCAAACCGTAGTCTTCACCACCGATAATCAGGCCACGGCAGACATCATTAACAAAGGCAGGTCCAAGTCCCTAGCAGTCATGTCCTTCCTGCGCAGATTGGTACAACTGTCTTTACAATATCAGTTTAACATACACTGTGCATTCATTCCCGGCAGATACAATTTAGCTGCTGACGCGCTGTCACGTTTTAACTACACCTCCTTTTTCAAACAGGTTCCCGGAGCCGAACCAGTCTCGGCCCCTATCCCTGTCTGGTCACAACTGACCCTGGACTAGTTCAACATTTACAAGGAGCAACGCAGCTCATCAATCACTCACTCTCTCATAATACACTCAAAGCCTACCAGACAGCTTGGAAGGCGTTCAATAAATTTCTCACATCCTGCCGTAAAGGACCAACAGATGTCAAACAGGTACTGGCCTTCACTTCATACTGCCACACTCAGCTGGCCTTATCTTACAACACCATTCGGCTATACCTAGCTGGCATACAACATTTCTTGACACTTCAAGACCCCACAAAACCTTCACTGTTCTTATCACACGCCATACGAGCCATCCTAAGGGGCATTCAGAAACAACAACCAGTGACCAGCTCCAAGCGCTTACCCATTACGGGGCCCATCTTCAGGGATATGTCGACTATTCTGGCTACTTCGCCATTCGGTCTGCTCCCCAGCACGGTCCTACAAGCAGCCATATATTTGGCTTACTACGGGTTCTTGCGACCTGGCGAATTCACCTATAACAACCCCACAGACCAAGTACTATGCAGACGGCACTTGCTTCGCTACCAAGACCATTTCATCCTTCACCTCGAGGTCTCTAAAACCCAGCAAACAGGCTCTGGAGTGGACATTCACCTGTACAAAACCAATAACAGCTGGTGTCCAGTCACCGTACTCAACCGTCTCCTGTCACTCCTGCCTGAACAACCGGACACCAGTCCTCTTCTACCATTCCCAGTTAAACCCTTAAGCGCCTGTCAGTTTATAAAACACATAAGGATACTTCTCCGCAATCTTCACCTTAACCCCAGTCAGTACTCCGGACACTCCTTTCGCATCGGAGCAGCCTCCGCAGCATCCCGCCATGGGGTTCCAGACCACGTCATCAAAAGATTAGGCAGGTGGAAATCAGCCTGCTTCGCCCGGTATATCCCCAATCCTCAAGTAGAGATGGCACAGGCATTCTCCAAATTGGCTCAATGAAGAACTGAAAACCAATAAAATATTATACCCCTACCTGAATGTTTTTGCCCCCTTATTTTGGCATACCGGCCATTAGACCAAGGCACACTTTCAGGTCCATTTCATATGGTAAGTCCACACTTCCAGGTCTATTTCCGATGGTAAGTCTTATCTTAATTATAAATATTATCTATGTCCATATCGGACATAGGGCTCCAACCATAAGTAGGAAGGCCAGTATGGTGGTCTGAATTTATGGGAGGAGCCCGGGGGGTATATAAGCAGCCCGCTCACCTGTGGTGCTTGTCGGTTTCCTGTGCGTGATACCCACCCTCCCATCCCCATTTCACAGCATTTCTCAACTATTCATTTCTCTTTACAGAATAATAATTTCTTAAACCAGGGTATGCCCCCTTATTTTGGCATACCGGCCATTAGACCAAGGCACACTTTCAGGTCCATTTCATATGGTAAGTCCACACTTCCAGGTCTATTTCCGATGGTAAGTCTTATCTTAATTATAAATGTTATCTATGTCCATATCGGACATAGGGCTCCAACCATAAATATATATATATATATATATATATATATATATATATATATATATATATATATATATACAGTTCTCGTCACATACCCTGGCAGAATTTATGATTTCTTGGCCATTTTTCAGAGAATATGAATGATAACACAAAAACATTTCATTCACTCATGGTTAATGTTTGGCTGAAGCCATTTATTATCAATCAACTGTTTACTCTTTTTAAATCATATTGTATATAATACAGTGTGTACAGTTTCTAATACTCTTCAGGTGGTGTACACAGTATATAATATACAGTGCACGGCGGGCGTGTGTAGTGTTTTTGTTGTGGACAGAGAGATAGCTTGAGTTAGATTAAGCAGGCAGGTTATTCAGTTAGTGGCAGTGTATTTGATATATATATATATATATATATACAGTCAGTCTAATATATATATATGCAGTGGGGACGGAAAGTATTCAGACCCCCTTAAATTTTTCACTCTTTGTTATATTGCAGCCATTTGCAAAAATCATTTAAGTTCATTTTTTTCCTCATTAATGTACACACAACACCCCATATTGACAGAAAAACACAGAATTGTTGACATTTTTGCATATTTATTAAAAAAGAAAAACTGAAATATCACATGTTCCTTAGTATTCAGACCCTTTGCTCAGTATTTAGTAGAAGCACCCTTTTGCTCTAATACAGCCATGAGTCTTTTTGGGGAAGATGCAACAAGTTTTTCACATCTGGATTTGGGGATCCTCTGCCATTCCTCCTTGCAGATGCTCTCCAGTTCTGTAAGGTTGGATGGTAAACATTGGTGGACAGCCATTTTTAGGTCTCTCCAGAGATGCTCAATTGGGTTTAAGTCAGGGCTCTGGCTGGGCCATTCAAGAACAGTCATGGAGTTGTTGTGAAGCCACTCCTTCATTATTTTAGCTGTGTGCTTAGGGTCATTGTCTTGTTGGAAGGTAAACCTTCGGCCCAGTCTGAGGTCCTGAGCACTCTGGAGAAGGTTTTCGTGCAGGATATCCCTGTACTTGGCCGCATTCATCTTTTCCTCGATTGCAGCCAGTCGTCCTGTCCCTGCAGCTGAAAAACACCCCCACAGCATGATGCTGCCACCACCATGCTTCACTGTTTGGACTGTATTGGACAGGTGATGAGCAGTGCCTGGTTTTCTTCACACATACCGCTTCGAATTAAGGCTAAAAAGTTCTATCTTGGTCTCATCAGACCAGAGAATCTTATTTCTCACCATCTTGAAGTCCTTCAGGTGCTTTTTTAGCAAACTCCATACGGGCTTTCATGTGTCTTGCACTGAGGAGAGACTTCCGTCGGGCCACTCTGCCATAAAGCCCTGACTGGTGGAGGGCTGCAGTGATGGTTGACTTTCTACAACTTTCTCCCATCTCCCGACTGCATCTCTGGAGCTCAGCTACAGTGATCTTTGGGTTCTTCTTTACCTCTCTCACCAAGGCTTTTCTCCCCGAGCTCAGTTCAGTTTGGCCGGACGGCCAGCTCTAGGAAGGGTTATGGTCATCCCAAACGTCTTCCATTTAAGGATTATGGAGGCCACTGTGCTCTTAGGAACCTTAAGTGCAGCAGAATTTTTTTGTAACCTTGGCCAGATCTGTGCCTTGCCACAATTCTGTCCCTGAGCTCTTCAGGCAGTTCCTTTGACCTCATGATTCTCATTTGCTCTGACATGCACTGTGAGCTGTAAGGTCTTATATAGACAGGTGTGTGGCTTTCCTAATCAAGTCAAATCAGTATAATCAAACACAGCTGGACTCAAATAAAGGTGTAGAACCATCTCAAGGATGAACAGAAGAAATGGACAGCACCTGAGTTAAATATATGAGTGTCACAGCAAAGGGTCTGAATACTTAGGACTATGTGATATTTCAGTTTTTCTTTTTTAATAAATCTGCAAAAATGTCAACAATTCTGTGTTTTTCTGTCAATATGGGGTGCTGTGTGTACATTAATGAGGAAAAAAATGAACTTAAATGATTTTAAGTTAATGATATAGTTAATGATATAGACTATATATTCAGTGTATATATATATATATATATATATATATATATATATATACACATATACAATCTCATATATATATATATATATATATATATATATATATACTCTGCATTCAGTGTAGCCTATATCTACAGTGAATTCGGTGGTGTACTATTTGGAGAGGAGTCGACAAGGCCTATGATGAAAGGTACACTATTCCTACTGTGAAATATGGAGGTGGATCGCTGATGTTTTGCGGATGTGTGAGCTACAAAGGCACAAGAAATTTGGTCAAAATTGTTGGCAAGATTAATGCAGTATGTTAAGGGGGTGTGGGGTCCCCCCAAAAATCCATACCAGACCCTTATCCGAGCACGCAACCTGGCAGGCTGCAGGAAAAGAGGGGGGACGAGAGAGCGCCCCCCCTCCTGAACTCTACCAGGCCACATGCCCTCAACATTGGGAGGGTGCTTTTGGGTAGCCCCCCAAAGCACCTTGTCCCCATGTTGATGGGGAGAAGGGCGTCATCCCCACAACCCTTGCCCGATGGTTGTGGGGATCTGCGGGCGGGGGGCTTATTGGAATCTGGAAGCCCCCTTTAACAAGGGGACCCCTAGATCCCGCTCCCCGTGTGAATTGGTAACCTACCATTTCACAAAAAAGTGTCAAAAAGGTTAAAAAACACAAGAGACGGTTTTTGACAAGTCCTTTATTAATTTCTTCTTCTTTCCGCTTCTACTTCCATCTTCTTTCTTCTGGTCTTTCTTTGGTGTTCTTCTTCCTCCATCTTCTTCTTCTCCATCTTCTTTTTCCTCCATTCTTCTTGTCCCGCATTTTCCTCCGGCTTCTTCTCCGCTCCGGCCGCACAATCCGCCTCAGTGGGAGTCTTCCACCACACGATGCTTCGGTTCTTCTGGCAATTCTTATATAACGGAGGGTGGGGCCACCCGGTGACCCCGCCCTCCTCTGACGCACGGGGACTTCACGGGGACTTCCCTATGGCTTTCCCTGTGTTGTCAGAGAGGGGCGGGGTCACCCGTTTACGTAACCAGAGAAGAAGCCGGAGGAAGATGCGGGACAAGAAGAGCGGAGGAAGAAGAAGATGCAGAAGAAGATGGTGAAGAAGAAGATGGAGGAAGAAGAAGAACACCGAAGGAAGACCAAAAGAAAGAAGATGGAAAAAGAAGCGGAAAGAAGAAGAAATTAATAAAGGACTTGTCAAAAACCGTCTCTTGTGTTTTTTAACCTTTTTGACACATTTTTTGTGAAATGGTAGGGGTGCATTTGTACCCCATTACCAATTCACATGGGGGGGCGGGATCTGGGGGTCCCCTTGTTAAAAGGGGTTTCCAGATTCTGATAAGCCCCCTGCCCACAGACCCCCACAAGGGTTGTGGGGATGAGGCCCTTCTCCCCATCAACATGGGGACAAGGTGCTTTGGGGGGCTACCCCAAAGCACCCTCCCAATGTTGAGGGCATGTGGCCTGGTACAGTTCAGCAGGGGTATGGTTCAGGAGGGGGGTGCTCTCTCGTCCCCCCTCTTTTCCTGTGGCCTGCCAGGTTGCGTGCTCGCATAAGGGTCTGGTATTGATTTTTTGGGGGACCCCACGCCATTTTTTTTAAATTTTGGCGTGGGGTTCCTCTTAAAATCCATACCAGACCTGAAGGGTCTGGTATGGATTTTGAGGGGGACCCCCACACCATTTTTTTTTTAATTTTGGCACGGGGTTCCCCTTAATATCCATACTAGACCTGAAGGGCATGGTATGGAATTTAGGGGGACCCCCACGCATTTTTTTTTTAATTCTGGTTCGGGGTTCCCCTGTGGGGAAATTCCATGCCGTTTTTATTAATGAACTTTTATGTGTATTGCCGAACCGACAATTCATTATAGCTGGCGCTAGCGATAGTAGTTTTACATGACTTTTTTTCCTTTAGAAATGTCATTTTGCTGTTAGACTGTTCTAAACACGGGAAACATGCGCCCCTTTACAGGCATACTATACTGTAGATATCCCCCAGGTACGAATTTTAAAGGAATAATACACTTTTATTGTTTCACTTTAAGCATTATTAAAATCACTGCTTCTGAAAAAACGTCCCTTTTTAAAACTTCTATTTGCATTGATACATGTCCCCTGGGGCAGGACCCAGGTCCCCAAACACTTTTTATGACAATAACTTGCACATAAGCCTTTAAAATGAGCACTTTTGACTATTCACGTTCGTGTCCCATAGACTTTAACAGTATTTGCGTGTTCGAACAAATTTTTGCCTGTTCACATGTTCTGGATGCGAACTGAACCAGGGGGGTTTGGCTCATGCCTACTGGAGAAACATTTGCATTCATCAGCCAGGAAGCTGCACATGGGACGTACTTGGACATTCCAACATGACAATGATCCAAAACACAAGGCCAAGTCGACCTGTCATTGGCTACAGCAGAATAAAGTGAAGGTTCTGGAGTGGCCATCTCGGTCTCCTGACCTCAATATCATTGAGCCACTCTGGGGAGATCTCAAACATGCAGTTCATGCAAGACAGTCCAAGAATTTACATGAACTGGAGGATTTTTGCCAAGAGGAATGGGCAGCTTTACCATCTGAGAAGATAAATAGCCTCATCCACAAATACCACAAAAGACTTCAAGTTGTCAATTATGTTAAAGGGGGCAATACACGGTATTAAGAACTGGGGTGTGTAAACTTTTTATCAGGGTAATTTGGGTAGTTTCTGTTGCCATTATGATTTAAAAAGAGTAAACACAGTTGATTGATAATAAATGGCTTCAGCCAAACACTAACCATGAGTGAAAGAAAAGTTTTTGTGTTATCATTCATATTCTCTGAAAAATGGCCAAGAAATCATAAATTCTACCAGGGTATGTAAATTTATGAGCACAACTGAACACAGAGAGAAAAACCCCTTAATGGACTTTAACAGCACTGATGTAATAAATTGTTGAGAAAAGTATATAATTTATTAAACATAGTACAAAAAATGGACAATAAAATATATTGGAAAGATTACAGTAGTTGTACAAAATCACCACATAGATTACACTTTGGAATTCTCTAGGTTCACCAGATGCGTTTCAGAGTATCGGATAACTCTTTCTTCAGTGGTGTTATGAGAGCTCCAATCGTGTATCTATAATATAGTGGTTTCAAAAGATCATAAATGTTATTATATAGTAGGAATGGACGAACGGTTTGGCCCGAGCATAAGTTCGGGCCGAACTTTGGTTGTTTGGACGTTCGTCGAACAACAAACATTATGCTGTGTTTGCGGCAAATTCGAAAGCCGTGGAACCCGTTAAAGTCTATGGGACACTAACATGAAAAAACAAAAGTGCTCATTTTAAAGGCATATATGCAAGTTATTGTCATAAAAAGTGTTTGGGGACCTGGGTTCTGCCCCAGGGGACATGTATTAATGCAAAAAAAAAAGTTTTAAAAACTGTCAATTTTTTCGGGAGCAGTGATTTTAATAATGCTTAAAGTGAAACAATAAAAATGAAATATTCCTTTAAATATCATGCCGGGGGTCTCTATAGTATACATGTAAAGTGGTGCAGTTTTCCTGTGTTTAGAACAGTACCACAGCAAAATTACATTTCTAAAGGAAAAAAGGTAATTTAAAACTGATCGCAGCTGTAATGAACTGTCGGGTCTCGGCAATATAGATAAAACTCATTGAAAAAAAACTGCATGGGTTCCCCCCCGTCCATTACCAGGCCCTTTGTGTCTGGTATGAATATTAAGGGGAACCCCAAACCAATTTTTTTTTTAATTGTTTGAGGGTCCCCCCAAAATTCATTATAAGGGGAACCCTGCGCCAAAATTAAAAAAAAATGTCCCTTATCGGAGCACACAAACTGGCAGGCCACAGGAAATGAGGGGGGATGAGAGAGCCTCCCTCCTGAACCGTACCAGGCCACATGTCCTCAACATGGGGAGGGTGCTTTGGAGCAGCCCCCCAAAGCATCTTGTCCCCATGTTGATGGGGACAAGGGCCTCATCCTCACAACCCTTGCTCGGTGGTTGTGGGGGTCTGTGGGCGGGGGGCTTATCGGAATCCGGAAACACCCTTTAACAAGGGTACACTCAAATCCCGGCCACCCCCCAATGTGAATTGGTAACGGGTACATTTTCCCCCACCATTTCACAAAAAAAGTGTCAAAAATAGTAAAAAAGACAGGAGACACTTTGGAACAAGTCCTTTATTAACCGCTTCCCGACCACCTCACGCAGATATACTGTGGCAGAAGAGCACATACAGGCAGAATCATGTACCTGTACATTGTCCTTTAAGAGGCAGCTTGCACGCGCGCGCTGGGAGCTTCGTGAGAGTGACTCGATGTCTGCGGGGATACCCACGATCGTTTCACGGCGAGGAAGAATGGGGAAATGCTAATGTAACCAAGCATTTCCCCGTTTTGTCTAATGACACTGATCACCGCTCCCTGTAATCGGGAGCGGTGATCAGTGTCATGTCACACACAGTCCCTCCCCCCACAGTTAGAATCACTCCCTAGTACACACTTAACCCCTACAGCACCACCTAGTGGTTAACCCCTTCACTGCCAGTCACATTTACACAGTAATCAATGCATTTTTAATTGCACTGATCGCTGTATAAATGTGAATGGTCCCAAAATTGCACCAAAAGTGTCCGATCTGTCCACCTTAATGATCGCTGCCATTACTAGTAAAAAAAAAATTATTAATAATATAGCCATAAAACTATCCCCTATATTGTAGATGCTATAACTTTTGCGCAAACCAATCAATAAACGCTTATTGCGATTTTGTTTACCAAAAATATGTAGAAGAATATGTATTGGCCTAAACTGTGGAAAAAAAATGTTTTTTTATATATTTTTTGGGGATATTTATTACAGCAGAAAGTAAAAAAATGCGTTTTTTCCAAAATTGTTGCTCTTTTTTTGTTTATAGCGCAAAAAATAAAACCGCAGAGGTGATCAAATACCGCCAAAAGAAAGCTCTATTTGTGGGGAAAAAAGGACGTCAATTTTGTTTGGGAGCCACTTCACACGACCGCGCAATTGTCAGTTAAAGTGACGCAGTGCCGAATTACAAAAAGTGCTCTGGTCTTTGACCAGCCAAATGGTCCGAGGCTTAAGTGGTTAAAAAATTAAAAAAAAAAAAAATGTCCCGTGATGTAGATCCATCTCACACCACCCGATGAGCTGAAAAAAGAAAACGAAAAACCCTGCAACAGCTCTGCTTCCATGGGAGTCCCCAGATCCCGGCCTCCTCCCCTATGTGAATTGGTAACGGGTACCCCTACCATTTCACAAAAAAAGTGTCAAAAATAGTAAAAAAGACAGGAGACACTTTGGGACAAGTCCTTTATTAATAAATAAAAACATTAAAATGTGGGCGGCTCCCGCCAAGTGATGCTTCATCTCAATGACAGCTGTTATATAGCTGAGGGTGGGGCCACTCGGCCTCGCCTTCCTCTGACATCACGGTCACCCCTTTATATCACCGGGATCTGGGGGTCCCCTTGTTGGCCGCTCTCTCATCCCCCCCTCTTATCCTGTGGCCTGCCAGATTGCATGCGTGGATAAGGGTCTTGTATGGATTTTGGGGGGACCCCTAGGCAATTTTTTTAAAATTTTGGCCCAGGGCTCCCCTTAAAATCCTTACCAGACCTGGAGGGTCTGGTATGGATTTTGGGGGACCCCTACGTCATTTTTTTTTAAAAAGTTGGCGCAGGGTTCCCCTTAATATCAATACCAGACCTGAAGGGGCTGGTATGGATTTTGGGGGGACCCCCATGCAATTTTTTTTTAATTTTTGGTTTGGGGTTCCCCTTAATATTTATACCAGATCCAAAGGGCCTGGTAATGGACTGGGGGGGGGGTCATGCCGTTTTTTTCAATGAGTTTTATCTATATTGCCGAGATCCAACAATTCATTACTGCTGCGATCAGTTTAAATGACTTTTTTTCCTTTTGAAATGTTATTTTGCTGTGGTATTGTTCTAAACACGGGAAAACTGTGCCACTTTACAGGCATACTATAGACACCCCCCAGGCATGATATTTAAAGGAATATTTCATTTTTATTGTTTCACTTTAAATATTATTAAAATCACTGCTCCCAAAAAAACTGCCATTTTAAAAGTTTTTTTTTGCATCGATACATGTCCCTTGGGTAGGACACGGGTCCCCAAACACTATACTAACACTATAATAACTTGCATATAAGCCTTTAAAATGAGCACTTTTGATTTTTCATGTTTATGTCCAATAGACTTTAACGGTGTTCGTCCAAATTTTTTGCCTGTTCCCAAGTTCTGGTGCGAACCGAACCTGGGGGGTGTTCGGCTCATCCTTATTATATAGCGATCAGTAGTAAAATATAATATATCTGCATTAAATGTATTTAAACAAACTCACATATAGTGTAGTGGTGTCACTAATAAAAATATTCCATAGAACTATTAAAAACATACATAGACAGAACTGTGTCTCCATAAACCTTCTGCTCAAAGTGGCTGATCTTGTTGGTATGCTTTAATGATTGCATAGAAACAAAACAACTGAAATTGAGGAAATGCTAAACTCCTCCAGAGTCCAAGGAAGAGCTAGGAACACTGAAGCCAAAAAGGAAGGCGTCGCTCTGTAGGTAAAGATGATAAAATATATAGCACAGAATAAGCAATATTGAAACTTGATTGAATTAAAATAAGTGCTATACCTATTTATTTATATAGATAATGCATCCTACCTGTGCCAAATAGGGACAGGCTAATGGTTTAAGGGTGATTTGAAGATATGAGGATGGTATATACTAAAAAAGTAATGAATGCATAGCAGTGGGTTAGTCACATATTTCATAAACTAATATCCTAGACATCTAAGTTTTCATCAATATTAGTATATTTCTTAGTTTGTATTTTGTTTATCGGTCATATAATTGTATTTGGATAATACTACAAAATACGGAAATATAAATTAATTACAGATATAGACCTGTAACATATATTCCATATATATGATAATGAACTAATTGATGTACATTTACACAAATGCATGGTTTATACTTTGTGTTCCATTGCCAAAACTCTATCTCTATGTTAGCATATTACTAGTTAGTGAAATAAATTGTTTAAACGTGTTATCAATCTTAATATGAGCCTAAAAATCCTAATTTATTTATTGTCTTATAGATAAGTATTGGGTAGTTATCAGTAAATAGGTTGTTGGGCTCACAGATGTGCATAAGGTTCAAATAAATGCCCCCTAAAAGAGGCTAAGCCCACAATGTCAATGAAACAAAAAAGGTGGGGGAAGGAAAGACTCAAAAAGTATTCCATCATACCTTGCATAAGAACGGCAGTCACATGGAGACACGTCTTGGCATACAAACCGAAAGGTGGATGTCAGGCATTTCTCCAAAGACGCCTAAAGTATGCTTCCCCCTCCAATCACAGGCCACGCCAAATTGCTTCAGCTGTGCCTGAGGGGTAGGGGGAAGAAAAACCTAGAGTGCGCCTATGCTGGCCCACTGAGCCGTGTGCGCACGTCTCCATCCTGACAACGCATGCGCAACATCAGTGCAACGGAATTACGTCATGCGCACACGGCCCACCGACACCGAGAACTACTCCGGCAGACTGTGCATGTCTGCTGGAGTAGTAAGATGGAGACAGGACCAGATGCTGAAACGTCAACGTTCCCCATAAGAAGCCGCCTCAGTTTGGGAATTCAGACGACTATGTGTACCAGGTGCCCTATGGTCCATCCCCAGGGCGTCAGCTGGCATAAATCAACAAATTTTGTGCACTAATTATATTTAGTCAATATAAACAGATCCAATCATAAGGGGACATGAAACAAAACAGCCCCAGCGGTAGGTAGTGGAACTGAAAATATCATTTTTTTGCAAAAGGTAGGTAGTGGAACTGAAAATATCATTTTTTTGCAAAATGTAGTGAAGACACAGAAGAACACTGATCAGGGTGATCCAAAAATCACCGGACAGAACTAATTTGCAAAAAAGATAAATATATAATAACGTGTTTTTTAAAGCAATAAACAGGATTAACATTATGAGCATACATACAATTCCAATATAGCACCGGTGCTCAAAAAAATGTAGGTTAATCGCTCCATTTCTCTATTTCTCCATTCCCCTGAGGAAAATCCCTCAAGGAAGGGTTTGAAGGATATGGCCTCATTGAGGCCTGGCGGAAATGTAGCTTTAAGGTTGTGTATCCAGTGCAGCTCCATTTGGGGGAGAGTCTTATTGCAGTCTCCTCCTCTGGAGCTGGGGTGGATACGATCTAATATAAGGAACTTCATTTTTGGAAATTTACCTTCATGTACAATTTTAGCATGTCTGCCCAAAGGTAAATCAGGATTATTGATTTGCATACTTCTTTTGTCTGTATGCTCATTTCCAGAATTCAAGTTTCATCTTGCCAATGTAGCGGTCATACATTTGTTATGTAATGTAATATATGTTATATCTTAGCATTTGGCGCCATCTAGCTGCCAAAATATAAAAAGACTGCATCTTTATTCTTTTATTATTCAGAAGTTGACATGGAAGTGTTTTGTTTGTTTAAATCTGGACATTAACTTGACCTATCCACAATGCTCATTAACTCCCATGAATCTCAGGGAACAGAACTGCATTGTGGGAAGATTCTAAAAGGACAGAGAGTGCCCATCTTTGGTCTCTTGGACACGCATGGCCAGCCTGGGAGGATCTGTGTGAGGTCTCCAGCACAGCGCGGCCTACCTCCACGGAAGAGCGATCCCAGCAGCAGTACTGTGATACACCAGAGAGCTGGACTGACGGCGGGGCAAGACTGGGAAGGAGCCAGAGGAGCCTGTCGGAGTCATCTGGGAGTTCTGGAGCGTCTTGAACTGTGGAGCAGAGCAGCACAGCAGTGCTGGCCGGCCAGAGACAGAACCCTGTACATCAGAACGGAGCCTTCTGACAACATTGTCCTGGTTGGGTGAGAGGACTGTTGCCCAAAAATTTCTTGATGCACTTTTATACATCCATCTACACAAGACAGAGTTGCTGGGACCCATAGTCCCACAAGCAAAGTCAAGAGGATTTAGTACTGAGTCCCTGGCATCAAAGTTAGTCATAGCGCTGCTGCACCAGAACCTTACTTTCACATTTTCAGTCTACTTTGATCAGGAGTCATTTAACCCTTTGGATTACAAATCTACTTTGTTTTTGCTAGCAGAAGAAAAGAAGAAAAGAAGGACTGTTTAATAAAACACAAGGCCTTGTGTCCCTTTACTATATTGGGGTAGTGTGATACTAAATGAGGGAGCTCTCTAATTGTTGTACTACACTTTATCAAAAGTTAGTTTTTGATTTAGTATAGTAATAAAGCACGCAGGAAATAGGAAAGTGCTCATAGTGAGATAAATTCACTCTGACGGTTATCCTATTTACTTTGCTACACCACTCATATATTATTTCAGACATTTTATACCTGTATTGTATCTTTGTAATATAAAGTTCAGTTGACTGTCAGACTATGTTGGTTTTACAGTACAACCATTGTATTTTAAACCTTCTAAACAATTACAGTAAATAAGGTTATTATTCAAGTATAACTGTGTGAGTGTTGTTTTCCTCTTCATCACCAGCCAAGAGGAGGGTAAGGTAACTACATGGAAAAGAAGAAAGGTAACAGCGCTCTCTGCAGGGACAACTTAATCCATACACCAGGTCCACTCACAGGTGCCGAGGCTCGATGTATCCCAACACACTCCAATGCAACAGTAATAAGGAGAGTCGGCAAAACTGTAATCCTTGAAGTGACGTTTATTGGTACATCAGAGTGACAATAAAGCAATAAAGCTGACGCGTTTCGGCAATAGCCTTAGTCGTAGCTGTTTTATTGTCACTCTGATGTACCAATAAACGTCACTTCAAGGATTACAGTTTTGCCAGCTCTCCTTATTACTGTAAGGTAACTACAGACAGGTATATTATATTGAGTATTGTGAACTTGCCTTTATGATTTTGTTTTGACTGCACACTATCACACCACAGCTGTGTCAGGGGGACTGAGATATTCAAAGGGGAAACAGCAGAGTACAGGCCCAAATAAATCAGCAGCTCCTTCGGGGGTCAGTGCTACATGTGGGGGCATCGTCCGGGATACTGTTGCTCTGCAATCAACCCCCCAGATACCCCCTTGGCACCAGTATGGACCCTGACTCTGCGATTCAGTGGTGCAAAGAAGAACTCGCCCGTATGAAGACGAGTGTGACCGTTGAGCATCCTGGAAAGGCCCGGGAGGAAGAACGTCGGTCCAGGGTCCTGAGAGCGACCGCTGACACAGTATCCTGGTTCCCACCTACCCAACAAAGCAGGGGGAGCGACCCTGAATTAGAGAAGCTGATGATTCAGCTGCAAAGAGGAATGTCCAAGATGATGAAGATTTTGATCGGGTCATCGAATCTCATGTCTGAGTCAGACACCTTAAAGATGCAAGTGTCCCAGATGGCAGAGATGATGGACAAATTGATGGCAGAACATACTGAGTTGTCTGGCCAAAAGCCAACGAAGCAAGACGTCTGTGGAGGTGTAGGTCACTACCAACAAGTATGTCCAAGTCCACAAATGGATACAGAAGACTGGCGGAGACCTCAGAGACGTGACCCAAGGATGAAGAGAAGATCCGGGCCTTCGAAAAGAACTTTCCCTGAGTCTGCATGGGAGCAATGGAGAACACCTGCTGTTTATACTGTTTCAGTGGGAAATGCTTTTCAGTCTCTAAACCGATGACGAAAGTGGTGTGCTCGGTGGCAGAAGCTGAAGAGAGCATGAGTTCAAGTATGCCAAGTTGTGGTTACAGATATCCCCAACAGGCCTCATACCCAGTTGGTAGGCCCTCTTTTACACTTAGACTTTTACAAGAGGTACTTGTCATACCTGCCCCTGAAGAAGTTAGAAGACGTAAAGGTTTAGGGTGTTCAAGCAGAAGATTACCCTTGTGATGGATGTCTGCGGATCAAGTTGTCGTGTGATCCATTGAAGGATGGGAAGCCTCAGAACTTTGAGACACTGGCCGTTGTCTGCCCTTGGTTGCCAGGGTCCTCAAGAAGTTTGTTAATCATTGGGACCAACACTGATTTGGTGAAGCGGATGTTAGCCCCTGTTGTTCCCAGATGTGACCCTCTTCCTTCATTGTCAGAAGAAGGGTCGGAGGTGTCTCCTTCTCCCACAATGGATGAAGAAATACCCAAAACAGAAGTGGAAGAAACCTACCTGCAGGAGGCAGAAGTAGTTGAACTGAAGGAGAGGGCTAGTGAGCCTGTCATGTCTGAACCAGTGAATCAGAGGAAACAAAGAGTCATTTCCAAACTCAAGAGACCAACCTGTTAAGTGTTGGATGAGAGTTCCGAAGAAATTGTTCTCACCCGTCAAGGGTTGTTGAGAGAGCCTGGCATTCTCACCTCAGATTTGGTGAAAGGTAACCCTATCTCACCCCTTGACACAGTTGTACCAGACACCAAGGTCATCAAAAACTTTTCTCTTACTCATAATTAGTGTTTGTTACACACAGTATCTAATACAGTTTGTACAGTTTCTACTACACTTCTGGTGGTGTACACAGTATCTAATGCCGTGTGTACAGTTTCTAATACACTTCAGGCGGTGTACACAGTATCTAGTACAGTGTGTATAGTTTGTACTACACTTCTGGGGGTGTACACAGTACACAATACAGTGCAGCCATAGTACAATTTCTAATACAGTGCAGGAGGTGTACACAGTATATAATACAGTGTGTTCAGTTTGTACTATACTTCTGGTGGTGTACACAGTAAAAAATACAGTGCAGTTGTTGTACAGTTTCTAATACAGTGCAGGCGGTGTACACTGTATCTAATACAGTGTGTACAGTTTCTACTACTATTCTGGTGGTGTACACAGCATCTAATACAGTGTTTACAGTTTCTAATACACTTCAGGTGGTGTACACAGTATCTAATACAGTGTGTACAGTTTCATTTTTTTTTTCATTCTTTTTATCATTTTTCAAAATGCAAAAATTAAAAGCATACAGTATCATAAATTGTCATATAGTATTGCACGTTGCAAAGAACAATTAATAACATTATTACATACTATAACCCTTCACCCTCCCTCCAACCCAACCTAATCCCACCCCCCACCACATATCACTCAAACATTGTCTATGCCTGTCCTCATATCAATTGCCTAACGCTATGGCCAAAGAGAAAGATGAGAACCTCACCATTGGCAGATGGAAAATTTAGGGAACAGACCGTATGATAGAAAAAAAAGAGAGAAAAAGGAAACGGAGAAGGGACTCATACGGGGCATCCCATTTTCTGCAGCCAAGGTCTCCACATTGTCTCAAACTTTCTGAGATTGTCCTGTCTAATATACAGCACTCTCTCACTCCAGACCAGGGAATTGATAGTTTCAATCCAACTCTCCACCGTCGGGGGGGACTGAGCCTGCCATTTCTGTGCAATCAATTTTCTCGCTTGAAACAAACATCTCAACACTACCTCAGTGGTACCGGGCAGGACTCTATCTTCCTCCAGACACCATAATAGGCATGTTTTGGCTTCAGGTACTAATGAGCTCCTAAAGGTTTTATTTATCCTAGTGATTATATCCCCCCAATATCTAAAGAGCTTTGGACACTTCCATACCATATGAATGAGGTCTCCTGTCACCTTGCACCTGGGGCACTCATCATTTTGTTTCCAACCAAGTTTAAACATTTTTTGGGGGTATAATAAACTCTATGGATTAGAAACAGACGAGAAAGCTTCTGCGAGGGAGAGATCAAGACCAGGGCCCCTTGTTCTAAAATCTTATCCCATTGTGCCATAGTAATTGTCCCCACGTCTCTCTCCCACCCCTCTTTACTCTTAAGAGGACCCACTACACTTATAATTCTCTCCCCCAGGCTATTATACATCTTGGAGATTAGACCTTTAGTAGAGACTGAATTGATAATTTTCAGAAGTACGGGGATCTGGATCCACTCTATAATTTGAGACCTAAACTGTACTTGAATGGCATATCTAATCTGCAGGTATTTGTAAAACGTCTTGTTTGATATGTTAAATTCCCACCTTAGATCTAAAAAAGACTTCATAAGGTTGCCCTCAAATAGCTGAATCAGGCGGCTAATACCCTGACTTTCCCATTCCCAAGATCTCTCTATCCCCCTAATTTCAGCCAGGTTTTTGTTATGCCATAGAGGGGAATATTCTATTAGCCCATTATACCCAATTATTGCCTTCGTTGCTTGCCACACTTTGCTAACTAATTTTATCTTCGGGACTCTATAAGTAAAGGAATCTGCCTCTAGTGCCTCCACTAATGTATTGTGTGGGACAGAGGCGTAACTAGAACCTTTCAGGGCTCCGGTGCAAGAAACCATGATGGGCCCCCCTGCCCCCCTTCCATCCGAGCCCCAGGCTTCCAATTTTGGGAGGGTGTCCATGGACATCCTCCCAAAATCGTGCTTCCCGCATGACCCCTGGGACATGCATCCATCACAATCACAGTGGCCATTTACCATGTGATCAGCTGATCACATGTAAACAGACTTGCCGGTTATCCGCAGCCCTTTCCTCCCACGCTGTGTCTGTGTTAGGAAAGGACTGCCGTTAACTGTCAAGAATGTCAGTAAATTGTTTACACTGATAATCAGTGCCCCAATCATCAGTGCCATCTATCAGTGCCCATCAATGCTGCCTATCAGTGCTCATCAATGCCGCCTATCAATGCCCATGACTTCCACCTACAAGTGCTACCTATCAGTGCTCATTAATGCCGCCTATTAGTGCCCATCAATTCTGCCTATCAGCACCACCTATCAGTGCTCATTAATGCTGCCTAACAGCATCCATCAGTGCCACCTATCAGTACTCTTCAGTTCTGCCCATCAAAGCCCATCAATACTGCCTGAGTTCTGCCTATCAGTGTTCCTCAGTGCCCATCAGTACCACCTATCAGTGCCTATCAATGCCACCTATCAGTGCAGCCTATCAGTGCACATTAGTGCCTCCTATTAGTGCTGCCTATCAGTGCTCATCAATGTGGCCTATCAGTGCTCATCAGTGCCTCCTATCAGTGCCCATCAGTGCCTCCTATCAGTGCCCATAAATGCCTCCTATCAGTGCCCATTTGTGCCTCCTATCAGTGCCCATCAGTGCCTTCTATCAGTGTCCATAAGTGCCTTATATCAGTGACCATTAGTGCCCCCTATCAGTGCCCATTAGTGCCTTCTATCAGTGCCCATCAGTGTCATTTATTAGTGCCTCCTATCAGTGCCCATTAGTGCCTACTATCAGTGCCCATTAGTGCCTTCTATCAGTGCCCATCAGTGCCTCCCATCAGTGCTCATCTGTGCCCATAAATTCCTCCTATCAGTGCCCATTAGTGCCTCCTATCAGTGCCCATAACTGCCTCCTATTAGTGCCTTCTATCAGTGCCCATCAGTGCCTTCTAACAGTGTTCATCAGTGCCTTCTATCAGTGCACATCAGTGCCTTCTATCAGTGCCCATCAGTGCCTTCTATCAGTGCCTTCTATCAGTGCCCTCTATCAGTGCCCATCAGTGCCTTCTGTCAGTGCTCATCAGTGCCTTCTATCAGTGCCCATCATTGCCTTCTATCAGTGCCCATCAGTGCCTTCTATCAGTGCCCAACAGTGCCTTCTATCAGTGCTCATCAGTGCCTTCTATCAGTGCTCATCAGTGAATGCTATTAATTTCCATCAGTGCCATCTGCCTTCTCAGGACAGCACGGCTCTGAGTGGAGATCGGTGTCTGTCATGGAACAGTAGCACAGAGACACCGGCATTAATGTTCTATTTGCCCGTCCGTCCTCTCTGGCAGGGGATGAGAGAGGAGACACAGCTGATCTCACTGCTCCCCCTTCTCCCCCCTCCCCTCTATTGTGTGCTCCGCGGGCAGTCACGTGTGAAGCTAAAGAGCTTACATTTCCCGCGGAGCACACAAGAGAGGGGAGGGGGGAGAAGGGGGAGCAGTGAGATCAGCTGTGTGTCCTCTCTCATCGTCCTCTGCAAAATATCAATATTAAAGACATATATACAGCCAATATAAAGAGGATATGTAGGGATAGGGGAAAAGAGGGGAGAGGCAAAGGGAAAAAAAAGGAGTTGCCCTGTTAGATCTCTGAAGTAAAGTTGTTGAAAGTCTAGAATGGACCAAAAAAGGATTTCTGAATACATGGGCCTTCGTCAGTTAACACTAAACAGGGACTTTTCAAAAAAGTTCAGCATTGTAACTATTCTCAATAGGAATAGCTATTCTACAAAACTTCAGTGCAAGAGCATTCTGTGCAATCCTTAAAATGGTGAGAAAGAACCTTAGGGTAACAGCAGTGCAACTATAGATATCTGTGGGACTTGTTAACATGTTTATAAGGCTAAAAAAAATGACTGATCAAGAAAGTGTCAGGGCTGGCTCAGCCCTTCCTTCTCTAAGCTGGCTGCTCAGCTGTTGGCTAATTGCCAGCTCTCATCTCTCTCCACAGTTAACCAGCTGTTGTGGATCTGCTCATCAGTCCCGCCTACTTAAAGATCTCTAGCTCACTTCATTCCTGCCTTCGCCTTAGTCACATCACAAGAAACCATTTCCTGCGTTCCTGTTTAAAGACTGGCTTTGCTGACATCACTTCTGGCTCCTTATCCTGCTTGCTGTTCCTCTACTTGGATCCCTGACTTCTGGCCTGGCTGATTACCCGATCTGGTTACTGAACTCTGGCTTGGTTGATTACCCGATCTGTTTACTGGACTCTGGCTATGCTTTGACTACGCTTACTCTATTTACCTTTTTATTTTTATTAATAGACAAGTGTGATTTTACTGTACTTCTGTCTCAGTCTGGTTCATGGTTTCTGACAGAAAGATATTTAGAAGGTACTATGGAGAAAACAAGCACTCTCCAATTAATGTTGCTGCCCTTTTCAACTTTGCTAAAGGCCACCTCAATGTTCCACAGTACAGTGGTAACAATGTCTTGTAGACAGATGAGACAGAAGTGGAATATTTTGATTTATGTGTACAGTGGTAGGGTTGAAAAAACAGACCATGCCATTTTAACACCAAAATCTCATCCCTATTGCAAAGCATTTTGGAAGGAGCATAATGGTGTGGACATCTTTGCTGCTTCAGGTTCTTTGTGGATTGAACCAATGGCTTTCAAGTTGTATAACTCTGTGTAGCCATTGTTGTGAATTGTGGCAGATTTTCATAGCACAAACCAGATTGTATACACTGTTTGGGGAAGTTTTATTTCAAGATGCGTGTTTATCTCTATAAATTGCTCATAAGAAGAAAGAGATGTATTGTAAATTTAAAGTTAATCTGATCTGGCCTTGGTGCCAAGCTAAGGAGCAGATGTCATCTGGGGTGGCCATTTTTGATGCCCAAACCCCCAACCCCTTACTCTATCGTTGGTTGCCAGGATACTGGTGGCCCGGGCTGCATAATGCCTTTGGATGCTAGGATGTTGGCATCCTGAGCTACAGTGAGTCATTGCTTGCTAGGACGCGGGCAGTTGGGCTGCACAGTGACATTAGTTTTTAATGGTGTAGGCAAATTCAGCCCTAATTAACTAATTCCTCCTCGTTGCTATTATTTTTCTGCTAATTCATTTTTATTCTACCAAAAGAAGGCCTAGGTTGACCCCAAAAACAAAGTATGTATTACCTTCTTGTCTTTCCTAACGACAAAGTTGTGACTGAATAAACAGGCCCATAATGGATATGTAAAAATTGCTCTGGTCCATAAAGAGTTTAAATGTACAAAGTTGCCATGAGATTGCAAAATAAAACAGTGCATTCAGGTCTGCTTATACTTGTAAGTTGTAGACATCTTGTAATGACGTTATTCCACTACATAGCTTGGTGTCTTCTGTAAACATATAAAATTATTTTTTAATTTATAAAAAGGTTAAAAAGTAAGGGTCCACGCACTAAACGTTGGGGTATATCTTTAATAGACTTAGTCTGTTCAGAGAAAAGATCATTAATCAGTACTTTCTGAATATGGTTTTTAGCCTGTTTTCTATTAATTTTACAGACTAAATTTTCTAAGCCTGTAGATTTTAACTTTTACATTGGACATCTGTGGAAAACAATTACAAAATCTTTAGCAAAGCCCAAGTATACTATATTAACAGCCACTGCTTTGTCTACATTTCTGCTTACTTCTTCATAAAAAGATAATAGATTTGCTTGACAACTTCAGTCTTTCATGATTCCATGCTGACTACTATCAATTATAATAGTTTTGACTTAAAAATAGTTTGATAAGTTAATGCCCAGTTTGACTTCTCTCCAACTCACTGGATCATACCAAGGCTGCTTGAGTATGTCAGAGGTGGTTATACATAGAGACAAGTTAAATATTTTTGTAATACTCATTGGAAACTTGTGTGAAAAACAGTAAAATGAAACAAACCAGAAATTAAATTACCTGCAGTCCAGAAAGGGCAAGTACCCCAGGTCCTAAAGAGTTGTATTCAGATATTTTAAGAAAAGTTTATTTGGAACCTCTACTAGCAGCCTTTGCTGCCTTGGAATGAATGTAAAAAGGTACAAACTTTGTGAAATTAGCAAAATAAAGAGCATGTGTTTCAAATTTGCAGCATGTAAAATGTTAGCAGATTAATTGAAATGGGGCTTATACCATATTACACGTTTATGCATGTCATTTTAGGAGATTGAATCATATGTTTTCAAAATTGTGTTCAAATCTAATCTTTAAGCTTCTCTTTTCAGTCTCTTCTTATATAAGTGCATTTATTTTGTTTAATGAAAACACAGTCCATTACAGACACTTCATATATGCTGCAGGCTATTTCCAAAGAGCCATATATTTTGTCTTATCAGTAAGAAGCATATGACCTTATTATATATCACAAAAGAAAAAGAACATTCCAGTACATTAAAGGATTAAGTAAAGTGCAGAAGCAAATCAAATCATATGCTCCCAAACACAATGTTGGCAGGCTAAGGGGAAAAATGTAAAGAGATTTATGATATATGCCTATAGTAAAATGGCTACTATTACAAAAATTGGGAGAAAAATAAATAAAAAATATCAATTAAGTTATGTTTCCTCAGTCTTCTTAGAAGGGTTTGTCCAAGACATCTTTGCTATAGAGCAGTACTTGAAATTAATGTATGGCAAACTAGACAATTACCAAGCATTAGGGCTAATTCATACATAGTGGGGTGACAGGTGTTTTACTGCATTGAAAAATGCCAATCGGGGGGCGTGTCCGGACGTGAACGGCGGCGAACGTATTGGAGAGGAGCTCCGGAGCCCTGCTTCTCAATCCGCCTGCATCCCTGCACATAGGCCCTACAAAAACCACCATAATCTGCCAGATTACCCTCCGGGACCCCCTGCAGCGGCATCTACGAATATTTCGGTGGAAGCCGGTCCGTAAGAGGCAGCGAGGTGTAGCCTCCAGACCCCCGCGGCCGCCGCCATCTTGCCGCTCCGAGGCCTACCAGGGGAATCGTCAAACGGACGGATCTGGAGGTAAGGGGACCTCCATCCACACTCACAACCTGTCCCCCTGCACTCCTAGCACGGTCCGGAGGCTCCGCCGAGCTCTGGGGACGCCCGTAGCGGCCGCGGCCTGGTCCGGCCTGGTCCGGCCTAGTACGGCCTGCGGATCCCCGCTCTCTCCTGAAGCCCTATCCCCTCCGTGGGACGCCGTGAACCGCCCGGCCCACATCTGACAGCAGGCTTCCTTCCCTCACCTGTGTCCTCAAACCCCCTGGTCCCTCCCAGAGCCTGGGACACTGCCAGTGATTGTCTGCCTGGCTCAGCCAACAGTTTAGATAGCCTGGTGTCCCCCACTAGCTGCTGCCTCTGCCACACTGTCCTGGACTTTCTGCACACAGACATCCCTAATACTTCATCCATCATACCTGGCCTCAGCCTGCTTGTTACAGTGAGGGAAGAGGCTACAAGTGATTATTGACTATCCTACAATATCCGGCTGGCCATTTCTTCACGGCACATTAAGGGCCACTTCCCTCAACCATCACCCCCCCACAAATACTATACAAACCCACAGGGCTACTGACTAACGGCCCCATCATATCTAACAAAATCCTTTCCCTTGCTATGTAAACCACTGCCTATGAGGGGCACATACGCGCGAGCGGGGGTAATGGAAGTCTGATCCCTCCATTCCGCGCCGTCGGAAACCGTTACCCGACCTAATACAACATAGACGATACGAGGAGGGGAACACTGTACCTCACAGGATAGAGAAATACCTGGAGCCACCGCTCCACAAAAAACAAGCAAATCTCCAGCCCCAGCCAAAAACAAATCTAAAATGGCGCCCAATCCTCCTGAACCTGATGAGGACACACAGCTCTCTGAACTGGGACAGGGATCTCCCGCCGAAAGTCTCCATCTCTTTCCCACGGACCACGTAAGTCCTCACCCTGCTGACTCTGATGCCATGCTAGCCAAGTTCCGCAGCATTGTCAGAGATGAGATAACGGCGGCCTCCCGAAAGCTTTCCTCAGATCTGGTCCGTGGCCTCAAGGAGATAGGCCACCGCACCAATCAATTGGAACACCGCACGGATCTGGCCACCACTGTGTTGGAAGGCCATGAGGAGGAGGTAGACAGAATGTCCGCAGAAATAGATGCTTTCAAAGATAAATTAGAGGACGCAGAAAATAGGGCCCGCAGGGACAACCTTCATATCCGCGGCATCCCCGAAATGGTCACTGACCTGCAGGGAACAGCCACAGCCTTTTTCCAAGAACTGGCCCCTGAGATTCCGGTGGACAGGCTGGAATTTGACCGTATCCACCGGTCACTGGCCCCTAAACCCTCCGACGGTCCCCCGAGGGATGTTATCATCAAATTCCATTATTATAGGACCAAGGAGAAGCTCTTACAGTCTGCATGAGAGCAGCGGGACATCTCTTTCCAAGGCAACCCCCTCCAAATATTTGCGGACCTTTCGCCGGTCACCATTGCCAGGCGCGAGGTCTTAAGCCTTATCTCCAAGTTCTACAATCAGATCAAGTATAGATGGGGGTTCCCCTTCAAACTTTCTTTCTCCCATCAGGGTCGCCAGTTTCATGCCACCACCCCATCAGGCCTAAAACATCATCTCCAGGATCTGCAACTGGACATCCCTCTGTCCCAGCCGGATTGCCCAGGCTTCAAATTCCCGACCAGGCCCAGCCAGACCTCCTCGTCAATCTTCTCAAGCATCACAAAGATCACAATCTGGATCCCAGGCACTGCGGGACTTGCAGGCCCAACGTTTCCAACATGCCAATAACGGATGAAAGTCCCCATCCTCCCTTGATGTGCATTTCACTTGTTTTTCTTCTTTTTTTTTTGGTCGGTGTGTTACTGTTCTTGTTTTAAATTCCAACCTAACTTGAGGAGCCCAGCAGCTTGTCTTGGAGGACGTCCACCTGCCGTACCTTTGCCCTATTGAGTCGACTACTGCTTGGCAGGGGTGGGCGTTGCCCGACCGTAGACTGCCCCACTTGTGAGATGGCGGTCCCAGGCATGGAACACCCCATATGGGATCCCCTGTTGGGTCTCCGGCACTGGTCTGCCCCCCAAACCACTTCTACCATGCTGGTGGATCTCATGGACTGGAGGGTTCATCAGGCGTAAGACATGACTTTTAAGATCTGTTGGGGTGGGGGGAGAAGGGTAAATGGTTTTAGGCTAAGGACACACCTCCACTGACTGTTATGTAGGTTGGCTGTTTTTGATTACACACCGAGGCCCTTCACTACTGTGCAGTGGAGTGATAGGGCTGGTGCTTTGATTTTGTTGTGGGGTCCCGGCCCACCCTCTGGGGTGGATGGTCTTGTGGCTGTCGCCCCGCATCTACACCTTCAAATATTAATAACGCATTGAGGTTCTCATACTGTAATTCATTTTAAACTACTTATATTGATGCTATTTCTAAGTATTGTTTAAATTCTATGTTCATTTTGTTTAAGTTGATTCTATTATCTTCACTATAGGTCGGTGGTTCCGACAGACCACTGCTCCCCTCAAACGTTGGCACCTGGCTAAGATACTTGTCTTGGCTATGGTCCCACCCCACTGTGGGCTCTGTTGCCCACGACGTGATACGTCAATGTACACACTACATGCTATTCTCTGAGTTCTTCTCGGTATTCCTATATCTTATGTTCTTTCTCATTTTTACTATTCTTCTCTCTCCCTCTCCCTCTCCCTTTCCCCATTCCCTCGGACCCTGGGGTGTGCGGATGGAGTAATCCATAATGTCACATCTCAGACCCAATGACTCTTCATTGGTTGTCCCTGAACGTTCAGGGCATGAATTCCCCCCAAAAACGGGTTAAGGTTTTTAACTACCTTAAGCAACAAAAAATTGACATTGCCTGTTTGCAGGTAACACACTTTTCTTCCTCTTCCTGTCCCAAATATTTTGCGGCAAACTATCCCCAAGTCTATACGGCTAATGGCCCCACTAAACAGAGAGGAGTCCTTATAGCTATACATAAATCAATCCCATTTATCTGTAACAAGCAAATAGCTGACCCTAATGGTAGATACCTTCTCCTGCAGGGTTCTGTTCAGGACAATGAAGTAACTATTATGACTTATTATGCCCCGAATGACAATCCGGGCCCATTTCTGTCTCATGTCTGCTCCTTGTTGCAGGTCCACCAGAGAGGCACCCTCCTGTTGGCGGGTGATTCTAATGTGACGCTCAATCCTGCCCTTGATAAATACCCGGTGGATCTTAAAGCCCCCTCCCTTGCTTCAAAAAAAGTCTTGCTAACCCTACAAAATTTTGATTTAGTGGACATAGGGCGAGAGCTTCATCCCATGGGCAGGGACTATACACACTATTCCCATCCTCATCACTCTCATTCTAGAATCGATCATTCGTTTGTGTTACGGAAACATCTCCCTTTAATAGAATCGGTCTCGATTTTAGCAGTCCCTTGGTCAGATCACGATCCTGTTCTAACCGTCTGTCGCTCCCTACATAGCAAACCACAACATGCTCCATGGGTAATGAATGACTCACTTTTATCCTTCAAACCGATCCTCGGCGAAATCCAAGAAGCTTCTGCAGAATATTTTAGACTCAATGCAGGTTCTGTCTCGTCCCCAATAACACTATGGGAGGCTTATAAAGCTGTCCTCCGGGGTCGCGTTATTAGAATAGCGTCCCAACGCAAAAGAGAAAGGATTCAGGCCTGACGCAAGTTAGAGCAGAACTTGGAGGACCGATCGGCGGCCTTTAAGTTAACCCCCACCCCTGCTAATCGCAGATCTTTAGACAAAGCCTGCACAGACTTGGATCTATGTCTGACAGATGATGTGGACCATTCCTTACGTTGGGCCCGCCAGAAATGGTATGCTAAGGCAAACAAACCCAATGCTCAGTTGGCCAATAGGCTACGCACTTTTACCCCGAAATTTACCCCCATAACCTTGCGCACCCGCCATAACATCCTCACGGGGAACCCCCAGAAGGTCTTGGAAGAATTCTGCCATCGCCTTACCAAACTTTACTCCCCCCAAATCACTCTTCAATGCAGGGCCTGAATGCTTTCTTAAAAGAGTTATCTCTACCTTCCCTATCCAAATCCCACATCTCCCTAACCGAGATATACAGGTCCCTGAGGTTCTTCAATGCATTAAGGAACTGAAAGTGGGCAAAAGACCAGGCCCAGATGGTTTCACTGCTTTGTATTATCGAAAATTTGCTGAGGTTCTGGCCCCACACCTAGCGGCTATGTATAACTCGGTCAAAGGAGGTCACACATTTACACCAGATTTGCTCACTGCCAACATAGTAATGATCCCTAAGCCAGATAAGGACCATTCTTCCTGGGCAAATTTTCGGCCAATCTCTTTAATAAATATTGATATGAAGATATTGATGAAAATTCTGGCCAATCGCCTGAACTCCTTTCTACCGTGCCTGATAAAAAAGGATCAGGTGGGATTCGTCCCCCGTAGGCAGGCGGGAGATGCCATTAGACGACGCCTCCAAATCCAACATATAGCTCACGAAAGATCCCTAGAGACAATGTTTCTTTCTTTAGATGTCAATAAAGCCTTCAATACCTTATCCTGGCCCTATTTGACACAGATCCTCACTCATTATGGTTTTCGCACCTCCTTTTTGAGTTGGGTCTCAGCCATATATCGCTCCCCCCAGGCTAAAGTGCGTTACTATGGATATGAATCGCCTATTTTCCCTATTAAGAGGGGAACACATCAGGGATGCCCGCTCTCCCCACTTTTATTTATACTAGCACTTAAACCCCTGGCAGAGGCCATACGCTCTCACCCAGATATATCAGGAGTAGAAGTAGCAGGCACCGCGCACAAATTGTCACTGTTTGCGGACGACATTTTATTAACCATTACTAAACCTAGAATCTCCCTCCCCAATTTATTCTCTCTCTTAGACTCCTTTGCCTCATTCTCAGGCCTTTCAGTTAATCCGGCAAAATCTAAAGCGATGTCTATCAACCTTTGGGCCCTGGAACTAGAATCCCTACAATCGGCATTCTCATTCCAGTGGTTAACCTCACTACCCTATTTGGGTATTAAACTTACTCCGAGATACTCGGGATTGTACCAAGCCAATTTTCCCCCGCTTTTCCGAAAGCTGGAGGCTATGCTTGCCTCTTGGTCCACACTCCCGATTTCTTGGTTCGGCAGAATAGCGACAGTACGCATGACGTACCTCCCTAAATTACTCTATTATTTTAGAGTTCTGCCAGTCCATGTGCCCCCCCCATATCATTCGAATACATCAACGTAAAATTATGCAGTTTATATGGGGCCCTAAGAAACCCAGGATCAAGAGGCAGGTAATTTACGCGCGCAAAATCAATGGTGGCCTTTCAGTTCCTAATTTACGAGCATATTACATGGCTGCAGGTATTGCCCCAATATCTCACCTCCATGAGAAACAACAAATGCCACTATGGGCCACCATGGATTTAGTCGACGCACACCCAACACCTCTAGCTTCTCTTCCATGGCTTCCTAAAGCACATCGCCCCTCTACCATAGGTCCCTGTCTGGCTCACTCTCTTAAACTGTGGGATGCGGTCAAGTACTCAGCAGGCCTAATTTCTCCTCATCTCCCATTACTTCTCCTCCTCCACTGCCCTTTATTTCAACCAGGTTGTGATAATCCATTGCAGTTTAAATGGTGGTCTGATAATGACTTTACAGATAGCCACTCGTTATTCACCCCAACCAAGATCATCCCTTTCGCTGCTTTACGCTCCTCACATGATATCCCCCTTAAGGGACATTATAGTTACCTGCAAATTAGGCATTTTCTCCAACAACTTACAAAATCCCAATCGGCCCCCTTTACCATGACCCCATTTGAAAGTCTTTGTAGATCGCGCCCCCAATCCTCGGGTCTGATCTCCCTCATATATATTGCTATAATTAACTCCAAGACACCACCATTGAGACCTTATCATCTTCAGTGGGAGGCTGAACTCGGAAAACAATTGGACCCGGAGGATTGGCAAGGTATGACTATTATGCTATCCAAATGCTCTAAGAATGTTCTCTTCTTGGAGAACGCCTACAAGGTCTTTTATAGATGTTACTATACCCCGGCTAGATTAGCAAGCTTCATCCCATCTTATTCCCCCCTCTGTTTTCGTGGGTGCTCACAGGAGGGCACGATGGCGCATATCTGGTGGACCTGCCCCAGGGTTTGCAGATTATGGGTCAGAGTATACACACTACTACGCAATCTTTTTATTACCACTATAAAGCGGGACCCTTTTGAGGCCCTCTTATGGAAACCAATTGCAGAACTTCTTCGTCCTGAACGCCAACTAGCAGCACATATTTTTAACGCAACTAAATTGACCATAGCAAGGGCCTGGAAAACTCCGAACCTCAGTTTTGAGGCAGTTAAAAACTGTGTGAATGATATCATGGTAAATGAGAAAAGAAAATTTAACTTGATTTTGTTTCTGTTTTTTTTTTTTTTCTTTTCCTTTATTACCTATGCAATGTTACATATTACAATAACATCTCACTAGACATTCTTTAAATGTTCCAGAGTGTTTGCTAACATAATATTCTGTGTTTGCAGTTTACCACTTGGCTAGTAAGCCGAGATGAAGACTCTTCTTAATATGTCGCCTGGCCTCGGCCTTGAGTGGCCTGAGACCTGGCTTAAATCTTTGAATGTCAGTATTACCTGCCGGATACCGGCAATTTTATACCCGTTAATTCTAGATGTATCCATCACTGTTTTGTACTATTCTGTTGATATGTATTTTCAATAAAACTCTTTGTACAAGAAAAATGCCAGTCACCACAAGGACACACAGAAAACAATTGTTTCTTGTGTGTCCCATTCACACAGCAATGCAGCCTGGAGCTGCGCTGCAGCATGCTGCGATAAAGTGCAGACATGCGTCATTTTATCGCATCACACTTTACAGAACTTAATGGCACTGTACAGCAGCGCAGCACATTTCACTGCTGTATAGCGCCATGAATGAAGTGTACTTTTGTACACTTTAGATAAAGTTTGTACAAATACAAAAATAAAAGGAGCTGTGTGTGATGCCCTGAACCGCGCACCACACTGCCCCTTACCGCAGTCAGGAATTGACAGCTGTCACAGAGATAAAGCATTCTGGTAGCTGTCTGTTCCTGTGTAAATAAAAAGCAACTATGTGGAACTACATATATTTGGGGCACGAAATCCATTACTGTCAATTGAGAAGTGACCTTAATGATCCATGTAATTGGTCAGGATAAAACAACATAACTGTAAATCATACCTAGACCAAGTTTGTCTGGTGTATGGTGGTAAAACCATTGCATCTCCCTGCAGCATCTGTGGCTGTCTAAGAACTTAAATTGTTCAATGACTATATACAGTATCTCACAAAAGTGATTACACCCCTCACATTTTTGTGCTTTTCACAGATGAGAAGAAGTTCACCCTGAGCACATGTGACAGACGTGAATGGATCTGGAGAAGCCATGGAGAACGTTATGCTGCCTGTAACATCCAGATCTGGGAAGAAATTCCCCAGGTCACCATCTGTTGTCTCATTAGAAGCATCTCCCAACTTTGTCAGGCATGCATACAAGCACGTGGGGTCATGCAAACTACTGAGTACCATTTTGAGTTGCTGCGCTGAAATTTCAGCAAAATGCAGTAGCCTGCTGCATGATTTTTTCACTTTTTTTTTTCTTTGCAATGAAAACATAACAATGAAAACATAACTTCACAGAATAGGTAGTCCACACAATATAGCATATAATTGGACAGTATCTGAATACATCCTACTGGGTATAGGGTCACCCAGAGAATAAAGTTATAGGTGTGCAGGGATCTCCGTTTCTAGATTGTGTAAGTCTAGGAGTCCACATAGGCGGATTGTGTGATCACTTGCACTTCGATAGAAATTAATTATTCTTGAAAAATAGTTATTAGTACGTGGGGGAAGTGTATTGTGGGGTAATCCCACTGAGGTCGAGACATACCAAATTTTGGATTATAATGGAGAAAAGAGATAAAAGGGAGAACAGAGAGAGAGAGAGAGAGAGAGAGAAAAAAGGTAGGGGGGGTTATGTGGAAAAGGGAAGAGGGAAGTTCCACCTAGGGGGTGAGGGGCATCCTATGCTCATCAGGCAATGCGAACATCAGGTTTAAAGTTGAAGCTTCTGACACTCATTAAGACCGAGCTGTATAGCGGAGGTATTCCTCCGCTATACAGCGGTGCGCGGTGAACGTTGACAGGAAGGGTTGAAAATTCAGGGGGAAAATGTCATTTAAGTTTGCAGGAATTCCTAAATATTGGATTGTGCGAGTGGCCCGTTTAAATGGGAAGAAGGGGCATATACCTGCATTCATGTGCTGCGTCCAAATTATAAAGCTTTGAGTAAAAATCTCAAAAAGCATCTGCAGTCTGGCAAGGCATGGATCTTGGACCCTGAGGGGGTTAGAAGAGCAGGGATGTACGATTGAGTGCGTTTATTTTCTCAAGGCATTGGCCAACAAACGGCCACATTTATCACAGTACTCGTAAAAAGAATGACGAGCCTTAAGTAGGACATGTTTAGCCTCATACATGGAGTGCTCCCTGATCCGGATCAACTCTGCTTCTATAGTATGGTCAGGTTGACCTTTATGTTGCTTCTCCAGTTGCTTCTCATACACATTTTATTCTTGTCCACTTTAGCTATGAGTAAGCATCTAATGATGTGAAAAGCGTTAGCAATAATACCCTGTTTTGTCTCCATTTATGTGACTGTATTTTGGATTTTTTATGTTCTTCAATAAAGGTGCCTTTCTTCAGAGTGTGGCAGTCCAGGAACCTTTTTACCTCTGCTTCTCCAGGGCATGGAGTTTTGTCAAAAGGTCTGATAAAGTTTTGGTGCAGCGTTATTTAGCCACACAGCCATGCTTTATGAGGATCACCCAAATGTAGCGTTTATGAGCTGACCACACAGAGACAGGATTAGATACGGAGTCAGTATTATCTGCAAAATAGGAGTGAATTTCTCTAAGGATCTCTGCTGCTGTTTCAGGGTCTCTAAGAAGTGTCTCGTTCAGGCGCCAAGTTGGTGTCTTGAGAGAAAAGCGTGGGAGGACAAGCTCCAAGAAAAGTGGAGCATGATCAGAAAGTGTTATATGACTGATATCTGCTTTAGAGGCCAAGGTAATCATGCAATGTTTCAGTAAAAAAAAGTAGATTCTACAGTAGGATCTATGGGTGGAAGAGTAGAAGGAGTAATCTCTTTCTTGTGGGTGGAAAATTCTCCAGATATCGATTGGTGAGCATGCAGCAGGTCTTTCAGGTGATGTTATGCACTTTGGGGTAGAGAGGATGAGTGCACAGAGGAATCCTTTGAATGATCTAAGGTGAGGTTAAAGTCCCCCCCAAGACAAGAGTGCCTTTAAGGAAAGACTATAGTGTGGTTAAAAATGCCTTCAGTACCTGGGGTTGGTTTGTATAAGGAAGGTAAATGTTTGCAAGGGTAAATGTGTGAGAGTCGATTGTAGGCCACCGGGAAATGCTTGCTAGTAAGTCTAGGGACCCTGTCTGCCCAGAAATGTGTCGCTTGGAGGAAAGCAATATGCGCCCTATGTCTCCGGAGTTCAGCTAGACAGCTGGTTCGCTTCTTAGGGGAATTCAGTCCTTTAACATTCCACGAAAGGAATTTGATAGCCATTGCATCTACAAACGCCTATTCCCTAGGTGGGGGGAAAGAAAAAAAAGGGGGGAGAGAGGGGGTTAAGCCAAGGGGGAGAAGAGAGGAGGTGGTGGTGAAAGATAGAGTGAGAGATTGACAAGAAGCAAGTAGAGAGGGGTATTCATACAGTTCATAGGAGAAGTCAATTGTCAACATCAGCTGCCTTCAAATAATATTAAGGGATCTGTGCCCGAAGAGCCTGGAGTGGGCCTGTCTGAGAGCGACGATTGTTCCAGTTTCTTTAAGGTCTGCCATCAAGTGGCCGATGCTGTGGGTTCAGCGTTACAGTAGTCAAGAGCCAGTTGGGAATAGGCATTGGGTCCTTTCAGCAAATGTAAACAGATTTGGGAGCTCAGAGGGATGACGTAGTGGGAAGGTGTCAGGACCCTTACAGACAATAAGATTAAACGGGTGTCCCCATTTGTAATTGAGACCTTTCTCCCCAAGGCCGTCTAGAAGAGGTTTAATGTCCATTGCATCATCAAGGTTCTCCTAGATATATCTGGGGGGAGGTGGATAGCTGGATTCCAAGGCCCCCACATACCAGACCCGCCGCAGAAATTCCTTTTGAGGTTAAAGGAGTGTAGGTAGCAGATCACGTCTCTGGGTCTGTCTGACATGTTAGATTGTGGGCTCAGTGTTCTGTGAACCGGGTCAATAATTATGTCCGTATCAGGTAGGAGGCCCAGGTAACGGTTAAAGATGGAGGTCACTGTCAGATGGAGCTCTGATTGTGGGATGGACTTAGGGACTCCCCTCAGACGTATATTCTGTCTGAGTCTGCAGTTCCCTAGGTCGTCTAGGAACAACTGTAACTGTATAAATTGGTCAGTAAGCTCGTTATGAGAGGATTGCATAATTTGAATGGACTGGGACATTGCTCCCTGTTCCTGTTTAACTGCTGAGACATGATAGTCCAGTACAGAAACTTCCTGCTTAAAAGTCTGTATTTCACCCCTCATCACTGTCTCCATTCTAGTAGCAAGTGTTCATCTCTTGTAGGAAGCTGTTATAAGAGTGCCCATAGCTTATGTGCAGGATCAGCACTAAATGGAAGCTCCATTTCCTAAGATGATATAGTGGGGTTACTCACTGTGTCCTGTAGCAGTGCATTCATTCCTTACCCTTCTTTGGCCCCTGCTGGGTTGAGACAGCACTCAGTGTGGGAGGATGAGGTATGGGGAGAGACATGTCCTGGGCTGAATAGATCCTCTTCCAAGTCGGTCGAGACTGCCAGAGATCTCAGGAGGCAAGGATAAAGGTTGCTGATGGGAGAGTAGGGCAGCATGGTGAAGTCATCTTCTGGCTGTAGTGAAGCTGCAGAAGCAGCCACATCTCCCTCCATATCCTCGGCTGCGTGGCGGACCGGTGCTATCCTGGAGACCATCGGAGTAGAGGCAGCTGTTTTTTGCAGCTTAAGGAAACGATCCACACTGTGGATGGTGTATATATATCGTTGATCCAATCTTCTGTGTGTCCGGGGTACCGGTGAGTACAAGTAATGTGCAGTAAAATATCATTTGTAGGCTGCAGGGGAGCCGCTGGCCAGGAGCTATAAGAACAAGCATCCTCACATCGCCATGCCTAGACCATGCCCCCCCTCATTTTTTCACTTTGATTTTTGGGGTGTCTTTGAATTCAGTCCTCTGTAGGTTGATAATTTTTATTTCCATCAAACAATGTGGCATCCTTTCCTTCCTGACACATTACCCAGTCCATATCAGTATAGATATCCAGCATGATATTTTTCCCCATTGAGATCTGATGTGTTTTTAAAAGTGTTTTTAAAGTGTTCCTTTCATTTTTTTGAGCAGTGTATATATATATAGATATATAGATATATATATCTATATATCTAGATATATAGATATATATATCTAGATATATTGATATATATATCTATATATATAGATATATATATATATCTATATACAGTATATCTATATATAGATATATATATCTATATATATAGATATATATTTATGGCTGAAGCCCTATGGCCGATATGGATACGAACAACATAAACTTATGATAAGACTTACAACATGAAATGGACCTGACGTGTGCCTTGGTCTGATGGCCGGCATACCAAAATAAGGGGGCATACCCAAGATTAGAAATGAATATTTGTGAAAGAGAAATGATTTGAGAAATGCCCTAAAAAGGGGATGGGAGGGTGGGTATCGTTCACAGGAAACCGACGAAGACCACAGGCGAGCGGGCTGGTTAAATACCCCCCCGGGCCTCTCCCATAAATTCAGGCCAGCACACTGGCCTTCTTACTTATGGTTGAAGCCCTATGGCCGATACGGATACGAACAACATAAACTTATGATAAGACTTACAACATGAAATGGACCTGACGTGTGCCTTGGTCTGATGGCCAGCATACCAAAATAAGGGGGCAAAAACATTCAGGTAGGGTTAAGTTTTTATTGGTTTAGTCTTGTTTATTGAGCGAGTTTGGTAAATGCTTGTGACATTTCCACCTGAGGATTGGGTATGTCAGACTTCCACCTGCCTAATCTCTTAATAACATGATATGAGACCCCATGACGAGATGCTGTTGAGGCTGCTCCGATACGGAAAGAGTGACCGAAGTACTGAGTGGGGTTGAGGTGTAGGTTGCGGAGAAGAATCCTCACGTGTTCCAGGAACTGGCTGGCATTTAAAGGTTTGACCGGAAAGGGTAGAAGGGGACTAGAATCTGACTGTTCGGGCAGGAGTGACAGTAGGCGGTTAAGTATGGTAACTGGACACCAGCTATTGTTAGTTTTGTAGAGGTGGATATCTACCCCCAGGCCTGATTGCTGGGTTTTGGTTACCGCAAGATGGAGGACGAAATGGTCTTGGTAGTTATTGCAGGTGAACTCACCAGGCCGCAGGAACCCGTAGTAGGCCAGATAGATAGCTGCTTGTATGACCAAGCTAGGGAGAATACCAAACGGAGAACTGGCAAGGATAGTGGACATGTCTCTAAAGATGTCACTTGTTATAGGCAGGCGTTAGGCCTTGACTATTGGCTGTTGTTTCCGCATGCCACGTAGGCTGGCTCGGATCGCATGGCTTGAGAACAAGGATGGTCTTGAGGGATCTTGTAGAGCCAGAAAGTGTTGCATGCCAGCTAAGTATAGGTGGACTGTATTGTGGGACAGGGCCAAGTGACTATGGCAAAATGAGATAAAGGCCAATATGTGTTTGGCGTCTGTCGTAGTTCCCCCTGAGCAGTTTGCTAAGAATTTGTGGAAAGTGCTCCAAGCTATATGCTAAGCTTTGAGCTTGTTACGGGACAAAGACTGGTTGATGAGCTGGGTTGCTCCACGGAGATGCTGTTCTAGTCCAGAGTCAGCTGAGACCAGGCAGGGATACAGGCTGATACAGGGTCGGCTCCGGGAACCCGCCGAAAGAAGGAGGTGCGCAGTGCGTCTGCGGAAAGGTTGCATTTGCCCAGAATGAATGTACAGTGGATGTTGAATTGTTGCTGAAGGGAAAGTTGTACCAGCTTGCGTAGGAAGGACATAACCAAGAGTGACTTAGACCTGCCTTTGGTAATGATATCTGCTGTAGCCTGGTTGTCGGTAGTGAAGGCCACAGTTTGCCCTGTCCAGATATGACCCCAGAGCTGGGCGGTTGCCATGATCGGGTAAAGCTCGAAGAGAGAGGAAGTCAGGGTAAACCCGGGGATTGAAAGTATCTCTGGAGGTCAGGGTCCTGGAAACCAATGATGGCCAAAAATTGCAGCGAAGCCTGTGGAAGCTGCGGCATCTGTTACCACCTGCAGTGATTGGTGTGATATCGAAGGTATAAACATGGATATACCATTCCAGGTGGAAATGAACTCCTCCCACATTAATAAGTCTGATATTGCTGCAGTGTCCAAATTGAGGATCTGATCGGGGTCCTGTGCTTGTGAGAGGTAGACTAATGCCCCATACACACGGTCGGATTTTCCGACGGAAAATGTGTGATAGGACCTTGTTGTCGGAAATTCCGACAGTGTGTAGGCTCCATCACACATTTTCCATCGGATTTTCCGACACACAAAGTTTGAGAGCAGGATATAAAATTTTCCGACAACAAAATCTGTTGTCGGAAATTCCGATCGTGTGTACACAAATCCGATGCACAAAGTGCCACGCATGCTCGGAATAAATAAAGAGATGAAAGCTATTGGCCAATGCCCCATTTATAGTCCCGACAGACGTGTTTTACGTCACCCGTTTAGAACGATCGGATTTTCTGCCAACTTTGTGTGACCGTGTGTATGCAAGACAAGTTTGAGCCAACATCCGTAGGAAAAAATCCATGGATTTTGTTGTTGGAATGTCCGAACAAAGTCCGACCGTGTGTACGGGGCATAAGAGGCGTGACACAAAGGACTGACCCTGGGAAATGATTCACATGGCGAAATTGGGCATGCCCAACAGGGACTGGAGCTGCTTTTTAGTACATCCTCTTGTGTGGGTGAATTCTTGGAGAACTGACCTAATTCGGTTTCATTTGTCAAGGGGGAGGCTAGCCTGCATAGAGCAAGTATCTAGGTTAACTCCGAGGAAGGTGATGGAGTGTGCTGGTCCGTCAACCTTGTGTTCAGCGATGGGGACATTAAGATTCCCAAAGACTAATCTCAATTTGTTGAGGTCTCCTGGGGGGCATGCTGGGCTGTTCGATTAACAAGAAGTCGCCCAGGTAATGGATGACCTCTTGGCACTGAGCCTTATGTATAAGTATCCAGGTGAGGGTCTGTGCAAAAGTGTTGAAGAGCCAGGGGCTGCTTTTAGAGCCAAAAGTCAGCTTGGTAGTGAAGTAGTACGCCTCTTTCCACTTAATGCCATGCCAACACCAGAGGGACGGGTGGATAGGCAGGAGTTTAAAGGCATCTGAGATGTCGGCCTTAGAGAGCCAGGTGCCTGTGCCTGCTTTGATAATGGCCTGAATTGCCATGTCTACGGAGGCATACTTCAGGGAAAACTCCTCGGAGGGAATTAGGGAATTCAGGCTGGGAATGTGGGAAGAATGAGGCGTAGACAGGTCGTACACCAAGCGAGCTTTATTCGAGAACTTGCCCTTGACAAGCTCAATAGGGCTAACTCTCCAAGTGATGAAAGGGGGCTGTGTAAAGGGACCTATGATGTAGTCTCGCTCCAGTTCGGCCTGTAATAGCTGGTCTATGGCCTGCTCGTCGGTGGCCGCTGAGCGGAGGTTCCTGCATTCATAGGTTGTATGGGGCAGAGAGATGAGGCTGGTGTGGAACCCTGCTGTAAATCCTTGGATAAGGAAGGTGGCCAGGGAAGGAGTAGGGTGTGAGGAAAGATAGAGCCCCAGCCACAGGACATTGACTCGGCCTAGTCATGCCTTCTTCTGCTGCTTGACCTCGCATGGATTTCTCGGGTATGTCCTCTGGCATATGATGCAGATATGGAGCAGGCAACATTGGCTAAAATTACATGAGGCGTAGTTGTTACAAATGTCTGCTCCTCCTACGGTCCGAACAGAGCGTCCGAACTTGTCCACTTGGGACGTCTGTGTGGGGGGCCAACGGGCCTTGCACTGCACCGGAGATGGAGGGGAACTCGAATGGGCGAGTAACTGCCATGTTAGCGCACCAGGCAGCGGTGTGGGAGGAGGATTGGCAAATAGCGCACAATGGTGAGCGCATGCCAGGAAAGTGACGGCAGAAAAATTCAGTGTCCAAAAGGCTCCAATCCATGCCTGTCTGAAATTGTGCCAGCCTGGCTGCTGCTTTTGCGGAGAAGGAATGATGGTAATCATAAAACGAAAAACCTCCGTATTTGTAGCCCAAGTCCACCATGGTGTGGAGATATAGATCCATCTCTTCCCTTCTGCTGGGGGAGGCTGAGCATAAGACATCCCTGACCATGCCGAAGGCCAACACAAACTCTGGTACGGACAACTTTCGGTTGAGGCTAGGATCTTTGGCCTTGAGGACCACTGACACTTCTCCCCAGGTATAGGCTTTGTTCTCTGCCAAGTCTTGGACTGAAATGAGTAGGGAGGCGAGTTTGACGTCCTTGTCATCCAGGATGTCCTTCCTAATGCTGGCTGGGACCAGATGTGCTGTGCAGATAGTGGGACTTGTCCCTGTAGTACCTGCAGGAAGGGGTGTCAGAACCGGCACTGTAGGTGGGTCAGGGATGGTCGTGGCCGGGCGAGCCTCGAAGAGTGCCACTCTGGCTTGGACATCCATGACTGTAGTCAACAAAGATGACACCATGGTGTGAAGTTGGGATATAGCAGCGGAAATTGTTTGGAGAGAAGCCTGTTGAGTACTGGGCCCAGCTGTGGCTGCATACGTACCTAGCTCCTGTCCTTTTAAGAGGGGTGTTTTTTTGTTTTTTTTACCTGGGGGAATACCGTCCAACCTGGTGCAGGGTGGACCTACTGAACTTGACTGACCTGAAGAGAGAAATAACATATGACAACTGGTGAGGGGTTTGACTATTTGAATTGAAAAGGTGACTTAAATGACTGACTTGTGTAACTTTGCAGTGCGTTTATGCGAGTTTGACGATCTGGAGTGGTTGTGAGTGTTTTTTTTTTCTACTTGATGCGACTATTGCATGAAATTAAATGAGTGAAATGTTAATGCCTGGATGAGGGCACAAATCAGTGCCGCGACTGCGACAAGCGAGTAATCAAACTGTGGAACATGAAAATGAAATGAAATGAGGCCAAGCCAACTGGGGCACGCCGAGACGAATCGGTGCATCTCGGATGCCACCGGTTCGAATCGGAGCACGGTATGTGACAGTAACATGAATGAACTGTTTGCCATGACAGAGGCACGAAACGGTCGAGCCGCGGCTGCGACTGAACCCGGACTCTGGAGCATGTACTGAAATGAGGCCAAAAACAACTGGGGCACACCGGGACGAATCGGTGCATCTCGGATGCGACTGGATTCGAATCGGAGCGCGGTACATGACGGTGAACTGAAATGATTTGCCATGACAAAGGCACGAATCGGTCGGCTGCAACTGCGACTGACTACGAACCGGACTCTGGAGCATGTACTGAAATGAGGCCAAAAGCCCTGGGGCACGCCGGGACGAATCGCTGCATCTCGGATGCGACTGGATTTGAATCAGAACGTGATACGTGACAGTGAAATGATTGCTATGACAGATACTCGAATCGGTGAGCCGAATCTTTTGCGGCTAACAACAAAAACGGCCTCTGGAGCATGTACTGAAATGAGGCCAAAAACCCTGGGGCATGCCAGGATGAATCGGTGCATAAGGATGTGACTGGATTCGACCCGGGACATGATTCGTGACAGTGAAATGATTGCCATGACAGAGGCCTGAATCGGTGAGCCGTAAACTGCGACTAACAATGAACCAGACTCTGGAGCATGTACTGAAATGAGGCCGAAAAACAACTGGGGCACACCGGGACGAATCGGTGCATCACGGATGCCATTAGATTTGAATCGGAGCGCGGTAGTGACAGAGAAATTAGTGAAATGATTGAAATGGTTGAAATGATTTGCCGACTCGTGTCTGACTGAGACACGAGTCGTTGTGCCGCGATTTGTGACTGGCAACAACCTGTCTGTTGACGACGGTCACAAAAGCCTTGAGAACTTCAAAGATGGATCTCACAAACGCTAACGAATCTCGAATAGTCGGCCTAGTGACGTAGTATCGCGCACAGGAAACCGACGAAGACCACAGGCGAGCGGGCTGGTTAAATACCCCCCCAGGCTCCTCCCATAAATTCAGAAGCCCTGACCTGGGGTGGCACAGAGGAGACCCTGGACTTGGGGGATTCAGAGGAGTGAGAGGATGCACAGAAGGCCCTGGACTAGGATCGGGTACAGAGGAGGCCCTGGACTGAGGGGTGCAGAGGAGGCCCTGGACTAGGAGGGGAGTACACTGGAGGCCCTGGACTGGGGGGTGTAGAGGAGGCCCTAGACTTGAAAAGTGGGGTTGATAAAGGACCTGGATTCAGAGAGCAGGGTGCAGAGGAGGCTCTTTGTGGTTTACCTGCAACTCAACTGACCTCAATCTTCACTTCTTCCTCAGGATTCCTGCAGGTATTTCTATCTGCTGCTTTCTCCTAGGCGGGTATGGCTGGTGGCTGGTGGCTGCTGCTGTCCCTAGGGCAGGTATGGCTGGCGGCTGCTGCTGGCTGTCCTCCAGGGCCGGTACTGCTGGTGGTGTCTGCTGGCTAGTACTGCTGGTGGGTACTGATACTGCTGCGGGTCCTGCTGGTGGCTACTGCTGCAAGTCTTGCTGGTGGGTACTGCTGGCTGGTACTGTTGGCGGGTACTGCTGCAGGTCCTGCTGGTGGGTACTGCTGGCTGGTACTGCTGCAGGCCCTGCTGGTGGGTATCCCTGGTGTATGGTACAGCTGGTGGGTACTGCTGGCACTCCTGGTGGGTATCCCTGGTGGGTACTGCTGGCACTGCTGGTGGGTACTGCTGGCACTTTTGGTGGGTCCTGCTGGCACTGTTGGTGGGTCCTGCTGGCACTGTTGGTGGGTACTGCTGGCATTGGCACTGTTGGTGGGTACTTCTAGTATAGTTGATGGGTGCTGTTGGAATGGCACTGGCTGTGGGTCCAGCTGGCACTGGGTACTACTGGCACTGGCGGTGGGTACTGATGGCACTGGGTGCTGCTGGCACTGGCGGTGGATACTGCTGGCACTGGGTACTTCTGGCACTGGCAGTGGGTACTGCTGGCACTGGGCACTGCTGGTGGGTACTGCTGTCACTGGGTACTGCTGGCACTGGCAGTGAGTACTGCTGGCACTGTTGGTGGGTACTTCTGGCATTAGTGGTGGTCACTGCTGGCACTGTTGCTGGGTACTGCTGGCACTATTGCTGAGTACTGCTGACACTGTTAGTGGGTACTGCTACCACTGTTGCTGGGCACTGCTGGCACTATTGCTGTTTACTGCTGGAACAGTTGCTGGGTACTGCTGGAACTGTTGCTGGGTACTGCTAGCACTGGGTACTGCTGGCACTGGTGGTGGGTACTGCTGGCACTGTTGCTGGATACTGCTGGCACTAGCGGTGGGTACTACTGGCACTGGGTACTGCTGGTGGGTACTGCTGGCACTGGGTACTGCTGGCACTGGTGGTGAGTACTGCTGGCACTGGGTACTGCTGGCACTGGGTACTGCTGGCAGTGTTGCTGGTTACTGCTGGCACTAGCGGTGGGTACTGCTGGCACTGGGTACTGCTGGTGGGTACTGCTGGCAGTGGGTACTGCTGGTACTGTTGGTGGGTACTGCTGGCACTATTGCTGGGTACTGCTTGCACTATTGCTGGGTACTGCTAGCACTGGCACTGGGTACTGCTGGCACTGTTGCTGGGTACTACTGGCACTGTTGCTGGGTACTGCTGACACTGATACTGGGTACTGCTGCCACTGTTGCTGGGTACTGCTGCCACTGGCAGTGAGTATCCCTGGTGGCTGCTGTCCCAAATCACGGGTTCCCGGCCTGCCATCCCCAAGCATCAGAGTGACAGGAGCACTGGAGGAAGCATGAGGCTGCAGTAGAGAGCAGAGCCTTTGCTTCCTGTATAGCTCCTGTCACAGGAGGAGTACATTTGGTATCACTTGCCCCCCCACGTTCTTCACACTGATGCTCAGGGATCGCAGGTCGGGAAACTGCGATCTGGGCTTGTCGACCCACCATTCCAGATCATGAGATGGTGGGCCACATCAAAAGGTGCCGTGGGCCAGCAGTTGGGCACCCCCATTTTAAATGTTGGTCCAGGCTGGAGGGAAAGAGTTAATGTGTGTGGTGCTGTTTCTAGGCTTTTTGGATCCAGCCTACCCACTGGTGATATAAATAACGGGGAAGGCTGGGTTCAGGAGAGCCTCGCATCACATTGGCATTACATGCTCTGATTGCTGGAGGAGGACTGCAGCGCCTTGCAGTCCATTGGAGGCACTAGGGGATCCAGAGATCATCCAGCACTTGGGGGATGCCAACATGGACTACTACCTTGTAGAGGTATGCCTGGGCTGCTAGCTAGGTTTAATAAGGGATGTTCATCTTGGACTCTACTGCTAAAAACCATTTAAATAAAGTTGCATCAACTATTCTGAGCCTGGTCTGAAGTTATTTAAAGGTTGTTGGTTCCAGCGTAACAAAAGAACTTGGGTCAGTAAGGTACTTGTGGGGTATGAAGCTCTGCTTCTACAAATGGAGTTGCTATGGGTAACCAAGAACTAGAAAAAAAGCATATTGCAGCCAGTCGTAAAGCATGGCACCTGGTATAGGTGGTGGGTCCTCCGGTAGCGAGGGGATCATCGTTCTGGCTCCCTCCCCAGCGCTTGTTTTCTAATAGCAACCAGAGCCAAACCTGTAACACGGAGATCCATGACCTGGTTACTGGTTACAGGGTACAGGACGGAAATAAGTGCACGTATAAGGTCTGGACTAGGTGCAGGACCCCATTCCATTACTGGGAGTGAGGGGTCTGAGGTACGCTGGACTGGTGGAGAGGGCGTGGGCTCAGCAGCATCCCTCCTAATTCAAACATACATCAAGCTACAGTGTGTAGTGATACGGGAAAGAATTTTTCCATTTATTACTGCACGCAGTGTTACGGCTCATCTCTAATGCCGCGTACACACGACCAGTTTTCTCGTCGGAATAAACTCTGAAGGTTTTTCCGACGGAGTTCTGAAGGAGTTCCGCTGAAACTGTCTTGCTTATACACGATCACACCAAAGTCCGACCGTCAAGAATGTGGTGACGTACAACACGTGCGACGATACTAAAAAAAGGAAGTTCAATAGCCAGTATCCAATAGCTTCCGTCTCGTACTTGCTTCAGAGCATGCGTCGTTTTTGGTCCATCAGAATAGCATAAAGACGAGCAGTTTTCCTGATAAGAATTGGTTCCGTCGGAAATATTTAGAACATGTTCTATTTGTAGGTCCGTCAGAATTTTCGAAAAAAAAAGTCTGATGACACGATCAGAATATACGATAAAAAGCTTCCGTCTGACTTTTTCTGTCGGACATTCCGCTCTTGTGTACGCGTCATAAGTCGGGGAGCTGCCTAATATTAGACTTTAACATGACCGCAGTCTCTACCTAATCACAGGTGTTGGTGAGAGCTTGCATGGCGAAAGAACCCCCACGTGCATGGCAAGTGGCCCTGCCCCAACAGACAAGATAAATGAAACAAATAGAAGAGAATGTTACCATAGGTTGTGTAATATGAGGCTTAGTGTTGCCCCATTAAACCCTACTGCCCAAGGGTTCTGCACTAAAAAGGACATAATGGAACATAGCACTGCTGATCTCTTTTGCATTTATATCGGCAAGATGATGATAGAAATATAAGTTTCTTTTAAAGGCTGCACGTAACACCTCAGGAACATTCACAGTTAGTTAATCTTAGCACCCAAGCAAAATTTAGCTTTCATCATTTCAGAAAAATGAAAGATACTGTAATCTATGCTACTATACTGTACACTTTAGGTTGTACTTAAATAAGTAAGGACACTTTCTGGGAAATCATAAATATTGAACACCTTTGTGAACACAACCTAGACTGGAAGTCTGGCAACTTTGGAATTTTTCAGCTGGCATATCTAAAACTGCCTGCAAGCCAGGCCCAGACTAGCCATAGGGCACACCAGGCGCTTGCCTGGTGGGCCGGGGGCCTCTGGGCTGAATGTCTTAGGAAAAGCGGCCTCTTGATGACTGGGCCGCACAGTGGGAGGTGAGCAGTGGCCACGGTCTGGACTAAGCTAACACAGACCCCTGCCACTGCTCACCAACCGCTATGCGGCCGTGCCTAAAGCAGTGCTAGTGCCAGCAATCTATGAAGTGCAGAAGAAGGCAGGAGAGACAGCTCCTGTGAAACACAGGAAGTGCCTGCAGGGGACAGACACCTTCTGGGCCGTCCGCTGGATATATTGCTCTCAGGAGGCAAAGACGGCCTCTCTTCTAACACCATGACGGCTGCACAGGGAGGAAGGTGAGCACAGTGAAAACCCTAAACTGATCCAGTGTGTTACAGCCAAAGTCCTGCTCTGTAGCAGCTGGAAAAGGGGGTGGATTGGGGCTGTCTCTTTGCTAATCTGGGGCTGTCTCCTTGCTGGTCTAGGGCTGTCTCCTTGCTGGTATGGGGCTGATCATTGCTGGTCTGGGGCTGTCTCTTTGCTGGTTTGAGGCTGTCTCTTTGCTGATCTGATACTGTCTCCTGCTGGTCTGGGGCTGTCTCCTTGCTGGTCTAGGGGTCTCTCTTTGCTGGTCTGAGGCTGTCTCTTTGCTGCTCTGAGGCTTTCTCGTTGCTGGTCTGGGGTTGTCTCTTTGCTGGTCTGGGGCTGTCTCCTTGCTGGTCTGTGGCTGTCTCCTTGCTGGTCTAGGGCTGTCTCCTTGCTGGTCTGGGGGTCTCTCTTTGCTGGTCTGAGGCTGTCTCTTTGCTGCTCTGAGGCTTTCTCGTTGCTGGTCTGGGGTTGTCTCTTTGCTGCTCTGGGGCTGTCTCCTTGCTGGTCTGTGGCTGTCTCCTTGCTGGTCTGGGGCTGTGTCCTTGCTGGTCTGGGGCTGTCTCTTTGCTGGTCTGGGGCTGTTTCCTTGCAGGTCTGGGGCTGTCTCTTTGCTGGTCTGGGGCTGTCTCTTTGCTGGTCTGAGGCTGCCTCCTTGCAGGTCTGGGGCTGTCTCCTTGCTAGTCTAGGGCTGTCTCCTTGCTGGTCTGATGCTGTCTCCTTGCTGGTCTGGGGCTGTCTCCTTGCTGGTCTAGGGGTCTCTCTTTGCTGGTCTGAGGTTGTCTCTTTGCTGCTCTGAGGCTTTCTTGTTGCTGGTCTGGGGTTGTCTCTTTGCTGGTCTGGGGCTGTCTCCTTGCTGGTCTGTGGCTGTCTCCTTGCTGGTCTGTGGCTGTCTCCTTGCTGGTCTGGGGCTGTCTCCTTGCTGGTCTAGGGGTCTCTCTTTGCTGGTCTGAGGCTGTCTCTTTGCTGCTCTGAGGCTTTCTCGTTGCTGGTCTGGGGTTGTCTCTTTGCTGGTCTGGGGCTGTCTCCTTGCTGGTCTGTGGCTGCCTCATTGCTGGTCTGGGGCTGTCTCCTTGCTGGTCTGGGGCTGTCTCTTTGCTGGTCTGGGGCTGTTTCCTTGCAGGTCTGGGGCTGTCTCTTTGCTGGTCTGGGGCTGTCTCTTTGCTGGTCTGAGGCTGCCTCCTTGCAGGTCTGGGGCTGTCTCCTTGCTGGTCTAGGGCTGTCTCCTTGCTGGTCTGGGGCTGTCTCTTTGCTGGTCTGAGGCTGTCTCTTTGATGGTCTAAGGTTGCCTCCTTACTGGTCTGGGGCTGTCTCCTTGCTGGTCTGGGGCTGTCTCTTTGCTGGTCTGGGGCTGTCTCCTTGCTGGTCTGGGGCTGTCTCCTTGCTGGTCTGGGGCTGTCTCCTTGCTGGTCTGAGGCTGTCTCTTTGCTGGTCTGAGGCTGTCTTCTTGCTGATCTGGGGTTGTCTCTTTGCTGGTCTGGGGCTGTATGTTTAGGTGTGGTGTATTTAGGGCAGCCCTACACATGACAATCACACAAAATAAGTGCAAACACCTCTATTTTAAGTAGCGCCACACAAAAACAGATGATACTTTGCACCACAGTGCTCTTGAAAAAAAAATGCATAACTAATACACTGTATCTCACAAAGTGAGTACACCCCTCACATTTTTGTAAATATTTTATTATATCTTTTCGTGTGACAACACTAAAGAAATGATATTTTGCTACAATGTAAATTAGCGAGTGTACAGCTTTTGTTACCGCTGGCAACAAAAGTGAGTACACCCCTACGTGAAAATGTCCAAATTGGACCCAATTAGCCACCCCCCCACTGGTGTCATGTGACTCATTAGTGTTAAATTTGGTGTTATGGCTCTCACTCTCTCATACTGGTCACTGGAAGTTCAACATGGCACCTCATGGCAAATAACTCTCTGAGAATTTGAAAAAAAGAATTGTTGCTCTACACAAAGATGGCCTAGACTATAAGAAGATTGCCAAGACCCTGAAGCCTACAGTCAAGCATAGTGGTGGGAGTGTCATGGTCTGGGGCTGCATGAGTGCTGCCGGCACTGGGGAGCTACAGTTCATTGAGGGAACCATGAATGCCAACATTTACTGTGACATACTGAAGCAGAGCATGATCCCCTCCCTTCGGAGACTGGGCCGCAGGGCAATATTCCATAATGATAATGACCCAAAACACACCTCCAAGATGACCACTGCCTTGCTAACGAAGCTGTGGGTAAAGATGATCGACAGGTCAAGCATGTCTCCAGACACAAACCCTATTGAGCATCTGTGGGGCATCCTCAAACGGAAGGTGGAGGAGCGCAAGGTCTCTAACATCCACCAGCTCCGTGATGTTGTCATGGATGAGTGGAAGAGGACTCCAGTGGCAACCTGTGAAGCTCTGGTGAACTCCATGCCCAAGAGGGTTAAGGCAGTGCTGGAAAATAATGGTGGCCACACAAAATGTTGACATATTGGGTCCAGTTTGGACATTTTCACTTAGGGGTGTACCTACTTTTGTTACCAGCGGTTTAGGCTAGACATTTTGCAATTCATTTTGTTCCGAATTCGTTTTTCAACAAAATTCAACAAATTCGTTAATTCATAAATATTTGAATTAACGTAAACCCATTTAACAAATTTTTCCGAAAATTCGTAAATTCGAAAATTTGTAAATTTGTAAATTCAGAAATGTGGAAATTCAAAAATCCGAAAATTTGAAAATCCGAAAATTCAAAAGAATGAAAATCCGAAAATATGAAAAACCCAAAATTCGAAAATCAGAAATAGTAACTAACTAATAATAACTATTACTAACTATTAAATTATAGGTATTGGAATTTACTTTCAAATTTGGCTGTTAGTGAACGTAACGAATACGAATTCATCTAAAGTTCAAAATAACAAATGGCGCATCTAAATGAATGGAACATAATGAATTAATAATAATAAATAATAATAATAATAAAAACATTTTATTGTTATTATTTATTATTATTAATTTGCTACATTCCATTCATTTAGATACAGCATTCGTTATTTTGGATAATTCGTAACTTCGGATAAGATAAATTTGTATTTCTTACATTCATAAACAGCCAAATTTGAAAGGAAATTCCAATACCTATAATTTCATACTTATTATTAGTTAATTAGTTATTATTTTGGATTTTCAAATTTTCGGATTTTCAAATTTTTTAATTTTTGAATATCGCATCTAAACGAATGGAACATAACAAATTAGAATTTCTTCTGATGTTACAAATTTATTCGAAATAACGAATTTCGAACGAATAACCCAAAAAACAAAAACAAAAAAAAAACAAGCAAATGACACGAAAACAAACACATTTTTTCGGCAGTGCACATGTCTAGTTTAGGCATTAAAGACTGCGTTGACAGCAAATTTACACTGTTATAGAAGCTGCATACTCACTACTTTACATTGTAGCAAAGGTAATTTCTTAAGTGTTGTCACATGAAAAGATATAATAAAATATTTACAAAAATGTGAGGGTTGTACTCACTTTTGTGGGATACTGTGTGTATATATATATATATATATATATATATATATATATATATATATATATATATATATTTTTTTTTTTTTTTTTTTCTCAAATGAACAGTTTATATACTAGGTTTAATAAGATTGCTTTGTCTAGTATAAATTTGCAAAAGGCTATTCTTGTATATATTCATAATAATAAATAAAAACAAATGACTTGGATGGGAAGCACATCCAAATCGAATAACGAGTTTCTATGAGTTGCAGACTTATTTCTCATACTTTTAGTCTTGTATTTTCCATTTCTCAGTATTTGCCATTATTTTACAGACTCATGAAAATTGGAAACAGGGAAATAAAGCCATTCTTCTTATAGTAAAAAATGCTGCTTTGTTTTGTTGCCCGATTCTGCAGTATTTCTGTTGCTGCTTAATACCAGAGCATATTAAACAAAATAAAATGTCAGAAGAGAATTCCTTTCATCTTCCAACTCCATATTTATCTTGATGTGGAATAATTAAAGACTATCAACTAGCTAAACACTGTGCCTCGTATGGTGGAGAAACATGCTGTAAAAGGTAGACGTACTATTGTAACTTGCTATTTAAGGAAGAAAATGGCAGTGCAATGCTGCATTCACAGGAGCCTCCTGCATTTGGTTTATTTAAATACAGGAGGAAATATTTGGGAGAGTAAAGTAGAAACAAAGGTTATGCTTCCCAGATCTAGTTCTGTGTTTACATATACAGGGGCATCTCATAAAATTAGAATATCATCAAAAAGTTCATTTAGTTCAGTAATTCTATTTAAAAAGTGGAACTCATATATCTTATATAAATGCATTACCCACAGTGATATAATACAGAAATGTTGGCTTACTGAAAAGTATGTCCATGTACAGTATAGCATGCACTCAATACTTGGTCGGAGCCCCTTTTGCATGAATTACTGCATCAACGAGGCGTGGCATGGAGGCGGTCAGCCTGTGGCACTGCTAGGGTGTTATGGAAGCCCAGGTTGCTTTGATAGCGGCCTTCAGCTCATATTCATTGTTGCGTCTGGTGTCTCTCATCTTCCTCTTGACAATACCCCAAAGATTCTCTATGGGGTTTAGGTCAGGCAAATTTGCTGGCCAATCAAGCAAAGTGATACCATGATCATTACACCAGGTATTGGTACTTTTGGCAGTGTGGGCAGGGTCCAAGTCCTGTTGTAAAATGAAATCAGCATCTCTCTAAAGCTGGTCAGCAGAGGGATGCATGACATGCTCTAGAATTTTCTGGTAGAGGGCTGTGCTGACTTTGGATTTGATAAAACACAGTGGACCAACACCAGCAGATGACATGGCTCCCCAAATCATCAGTGACTGTGGAAACTTCAAACTGGACCTCCTGCAACATGGGTTCTATGCCTCTCCACTCTTCCTCAAGACTCTGGAATCTCGATTTTTCCAAATGAAATGCAAAATTTTACACAGTCTGTAATGATTTGGGGGGCTATGTTATCTGCTGATGTTGGTCCACTGTGTTTTATTAAGTCCGAAGTCAGCGGAGCCCTCTAGCAGGAAATTCTAGAACACTTCATGCTTCCCTCTGCTGACCAGCTTTATGGAGATGCTGATTTCATTTTCCATCAGGACTTGGCACTAGGGATTGGCAAACGGTTCGGCCCGAGCATAAGTTCGGGCCAAACTTTTGTTGTTCAGTCGTTCAGCGAAAATCTGAACAAACGGTTAGTTCGACTGTTTGTTCAGCCCCCTGAACCGATCACAATGCATTGCGGCGCTGAACAGTGCATTGCAAGCCCTGATTGGCTGAAGCAGTGAAAGCTTCAGCCAATCAGGGCACAGAGCACTGTCAGAGTCATGATTGGACACTCCAATCATGGCTTATTCCCGCCCCACAGTTTAAAACTATTCTTTCAATGGCAGCCATTTTCAGTGTGTTTTCGGTGTGGAGAGAGATAGAACAGGGCTCTGTTCAGTGCTATTAGTTAGTTAATGTGCTGTACTGTGCTAGTTTGCTTCAATTGTCAGTGTAGAATATAAGTTTAGTGTCAGTCTGGGGATAATGTAACTGTAGTGAGGAGGACCATCATTCAGCTTTGCATAGTGTGCAGCTAGAGTAGGGACAGCTCAAATAGTTTCAGTGTAGTGCAGTGAGACCGTGTCAGTAATCTTTACATTAGTGTATAGCTAGAGTAGGGACAGTTCAGATAGCATCAGTGTAGTGACGGTTGAACGCTGTCTATTTGATTGCGTTACTGCCACTTTAACGCCATTTACTTCAGTGTGCGTTACTGTCAGTCTAACGCCATTTACTTCTGTGTGCGTACAAAAGAGGGAGAGGAGGCGCCTCTGGGTGAAGATTTTTAACAGATTTTTAAAATGAGGTAAAACTGGTGAAATGGCAACTCACATTTCAGTAGATAAAAAAAGGCAATGTATTGTCCCAAACAGTAGGGGGTTCTGTTCACCATCAGTTCAGTCAGTCGCTCATCCTCCTGTGGATAGGCGCTGTGTTGTTTTCTCCTGCACCGCTAGATGGATCTCTGCTGGTTCATCAACAGGAGGCTTGGAGCGCAAGCTGGTATCCAGGCAATGGGCGATGAGCGTGGACTTTCTTCCCTTTTTAAGCCCCCCCTTCCTTTCCCTCCCTCCCCCCACCTTTATTTATCTATTTGATTTATGGACTTCCTCTATATACAATCACCTAGATTGTGGACTTGGGTTGTCATTGCTTGCATTTATTTTTATGCCTACTTAGCACTTTTATTCATTATTTAGGGATATATATTGTCTTAGTTTTTTGTGCCATTTACTTGTATTACTTCTGTGAGCATTACTGCCAGTTTAACGCCATATTGTTTTGTGTGCGTTACTGCCAGTTTAACGCCATATAGTTCTGTGTGCATTACTGCCAATTTATTGCCATATAGTTCTGTGTGTGTTAGTGCCAGTTTAATGCCGTATAGTTTTGTGCGTTACTGCCAGTTTAACGCCATTTACTTCTGTGTGCATTACTGCCAGTTTAACGCCATATAGTTCTGTGTGCGTTACTGCCAGTTTAACGCCATATAGTTCTGTGTGCGTTACTTCCAGTTTAATGGCATTTACTTCTGTGTTCGTTACTGCCAGTTTAACGCCATATAGTTTTGTGTGTTACCGCCAGTTTAACACTATATGTGCGTCACTGTACGTTTGGCGCATTATATTGCAGTATATTATAATGTATCCATGGAGTGTGTCTGTGTAGTGTGAGTACTCAAATTAAAGTGCACCAAACACCTCGTTACATTGCATAAAGTGCATCTACATACAAATTTCAACTTCTTCTTTACATTTGGTTATAAGCACCGCCCCCTCCCTCCCAATAATGTCTGGGATGACAACAAGGAGAGGCAGACATTCCATTGGCCAGCAACAATTGTGTCCACAGGCAAAGGTGGACGTGGTGGCCAGTCCTCAGGCAGGGCATAATTTCCTCTGTTTAGTGAGTTTGCCCATGCTATCCATCCACAGCATGCAGAGGAGGTGGTGGACTGGTTTACTAAACCTTCCTCATCCTCCTCATCCTCTGTCATGCAAGCAAAGACAAGTGTGCAGTCCCCTGCAGTTGGCATTCATGTTCCCCCAGCTGCAGCGTATTGCCAAGTTGTCTAAAGTGGTAATGATGAAGATGGAGGAGATGGAGATGGAGATGATGATGATGATGATGATGTCACTGATGCCACTTGGGGGCCAGATAGAGCACAGGAGGAAACTAAAGGTGAGGCGGCACAACCCCAAGGAGGCCGATATCAAGAAGTAGAGTAGAGAGCACCACCCTATTCCATCACATTCTGCAGCTGTTATCTCCCAGCCCACTCCCCAAGCTGTCTGGGCCTTTTTCAGCACATCTGCAGCAGATTGTACTGTTGCTATCTGCAAACTGTGTCTCAGGCACATCAAAAGTGGCAAAAACAGCAACCATTTGGGTACCACATGCTTAACAAGGCATTTAACGACCAACCACTCAGCCCGTTGACAAGAGCACCTAAAAGCCACACAAAAGGGGCACAAATCTGTCCCTCCTCCTCCTCCTAACCTACTTCAGTCTGCCCCTATACCAAGTTATTACCTCTCAGCAGCCTCCACTGACAGGGATGGTGGTATAGCACAGGGTGTCCCAGGCCCTAGCAGCACATCTGCCAGCAGCACACCACCAGCTGTAGACTGTAGCCGGCAAATTTCTCTGCCCCATCTGCTCAGTCTCTGCCACCCACATGCCCAGCATATATAGTTCAATGTTTTTATTGAAGTTTTTCATAAGAACAGAACAAGTACAATTAAGAAGAATCTGTCATACAATGAGACATGGTAAGATTAAACAGTAATAGAGAAGTGTATGACATAGCCTGTGAACAGATAACAGATATATGTGAACCATATGAACAATGCTAAATACTATATGTAGGTTAAAGAGTGTTGTTCCCTTCCCCCAGACACCATTTGGGATCAAACTATGTCAGAGGTAAGGGAGACAACAAGTAAAGAGATAAAGGAAAATAAAAATAAAAATGAATATGTAGATTGGTTGCCGGAGATCGGGAGGTCAGTTGGAATACATTCTCAGTATATGTGCCTGGATTTGAGAGCATCAGGCAACGCATTATGCAGTATACTAATCTCCAATATGCAGGTAGCGGGAGGAATGACACATCAGGATTTCAGGTGTTTGTATGGTAAGCCTTTCGGTACCAGTTGGTCCAGGGTGCCCAGTTGTTGTTGGCAGAGGATAGATGTCCTTCCGCCATAGCATACATACATTCGTATGAATCATGTGTGTGTACCAAGCGTATTACTTCATCACTAGTAATGTGGTTAGATTTCCAGTTGCGGACAATTGTTAGTCTCGCTGCTAGCAGAATGTGAATGGTTACGCATCAGAGTTGGTGGGGAAGATTATCAATTCCGTTGATAAGCAGGGCTAATTCAGGGGTTGGGGGGGTGGGGATACCTATGACCTCTGATAGTATTTGGAACACTTCTTTCCAAAAAATTACAGTTTTGGAGCATTCCCAAAAGTATATGATACAAGGTTCCTGGAAGACCACAATGTCTCCAACATGCGGGTTCAACAGAAGGGTCGTATATGTGAGATGGGGTGATGTACCATCTAAGATTGAATTTATAAGTGAGTTCCCATAAGTTGGAGGAGCATGTTGTTTTGTGGTTGGAGAGTATTGCTGATTGCCATTGGTGTTCAGTAAAGGAACAGCCTATGTCCCTTTCCCATTTTTTCATAGGAGGGAGTTTGTCGAAGATGGATTTGCCTTTTAGTGTAAAAGAGAGAGATGCCTTTGGTGGAGGTTGTACTGTTTGTTAGGAATCACCACGCTTCTATGGGTATGTCTTTTTGGAGTTGAGGGTTGTGTAGTAGGCAGTGGGTAATTTGGGTGAATTTGAAATAGTTGTAGGGAGTGAAAATGTTTGTTGTAGTGATAAGAATGATTTGAGGAGCTTGTTTGTGTATAGATCAGCAACTCGTGTTATGCCTTTGTTCTGCCATGAGGCCAGGTGTAAGTTAGGGATCAGTAATGTGATAGTATCTAGTGGGAGGGGTATTTTGCATGTTTTTGATCCTATGTAGGTGTTGGCAATGAGGTAGTTGAAAGCTGATATGGATGCATGTATGGTTGGGGAAATATTTTTATTGTTTTTCTTCAATTTAGGTGAGCTAAGGAGCCAGTTTTTTAGGTTATGTCCAGGAATCTGGAGGGCTTCAATGGTACTCCATGGGCAGTTGGAGTCAGAGTTAAACCATGTTTTGATTTGTGCTAAGATTGTAGCATTGTAATAATCTCTAAAATTAACATAACCTGTTCCTCCTGTTGATTTGTGTTTTATGAGGATGGTGTGAGAGCTTCTAGCTTTTTTGTGTTGCCATACAAAACGTCCTAAAATGGATTGCATTTGTGTGAAGAAGGATGCAGGAATAGAGATAGGGAGTGCTCTAAATAGGTATAGTAGTTAGGGTAGTTTAAGCATTTTGAATGCTGCCAGTCTGCCAGACCGTGAGAGTATCATTTTGGAGATGTTATCTAATTCCTTAGGGAGGTTGTGTAAGAAGGGAATAAAGTTGGCTTGGTAGAGATTCGATGTTGCTTTGGTTAAGGAGACCCCTAGGTAGGTGAGGGAATCTGTGGCCCATGCATATGGGTATTTGTTTTTCAATGAGGTTTGTTGTTGTATTGTCATTCCTAAAGGTAGGATATGTGATTTAGATGCATTTACTCTATAGTATGAGACATAGCTAAATTCATCAAGTATTTTTTGTACCGAGGCCAGGGAGGAGACTGGATTGGTTAACATGAGGATGAGATCGTCCTCAAAGAGGCTGATTTTGTGTTCAGTGGAGCCAATACAAAATCCTGAGATGTTGTGTTGGGACCTAATTTTTTCAGCTAAGGGTTCCATCATTAAATTAAAAATTAGGGGTGAGAGGGGGCAACCCTGTCTTGTGCCATTGGTTATTTTAAAAGTTGTCGATAGCATAGACGAGCAATATACTTGGGCTGAGGGACAGTAAGGCCAGTATTGCGGATAAGATGTGAGCTTGGAAACCAAATTTCTCCAATGTCATTGCTAGGTAACGCCAGTGGACCCTGTCAAATGCCTTCTCTGCATCCAGAGAGAGAAGCAGAGAAGGCATTCCGTGGGTTTCCGCGTGATGAATAATGTTGATCATCCGGCGAGTAGTGTCGGAGGTTTGGCAGCCTTTTGTGAATCCTGATTGGTCGGAGTGAATTAGCAATGGCATTAAATCAGTCTATTTGCTATTACTTTTGCATAAAGTTTCACATCATGATTAAGCAGTGAAATAGGGTGGAAGTTTTGGGGTGACGTGGGTTCCTTCCCTGGCTTCGGTAAAGTGATAATTAAAGCCTTCAGCATTTCTTGTGCAAAGGAGGCTGAGGAAGCAGCGGCATTGAAGAGTAGGGTTATGTGGTCAACCAGAGTATGTTTAAATTGTTTGTAATATTCTCCAACAAAACCATCAGGCTTTGTTATTAGGAAGGGCCTCTATAGCTTTGCCAATCTCCGCAGACGTGAATGGGGCATTAAGATCTTCTAATTGTGCTGGAGTTAGACAAGGAAGGTGTACTGAGTCTAGGAAGGACTGGATATGAGAGGATTCGGGTTGGGCAGATGAAGCCACATCTTTTAGGTTGTAAAGGGTACTGTAGTACGTGCTAAATGCGTTTGTTATTTCTTGTGGGTAGGTTTTCTTGGAGTCTGTGGTAGGATGGTAGATAAAGGCGATAGAGGATCTAGTTTGATATCCCTTGATTTGATGGGGAGCATTTTACCTGCTTTATTACCAGAGGCATAAAATTTCATTTTAAGGCGTTTCTGGGATTTATCAAAATTCTCTAGCAGTAGAGATCTGGGCTCTAGTCTGAGTGAAATTAATTTGGATTTAAGTTCAGGGTTTGATTGTTGTTTGTTAAGGGAGTCAGTGGTTTGAATATCAGATAAGAGCGATTCAATGCACTGTTTCCTCTGCCTTTTGTCTCTGGCTCCCAATTGAATAAAAAGACCCCGCATAAATGCCTTATGCGCAGCCCATAATATGCTTGGATCAGAAACTGAGTCCTTGTTCTGTGACAGAAAAAGTTCCAGGTTTTTGTGGAGTGATTGAGCGTAGGGTTCAGTTTGCAGAATCTTAGTGTTCATTCTCCATAGATATGTGGGGGTAGTTTTGGGGGTATCTTCTAGAACTATGCTCACTGGGGAGTGATCGGACCACGTGGTGGGATGTATGGTGGAAGAAGATATTTTTTGCAATGTCCATTGGTCTGATAGGAAAAGATCAATCCTTGAATATGAGTTATGGCAAGGAGAAAAGAATGATTAATCTATCTCGTCTGCGTGTTGGCATCTCCATATATCATATAAATGAATATTTGAGAGAAAAGGGTTTAGAGCTTGTCTACCTCTTTTGGGATGAGAGGTGGTATCTATTGCTGGGTCAGGGGTAATATTAAAATCTCCACACCAAATTGTTGCGCCCTGTTGTACAGCACTAACTTTTTTATGCAGTTTGCGCAAGAAACGAGCTTGATGGATATTGGGCGCATAGAGTGTTACGATGGTATAATGGGCATTGTTGATGTTGCAGATCAGGATGATGTAACGGCCTTCAGGATCCTTTATGCATTGTTAAAACTGAAAAGTGAGGGAGTTATTAACAGTGATTAGAACACCTTTTTTTTTTAGAGGGCTCATTGGCTGTAAAGATGTTATTAAAGTTTTTGTTAGTACAAGTGGGTGGGTTATTTGCTTGGAAGTGTGTCTCTTGCGTACACAGGACGTCATAGTGAGTTTGTTTGGCTAGGATCTTCAAGGATGCTCTTTTCGCTGGGTGGTTAAGACCTTTGGCGTTAATAGATACAAATTTGATTATATAGCCGATAGGTATTAGGAAATAGTGAGTTAGATGGTTTACACTTACGGTGAGACAAGGTCCGGGTCTTCGTTTGTTGGACGTTGTGTTTGATGTATCTGACGACGTTGATAAAATATAACGGTAGTGTAGTTGTCGATGCTCTGGACAACCTAATAATTTACATTTTGCTTATATAAAAAAAAGAAAGGAAAAAACACAAATAAGGAGAGTCTTTAGATATTAGCTTGTAATAATCGGGTGTAACCGTACTTGGAGAATTGAGCAAGTGAACTAAAGAGAACTGAAACTTGGGCTAGGTCAGAACTGAGAAATTGCTTCCTTGTATTGGGCACAACTGGTGCCTAGGAATGCGAGGTAGGGGTTAAAGAGCTTTTGCGACCGAGCGTGGGCAAATTACACAACAGACCACTAGGCCGTGATTATCCCGAGCTTGTTAGGTGGGAGGGTGATTCCTGTGGAATCTTTGTGGAAGAGGTTGTGCTAGTTTGTGACTCGTGTTGCTTTGGTCCATGGGGACTGCATCAGAGGTTTCCGAAATAATGCCCCACTCTTGCAAAAGAATTCCGGTTTGTATTGAGGTTATCATGTGTTTGGTTCCATTGTAGGTGATGAAAATTTTGGCAGGTGCTACCCATTGGTATTGAATGTGGCTGTTGCGAAGCAGATTGGTGATGGTTTTAAGCTGCCTGTGACGGCTCAGGGTATGCTGAGATAGATCAGCAAAAATTTGTAGCTGGCTATAGGGATCCAGTAGGGTTCCCAGTGCTCTTGATTTTTGTATGAATTGTTGTTTCACGCAATAGAAATGAATCCTAAGGATTACGTCTCTGGGCAACGAGTCTGGTAGGAATGTGGGTTTTGGTAATCTATGGAGGCAGTCAATGACCAGCTCTATGCTTTTTGTATCGGGAAGCACTACTTTAATCAGACATCGTGCATATGTAGATAGGTTGGCAGGTTGGACGGATTTTGGGATTCCGCGGATTTTAAAATTATTCCGCCTGGACCTGTTTTCTAAATCCACTATTTTGTCCTTAATCCACTTCGTGTCATGAGCCTGGTCCTCTTGGGTATCGATTATATCATTTACAGTATTGGTAAAGTCACCTATGTTGGCTTCAATGTGTGTAACCCTGTCTTCCAGTATATCAATGCTGTGGCAGAATCTCTGTATGAGGGAGAACATGTCTGACTGCAATGAACTCCTTAGAGACATTAGCATGTCCTTAAGTGTAGTGTCCAGCACTGCCTGTCCTGCTGTAGGGAAAGCAGCAATTGAATCTGGCTGCAGGTTCTGGTTTGGAGACATAGGAGACATTGTAAAAGTGTGGCTCACCTCAGGATTTACTGCTATGTTATCCAGGCGCATTTTTGCTTTTGCTGGGCTGCTGGAAGCTGAGGTACTTGGTGGTGAAGCTGGGGGATCCCTCACGGAGCTTGTCAATGTGGATGTATCCTCCAACTGCAGAATGGGTTTGTCGCAGTGAGGGGAGAAAGAAGCCTCGAATTGCGAGTGCAGGGAGCCGGCCGCGGTGCCATCTTGGCTGTGCCTCGCGGTCGGCTGGTACATGTATGCCGTCAGCTTACAGGGCAGTCTATACTCTTTGCGCTTGAGTGACATAACTCATGGGAGCTGCTGGAGTCGCCGCTGATCACAGGTGATTGAGTGTCGGCAAAGGGAGGCTGGCAGACGCTGATTTCCTCGGGTCGTTGTGCAGAGCTCCTTCTTCAAGCGGCCATTAAACTCACATGCCAAACATGCCCCCCATGCCCAGCATATAAATGCAAGCTTGTCAAAGCTGTTGGCTCTCCAACTTGTGCCTTTCAGCCTGGTGGATTCTGCCCCCTTCCATGAATTCGGACAATGTGCTGTACCACAATGGCAGGTTCCGAGTTGCTACTACTTTTCACGTAAGGCCGTTCCATCTCTCTACCATCACGTGGAAGGGAATGTTCTGGCATCATTGGGCAAGGCAGTCAGCCGTAAAATCCACCTTACTGCTGACACATGGTCCAGCAAGCATGGGCAGGGATGATATATTTTGTTCACAGCACACTGGGTAATGCTTACAATTTGAAAGGATGCAGCTGGTGGTATTGATGCCAGACCTGTGAGCTCTACCCACTCCTCCTCCTCTTCCTTTGCCATCTCCATGCCCTCCTCTGCAGAATTGCCCTATGAACATCAGGCACCCCTAAGCTTTCAAAGGGCTATTCCCAGAGTCAGGCTAAAAGGTGCCATGCAGTGCTTCAGCTGGTATGTTTAGGGGACAGGAACCACACTGGAGCAGAGATTCTTGCAGCTCTGCAGGAACAGGCCCAGAGGTGGTTCAAACCACGCTAGCTGGAGCCAGGAATGGTGGTGTGTGATAATGGCTCAAACCTCCTGTCCACCCTTAGACAGGGATAGTTCACATATGGGCCATGCCTGGCACATGTCCTCAATTTGGTGGTGCAGCGTTTCCTAAATACATACCCAAGGTTGCAAGATGTACTAAAGCTGGCCAGAGGAGTCTGCAGCCATTTCAGGCGGTCATACACAGCCAGTGCTCGATTGGCTGAAATTCAGCGGGAAATCCACCTGCCCATAAACTGCTTGATTTGTGACATGCCCATCAGGTGGAACTCGACTTTGTCAATGCAGCAGAGGACGGTCAATTAGTACCTGAGCGAATATGGCACGGCAACAGGCTCAGACTACCTCCCTATTTTTTTCCCCATGCCAATGGCTGATCATTAAGGATGCATACACTGTATTGTCACCATTTGAGGAGGCCACAAGGATGATGAGCCATGACAGTGCATTCATCAGTAACACAATCCCTGTTGTGTTCTTGCTGGAGCAGACTCTGTGTGGCATTATGGACAGGGCACTGGAGGCAGAGCAGCAGGAGGAAGAGGAGGAATTCCTTTCCTCTAAAGGCCCACTTTATCCAGACACCATCATTCCTATGTCACAGAACACACAGGAGGAGAGAGGGGAGGAGGATGAGGAGGAGGATTCTGGCACTTTCATAGGCTTCGAAGAAGAGGAAGACATGCGTCAATCTGTAAACGATGGCTTTCTAACCCCAGGACCCTTAGGAGTAGTACGAGGCTGGGAGGAGGAAGTTCCAGGTGCTGCCATCCCGATTGACCCCGAGGAGTCTGCTTCTCAAGCCTCTGCAAATTTGAGGTGCATGGGCAACCTCATGCTTCAAAGCCTGCGAAAGGACCCAAGAATATGTGGCATAAAGAAGAAGGATGATTACTGGTTGGCAACCCTCCTTGACTACCGCTATAAGGGGAAGGTCTCAGAACTCATCCCGTCCCCACAGAGAGTGCAGAAGATAAAATCTCTTCAGGACACGTTAAAGAGGATTTTATTGAACGTTTTTCCTGACTCCAGTAGGTTACAGTGTCATGGAAATGGAGTTTTGAGTTTTTTGTTGGTCAAGAGAGGAGCGTTGAAGAAGCCTTATTGCCTAAGTGAGGCATTTCAGAACTTTTGGTAGTCCTCGCCGCCCAGGGCTGTCAGCTTCCACATCCAATCGACAGCATCTGCATCACATGGTGGACGATTACCTTGGGGCCAAAACAGAGATGGGGAGCTTTCCAGCTGATGATCCACTGACTTACTGGGTAATGAGAATAGATCACTGGCAAGAACTGCTCTGCTAGTTTGGATTTCCCTGTGTATGACCTTGGACTGGATATTGGACTATTCCCTGAACTCAGCTTGCCTTTTACCTGGACTGTCATAGAACCACTCTGTCTGTCTACCAACCGCAAGTAGTCGTTTGCTTTGCTCAGTTTGCGCCTACCCTGGTGTGGTGGCCAGGCACTATAGCATTGTGTATAAGACCTGGGGGCAACAGAGTACTGGTAGGCCTGCTTGCATTATAGGAAAGGGTGCTGCTATAGGTGAAGAACACAATGGCCAGCTATAGTGTCTGACCACCTGAATTGTGGTAGGCGTGACATTATCACAAGCCTTTAACAAAAAAAAAATTTGTGAAGATGGACTCTACACAGGCTCGTTTCTTTGCTGAGGAAATTTGCAAACTGACACGGCAAGTCCAGGAACTATCTGTGCATGTAAATGCACCTCCAGCAGTAATGCAGGAGCCAGAGCCCAAGGTTAACCTGCCTGATCATTTTTCTGGTGACCCACATGTGTTTTCCAACTTTAAAAACAGTTGTATGCTATACTTTAAGCTTAAGCTATGCTCTTCTGGTTTAGGGTGGAATGACCCTGCTCTAAGAAGCCAGTTCAGGCTAGGCTTATCAGACTCCATCAAAGAATCCTAAGTACACTACCCTGAACCAAAGTCATTGAATGAAGCCATGCAAGTAGCTATCAGTATAGACAGGGGTTTACGAGAAAGGCATACAGAGAGGTTTGTTTCTTTGCCCCCCAGTAGGGATGAGCCGAACACCCCCCCTGTTCGGTTCGCACCAGAACATGCGAACAAGCAAAAAATTTGTTCGAACACGTGAACACCGTTAAAGTCTATGGGACACGAACATGAATAATCAAAAGTGCTAATTTTAAAGGCTTATATGCAAGTTATTGTCATAAAAAGTGTTTGGGGACCTGGGTCCTGCCCCAGGGGACATGGATCAATGCAAAAAAAAGTTTTAAAAAATGTCCGTTTTTTCGGGAGCAGTGATTTTAATAATGCTTAAAGTGAAACAATAAAAGTGTAATATCCCTTTAAATTTCGTACCTGGGGGGTGTCTATAGTATGCCTGTAAAGGGGCGCATGTTTCCCGTGTTTAGAACAGTCTTACAGCAAAATGACATTTCAAAGGAAAAAAAGTCATTTAAAACTACTGGCAGCTATTAATGCATTGCCGGTCCGACAATACACATAGAAGTTCATTGATAAAAACGGCATGGGAATTCCCCACAGGGGGACCCCGAACCAAAATTTAAAAAAAAAATGACGTGGGGGGTCCCCCTAAATTCCATACTAGGCCCTTCAGGTCTGGTATGGATATTAAGGGGAACCCCGGCCAAAATAAAAAAAAAATGACGTGGGGGTCCCCCTAAATTCCATACCAGGCCCTTCAGGTCTGGTATGGATATTAAGGGGAACCCCGGCCAAAATGAAAAAAAAATGGCGTGGGGTCCCCCTCAAAATCTATACCAGACCCTTCAGAATGTAGGGATTGGGGGGGTGGGGGGTGATATGAAGGGTGCTACAGGACACTGCTATGGAGGTGACCCTGCCCATAACAGTGTCCTCTGCCCCGTTCACATAACCTCCACCCCACACACACACACACACAGTGGTGTCTTTTGTCCCCCTTTACCCTATAGCAGTAACCTCCCTCCTTCCCTCCCCTCCCATAGCACAGTGTCCTACCTGTTTCCACAGCGGAGACAGGGAGGCAGCACAGTTATGGACAGAGGGCGGGAGCTGACAGAGTGACTTTTCATATTAGCAAGCTGGTGATTGGTTGCTTAGAACCACCCTGTGTGCTAGCAACCAATCACCAGCGGTTTCACATAAAAAGTTTGTTTCGCCAGCTCCTCTTCCCGCCCTCTGACCTGAGCTGTGCTTCCTCCCGGTCTCCGCTGTTCACTGATGACAGTGGTGGAGGAGGATAGAGGCGGGAGGGCGAGAGAGAGACTGTGACATAGATGGCATGGTGGAGCCACCCACGGAGAAGGCTTGGATGGGAGACAAGGACTGGCACATAGAAAGCGGGGGTCAGAGGCACAGAAACCCATTTGCGGTGGACAGGTGGACTAAGATCGTCAGGTTGCCGACCCCCGTTATAGTGAGTACTGAAACATTTTCAGTCTTGTGGAGGAAACCTGGAGAATGGGCTGTAATAACAATTCAGACTTTTTAAAAACCACAAAAAAATTTCAAGTATAGGCTGTTTTCATCATGATCAAAATATAGTCATAACAGATCATCATGTATTGCTAAATACATTGCAAATTTGCAATATAAAAAGATGTACATTCTCTAGGCTATATTTATATGGACTGGCAACTTCCAATACAATGTGGAGCTGAATGATCTCCTTATATAACACATATATCTTTCAAGCCTAGAGAATATACATCTTTTTATATTGCAATACATCTGTTATGGCAGTGGCAGCTGGTGCTTTTGGGGGGGGGGCACAAAGAATGTTGAAACAAAATCATCAATTGCAGCCACTGTGCCATCAAATACTGCCACTGTGCCCATCAAATGCAGCCACTGTGCCAGACGCTGCCACTGTGCCAAATGCTCCCACTGTGCCATCAAACGCTGACAGTGTGCCCATCAAACGCTGCCAGTGTGCCCATCAAACGCTGCCATTGTGCCTATCATATGCTGCCAGTGTACCCATCATGATTGGCGGAGAGGTGGTTTAGTGTTAGGAAATCAAATAGTCATCAGCTGAGTGACCTGCGAGCGCCCAGCATGGCGCTTGTAGGTCACCTTTTTTGATGCCTATTAGAGCCTATGGTTTTAAACAGGTGCTTAAAAAACACCCCCCGCCACTGTAATTCAGGCGTCCTGCACCCGAAAAGGGTCCGGGCACCTGTGTAGGGGGTGGCAGTGGCCACCATAGATAGATTCATGCAATGCACAAATCTATCTATAGGTGATAGAGGGGTGGCAGGAGAGAGGGGGCGGTGCTCCTGTGCGCCCTTAATGCATGGGCTGCCATTGTGTTCTGACCATATTTTGATCTTGATGAAAACAGCTATGCAGTCTGTATAGCTGTTTTCATCAAGATCAAAATATGGCCACAACAGATGTATTGCAATACAAAAAGATGTAGATTGCAATCTCTAGGCTGATAGTAACTTAGAAAGCGAAGAAGACATGAATTATCTCATCAACATAATACACTAAAGAGACATATCTTTCCAGCAAATCTAGCAATAAATAAATCAAAATGCTCTTTCTCCTGAGAGTCCTGGCTGCTACTAACTGCTGTTACCTGTGGTTCCTCGCTGCTCTTGTTGCCTAGGCACAGGTAGCATTAGCATATCACTGGGTGGCTCGCAGTTGAGTGGGTGGTGGCAGTGTCGGCCCGGATATACATAGTGACAGACTGCCATCATATCACTCGGTGGCTCGCACTTGAGTGGGCGGGTCCATTTGCACAACACGATGTGACACGCCTACACTATACAGGCAGCCAATCACTGAAGAGAAGGGTGGAAAGGCTGAGCTACGGAGTGGAGGACACTGGACAGTGTCAGTGTCAGGACATAGCAGAAAGCTCAGAGCAGCCAGCAGAGAAACAGACATAGGAAAAAAAAGTCTGCGGCGGCAGCGACTGCGGCCGCAGTGGACATTTCAACACAACACACAGTCTGCAAGCCAACACCTGATGATTCCAGGGGGGGCAATTGCCCTGCCTTGCCCCGATTTGTGGACGCCCATGGGGTGGGGTCTGCTTATTTAGACTATACAGTGTCATGTACCCCCCAAGATAAACTTTTTGTTCCTGTACAACTTAGTTCTACTAAGTTTTCTCATCACCTCTCAGGTTTCATAGATTCTGGTGCTGCTAGCAATTTTATCGATAGGGACCTAGCACACCGTCTACAGATTTTCTTGACTAATGTGCACACACCCTTTTTAGTCTTGGCTGTTGACAATTCTCCCTTGTCCATGGGCCTGATCACCTCCTGCTTATCCCCTTTTCTTGGGGTATCCCTGGCTTGAACTTCATAACCCGCACAAATATTGGGCTGCAGGAGAGATTAGGTCCTGGTCCCAGACCTGCATCCAGAACTGCATTAAAACTGCTGACCAATTATCCATTTGTACCTCTTGTGTGGCCAGCACTTGTCATGTGCCTTTATTACAGTCCTATTTGGATCCTGATCATGACAGTTTTTCCAAGTGTGACTCCAGTTTGCATAACCATTTTCCTTTATATGACTCTGTTAAAGCAAAAGACGCCAACAAATTTACTGAATTCTCTACAGGTCACCTCTCCACCCAATTGCCACAGCCTGAACCTTTTCCTCCTAGAAGCCAAACTTACCCGCTGTCTTGCAGCCTTGAGCCCTATTTGGAAATTTCCTCTAAGTTTTACAATAATCTGCCTCCAGCACAAGTAATGTAGGCCATTTCCCTGACCTTTGGGGATCTGCTTTAAAGGCTCAGTCTTGTGTTCCACCCAATGTACCCCCTGGAAAGCTGTTTGTTCCCCCACCTTTGGCTTAAAGTGCTTTTGGAAGCACATGATGCTAACACGACCAGGCACCCAAGGGATTACAAAAAAATTTTCTTTGGTTTCTCGTTGGCTTTGGTGACCCTCTCTCCATAAGGACACCTGTTCCTATGTAAAAGTTTGTAAAACCTGTGCTCACTCTAAGTCCTCAGAAGTCAAGCCATCTGGATTACCCCTACCTTTGCCTGTCCCTAAACTCCCTTGGGCGCACATCCAGGCTAACTTGTTCTTATGTTCTACTGCCTCTACACCTGCCAATGTGGTCCTGTCTGCCTCTTCACCAGTTATTCCGGTCCAGTCCATGCCAACTGAGCCTCTTGCTTTTTCTTTTTCGGGAGTTTCTGTAACCTGCATTCTCCCTGTCTTTGTCCACCTGCAAGGTGATTGATGTGGCCGGTCTCTGGGTGGAAACCAAACCTGTTATAAGCCAGCCAAACACTCACTCGCATGCTTGTGATAGAGAGTGATACGTGTGTAATTCCTGATCAAGCCCCCCTGTCTGTCTACCTTGCTCTGCTAGTTTGGATTTCCCTGTGTATGACCTTGGACTGGATATTGGACTATTCCCTGAACTCATCTTGCCTTTTACCTGGAGTGTCATAGAACCACTCTGTCTGTCTACCAACCGCAAGTAGATGTTTGCTTTGCTCAGTTCGCGCCTGCCCTGGTGTGGTGGCCAGGCACTATAGCATTGTGTATAAGACCTAGGGGCAACCGAGTACCAGTAGGCCTGCTTGCCTTATGGGCAAGGGGGCTGCTATAGGCAAAGAACACAGTAGCCAGCTATAGTGTCTGACCACCTGCATTGTGGTAGGCGTGACATCACCTTCATGCTACGGCGCATTGATGCAGTAATTCATGCAAAAGAAGCCCCAAAAAAGAATTACGGATACTATGCTGGACATGGACATTTTTTTGGTAAGCCATTTCTGTAATAAAAATCATGCAATATTCTAATTTTCTTACATACTGAATTTTGGGTTTTCACTAGCTGTAAGCCATAATCATCAAAATTAAAATGAAGAAATGCTTGAAAAGATGCTGTGTGTAATGCATCTATATAAAATATATGAGTTTCACTTTTTGAATAGAAATACTAAAATAAATTAACTTTTTGATGATATTCTAATTTTACGAGATGCACCTGTACTTGCATTTATAGCCCCTGGATGTAAAGAAAGCTATTTTCTCTAAATGCAGTTAAAGTGGTTGTAAAGTCACATTCAAAAATGACTTGCATCCCCTCTGCTTTAATATGAAGTATAGTGTGTCAGTTTTTTTAAAATTATAATGCTAAATACATTCTTGCACAGCTCCACTGTGCTGTCACGTGTCCTCCCTCCGTTTTCCTTCCCGATCTAAGGGAATACAATGGGAGGGCTGAGATTCCCATCTGAGGTATGCAAGCTAGCAGAGGGAGGATACGTGACCACACAACAGAGCTGTACAAGAAGGTATTTAGCATTATAATTTTAAAAAAGCTGACACACTGTTCTTTATATCTTCCTAAAACAGAGGGGATACAAGTAATTTATATATATATTACTTTACAGCCACAGGGGAATAGAAGCAGACGGGGAGAGGAGGGATGGGGGGATATCGGCTCACAACACTGACTACGAAAATGACAGGCAGGGAGGGAGGGGGAGATGTAGAGACTCTGAACACACAGTAAGATGCTGGAGGGATGTAAACTGATCATGCTATCATAAATCAGCAGCGATGATAAGCGTGGTCACTCATTACACAGAGGGGAACACAGAAGCAGGCAGGATCAACCAAATATTGTACATGTATTGAGACAAATGACACTGCAAAAGCACTGTGCTATTTATCATGCAAGGTTCGGTTACTTTATATGGCGCCCCTCCTATCCAGGCGGATGTCCAGTATGCCCTATGACCAATCCAGGCCTGATATTCACACTCTAATGCCCTGTACACACGGTCGGATTTTCCGACAGAAAATGTGTGATAGGACCTTGTTGTCCGAAATTCCGACCGTGTGTAGGCTCCATCACACATTTTCCATCCGAATTTCCGACACACAAAGTTTGAGAGCTTGCTATAAAATTTTCCAACAGCAAAATCCATTGTCGGAATTTCTGATCGTGTGTACACAAATCCGATGCACAAAGTGCCATGCATGCTCAGAATAAATAAAGAGATGAAAGCTATTGGCTACTGCCCCCCTTATAGTCCCGACGTACGTGTTTTACGTCACCGCGTTTAGAACGATCGGATTTTGTGACAACTTTGTGTGACCGTGTGTATGCAAGACACGTTTGAGCCAACATCCGTCGCAAAAAATCCATGGATTTTGTTGTCGGAATGTCCGATCAATGTCCGACCGTGTGTACAGGGCATAACATGAAGTGTTAGATCACAGCAGCAAAAAGTGGAATTTGGAAATTTGGAGGAGGCTGAGAGCAATAGAAGGCACTCTTTCAGTTAAGAACATATACGTGAATCTATTTTTTTTAAAACAAGAGGTTAGTGTCACTTTAACCTAAAAACTGAAAAAATCTAATGCAGGCACCACATCTAAGGGATGGAAAACTACAATAAATTTTTCATTTTGGGTTTAATACCACTTTAAGATTACATGTGTAGCTCTAGCATTATGTCTGGCTTCACACCTGTGCATGGTGGTAACACATGGTAGTATGTGCTTTGTATTGCCATTTTCTGAGAATGGCACCCCAATGCCCAAGTACAGAAGCTGCAAATGCACCTACACTACAGTGTAGGGCACATAAGGACTTATTCACGTGGGCAATGCTCTCTGAAGTGCCATCCATGATTGGATGGCTCTTCGGATAGCATTTGACAAGTAACAAGGATGCATTGTATCGCCGCCTCACCACCTGCTTGAACCCCTTGGTCCCCACAACTGGTGGTTCACAACTGGTGGGTGTACAGGGGGTATAAATTCTTACACAGATGCAAATCAAAGAATTACCATCACGGCAGGTGATATCCCCAGCTGCTGTCTCTGCATCTTAGAAGTTGAGGGGTGGTGCCTCAGTGCCAGTGTAGCTAGAATCAATGTTCCTGATTTGCCTGTTTATTGACCATGTTTCTGCCTGTTGCCTGGACCGATCTTTTGCCCTTATGCTGACCATGTCTCTGCCTGCGCCCTAACTGATCTATCTGCACTGATTATGTTCCTACAAATGTGGTATTGCCATACTCAGAAGAAGTAGCAGAATGTGATTTGGGTTGTAATTCTAAGTATGCCCATGCTCCATGTGAGAAATATCTTATTCAATTAACCACTTTGTAAAAAAATTACTTTAATTTTCATTCCACATTTTCCAAAAATTTGAGTCTTCAAAAGACTTAACATGCCTCTGTTGAGGGGGAGGATGGCCAAAATGATGGCCTTAATGACCAGGCCATTTTTTGCGATACGACACTACGTTACTTTAACTGACAATTGCGCAGGCGTGCGACGCTGTATCCAAACAAAATTGATTTCCTTTTTTTCCCAAAAATAAAGCTTTCTTTTGGTGGTATTTGATCACCTCTGTGGTTTTTATTTTTTGTGCTATAAACAAAAAAACGAGCAACAATTAAAAAAGAAAACAATATTTTTTACTTTCTGCTATAAAACATACCCAATAAAAAAAAAGGAAAAAAATCAAATTTCTTCATCAATTTAGGCCAATATGTATTCTGCTACATATTTTTGGTAAAACAAATCCCAGTTAGTGTATATTGCTTGGTTTGTGCAAAAGTTATAGCATCTACAAATTATGGGATAGATTTAGGGACTTTTTTTAATAGTAATGGCGGCAGGACTGCGACATTGTGGCGGACAAATTGGACTCTAAGTGACACTTTTTGGGCACCAGTGACACCAATACAGTAATCAGTGCTAAAAAAATGCACTGACACTGTATAAATGACACTGGCAGGGAAGGGGTTAACATCAGGGGCGATCAAGGGGTTAAATGTGTTCCCTGGGAGTGCTTTCTAACTGTGGGGGGTGATTTGACTGGGCGAAGACAGAGATCTGTGATCCTGCTTAGCAGAAATACAAAATCTCCATCTTCCCCTTTGAGTGTGCTTGCTAACTGTGTGGGGGATGGACTGCAGGAACAGAGAGATCTCTGTTCCTGATTAGCAGGAAGCAGAGATCTCTCTGTTCCTGTCTGACAGAAGGACGGTCTGATTTGTTTTCATCAGCAGACCGCCTTTCCCTGGAGTGATCGTGGGATGTCGGCGCCCCAGACCAGGTGGCGCAGACAACGTACAGGTACATTGTTTCTCACAGTCATGCCGCCCTGCACCAGTGTTTATAAGCAGTGGGCAGTCTGGAACTGGTTAAACTAGGTGATGGGGGGAGGGTTCAGAGGAAGTGATAGCCAGCAGAGAGCGAAAGTCAGAGGGTACTAATGGAGGCACTAGCGATATTATAACCATAATACCTAAACCCTGGGTAAATTAGTTGGCAAATCAAAGTTGCAGCCTCAGAAAACCTAATGAAAAAATAATATGTGCCTGTACAAAACTGAGAGGCATGTACACAGAAGCCTAGCTAACAAAATGGTGGAACTGGAGCTACTGTTACACAAGGAGGATTTTGACTTGGTTTGACAGCTCACTTGCCTGGCTGGCAAATATCCAGGGGTATTCCTTGTATCGGATGGACAGAGAGGGTAGAAGATTGGAAGGGGTGTGCCTATATATCAAGAATCATTTATTGGTGGAAGAGTGGAATGACATTGCAAATGGGGCAAATGGGGCAAGGGGGAGGTGGAATCCCTGTGCGTGGATCTCTAAAGGGAAGAAGCGAGTGGGAAATTAATAGTGGAGGTACTGTATGTTACAGGCCCCCTAACCTAAAGGAAGAGGAGGAGTTGGATCTCCTATCACAGTTAGAATTAGCGGCGAGGCAGGGCAAGGTCATCGTAATGGGGGACTTCAACTATCCAGATATTGACTGGGCTGAAGGGACAGCTCACTCATTAACCACTTAAGGACCCCCCCACGTACATATACTGCGGCAGGGCAGGCCTTAAGAGCATAATCTTGTACCTGTACGTGATATCTTTCTTCGGTTCACGGGTATGCGCACGCCGGCAGAGACCCATTTCCATTGTGGTTGGACACAGCGTGAGCCAATCAGCGGGTCCGGCGGACCAGATGTCAGCTGGAACCCCCGATCATTCCCGAGGCAGACAGAACGGCAGTCTGCTTATGTAAACAAGGCAGATCACTATACTGTCAAAGGGGAAGATTGAGATTTTGTATTTCTGCTAAGCAGGATCACAGATCTCTGTCTTCGCCCAGTCAAATCACTCCCCCCCACAGTTAGAAAGCACTCCCAGGGAACACAATTGACCCTTTGATTGCCCCTGATGTTAACCCCTTCCCTGCCAGTGTCATTAGTACAGTGACGGTGCGTTTACTTTAGCACTGATTACTGTATTGGTGTCACTGGTCCCAAAAAAGTGTCTGTTAATGTTAGATTTGTCCGCCTGGAATGTCCCGCTAAAAAATCGCTGATCGCTGCCATTACTAGTAAAAAACTGTAAAATAAATAAAAAAGTCCATAAATTTATCCCATAGATTGTAGACGCTATAACTTTTGAGCAAACCAATAAATATATGCTTATTGGGATTTTTTTTTACCAAAAATATGCAGCAGAATACATATTGGCCCTAATTGATGAAGAAATTCAATTTTTTACATTTTTTTATTTTGTATGTTTTATAGCAGAAAGTAAGATATTTATTTATTTTTTTCAAAATTGTCGATCTTTTTTTGTTTATAGCGCAAAAAATAAAAACTGCAGAGGTGATCAAATACCACCTAAAGAAAGCTCTATCTGTGTTAAAAAAGGGACATCAATTTTATTTGGGTACAGCATGGCACGTCTGCGCAATTGTCAGTTAAGGCAATGCCGTGCCGTATCGCAAATAATGGCCTGGTCAGGCAAGGGGGGTGAACCTTCCAGAGATGAAGTGGTTAAAGGCCCGTCATTTCTTAAATGTCTTACAGGACAACTTCATGCCCCAATTGGTGGATTCCCTGACTATAAAAAATGCATTGCTAGAACTAGTAATTACAAATGACTCAGATCTGGTCGCAGATGTGGAAATATGGGACAACTTGGAAACTAGTGATCACAGGATAATTACATTCATGCATAAATCATAGGAAAGGAAGGCACAAGGGGAGTACAAGAACGCTAAATTTCAAAAGCAAACTTTTCTAAACTGCACTCCATACTACAAAATATTAAATGGGACCAAATCCTAGAAACATTAAACACTGAGGAAAAATGGGAGTGCTTTTGGAACATATTAACCACTTCAGCCCCGGAAGATTTAGTTGCTCTATGACCATGCCATTTTTTGCGATACGGCACTGCGTCGATTTAACTGACAATTGCGCGGTCCTGCAGCGCTGTACCCAAACAAAATTGATGTCCTTTTTTTCCCACAAATAGAGCTTTCTTTTGGTGGTATTTGATCACCTCTGTGGTAAACAAAAGAAGAGCGACAATTTTGAAAAAAACACAATAGGGGTTATTTACGAAAGGCAAATCCACTTTGCACTACAAGTGCACTTGGAAGTGTAGTCACTGTAAATCTGAGGGGTAGATCTGAAATGAGGGGAAGCTCTGCTGATTTATTATCCAATCAATGTGCAAGCTAAAATGCTGTTTTTTATTTTCCTTGCATGTCCCCCTCAGATCTACAGTGACTGCACTTCCAAATGCACTTGTAGTGCAAAGTGGAGTTGCCTTTCATAAATAACCCCCAATATCTTTTACTTTTTGCTATAATAAATATTCTCAATTTTTTTTCAAAAAAACAAATTTTTTCCTCAATTTAGGCCGATATGTATCCTTCTACATATTTTTGGTAAAAAAAATCACACTAATGTCCTGTACACACGGTCGGACATTGATCGGACATTCCAACAACAAAATCCATGGATTTTTTCCGACGGATGTTGGCTCAAACTTGTCTTGCATACACACGGTCGGAAGTTGTCAGAAAATCCGATCGTTCTGAACATGGTGACGTAAAACACGTACGTTGGAACTATAAACGGGTCAGTAGCCAATAACTTTCGTCTCTTAATTTGTTCTGAGCATGCGTGGCACTTTGTGCGTCGGATTTGTGTACACACGATCGGAATTTCCGACAACGAATTTTGCTGTCAGAAAATTTTATAGCAAGCTCTCAAACTTTGTGTGTCGGAAATTCCTATGGAAAATGTGTGATGGCGTCTACACACGGTTGATTGGTTTGTGCAAAAGTTATAGCGTCTACAAAATAGGGGATAGAGTTATGGCATTTTTATTATTATTTTTTTTTTACTTGTAATGACGACGATCTGTGATTTTTATCTCGACTGTGATATTGCGGCTGACAAATTGGACACTTTTGACACTTTTTTGGGACCATTGACAATTTTACAGCGATTAGTGCTATAAAAATGCACTGATTACTGTATAAATGTCACTGGCAGGGAAGGGGTTAACACTAGGGGGCGATTAAGGGGTTAACTGTGTTTCCTCACTGTGTTCTAACTGTAAGAGGGATGGGACTGTCTAGGAGGAGAGAGAGATTGGTGTTCATACTTAATACCATAAACCATAAAACAAGACAGCAATGGCAAACCGACAGCCAAGTTGATCCAAGGGATTGAGATAGGGGAAAAAGGGGTCACCAGTGCCCACACGTGATATGGAATAGAAAAACAGGCTCCATATGGTGCAGGTCAACCAAATACGGTTTATTGTAAGTAAGATATCGTACAAAAATGCAGGATATATTGGAATAAAAGTGATCACAAAAATATAAAATAATGATAAAAAGCAATGTGGAACGCAAAAGAATGATGTTCTGACGCGTTTTGACTCTATGGGTCTTCAACAGGGGAAGACCCATAGAGTTGAAGACCCATAGAGTCAAAGACCTATGGAGTCGAAATGCATCGAGCCAGCATTCTTTTGCTTCCCACATTGCTTTCTATCATTATTTTATATTTTGTGATCACTTTTATTCCATATATCCTGCATTTTTTGTACGATGCCTTACGTACAATAAACCGTATTTGGTTGACCTGCACCATATGGAGCCTGTTTTTCTATTCCATATCATGTGTGGGCACTGGTGACCCCTTTTTCCCCTATCTCCATCTCTTGGATCAACTTGGCTGTCGGTATCCCATTGCTGTCTTGTTTTATGGTTTGGAGTCGCAAGATCCATCATTACATCTAGTGTAACATCCCTACAGCGTGGAAGTACTAGGAACCAAGGATTCAGAGCTCGTTTGACCCACTGCTGTACGGCATGTGTGTCCACCGTATATAGTAAGTAACTTTTCATTTGAGAATTTCCTGAAGTGTGTACAGGCATTTGATCGGTTCATTCGGATTATCAACACCCCATCTGGAAGCTGTTTCTTTTCCTATGCACTTGTTTGGACTTTGGTGTTCATTCCTTGTGAACTCATATTGTGTTCCACTTACTAATCACATATTTTTAATATTGCTCGTATTGTTCACTTTTTTTACAACATTCTCCCATGTGTTTCAGTGGGTTTATACTCACAAATCTTCACTTACTGTGTATTTTCCTTTTGATTTTTATGCACAGATGTTTCCATTCATTTTTTAACGCTACACTAATTTGGATATTGCTTTAGACTTTGTTTGAGTGTTAGCAGCTATTGTATTTTTTCCTGTTCATTTTGGTTGCAGTACTTTCTCCCCTTTCACAATAAATATAGAAGAATGAAGGGTAAACCTGTGTGGCTAAACCATAACGTAAAAAGTAATATTAAGGAATAAAAAAAGGCCTTTAAAAATAAAAAGCAGAGAGGTCATTGTCAGTATTCCAACACTACAAGGTATGCAATAAGAAGTGTAAGAACGCAATCAGAGATTATGAGAGACACACAGCGGAGAAGAGTAAAAAAAAAATCCCAAGCAATTTTCAAAATATATTAACAGTAAAAAAGCTAGGCCAGAGCATATTGGCCTCATTAAGGATAATGAAGTAAAGTTGGTTACAGATGGCAAGGAGAAGACAACTGTACTAAATGCTTTCTTTTCCTCAGTTTTTACAAAGGAAAAGGAGGGGTATAATAACCACGACTATATTGTTAGTAACACGTTACAAGTTGTACTCTTGTGGCTAACAGAAGGAAGTGTCCAGAAAAGATTAGAAAAGCTTAACACAAATAAATCTCCAGGAGTCCTCAAAGAACTCAGTCAGGTTATAGCCAGACTGTTATTTCTAATCTTTATGGACAGCCTACTGACACGAATCATACCAGCTGATTGGCGAAAAGTCCACGTGATATCAATATTCCAAAAAGGCAGAGCTATATTCCTGAAAACTACAGGCCTGTCAGTCTAACATCGATAGTATGTAAGCTATTGGAGGCAGTGTTGCCAACCTACCAGATTGAAATTTACTGACACCACACCCAAAACTTACCGGTATTGTTACGTTTTTACTGGCATATCTAAAAGTTACAAAATTACAGTTTTAAGTGCAAATTTCAGTATTTAAGCCACAAACAAGTACAATATGCAATTAGCAAAGTGATTTAAGGTAGATACTAAGGCAAAAGCATATTTCTTATTTTATTTTCGATATAGTAAATAAGTAGCTCAGGGACAGAAATTGAGAGGGCAAGAAATTAGAATGGGCGGCACACACACATGAAATTGACTCTCACAGTGACACTGACAGCAGTGTGCAGCAGCACAGATGATGATGGCACCTCACCAACATGACACGTCCCTTCCTGGCATGGAGAGTCACAGTGACCCTCTCTCTCTCCATGCCACCAGGTGGTCCCTTCAGTAAACTCCCGGCTTAATGTGGCACACTGCCGGAATGGTCCGAACACACTATAGCAAGCACTCAGATGGTTTCGGCCAAGCGTCACAGCCATATTTTTTACTGGCAACCTTTTTCTTTCACTGGCATTTACTGGCAGGAGAAAAGTGCCCATTTTTTACTGGCTGCCAGTAAAAATACTGGCAGTTGGCAACACTGATTGGAGGCAATGAATTTTCTGATGAAAACAGTATCATTAGTAGTAATCAGCATGGGTTTACGTAAGTCATTCTTGCCAATCCAATCAATTAACAGTCTAAGAGAAAGTGAGCTGCCATCTAGATAAAGGTAGGCCTGTGGATGTGGTGTATCTGGATTTTGCAAAGGCATTTGATACAGTCCCCTATAGACGCTTAATTTACAAACTGTGGTCTGTAGCCATTGATCATAGGGTTTGTTCATGGATAGAAAACTGGTCGCAGCGGTGTGTCCAAAGGGTGGTGATAAAAAATGTGTACTCAGACTGGTCTGGAGTGGTAAGTGGGGTACCCCAAGGCTCTGTCCTGGGACCAATTCTGTTTAATTTATTCATAAATGATATAGAGGTTGGTATAAATAGCTCAATCTCAGTTTTCGCTGATGACACAAAAATAAATAGGGCAACAACTTCACAGCAGGATTTAAAAACTTTACAAAAGACCCAAATAAAATAATGGGATGGACAACTACATGGCAAATGAGGTTTAATGTTGAAAAATGTCAAGTAATACACTTGGGGGCTAAAAATATGAACACAAGCTACTCACTAGGAAGAGAACCTCTGTGTCATGAAGATCCTGCCAGTAACCGGCGATCCAGTCATCCGGGAACACGGCCACGGGTTCCACTGCGCATGCGCGCGCGTTCACGGGTGCGGTCACGCACGGGCACGCGCGCTCGCACTCCCGCTATCAGGCGGGCTATTTAAACCGGTCTATCACACACCATCTCCGCTGTCTGCTCTACAGCGTTCTGTGAGTGTTACCTGATCTGATCTGTGTTTCCTGTTATCTGACCTGGCTTCCTGTTTGACGATCCTGCTATCTGCCTGCACCAGACCCTCTTGGCTTGCCTGACCATCCCTCTGCATTACCCCTGGTACCTCTGCTGTCCGAACGTTACTGACCACCGGCTTGTTGACCCTCCGCTGTGTTCATCAGCTTCCAGTCTGCTATTACCTGCTGTTGTTCCTGGTTCCAGTTCAGCTTTCAGTCTGCTATTACCTGCTGTTGTTCCTGGTTCCAGTCCAGCGTTCCAGGCTACCTTCTGCTGTGTTCCAGCCCAGCGTTCCAGGCTATCTTCTGCTGTGTTCCAGCCCAGCGTTCCAGGCTATCTTCTGCTGTATTCCAGTCCAGCGTTCCAGGCTATTACCTGCTGTTGTTCCTGATTCCAGTCCAGTGTTCCAGGCTATCTTCTGCTGTTGTTCCAGTCCAGCGTCCAGGCTATTACCTGCTGTTGTTCCTGGTTCCAGTTCAGCTTCCAGTCTGCTATTACCTGCTGTTGTTCCTGGTTCCAGTCCAGCTTCCAGTCTGCTATTACCTGCTGTTGTTCCTGGTTCCAGTCCAGCCTCCAGTCTGCTATTACCTGCTGTTGTTCCTGGTTCCAGTCCTGCATTCCAGTCTCTATCCTCAGTCTACACCCCAGACTACTGACTCCAGAAGGTGCCACCACTACTGGACTTTCAGCAATTGTTGATCCTGCCAGGCACCCATACCACTCTTCACTCCTGGCCCTCTGTCTCCATTCCAGGGGAACGGGAGTGGGAGCTGTAAGGGAGGTCTTTTCCTGCACTCCAGGCTCACAACCTACCAGGTACGTGACAGTAGCAGACAGCCATGTCAGAGCCTGAGCAGGGAACCTCTCCTATGGAGGAACTTTGTGCACACCTGGCAGGATTGACTGAAGCAGTCAAAAACCTGCAGCAAGGATATACTAGGTTGGAGGAACGAGTATTAACTTTGTCCAGCCCCATGGGGGCTTCCTCTGCTCCTGCTCCTTCAGTTGGGCCTTCCTCAACGGTGGTGATGCTTCCCCCCAGAACCAAAGGTTCCTACACCCGAACGTTTCTCCGGAGATCGCCATAAGTTCAGGGCTTTCCGTAACTCCTGTGAATTATTCTTCGCTCTTCAGCCACGTACCTTTTCCCTGGAGGCTACCAAGGTGGGCTATGTAATTTCTCTGCTTTCTGGGGACCCCCAAACCTGGGCCCATCGCCTCTTGGAGCAAAAGGATATATCCTTAAACAACCTCTCTACTTTCTTTGACGCACTGGGTCAGTTGTATGATGACCCCCAGCTGTCCGTAACTGCGGAGACTGTCCTGCATACCCTTCAACAGGGTCGCCGGGTGGCAGAGGACTATGTGGCTGAATTCAGAAAGTGGAGTGCGGACACTAATTGGAACGATGCAGCTCTCCGCTATCAATTTCGGATGGGACTATCTGACTCACTGAAGGATGAATTGGCCAGGGTGGGTACACCACTGGCTCTAAATGCCTTAATCGATCTGGGCATTCAGATCGTTCGACGTCTACGAGAGCGTAGGTCTGAGAGAGCGATGGGGTCTTCCCGTCCAACTTGGGTTACCCCTAAGGTTCCCCATCATTCAGCACCAGCACCACCTGTCTCCATGTTTAATCGACCTGAGCCAATGCAAGTAGGAGTCCTACGGCCTTCTCTCACCCAGGAGGAACGACAACGTCGTCGAACAAATAATCTGTGCCTGTATTGCGGGGAACCTGGGCACTATGTCAGCAACTGTCCCATCAAACTCCGTAAGTGTTTATCTTTGTCCACAGACTATGTTGCACCTCTGGCTAGAAGTACCACTCACCTTGCTCTTTCTCTTCTGCTACAGCTTCCAGGAAGGACTCTGCAAATAACCGCTATTATTGATTCCGGAGCCTGCAGTTGTTTCATGGACTCTCTTTTTGCCACCCAACATCAGATACCTCTGTTACCCAAAGCCCACGGGTTCTCCATCCACTTAGCTGATGGAACCGCTATCAAATCTGGACCTGTCACCCAGGAGACCATCCCAATACCCGTCTCCATTTCTAACGTACATCAAGAACAGCTACGCCTGAATATTATCACTTCACCTCTGTTTCCCATAATCCTCGGTATGCCTTGGTTACAGGCACATAATCCGGACATTAATTGGATCACGGGTGAGGTTACCTTCCCTTCTTCCTATTGTCAGCAGTTCTGCAGAACCCAGAATACCCAGGAAGACTCTGCTCTGCTCTGCTCTGCCTGGATACAGACCCTGGTCTACATTTGTCCATCCCTGCTGCATATCATGACTTTCTGGACGTATTTAGCAAACAGAGGGCCGAGGTGTTACCTCCTCACCGGGCCTATGACTGTCCAATTGAATTACTCCCCGGTGCTGAAATTCCGTTTGGAAGAATCTTTCCTCTAACTGAGGTGGAACAAGGGGCCTTGAAAGAATACATTGATGAGAACCTTAAAAGAGGCTTCATTCGTCCATCCACGTCCCCCGTAGGTGCCGGCATCTTCTTTGTGCAGAAAAAGGATAAGACCCTCAGACCTTGTGTGGATTACCGTGAACTAAACAAGATTACTGTGAAAAATCGGTACCCTCTTCCCCTGGTGCCAGAGTTGTTCCAAAGGTTAGGGTCGGCCACTATATTTACCAAACTTGATCTCCGCGGGGCCTACAATTTAGTTCGTATTAGGGACGGAGACGAATGGAAAACCACTTTTCGTACCCACTATGGACATTTTGAATACCTCGTGATGCCGTTCGGCCTGTGCAATGCCCCTGCCACATTTCAGTACTTTATCAATGATGTGTTACGTGACTTTCTTGATCTGTTTGTTATCGTCTATTTAGACGACATATTAATTTTCTCTTGTTCCCTTGAATCCCATCGCAGGCACGTCAGAAGTGTGTTGAGCTGGCTTCGACAACATGGTCTATATGCAAAGGCTGAAAAATGTGAATTTGAACATTCAAGTATTCCATTTCTGGGGTTAGTCATTTCTAGTAAGGGCATCAAGATGGATCCTCAAAAGGTCACTGCAGTTCTAGATTGGCCAGTCCCGACAGACAAAAAAGGAATCCAGCGGTTTGTTGGGTTCGCTAACTTTTACCGCAAATTTATTAAGGGGTTTTCAGCTATCATTACACCTATCACCCAACTAACAAAACAAGGTACACGCTTCCATTGGTCAGTTGAAGCCCAAAAAGCTTTTGAGACTCTCAAGGGTCTTTTTACCTCCGCCTCTGTACTCAAACATCCAGATTCCTCTCTGCCATTCATATTAGAGGTGGATGCATCTGAAATCGCCGTAGGGGCAGTGCTATCCCAAAGACAGGGAACTAAGGCCCTGCTGCACCCTGTGGCCTTCTTTTCTCGTAAATTGTCCACAGCAGAGAGGAATTATGATGTAGGTGACAGAGAGTTGTTGGCAATCAAGTCAGCATTAGAGGAGTGGCGCTATCTGTTGGAGGGCGCCGCTCACCCAGTTCTAATCTTTACGGATCACAAGAACCTGGAGTATTTGAGATCTGCAAAGAGGTTGAAGCCACGTCAGGCCAGGTGGGCTCTCTTTTTCTCCAGGTTCTCCTTCCATGTCACTTATCGCCCTGGTTCCAAAAATACCAAACCTGACGCCCTATCCAGGATGTTTCATAAACCCCAAGAGATTTCTCCTCCAGACACCATTCTGGCTCCGGGGAACTTTCTTTTGCTTCAGGGAAACCTGCTTTCCCAAATTAAGCAGGCTTCCGCAGGATTGGAATCTTCCATTAGAGCGGAACTCCAAGTTAAGGATGGGTTACTGTAGCATGAGAATAGGATCTTTATACCTGAGACATTACGAGTTGAAGTATTAGAACTCTGCCATGATCATGCATTGGCTGGACACTTTGGCGCAGCTAAGACCACAGATTTGGTACAGCGTACCTTTTGGTGGCCTCAGCTACGTGAGGATTGTAAAAGGTTTGTAGAGTCCTGTACCACCTGTATCAGAAACAAAGGGCACAGAACAAAGGCATGGGGACTCCTAAAGCCCTTGCCTGTCCCAGATAGACCCTGGAAAATGCTCTCTATAGACTTTATTGTAGAATTACCCCCGGCTGAGGGCTTCATTTCAATCTTTGTCATAGTGGACCGGTTGTCGAAGATGGCTCACTTTGTCCCAATGAAAGGCACCCCGTCAGCCACAGAGATGGCACAAGCCTTCATCAAAGAAGTCATCAGGCTTCATGGGGTACCAGTCAATATAGTTTCAGATCGGGGGGTACAGTTTACCTCCCGATTCTGGAGGTCTCTATGTAAAACTTTAAACATTGAACTTTCATTTTCATCAGCTTATCATCCTCAGACGAATGGGCAAACAGAAAGAACAAATCAGACCCTTGAACAATATTTGCGATGTTTTTCTTCTTTTGCCCAGGATGATTGGATTTCTGTTCTTCCATTGGCCGAATTCGCCTATAACAACTCTATTCACTCTGCTATCAAACAGACTCAGTTTTTTGCAAATTACGGTTTCCACCCTTCATTTTTGCCTAACTCTCTTCCAGAATGTACAGTACCCGCAGTTCAGGAGAAATTGGATTTCTTTTCTTCCAACAACCAAGTTTTACAGGAGACCATGACCAGGACCCAGGAATATAACAAAGCAACCTTCGACAAAAAGAGGCGAGGTGAGCTATTACTTGCACCTGGGGATCAGGTATGGTTGTCCACAGTAAACCTCAGGTTAGCTTGCCCGTCCAAAAAATTGGGCCCCAAGTTTCTTGGGCTGTTTTCCGTTAAACGGAGAATTAATGAAGTTTCATATGAACTTGAACTCCCGGACTCACTAAAAGTACATCCAGTTTTTCACGTGTCTTTGCTCAGACCCTCTGTCTCCAACCCATTCCCGGGCCGAAGTACGGATCCTCCTGATCCAATCTTGGTAGATGGGGAGGAGGAATTCGAGGTGGAGGCTATTATGGACTATAGGAAAAGAGCTAACCAGAATCAATTTTTGATAAAGTGGAGGGGGTTTGGCCCAGAATAGAATTCCTGGGAACCAGAAGATAATATTCATGCTGAAGATCTGTTACAATCTTTTAAAAGATCCCATCCAGAGAAATTTTCTCAAAGGGGCACCGGAGGCTGCCCCTTGGGGGGGCAATGTCATGAAGATCCTGCCAGTAACCGGCGATCCAGGCGTCCGGGAACACGGCCACGGGTTCCACTGCGCATGCGCGCGCGTTCACGGGTGCGGTCACGCACGGGCACGCGCGCTCGCACTCCCGCTATCAGGCGGGCTATTTAAACCGGTCTATCACACACCATCTCCGCTGTCTGCTCTACAGCGTTCTGTGAGTGTTACCTGATCTGATCTGTGTTTCCTGTTATCTGACCCGGCTTCCTGTTTGACGATCCTGCTATCTGCCTGCACCAGACCCTCTTGGCTTGCCTGACCATCCCTCTGCATTACCCCTGGTACCTCTGCTGTCCGAACGTTACTGACCACCGGCTTGTTGACCCTCCGCTGTGTTCATCAGCTTCCAGTCTGCTATTACCTGCTGTTGTTCCTGGTTCCAGTTCAGCTTTCAGTCTGCTATTACCTGCTGTTGTTCCTGGTTCCAGTCCAGTGTTCCAGGCTACCTTCTGCTGTGTTCCAGCCCAGCGTTCCAGGCTATCTTCTGCTGTGTTCCAGCCCAGCGTTCCAGGCTATCTTCTGCTGTATTCCAGTCCAGCGTTCCAGGCTATTACCTGCTGTTGTTCCTGGTTCCAGTCCAGTGTTCCAGGCTATCTTCTGCTGTTGTTCCAGTCCAGCGTCCAGGCTATTACCTGCTGTTGTTCCTGGTTCCAGTTCAGCTTCCAGTCTGCTATTACCTGCTGTTGTTCCTGGTTCCAGTCCAGCTTCCAGTCTGCTATTACCTGCTGTTGTTCCTGGTTCCAGTCCAGCCTCCAGTCTGCTATTACCTGCTGTTGTTCCTGGTTCCAGTCCTGCATTCCAGTCTCTATCCTCAGTCTACACCCCAGACTACTGACTCCAGAGGGTGCCACCACTACTGGACTTTCAGCAATTGTTGATCCTGCCAGGCACCCATACCACTCTTCACTCCTGGCCCTCTGTCTCCATTCCAGGGGAACGGGAGTGGGAGCTGTAAGGGAGGTCTTTTCCTGCACTCCAGGCTCACAACCTACCAGGTATGTGACACTCTGGGGGAATCCAGGATGGAGAAAGATCTGGGGGTCCTAGTTGAAGACATACTGAGCAAAAGTATTCAATGTCAAGCTGCAGTAAGCAAAGCTAGCATATTAGCATGCATTAATAAGGGAATTTACTCCAGAGATAAAATGGTAATTCTGCCACTTTATGAAAATTCTGGTCCGGTCACATCTAGAGTATTCGGTCCAGTTCTGGTCGCCAATCCACAGGAAGGATATGCTGGAACTGGAGAGTGTCCAGAGAGGGGGAAAAAATTGAATAAGGGGACTGCAGGATCTCAATTATGAGGAACGACTACAAACACTAAATTTATATCTCAATGGTGATCCTAGCGTAGGTAGGAAACTATTCAGTCTTAGGGAGTATGGGAAGACACAGGGCCACACAATGAGATTGGAGGAGAAGCAGTTTAACCACTTTACCTGGGTTCACGTCATATGAAGTCGGGATTTCGAAGTGGCGATATCCAGATATCATTCTTTTCAGCTGGAGATTCCCTGCACCATAAAACAATGATAGAGGCTGTTTTGCCACTTGATTGTTTTTTACAGGCAACGGGAGGGGACGTGCGATCGTTGAACTGGTGAATGAACCCGCTGGTGGCAGAAGTTTACCATAGAGCTGACTGAGAACCCCCTCCTCGGTAATCTCTTTGACTCTCTAAGGCCGGGCGTGACATTATGACGTCACGTCCAGCCCTGGCAGTTGTAAACACTGCTGTGTTTTCAGCTGGAAAGCCTGAGATCGAATTCTTTTTTCTTTTTTTTTATCTAAGGCTTTCCAGTCTAGAGGAGAGATGTGGGGTCTCCATAAAGAGGACATGCCATGCCCTATTCTTATTACAAGGGATGTTTACATTCCTTGTAATAGGAATAAACGTGATCAAAAAGTAGAAAATGAAAGTAAAAAAATATATTTTTTTAAATAAAATGAACAATAAAAAAATAAATAATTAACGCGCCCCTGTCCCAACTTTTTGAGATGGGAATGAGGGACACCTATCAGCAAAAGTATGCAGGCATAGGACACACCCCTTGTCACGCCCCCTTAAAGGAGAATTGTACAAAAAACAAGATTGGTTAAACCCAGAAGTGTTTTTTTTTACCACTACTATTCTTTTATATTGGCTTTTGGAATTTACAAATGCATCAATTTAGAAATCAGATGAAAGGTTTAGCACTGGAAATCACTTTTTGATAGGTAAAAAGTGTATTTTTATATACAACTATATAGATCAGACCACAATGAGGGACAAATAAGGAGGAAAGAGGGACAGAGGGACATTGCTCCAAATCAGGGACAGTCCCTCGAAATCAGGGACAGTTGGGAGCTATGGTAAACAACATTCAAACTACACGTGTGAGGTATGGCCACGAACGTTAAAATGAAAGCGATATTTCTAAATATTGCTCTGTAACTCTAAACTGGTAAGCTGTAAACAAATGTTAAAGCTTAGCCCATGGAGATTTTTGGTGCTATTCTACGAGTGTGTGCTATTTTAAAGCATGACATGTTAGGTGTCTATTTACTCGGTGTAGCATCTTCTTTCACATTATACAAAGAAATCGGGCTAACTTTAGTGTTTTGGTTTTTTTTAATTCATGAAAGTGTTTTTTTTCCCCCAAAAAAATTGTGTTTGAAAAATTGCTTTTTTATTCCCTGGTGTCTCTGCTAAAAATGTATATATAATGTTTGGCAGTCCTGAGTAATTTTCTAGCAAAAAAAATATTTTTACATATAGGAGAGAAGTGTCAGAATTGACTTGGGAGGCAAGTGGTTAACCTTACGCTGCGTAGGAGTTTTTTCACTGTCAGGGAGGTAAGGATGTGGAACTCTCTTGCACATCGGTGGTGTCAGAAGGAAGTATTGATAGTTTTAAAAGACTCTTGGATGTGCATCTTAGTGAACACAATATACAGGGATATGTGAAATAATTATCAACATGAGCACACATACACCAAGTACACAGGTTGAACTGGATGAACTAGTGTCTTTATTCAACCTTACCAACTATGAAACTTTGAAATTATGATATTACATAATGTTTATTTTGTCATTCTCCAATTACTGCTCTGAAAGCTGTCTCAAAGAAATGGTGCAAAAGCTGACAAAAATGTTTTTATGCTTATGCTCTTGGAGATCTTTAGTAGCTTCAGAAACTTGGAGGGAACAAAAATTTAAAGCTAAACTCCACCCTTACCTTCATTCTTGCACAGTTGTGCAGGCTCCTCTCCTGTACTCAAAATGTTTAGTCTGGTTTTATTCTACACTGTTAGCTTCTCACAGTGTGCATGAGAAGTTGCAGCAGGTCAGATAGAGCCCACCTAATTTTTTTGGCTGGAGGACATCCAACATCATCTAACATTTTCCTCCCTAGTCTGACTGTCCCTGGCCAGCAGCTTTAATTTACAAAATTTCAGCTCTCAATCATGGAGACTCAGCATCTAATGTTTGCTTTACCTAGGGTGGTCTGCTTGCAAATGCAATCTTCCTAAGAACTCCCACTCCTCCAGACATTTAACCATCAAGGCAATTTGATATTTGCATAACACCTCCAAAGTACCAGCCCACTGCTTGCATCACACCTGAGGGTTCGTAAGAGAAGTACCAAGACAGGATGCTGTGAAGTTTTTGGGATGTTATGTACACAACTCTGCTGGCCCCTCCCACCAGCCATGATGGTAAATGCAGTGCATAGAGAAGAACAGAAACCTACTGATAGTTGGGTCTAAAAAAGGGTACATAATGAATACAGAATGTATTATTTAAATTATGCATTAGCAGGTTGATAAGGCAGGGAGGAAGGAACCAGGGAAGGTAAAATATAAGCATAAGATTCATCTTCAGCTTTAAATCTTTTGTTATGCATACATTGGGTTTTTTTTTTTTTAAACCTACATTAGTGGCAGGAATAAAAAAAATGACTGAAGTGTCAAAAGATTATTACAAATCTGTGATTCTCCAGTGGTTTTTTTTTTTTTTTTTTTTTTTTTTTAAGACCTTAAAGTGATTGTAGCGGCTCATTTAAAAAAATTAAATAAATAACAAACATGTTATACTTACCGCCTATGTGCAGTTGGTTTTGCACAGAGCAGCCTGGATCCTCCTCTTCTCGGTCCCTTTTTGCTGCTCCTGGCCCCTCCCTCCTATCGAGTGCCCCCTCAGCCAGCAGCTCTCATGGGGCACCTGAGCCAAGTCAGAGCTCTGTGTATCCATTCAGACATGGAGACCGGCCTGGCCCTGCCCCTCTCTCCCCAGATTGGCTGACTGACTTTGATTGACAGCTGCGGGAGCCAATGGCGCTGCTGCTGTGTCTTAACCAATCAGAAGGAGTGTACCAGATGGCTTAGACAAGCATGGACATCGCTGGAGAAATGGGGCTCAGGTAAGTAATTAGGGGGTGCTGAGGAGGCTGCTACACACAGAAGGTTTTTTATCTTAATGCATAGAATGCATTAAGATAAAAAGACCTTCTGCCTTTACAACTCCTTTAATCCATATAAAATCATAACAGGGATTGCACCTAGGGCTACACCAAGATTCCTTCAAGTGTGATATCAACTCCTTACTGTCAATATGGAAGCTAGCAGAGCTGTTCTCCAACTGGCTACCCAACATCTATCCCTACACGAGGTTCATATTTTTTAGCATGTAGTTTGTTTTTATTAAGTATTGTTATACAAATATGCTTCTAAAAAAAATCATTCATGAAAACATAACAATACCTGAGCGGTACTCTCTTGGAGAAGTCAGTGTGATGAAATACTTTAGGTGGAAGAACGGCATACTGAAGTTATCTATCAAGGAAGTGAGTGTGCACACGAGGAGAGCCCAGATAGCAAGCAATTGTGCTGCAAGTCTGAAAATTACTTTCTAAGCTATTGCTAGACATGCCAGGCTTCACAAGCTTGTTGCACAATTGCAGCAAGTCCGCATCGCATGATTCCAGTTCAACTTTCTTTGCAAACATTCTGCAAGTCTGCTGCAAGTTCTGGTTCAGTTATGTTGGGCAATAGTCATCCCACCACAGGGGTCACTGTGGCTGAATTTTCATGCTGTCGACTTGCAGAGCTTTTGCTGTAGACTCACCACTGCAACTTTGCTCTACCTAGGGGCTTTCCATGCAAATTTGCTACAAATTGGAAAAGTGCCAACTAGAAATTGTGCTTCAAGTGCTCTGCAAGTGTACAACTTGCCAGTGAAAATGTGCAGCAAGTTAACAGACTTATAATTCAACACTGCCACAAATATGTGGCAAGTTATCTTTGCTATCTGGGAGGGTGTGGCGTGCACTTTCATGTACAACTTTTTATTAATATATTTTAATAAACGCAACTAGCACTATAATGGTCTCCACATTATTTGTTTTTATAATACAGTATGTATACCGCTGGAGTTGGGAAAACAGGAATAAAGAAAGAACAGAGGTTCTTTTTTTCATATGGAAATATCCATTAAAATAAGAGACAAAGGTTATTTGGTGAATTGGTCTCCAAAAAGCATTGGGGTGTTTTCAGGTGAAGATTGCCTTAAGGTGGAAGTTTGAAGGAGTGGATGCAAGATTTTCTTTATGTTAGTTTTGCCACCTATACAGTTTAGCACTTTATGTTAGTTTTGTCCCCTATACTGTTAATTTACAGCACTTTATTGAAGATTTGTCACTTGTGTATATGCACAAATGAGCTTTATGTGGATTTGACATGGACAATCACTTATGCACTTTGATTCATACACATTTACAATTTACTAACATATGAAATGGTTGGATAATTGTATTTATTTAATATTTATTGAGATTTATATCAATATTATACAATGTATTTGTTTAATATATATTTGTTTACACGATTTGATACTTTAGATGATATTATAGGTAAGGGTACAGTATGTTATATATTTTGGGAAGTGAAGCGCAGTATATGTTTTCACTATTACGTATAGTATATTGATGAAAAAGCAGTTGTTTGATTTAATAGGATGCAGCAGCATCTGGAATTTTAACAAATTAAATGGATGAGCACGTGGTATGTCATGGAATTGTAGCAGCAGACATTCATCTTATGTCGTTCTAGGAAAAATATGAGAAGTGTAGGAATTTCTCTGAACAAAAGCCAAAATACACTTTTAGAGCACGTTTAATTGATTAATAGAACAATAAAAGTATTTTTGGCCATTAAAACTGTTCAGTTCTGTGCCACCTATTGAGTGCATGTGTTTTCTGTACACTCCTTTCTCACTAGAATTATATGTGAACTGTTTCCAAATTAATAGTACATAACTAACTTGGCATATATTATGTTGGTTTATTTGGTTAATAGGAGCCACTATTTTCTATAACACAACAAATGAAGTTTCAGATTAGTAAAGAACTCCCTGAGGTTTCATATCCAATCTGTCCCATGAGATATTTTCTTTTGGGTAAAATAATCACACTAAAATACTACAAGAGAGATCGTTAACGAGGACTGCATTCCAAATTCTCAAAAATATTATTTCTGAGGAAATAGTTTAGATTGGAGGTCAAACAGCAAATGACACTATTCTAGTGTTTAAGGTCTAAACAAAGACAGAAAAAATAAACAGCATCAGTTTGTCTTCAAGGACCGCCTTTGGCCAGAAACTAATATTTTTTTTCACCTTGGCACAATTTAGAGGAACGTCTAACCATTTGTATTATGCTATTTGCCATTTGAATGGTAAAGCCATGGCAATTCTACAAAAAATATACTGAATGTAAAGCCGCGTACACACAAGTGGAACGTCGGACAGAAAAAGTCAGACAAAAGCTTTTCATCGTCTATTCCGATCGTGTGTATGCCTCATCGGACATTTTTTTTCGAAAATTCTGAGGGACCTAGAAATGGAACATGTTCTAAATATTTCCGATGGAACCAATTCCTATCGGGAAAACCGCTTGTCTGTATGCTGTTCCGATGGACCAAAAACGACGCATGCTCTGAAGCAAGTACGAGACGGAAGCTATTGACTACTGGCTATTGAACTTCCTTTTTCTAGTCCCGTTGTCCATGTTGTACGTCACCTCATTCTGGGCGGTCGGAGTTTGGTGTGACCGTGTGTATGCAAGACCGCTTGAGCGGAATTCTGTCGGAGAAACCTTCAGAGTTTACTCCGATGGCAAACCGGTCATGTGTATGCGGCACAAGAGTCAAATTTAGCTTTTTGCCACTTACAGACTTTTCTTTCTTTTCCTTTCTTCACTTTTATGAGGAACTGAACTCTGGAAGCTGTTTCCAAAAAAAGGCAAGCATAAGACAAAATATAAATTACAGTATTAAACAGTAATGGGTAGTTTTCCTCCAGCTGACCTTTCCTCTTTACGGATTTACCTTGTGTTGTTCTGTATAGCCATCTTGGTGGAAGCAGGGCTTTGCATCCTCATAGCAGAGCCTCCAAAAGTAATTAGGACAGCGCGACATCATCAGATATAATTTTAAATCTCATGAGACTAGCATTTAGAGGCATCAGTGCCTTA